>NW_026637726.1:0-600000 GCF_028554395.1 Pezoporus wallicus
GGTGGGTCGGTCCGGCGGCTCGGCGGAGGGGCGCGTCCGGGCCTCGGAGCGGGGCCCAGCGGAGGAGCGGCGGCGGCGGCGGGGCGTGCGGAGGCCGAGCGGGTAACGGCGCCCGGCAGGGGGCGGGCGGGGGCCACCCGGGGCCGCTCTCCGCCGCCTGTGGGGTCCGGGCCCGGGCGGCGGCCGCCGGCGCCTGCGGAGACGGCTCCCGGCTGTGCCATGGAAACATCGGCCGTGCGGGTGGAGCGGGGCCGCACCTGTCTGCGGCCGCCGGGGATGGGGAGGACGAGGCCTGGGATGCGGCGCTGCCGCCGCCGGGCCGGGCCCGCAGCCCCCTTGGGACATAGGAGGGAATGAGGCGGTTGGCGGAGCTCGGACTCCGCTGCTCCTCCGAGGCCCTCCCGGGTTAAACGGCACCGTGTCTCCGGTGGCCAAACCCCAGCATTCCCTGGGGAATACACCGAGTTCTGTCCGTCCCAGGGTGCTTCCGCGGCAGGGAAACAGCGAAACGCGGTTAAGCGGTTGGGAGTCCGGAGCTGTTTTCCTCCTCGCCTAAGACAATCCCTTTGGGCCCGCCGCGGCTCCGTCTCCGGTGAGGCTTTTTACCCAGGGCGCGCTCATCCGCATCCTCGGGCTCCCACTGCTTCGGTGTTACCGTCCGTTACAGAGGGCAGGTCGGGTGTCTGCCCTGGTGTGCTTGCACGCCTGCCCTGCGCTTGGGAAGCCAGGAGCAGTTCAGGCATTAGTAGGCATCAAAGGATCCACGCCAAAACTCGAGGCGAAAACCACCCCCCCCAAAATCCTTTGTTTTGCCGGTTGTGCCGCTCGCAGGATCCTTACGGATTTCGATGCAGCATTAAGCCAACCACCTAGCTTAGAGGGGGGATTCGTTTTGACGTTTCAGAGGCCTCAAGCAACAAGTGTATGTGAGGTTAAGGGCTGTTTTCTGCTTGATTGCAGGAAGCAATGAAACTCGTGGGGATAGATTGTATAAAGCAACAAAAAGAACAAAGTTCCGTTTATGCTGAAAGAAAGATCAGTTGTCTTAGTTTGTAGCATTGTGAAGTAACAGTCAAAACTTGCAGTTCTGGAAAGTAGCTGCTAGTACGAAATATAGGCTAAGAAAGTAGCTAATAGCAAAATCTTAGACTCCTTTTTATTGCTATCTTTTAGTTTAGCAATGGTTGAAGGAGAAAAAAAAAAAAAGACAATTTTGAAGACTGAGTTTTCTGGGCCTTTATTTCCAGGGCAAGCCAAAGGCATTCTGGACAGGAAAATTTGATTTAGAGGTGGACAGGCTCAACTTAGAGTTAGTTTGGAAGTTCTGGCCTATTTAAAGTCAGACAACCTATTATATTTCCTCAAAATATTTCCCAGAATAGATCTTTTTAAGAAATGCCTGTTTCCCTTTTTTCTGTTAAGGAAGTGGGGTAGTTAATGTAATGACCAATGCAGGGTAGTTAAGGAAGTGGGTAGTTAATGTAATGACCAGCTCAGGAAACTTCAGACCTGAACGTGGCTGTTTCTTGATTTCAGCTTTACTTTGAAAATGACTTAAATTGTCTTGGCTGAGATTTACACCAACTACTCTATTTCCCCCCAGCAAAGACAGATGTAAGTCCTGTTTGATTTTAGTACACTTGGCTAAGTTACTGCCTGCTTTGGTAACAGTGTAATTTAGAGTGATGTTAAAAAGTGTCCAGCTCTCTTAGTTATCAGTTACCTTCCTCAGAGAAGTTGTCATCTTTGAAAATATAGGTTCTTATTTTGCACTGAAAAATAATTTGCCATTTTCTATTCACGTCAGGCTCTTTCAGCAGTCTCTAGTTGCTGTGACAAAATGATTTGCTTTTGACTTGGAGTTCAGGTTCAGTCCACTAGCGGTGGTATGAGCTGGTGCAGAAGTGAGGGGTGTTCCCAAATGAGTACTGAAAAAGATCAAGTTTGGGGTTTTGGGTTGGGTTCTTTTTTTTTTACTGGCTTTTGAGACAGTAATGGCCTTCTTGCCAGATATTTCAACAACTAAGTTTTTGCTACACATTTTCAGGAAGTAAACAGCAAAATACTCACTCAACATAAGAAACTGTCAAATATATTGAAGATACCAAGAAAGTACCCTTTACCATAAAAAGTAAGGGATAAAAACAGTCTGCAAGAAAAAAGCCTTTCTATTTGACTTTCAGTGATAAACAGATGAAGTTTTGAGAGTCCTGCTGAGCTTTGTAGTCACAGAAACTGACCCATGAGGAAGCTCAGTCTCGTATATTCTTTGGACTTCAAGACGAAGAACATTTCAATAGTCGTTTCATATATGTATCTTACATGTAATTATATTGTAGCTGGCAATAAGTATTGAATAGACTGCATCCAGAACTATTCGGTTGAAATCATTAGCACATTTTAACAGCAATATTCTTTCCCAGCTTTCAGGTAGAGTGCATTGAAGGCACAATGGAACGGTTTGGAGTCAAGTCTGCTCCGTCACGTAACCGCTCGAAGACTGCTTTGTATGTAACTCCTCAGGATCGCGTAACTGAGTTTGGCAGCGAGCTGCACGAAGATGGAGGAAAGCTCTTCTGTACTTCCTGCAATGTGGTTCTGAATCACGTTCGCAAGTCTGCCATCAATGACCACCTCAAGTCTAAAACGCACACAAAGAGGAAGGCAGAGTTTGAAGAACAGAATGTCAGGAAGAAGCAAAGGACTCTGACTGCCTCCCTTCAGTGCAACAGCACTGCCCAGACAGAGAAAACCAGCGTCATCCAGGACTTTGTGAAAATGTGCCTGGAAGCTAATATTCCACTTGAGAAGGCTGACCATCCATCTGTGCGAGCCTTCCTGTCCCGCTATGTCAAGAATGGCAGTTCGATACCTAAGTCAGACCAACTAAGGAAAGCATACCTGCCTGATGGGTATGACAATGAGAACCAGCTCATCAATACTGAAGACCGTTGAGAAGGAAACTGTTTTCATCATTGTTGTGAAGTTTTACATATTGATGGTGTGCTTTATTTTTATATTCATGCATATAAACAGTGTTACATATTGGTTTTACAAGCTATTTTGTATTAATGTAGGAATGACAATCTATTTGTGAACTTGGTGGTATGCCACAGACTGTTGCTAACCCTGCTGTAGACTTCAGAGCTACATTGGTGTAGAACTCACCCTGAATGTAGGGAGCATAACCTGGCAGACACCTTATCCACGTTCAGTCCAGCTGTACCTGACGCTAAGAAAAAAGCACTTGGATGGAGGACCTCAGGAACCTAAACCGTGCATCTAAATATACAAGGAATATGACAAGATGGAGATTGTTAATCATGTCAGTGGATTGCTTTTTCCAGTATCCTGTCCATGAATGATCGAGAGGAAGTGCTGCACATCTGAAATGCAAGAAGCTGTAGAATGGTTAGTTAAAACAACTGCTGTGTTGGAGGAGGATTATTGCAAATTCCTATTCAAGTTCGGTTTATGTTCTAAAATGGGAAACATTTTTCTTCTAGAATACTCTTCTATCCTACCTGGTGCAATTGTGGATGTATTCATTATCTGGCTCCAATAGCTGGTCT
This sequence comes from Pezoporus wallicus, assembly GCF_028554395.1. NCBI lineage: Eukaryota > Metazoa > Chordata > Aves > Psittaciformes > Psittacidae > Pezoporus > Pezoporus wallicus. The sequence goes on from NW_026637726.1 coordinate 3,573, forward strand.
CTTGTACTGACCGCTGACCTCCACTGTTCTCATGAATTTTGGAGTTCTGCATGTTTACCAGTCCCCCTTTTCTAAAATCACAGTTTCATTGTCTCTGTTTAACATGTCCCCTTCAATTTCAGTGCCAGTCGTTGAAAGTCAAATTGACAACCCAGTAACTGAGTGTGGCTTGCAGTGCAGTTGCTGGCAAGTGAAATTTACACTGGGTGAAAATCTTAGTAGACAGGATTAATGCCTTTTTCTTACTAGCAGGACAGAGGAGACTAGATCTAAATTGGAGATGGTGGAGGCACTAAACAGTGGAGTTGAGAAAGCTTTTTTTACAGTGCATATGAGAAGAGGCTCCTTCAGCTTTCCCTGAAGGTCTTCTCCATCTCTGGCCTTGTTTTCAGCCTTTTAGGCAAAGGAGGTAAAGCAATTAAGATAGTTTTCAAAATGGTTACTGGAAAGGCTATTCAGTACCTGTAAAGGCAAACAGAAAAGAATGTATGCTTTGCAGCTCTACTGGAATTACAGGCCTGGGCTGTGTTTCTTACTCTGTGCCAAGGCCATATCTATAAAGGGCAACAAAGGCTAGCAAGGACTAGGAAAAAGTAAAATGGGCAATTGAAGAATTTCAATATGTTACCCTCTCTGAAATCTAGTAAACTATTACGGAGCTATTCCAAATTATTATGCCAAATAATCCACTCAGTGTAAGCGCTCTATAAAGTTTTTGAATGGAATGAGGGAGCTTTGTGCAAAGTGCTGGAGTTAGAGCACCTTCTGTCTGCTTTAGTTTTTCTTGAGGTTCTCCAGGTTTCGGGGAGGCACCAGGCATCTAGTAACGCAGAACTCCTCAGTGGATACAGTGGTGTGACTATGCCGTAACTCCCTCAGGTAGAGCCAGTTGTTCTTTTCAGCTTCCTTTCCCCAGCAGAGTTTCACAGGATTTGTTTCTCAGCATTTACTTTATTCCAGATATTTACAGCAATACTAAGTAATTGCTAAAAAGAGACAAAATAAGCTGCTTATTTTGTTTCTCTAGCTATTCCTCTAGCTATTTCTAGAGCAGTCTCTTCCGCTGGATTGAGAGACACTTACATACTAAGTACCAACTAGTTTTTGTGCAATTATCTTCTACAGAAATGCACTTGTGTCACATTATAATCATGTCCTGTAGCCTTCTGCTATTAGACCTGTTTGAATAGATGGACAAAACTAAAAGGCAGGAGGCTGCTTACCCACATATTCTGGTGCATGGGTGCTAAGTACACTGCCACACCTTTGGTCCCTGTTGATGATAGCAGGACTCCATGTAGGTATAACAGTCCTATCACTTATAGCGGTTGCTGTTTCGGAACTACAGACAGAAATAACGGTAATCATTTTTTTCCACTCTAAACCTAGATACCAAAATATGCCTTGCAAAATACTATTTGCTCCTGCACAGGCTTGGGTTTAGCTTAACATCATGAACTGCCTTGAGCTACAACTGTTTTATAGATCTTCTTAAGCCAAGTTAAGGGTACACTGCCAATAGCTTTTTCTGCCCTGACAATAATTGGAAGTGTTCTTTTACAGCTGCTGTTTCATTACAGTGAAACAACAGCCTTGCTTTATTTTTTTTCTTACCTTATGAATGCTATCTTAGAATTGAAGCAAACAGAAAACAACGAAGTATTGAGAAAAGAGGCTTCCATTACAAATAAAAAAGGCGTTTCGAGAAGATAGTATGATTACAAGGTATAAACTGGGACTAGTTAGCTCAGTTCTTGCTAACTTGGGATTTCAGAGGCTGCACCCCATAACCATTTTATATTGGATTCAATGCTGTATATTTTTCCCTCGGACTGGCAAACTGAGAGACGTTTTGGAAAGCTTAATGGTAACATTAAATAAGCTCTTACACAACTGAAAGAAAACCAAAACCGAGTTCCTTTCGCTTACGTAAAACCAGAAGTTAGCAGCATCAGCAGCTTTTGGTAAAAAAAGAAGCCCAGCCGTTTTCATTAAGGCAAAGCAATATTAGAGCACTTGGTTTCTCAGCATTTGATTCTGCTTGTAGCAGTCTGTGTACAGAGCCTCAACTTAGAGAAATAATACAGCTGTGTAAATATTGTCAGCCATTATTCTAGTACCACTTATTTAATGCAGGATTACTGCAGAGGGTAGGAGCCTGGTGAGGAGCCTCACCAATGTAGCCATAGGCTACCAACTGATAGCAATTTGGAAGCAAAAATTGGTCATGAGGATTTTGAATGGAACTGATTTAATTCCAGTGCACAGCAGTTTGTAGGATGCTGGCGTCTTAATCCTGTTTTATTTGTTTAAGTCACAGCATTTTCCAAGCTTTTGGAAAATCAAGATTGTTGTCCATTGCAACAGATTCAGAATGGAGTAAACCAATGAAAAATAAAACACTTCCAGGTAATCTGAAAAGAATAAGGAGCAAGCTTATATTCGTGGACATAACCCAGATCATCAACAAGACAGATACACTCATTTCCTTTAGAAGTAAAAATAGCTCCACTCAGTCTTGGAATAGAGTCCTACAGATGCTTAAGTTTAGAGCCAGTGTGGCTATAGCTGGATGAAGCATATCCTTGGTTTAATTACTACTGATCTTAGGGAAGATTTACAGCGGAAGCTTTCTGGTGTATCTAATCCTAATAGCAAAATCCTAGGACAGAGGCTGCGGTTGTTAAACAGTCTCCATGGACTGGAGGTTTTTTGGGTGTTTTTTTTTTCCTGCAAGAACCATGTATTTCCTGTAAAGCGTACTCTCAGAAGTAAAAGGAGAATGGTAGCGACGTCTGCTTTTCATTTTACGTGCTTATGTAGGGCAAGCTATAAGGGATACTTTTGCCAGGTGGTTTTATTAATATATATGAAGCTGTAAATGTAATATAAAAGGAAGAGAAGAAATGTTTTCTTCTCTGACCACGCACTTATATTAGTTTAGCCAACTGACAGCTAAAATTACTCCAAAGTGCTTTTCTTGAAACATCAAAGAATAAAATACAAACAGGCACATTCTCTGTTTTGTGACTACTTACACGTATGTACCATGTAGTTAGTTTCAGCTTGCATGTTCTTGAAGAAACATGAGCAAGTTCTAATGATTTTAAGCATTCTGAAGCCTGTAATTTGGCAGGTCCCTAGAGGAGGTGAAACATTTGACATAATGAAAGGGAAAGCTGTTTTTCAGTTGAGAGAGAAACTTGGTTCTGCAAAGTATGAGATATTCTCATGATAGGACTATTTTTAGCCAGAGCCCCTTTTTAGCAGTTCTGTTGAGCTGAACAGCAAAATGTTCCCTGCAACGTTTTTCAGCATAATGAGCTGGTTTTTAGGAGTGGGGACGGGGGGGGGGGGGAGAGCTGGAAGTTTGGCAAGGATAATCTCTATTTATATTTGCATATAAAGAGAGGCAGGAATCACTGTTGTGTTCACATTGTACTCCCCACTAAATCTTTTTGTGTAATTTGAGTGCTTGTTGTCTTTGTACATTTTTCAGATTGTGTCTGACTTGCTAAATAAATCTCTCTTTTTTTTTTGTTTGGTTTTTAACAAAGCTTCTCATTGAAATAACGCTGTTAAAAGTTTAGGCTCGTTTGGGCTAGTGAAAATGCTTTATTTTTGGTTTGGTAGTAGGGATGTTTCACAGATGGAAAGTGGCCACAGAAATGGTTTTATTGAAACTTGCGAGTAGATACTAGAATGAGGCTGAAAACGCCTGGATCCTGCAGTGCCACAAGTCTGCCTATTAGAACAGTAAAACCAGAGTAAGTGATTTTAAGTTTTTATATTAAAATATTATTGGAAGATAAATACTTTACTTTGTAAAGTTTTCACTTGGGAATGGAAAAATGGTTCTTAAAAAACAATAAAGGAATTGCTTTTTCATAGAATTCATGCATGACCTCTTCTTTTGCCAAGAAAGCAGATAAAGAACCTATAATGATAATGTAAGATTGCAGAAGTGGATGGTGACAGGAGAAAATAATCTACATGCTGTTGTTGTAACCAAAGGTAATGTCAAACTATAGGTTGAAGCAGTTCATTGGTGTGTCTGTACAATGACATCGAAGTCCGGTTATACAGGGCTGGTTAACCAGAACCCCTGTTTCCTGTCGAGTATGTGGCTTCCTTTATGGTGACAGAAATTCCCTGATTATGCCTTCTGTGGCAAGTGAACACCAAGTTCACTTGCTACGTGTTTTAATGTTGCAGGAAAAAACTGGTAGGTATAGGATCTCGCAGCTGCCTAATACTACAAGTCTTTTCAGGAAGAGCATCTGCAATGTGGAAGAATAAGTTCTTTCCAAAAGAGTCGCAATTGGATCTCTTTCTTCCTTAGGGACACAATGAAAAGTGAGCAAATAGCATCAGTCCGTGGAAATTATCAAGTGTAGATTTGATTGCTTACACTTTCCTTTTCCTGAATTCTTACCTCGCTTGACATCTCATGATGGATCAGTGGTAAACTAGTCTAACCTCCTGACTCATGAACTTACTAGTCATTACTTTCTCATTTTCAGTCATTTTTGGTCACAGCACGTTAAGATCAGTTTGCTTTTTGTTGCCCTTAAATGGAAAAGCAGCTTAGAAATAAACATATCCTTTTGTAAAGTTTTCTGGTGTGGACAATACCTCTGAAACAGCATATGTGTGCTTGCAGAATCAATGCATCAGAAAGGATTTGTGTGGAAGAACTGGGTGAAGTACATATTTGAAGTCTAGCAATCAGGCCATGCTAAATTCTTGCAATGACATTTTACTTTCCTAACTGAACGATGCAGTTTAACCCATATCCAAGATGCAGCAGGATGAAGTATACATAACTGCTTTTAGGCCACGTTTATAGTGATAATTAGGTTTGATGTTTGTCAGTTACATAGAATGGACAACAGGGGCTGGAGGACAGAGAATCTGCAGTTCTGCTTAAGTCTGATAAGGGGTTTGGATTTGTTTGTGGTGTTTAGTTTATTTTTTTTCTCTCTCCATCCCTCCACTTTTCCTACAAAGGGTTTGGAATATGTGGGTCTTCTGATGGTAGAGGCCACTTCTTTCATACTTGAAAGCAGATAGGACAGCTCAAGTAACATACAAGGTGCAGGCTGGGGACAGGATACAGAGAGCTACTGCAACTTAGCCTTGGCATTGGGCAGCCTCAAGACCAGTGCTGTCCTGAAGCTACATGTTACCTATTAGGTATACTTAATACTGTTCTGCAAAGTAGAAAAGGATAGAATAAAAACTATATGCAATTGCTGAATAACTATCTCCGTCCAAATTTAAAAGCCATTAATCTAAGTACTTAGCTCTCTTTGTGTCTTCTGCTGTCTAGCAGTGCACAGGAAGTAAAAGCAGAGGCTGACTTAAGAGCAGTGAAATAACCAGTACTCTCATATGCGGTCCACAACCACACTAAAATAAGAATACACATTCATTAGGAAGTTTCTACTGTCTTCAGTGGATACTACTACTCTTCCCTCCTATCTGATGCTTTTGTTCAGTGAGAACTGTTGTATCCTTGAGGAAAATAAGGAAATCTTACCTTTTCTCCTTACCAACAGCAGCTTACAGCAATGGAGTGGACAGGGTATAATTCAGCAGTTCTGCAGGAGCTCTAGGGGTTCTTGGTGTGTAGGGGAAGGATGTATATTGGTTTGCCTCAAGTGCTTTTTTAGTCTGTTCTTCAGTGTACAGAATAGCTGACAAATTCAGTATCAGACTTTACCGCAGTAGATGAGACCTCCTTACTTTAATTCCTTTGTAATTAGCTTTAAATCACTTCATCCCTCCCCTTGTTTCTGAAGCTTGTCATTACCTTAAGACAAATCCAATGACTATGATACCCGTGTTTACACGTAATCAAGTGTCTTACATACAGCAAAACCCTGAGTAGATAGATTCTTAACCAACTTTGCATTGAATAAGCTGACACCCCTTGTGACAGCAAGCAGAAAGGAGGTGAAGGAAGTAATGAAGCGTCCATAGTGATAGAAGCCACATTTGCCCAAGCCTTTTTAAGAAAGGGGCTCCAAAATACAGATGCCTATCCAAGACATTTACTATTAAAAGTACAAAGTAAAGATTCCTCACAAGCCACACACAGGATGCAGTGCAAGGGAGTATGCGGTCCTTGTCACTGATGCACCGCACCTCTTCCAAAAGGCTGATGTAGGATAGTACCTGTCTTTCTTACAGTTCAGAATGCTTCCACATAGTCACCAACGAGGACTTGTCCACCTAGAAAGCCGATCGCAAAACACCACAGAGAACAGACAACACCTGATCTTACTAGAAAGCTTCAGACAGTAGCAAAGGACACAGCCTAAACCAGTTCTTCTCGTGAGAATACAGAGATCAAGCACCAACTACTAATGTTACATTTCAAGCATAAACTTCAGATAACAGCATCTGCACAGGCAGGATTTAAACTGCCAGGAACCACATCCTTTAATAAGCAGCTTTACTAAGCTTGCTATGGCTTCAGCCACTAGATGTCTTCACTATACAGAAATGCACTCTGGTACTAGTATTTTGTCCCAAATGGAAGCATGCTGTGTGTGGAGTTAACTCTAGGAGTTCACTTCCATACATATTTTGTAAGGCTTTCTAAGGCTATTCCAGTTTCTCATGAACGTCAGTAAGATTCTCATGATCATCACTTACTTTGCCAGACCCTTCCAACCATGGAATTTTGGAAAGCTGTTCTATTATATTCTCAAAAACATGACTTGGAAATTATCCTGATCGTTTAGATTTTTGTTAGACCATAATATGCATATATTTTGTTTAAAAGGCATGAAGTGTTTAGAATAGAATAGTTCAATTGGAACACACCTACAATGGTCATCTAGTCTAACTGCCTGACCACATGTTAAAGCATGTTATTAAGAGCATTCTCCAAATGCCTCTTAAACACCGACAGGCTTGAGCATTGGCTGCTTCACTAAGAAGGCTGACACAGTGTTTGACCACCCTCTTGGCAAGGAAATGCTTCCTCATGTCAAGTCTAAACCATCCCATTTTAACATAGGATTTCATAACTGCATTAATTTCTTCCCTGGCTCCTGTTTGGGGTTGTTCTATTTGCTTTGTAAGCATAAGCGATAATTGCTAGAGACAAAGCTCCCGTTCAACCTTAGTTTTAACTTTAGGAAGGAACTCTGCATTGGGAGAATGGTTTTGGAAGGTTCAGCTTGATTCAGAGAAAACTCCAGGAACAGACTGGACAAGCAGGTATTCTTTATTGCTGCACCAGGAGACACGGGGGATAGCTCCTCCTAACATGTATCACCGGACACAAGCCGTCCTCTAGTCACTGGGCATACATACGTAGGCATGAGGCTACATATGAATTACATCATTTTCCAGGCAGTTTCCCACATGGGCACACAAATGTGGTGGTCTCTGAGGGTCGTTTACTTCTTCCAACAATCTTCATCACTTCTGGCAGCCTTGGAAGCACCGGCTTAATTAACATTAACAAACAGCAATCATCCTGTCCTGCTTGTCAGTTTAACTGCTCCCATCCTGGACATGTGCTAGTCCCAGATACTCCCCATCCTCAGGTCCTGTTTTTCTATCCTGGTTTTCTTACACTTTTTGTGCTAAGGTCCTAAGGACCTAAAACTATGTCAACTACAACGGTTTATCTTCAGGCACCGCAGTTATTTTCCATTACAAAGCCGTCAAACTTAAGATTACTTAGAACCGATTATATTTTGTGCCTCCTTGTTTCAAGCTAAATGGTTCAATGTTTTAGAAATATTTAGGGGAGAATGCATTGTGGATGTGCTAAAAAAGAACCTACAAAACCCAAACTCAAATCACTCAGCCTTATGTGATGAGGATGCTAAGACTAAATAGTGGAAGCAATCACCTCCTATAGTGCAGATTACTGTAAATTAACCTAATGCAAATTAAGACCCTTCAGGCCACCTTATGAATAGTGAATTTGTTCAGCTTCCCAATTTGTTGATGTTGAATGACAGTAATACACAAGGACTGAACAGGTTCAAAATACTGTTGCTCATCCCTTCTCTCTGCTACACTGCTGCTTTTAAAACCAAAATCTCAATAGCAACCTAAAACGGAAGCCCTAAACAAACAAGCAAGACCCAAACCCTGCAGCCAGAGAAGTGGGAAAGGTGTTTTACCTCGAATGGAAGAGGAGTTCTGAGGTGACATCAAGTGATCAAGCAGTTCATAGTTCAACCACACAAAAAGACAGCAGTGTAACCCATCATATTTCTGGGGCATGCATTGCTTCCCTGCCCCTTTTCTTCACTGTCCTGGCAGAAGAACCAGAAAAGGGAATCAGCTCAGCCATACACCCCAGGTAAACCTAACAGGATGCAAGAGTCCATCTGAACTGCACTTTTTAAACCCACAAGGACTCTACCATGCTCAGAGAATGAATGCTCCTCCAGTCATGTTAATAAACAGGATATTACTGTACATCCTTCTAGTAATGCTGGCTCAGAGGAACTATCAAGTTTATGGTAAGATGTGGTTTTATAATTTAACTTGTCTGCAGCTATTAACCATCGCAGGGGGAGGACAGAAACCAAAGCAGTGTTTAGTGTATCTTGGAGATAATCTGTCTTATTTAATTACTATATCAGAGACTCTTAATTTGATTGAGGAGGATAATAATGATAGTTATTGAGAAACATTAAGTAACCATCTGGACCAGAACTCTAGCACTTGGAGACCAAACACATCTCGCTTTGTGGCCAAAGGCTTTGCCTTCAAAGGGTTTGGAAGCATTCAAGCCCCTGGTTGAGATCTGAGAATCCTACTGGCTCTGAACTAAATGCAGCTTGCAGTCACATTACCCTTATCACATAAGTGTACCTTCAATTACTTAGCTTAACTCCGTGTGGTTTTGATCTTACTTTCAACTTTCAAGCACCACGGTTTTAAATAGAGAGGTTCTCCTCATTCGAACTGTCATGAGGAGTACACTGCATCCAGTATACTCCTAGTATTATTTTTACCTCACTTTGCTTAATGAGATTGTTTTGTTTCAGATTCTTCCCTACTAGGATCATACAGGAGACACAAGTGTTAGCATTGAAATGAGGACAGTCATACGGAAAGCATAGCTGCTGTTGATACGTTTCAGGTACATCAAGTGATAAATTGATCAAAATAGCATTTTTTTCATAAGAAACTGCTAAAAAATACACAAATGAATTGATTGTGTGAAGTTTAGTTGACATACCTGACTAACTGCAAATCTATAGCATCTTTCAATGCTCATTGGTTTTATGCACATTATTAACAAGCAAGGTTAAACCAGCATTCAGAGCATCTACCCCGGAACGGAAACCTTTAGCTTAGGAGACAAGGATTACCACATCAGTTAGATGCAGCTGTTTCTTAATGAGGGTGTGATCTGAGCCTGAGAAAGCTACTGAACTGCTTTACACCTGAATTGCAAATGAATAAACTAACACTCTTCTTGAAGAGGCATTTCTAGAGCTGATAACCTCCCTCATGCCCTAAACAGATGTATGTTCTTCAGAGAGTAAGGTACCATTTCTGTTCATCAAGTTTGCCTGTGTTATTAGTCCCTTTCACAATCACCTCTTTGCATCATCCAATATAGTTCATTAATACAGGAACAAACCCTGCATACCCATCTGACAGGCTCCTAGATACTGGCTTTAGAAGAGAATTTAATCTCTGTTATGCTGCTTATCGCATAAATCTTGTTCACACAGAATTTATTGTGCTAGATTTTATTCTTTGACCTACATCAAAACTACTTGGGGTCCTCTGAGAACCCTACAATTTCCTCCTACACACCTATAGAACTGCAGATATCAGAATCATCTTTAGATGAGCTTTACAGAGTTTTGCAAGCCAGTCCCTACAGAACCATCATGTAAATACCATTTTAAAACCATTTACGTTTTAGGCGTAAGTTTTCCAGGCTTGTTTGGGTTTTATTTTGGTTAGAAATAAGCTGAAAATTGAAACCGGCTTTCAGCTTTGTACGTTGCAAATCTACCCAAGGTTTTCCTTACTCCTAACAGGTACAAACCTGACCACTCAGATTTCTTACACAAGGTCAATAACCAGCAAATCTTGGCTAAATTATGGAAGGAGAAGTAAGCTTGTTGCCGAAACTTAGAAGCAAAAGGGCCTTCTGCCCCATAAGCCCAGTAATTTTAGTCCAGTTAGACCCTGCCTCCTTTGTAACACCAAAGGACAAGTTGTTTCCATCCAGTGTCACTGGACAGCATACACAAATAAAGGAAGCATTTCATCCCAACACAAATCAACCCCAGCAAACCTCCCTTCGCTCCAAGCACCCGCAGCTAGCAACTTAGTACATGCACCCATGCCCGCTAACAGAGGACGGGGGCACAGTTCTTGGCTCAAGTAACACTGGGAGGTTAGACCTTCTGGTGGGATAGTATGTCTTGCACATGCTAACATTCAGCTAAACAGAAATGTTCCATCTTCAAGTCTGAGTTGTCAAAATAAAGGCCAGTTTTCTGCCCCTACACAGCTTTCATCAAGGAATGCTTAAAAACTGATGCAAGTCCTCATCAGGGACCTCAGCAAGCAGGTCAGCTTTACAAATACTACCATTGCCAGCAAAAGAACCAAACAAAACCAAAGAGAAAGGACAAGAAACACACAATTCTTCATTGTACACCAAATAAAGGGACAAAGTACATTACTGTATCTTTAGGATCACATGGGAAAAATGAGGTGAATAGGACCAAAATTCCAATAACAAAATGACTTTCCATGAAAAACCCAAATTGTGGTATAAATATGTAAAATAACTAAAACAAGATTTTACTTCATTCCTTGGAAAGCCTTCCTTGAAGCTGGGAGAAGTCTGCAAAAGACCTAACCAGGTATTGCCTTAGCATGCCTTCTGAAGCACTTCCCTTTGTAAATGCACCTTACCTAAAGCCAAGAGAGGAGCCTATTTTTCCATGAGTTCTCCTCACAGCCCCTTTCCCTTTTGGGTGCTAAATGTAGCAAAGTCATGAAGATCTCAGTGCTAAATGTGACCACTCACGCCCAAAATCAGTGTGCTTCCTGGTGTAGTTTTTGTGCTATGGCCCTAACCACAAACTTCCCAGAACATAGGGCCTGGATTAAATCGTTATTAGTGGTTTGATGTGCTCACTGACAGACCCAAATGTAGGATTCTAAACTAACAGACATTCATTTTTCATGAATAAGTGGAGTTTTACACCTCAGCCATAAACTGTCTGAGGGAATGATGCATACGACTTGTATTCTATCCTATCTCTCTTGCCTTTGCTTTTTAGAATCATAGAATAGTCAGGGTTGGAAAGGACCTTAAGATCATCCAGTTCCAACCTCCCTGGCATGGGTAGGGACACCTCACACTAAACCATCTCACCCAAGGCCTCGTCCAACCTGGCCTTGGACACTGCCAGGGATGGAGCATTCACAACCTCCCTGGGCAACCCATTGCAGTGCCTCACCACCCTCACAGGAAAGAATTTCCTCCTTATATCCAATCTAAACTTCCCCTGTTTAAGTTTTAACCCATCACCCCTTGTCCTATCACTACAGTCCCTAATGAAGAGTCCCTCCCCAGCATCCCTACAGGCCCCCTTCAGATACTGGAAGCTGCTATGAGGTCTCCACGCAGCCTTCTCTTCTCCAGCCTGAACAGCCCCAACTTTCTCAGCCTGTCTTCATACAGGAAAGGGGACAAGTGCAAAACAAAGTAGAGAGAAACAAACATCTCAGACATTCCACTGAATAGTCCGAGTTCACTGGAGCTGTTCCCAGTTTTTAGATGATCAGGTGTGTGACAGCATTTACAATTCAAAGATAAGAAGGCTTAATTTTTAGCTATGATTTTTTCTATTAATGGGTTAAGTTAGATAAATGGGAAGCCATATCCATTAAACTTAAAACTTTGCTTGCTTCATGAGTCATATCACGACTGTTTTCTAGAACATAAGAGCAAGAAAAAGATTAAAATTGGTTTTATTTAAGTACTATTAGGGGTATTTCCCTGTTGCACAAGTTATGGAATACATGCTTTGAGTTGAAAATCTTATCCTGGCAGTATGCTGTACAAAAGACATTGCTTACCTGTGCAGATTAATTCTTGGTGCAGTAGAGGCTGGCTCACCACAGCGTGTTCAGGAACACACTTAACTGATCTAGAAGAAAATGTGCTTTTAGTCAATCCGAATTTCACCCAGGAATCTAAGTTTGAAGCTGGTACACGAAGCTTACTCACATTACAGATGCTTTCACCCTCTTGAAAAACTACACACTTGGATACCAAACATGACCATGTATGTGCTAATATCTATGAGGAAAAAAAACCCAAACCAAACCTAGAGGAAATGGAAAGAAACCCAGGGGCCTCAACCCTCACTTATTCTAAGGGAAAAGAGGAAGAGGATTTGTATGCTAGATTAATTGACAGCAGGTTGCCAAACACTTTCACCTGCATTAGCTGCCAGGAATGAAGGCTAAGAGCCAACAGCTGTGTGTAGACCGCTGTCATACAAACTTCAACCTGAAAGTGCCTCTGAGGGTCAGTGGGACAAGAAGGCAGTTGTGGGTACTGGGCTGGGTACCAACTGCAGTACAGGTTTTCCAACACGCTCTTCCCAAAGCTCAGCGGCGTGTTCCATAGGGAATCTTTTGGAGAACGTAAAGGATGTTGGAGTCAGGCCCACTCGACAGCAGGAGATTTTGCTCTGGAAAATAACTGAACCAGACCTGATTATGTCGGAATTGCACCGGTAAATGAATGATCACCACCAGAAGATGAAGGAGCAGCACTGTGGCACACTTTGGCATAGGCATTTGGTGAAAAAAGGAGAAGCACTATTCAAGCTCACCTTCCTAAGAGATGTAGTAGCACATTTTATTTGAACTCTTAAAAATACAGAAGCAAAAGTAATGCAAGAAACAGCAATGCTAGTGGAACTTCTTAAAAAACCTCCAAACTGTAATCAAGTAAATCCTTTGTTAGCAGTGGAATAGCTCCTCATGACTTCATTGGCAAGAGTGCAGGGAGTTGTATGAAGGGAAGTTTCTTGCTGTCATATCAGTGCATGCATTTAACACTTGAGCTGCTTATACCTTTCACCTGCGGAGCAAGGGCTGCACAAAGACTACTCTAGAAGTATATCCAGACCTTTGCAAGGCTTCTGCTAGGGAAATCTCTATATTCCCACTCCAGATGTGGCTGGAGGGTAAATCTGTGCACCCAGGATCACCCCTGTTCCCTGTTCCCTCTCTCTGGGAGGTTCTGAGTGGTACATTCCGCTACATGACCAGTGCAAGGCCGTGATTGCTTTAAAGCAGTATTTGTCAGTGGTTGCTTTAAAGCAATATTTAAGAGTGAGAAGACATTTTCCTTTCCACCTACACAACTAATGCTCATCTGAATTCATAAGGATAGTAACCCTGTGCCAAGTGAATGATGTTGGAGGTACAAAACTTGCTCAGTGCTGATCAAGTGATTGTTCCAAAAGTGACAGTGTGCAGTGATGCAAACTTTGTTGTAGAAGCATCTCTGGATTTCTTCTGGAAATACCTCTTACATAGGATTATATCAGAACGAAGGTTGCTATCAGGGAACAATCCAAACTCTGTAGGTACTCCCTGAAGCATTATTTCCCATGGCAATCACTACAAACATAACTGAAACCTCTGCTTTCTAATTTGAGCTTTTAGTTTCCATTTTCAGACTACTGATAACCATGTGCTGCTACTGGGGCATCACCAAAGTAGATCTGACCTACTTGCCTGAAACCAAATCACAGGAAGGCTTTCAAACTATGTAATCAACATTTCTTACTTCACTTTTAGCTGGTTATTTCTCCCCACACCTAACAGAAACATGAAAACCTAGATTATTTCATTCTTCTTTTATGTCTTCACATGATTTTACTGTGTCCTTTCCTCTCATTGATTTCTTTAAGTGAAACAACCCCAAGATTTTCAAGCTTTCCTTTATGGCCTTCTTGTGAGAAGCAGAACACAGGAAAACTTGCTATGTATATTTCATGTATTTTCTTTCTAATATATTATCTCTCTAACTTGATTGAGACGTAGAAAAAGGGGGAAAGGGCATTTTAACAGTCATCATACAAAGGAAAGAACCAGTAGTCCTGGTGTTATCTGCTGTCACTGTCCCATATGGAGATGAGACGCACTGCAAGTAGACATGGGAAGTCTTGAGTAATGAGAGAGAAAAGAAGCTGTGATTATCATTACCAGGGGTATATAGCAGATCCCCACCATCACAATTTTATTACATTTTTCTTCTATTCCAGGATTTGATGGCTCAGATTCTTCAGCTGAAATTCAAGGTAAAAGTGATCTCACATTTGCCTATTATAATCCTATGGGTTTTCTCGGTTGGTGTTTGGGGGGGTTTGTGTGTGTGGTGTGGGTTTTTTTTTTTAATTTTGATTTTTATTTTTTATTTTCTTATTTTTTATTTTTGGAAAATGAAATTATTTAATCTTAAAAAAAAAGGGGGGGGGAAAGTAACATGTTTGCTCATAGAATTGCTTTAGGATTTTCTGTGCTTTTTTTCTCCCTACCAAGTTTAGTGAACACAGAGAAAACTGGCCACAGGCACACTGGGAATTTCTCTGCTCCCACTCTGAGAAGCTCTGTGGAACTAATTCTGTAAATGTATCAATCTCTGTTGGTTAGCTTTTGTCAGAATAGTTATCCCCAAATCCAGTTTGGAAATAGATTTGTATTTCATGAAGCCCAGCCAAGAAGGCAAAGACTTCTATAGCAATTAATGCTCCCTCCATAAGCAGAAAGGCACCTTTTCACAATGATTTACTGAAACTTCTTCATTTCCTCTTTTTCCCAGCAAAACAAAAGAGAACTCCATTAACCCAATAGAAACAGGAGAGCCTGGTGTGTTTAAATCTTTTCTTTCATCAAAACCTGACAGGGTCACGCATAACCATGTACTGAGAACAAATCATTGTGTAGCACAAAACATGACAGAAGATCAGAGACAGATTTAGAGACCTTCTTGGTACCTGGACATCATGGCTTGCCTGATGTGAAATATCACCATCGTTGAGCTTAGGGAAGGAACTAAGGGTCTTAATCACAAGGTACTTTAGGCATCTGAAGTCCTATTAAAACATATTAATTTGTAGGTACTGTTCCAGTAGGAGTTTAGGTCCCTAAAGCACCTCTGTTGATTTGGCTCAGGCTGTCTGCCTAAGACAAAGAATGACCTACAGAGTGAGGAAGATGATTGAAAAGAAAGACTTTCACATGTGGCTAGCATGAGTTCATACAGGTCTTGCAATCAGTGCCAGAGAAACTACATGGACAGAAGGTAGAATACAAAAGATGGAGCTGGCAGCTATTAATCACAGGGGTAGGGTGGCCAGGATCACAGGGCACCAGATAAGCTGCAGAGCTCCCAAAGGGCAAGCTGGAGGAAAGAAAAGTACAAGCAGCATGTTCTAAGTGTCTAGAAAAATGTTGTCAAAAGAGGGCTTCATTAGAGAGACATAAACGTATAGAGGAAGTTACAGGTTCTGGAGGAGAAAGGCTTATTCCTAAAACTATGAGATAAACAGGATAAGAAGAGATTGGCAAATGGGAGAACAAGGGCAAAGGTGGGAAAATGTAGTCCGAAACAATTTAATAAAAAGACAAGATTTAATAAGAAACATTTAATCAGCTGAGAAGGGAAAGCCTTGAATGAGTAACATAAAAGAGCTCTTACAAAAGGATAAATCAGTTTTTCCTCAAGTTGGCATCTTGCATGATAAGACATGAGAGTTTGGGAAGGGAAATGGAGAAAGGCAGGGGTTACAAGGCTGATTTCTAACTTTATCTCAAAGATCAATATAAAATCCAGAAGTACTGCACCATTAAGAGATGAGAAGAACAGTGACATCTGAATGTGACTTGCTTCACCCATACGCAAGGCTGAACTTTGACTTGATGAGGTCCCCAGAGAGCAGAGTTTGATTTGGGAGATAATATTTGTAGATAAACAGGATGTGGATACCTCCTTACCATCAAACATGCTAGCACTGAAAAATGAAACACAGGAGCCTGCAAAAGGTTCATTTTTGTAAGCAAAAAAGCTGCAAGACTCTGCCTTTTGAAGGAGGGAAACAAAAGGCACTGAAACCATCTGCTTCTAAAGGTGTATGTAATCCATTCAGATAAAGTACAGCATCATGTGCTACGTATCTATCTCAATCATCTATTGCACCTCTCAATAACATGGTGTCACGTTTTAGACGTCACCCCAAGTGATGGTTGTGTTAAGGTTCAGTGGATGGCCTCCAGATTTCACAGTTGCATCCTCCTCCAAGGCAGGACACCAGTGGGAGCAGAGCAGTCTCAAGATTCACCCCCCGTGCTCAGCACCTGACTGGAAGGAGGCAGCACTGGGTTAAACTGTGCAGGGAAACCACACAACCACAACGGTGCTCTAAAGGAAACAGGCTTGGGACCCATTCTGTGGGAGATGTACGGCTCCTGGGCAGCTTCCCTAAGACATGGTCCAAGGGATGTAATTCTCTGCTTCCTGTGTTTGCTATTTTTGCACCGAATATGCTGCACAGGTATAGTCACACAGGAAGTGCACAAAACAGGAACGAAGCTGTACTGCTCTCAATTACACCCACAAACCCACATGGAAGCAAAACAGCAGAGTCTGTGGAGCTGGAGGTCTGTTAGTGTCAGCAAAGCAGGTTATTGCTCTTCCCTGCAACTCTTCTTGCAAGGGAAGAACATGCAGCTGGCTCCTCCCTCCCAAGCAACCCGCACTGCACACAAGCCTCTTACGAGATTAGATGGGATGAGTGGACTCTAAAACACACCAGCCATCCTAGTTTCACTTTATTCAGCCATTCCCCCCTCAAACTGTGCTTCTTTATAAAGTCATTAAAGATTCAGAACAGTGGTGAGGTCTATTCATTTCCTAGCCCTCGGGTCGCAAATGTCAGATCAGACAGGGGACTGCTTTTGGCAAACCATGAACTTTTTCCTATTGCTACTTCACCTCCCACCTGATGGTACGTAGGCATTCGGTATGCAGGGCTCCAGGTAATCCATAAAGTCACTATTCACAGGCTGCAATCTCAGAGGCTATGTTTATTTTCTCCTGTGTAACCTGTGCTAAAACAATGCCCGGCTCGGTAAAGGAGGGTGGGATTGTTGTCTTCCAGGGTGCACTAAGAAACTTGCCTGCTTTCTAGCGCTTCTGGGTTATGGGGAAGGTGGTGAAGCAGGGGTGGCTTCCGCTGGGTTTCCCTCATCCTTTTTTAACCTGTTAATACCCAGAGGTTTGCTGCCTAAGCTTTACAGCAGGGATTTAGCCTCCGAGCCCCACAGCCTCTGGGAAAGGCCATTTCAATTGCGTTTAATTAAAAAAAAATAAATAATTGATAATATTAAAATATAAATAATAGATATGAATAAACAATAATAAAAATAATAATAAGGCAGCTTGCAGCTCCCTTTGTCCGTGCCTTAAGTCATTAGCAGCCGTGGTTTGCTGGAAGAAGTGGTAGCTTCAGTCGAACCTCCGTTTTCTCTAGAAATTCATATGTAAAAGGTTAACTACAGCTAACTTTGAACCTTAACTACAGGCAACCTGTGCCATGGGAGGAAAGCAGGACCCAAACCCTCACCTTACCTAATTTGTGGTTATACTGTCACTACCAGCTCCCCCAGCTGGGGCCCTCACAGACACACATGATGGCCCACTACCTTCCCCAGAGGCTAAAACCTCCTGTGATCTACCAGCTTGCTCTTCTCTGCAGCCTGGGAGTAGACGGTGCTAAAGCAGTGGTCTCACATGATAAGCAAATGATGGGAAGTGATAAGCGTGCTTTGAGTTTGGACACCAACATGTGATAACGAAACAAAGGCTGAGTGGAAGTGGCCTTCAATATGCATGCAAGGCACTTGTCTTCCGCTGTGGTTTCTTTTCTTTCTTGAAGGGGCTTCAGAGTTCTAAGCCTGCAAAAGAGAAACAAAAGACAAACCAGAAGTGTTCAAGTACTTTGGCTGACCTCAAGTTACTGGAGTGGGTACCAGGAAGCAAGCTCAGAGTATAACTGAACAACTTCTGGCTATCAGGTCCAATAATGAAATGAAACTGCCTTCCTGAAAACCATATGCATGCATTTTTAGCTCAGTCTGATACATCTGCTCTTGCTAAAGCCATCTAGGTCTATGCTGCTGTTCTCTCTGCTCTCTCAAATTGGTTGTCGTCTTTACTGAAGCACAATGTCTAAAAAGAAATCAGACTTGCCATCTTCTAAGACCCTATTGCTCTGAATCAGCAAATTCAGTTCTCAAATAGTTCCTTAGTTGCTTCACAAGAAGAAAATCAAGCTCTGTCCTGTACTAGATAAAAGATTGTGAAGGTCTGGAAGCACCATTCTCATTCCAGAAAACAGAGCGGTACTGTGTAATAAGCTTTCTCCCTAATATAATAAGAACAGTCTTAAGGCCGTGATTCCAAGGGAAGCATGGACAGTGAAAACTCTTTATACAACTAAAAATCAATTCTCAAATTATATGCATTTATTTTGCCAGAAGTTGTGACAATCCTGAGCCTGAACACATCTGCCAACACCTACTGCAAGGACTGTGGAAAGAGGAGCTAGCAACATAACTTAGCTCCTGCAGAGATGACAATAATATTCTTTTGCCTTAGAAAATAGAGATCTGCACAGTGATGTGGCCCAATATATGACCGAGTTTTTCAGTGGTGAGTTTGCATGCAAATTTGTTGCTCTGTGGTTGGGGACCACAAGAATTGCTTGCAAACACAGCCCTGACAAAAGGTGATCGAATCACAGGCTTTGACATCTCATTTATGGGGAATGTGACATGGAATTTATATAGAGTCTGTCTGAAAACAGATCAGAAAGAGAAGTTAGCTCAGATCTTCTGAAAATTTAGTTAATATAGAATCATAGAATAGTTAGGGTTGGAAAGGACCTTAAGATCATCCAGTTCCAACCCCCTGCCATGGGCAGGGACACCTCACACTAAACCATCTCACCCAAGGCCTCGTCCAACCTGGCCTTGAACACCGCCAGGGATGAAGCATTCACAACCTCTCTGGGCAACCCATTCCAGTGCCTCACCACCCTCACAGTAAAGAACTTCTTCCTTATATCCAATCTAAACTTCCCCTGTTTAAGTTTGAACTCGTTACCCCTTGTTCTGTCACTACAGTCCCGGATGAAGAGTCCCTCCCCAGCATCCCTATAGCCCCCCTTCAGATACTGGAAGCTGCTATGAGGTCTCCACGCAGCTTCTCTTCTCCAGGCTGAACAGCCCCAACTTTATCAGCCTGTCTTTATACAGGAGGTGCTCCAGTGCCCTGATCATCCTTGTGGCTGAAGAAGCATAGTTTGGAGAGAGTCATGCATGCTTGGAGGGCTGCACTGCCACTGGGTAGGTGAGAGGGAAATGGATCTTGTCCCCTTGGTCCAAAACAATCACTGTCAGCAGAAAGAGCGCCTACTCTGCAAAAAGAGGGTAAGGAAGATAACATCTAACCCACTGAGACTACCTGCTGCTGCGACCACAGCCAAGGGAGCCCTCATTCTGACCACAGTGATGCACTGTGTCCTGGAGGGTGCATCAACCACCTGCGGCTTGAACAGCCAGGTAGCAGAACCCTCTTGAGGGCTGATATCCTAACCCTGTCCCCATGCAGGTGCCCAATGCCCAGGGCTGGGGCTGCCCTGATCCTAAATGGGGGTGCGACAGGTATTGGCTGCTGCACCCCGACACATGCAGGGAAATTGCCTGTCACCCTGCTGCACTGCTGTCAGATACACTCAGATTTCTCTCGGGTGGGTGATGGGGAAGGATATAAGTACAAAAAGACAAAGCAATCTCCTGTTTTCACTTGGTCTCATTACTGTGAAGGGTGAGGTGGAAAGTACCAAACTTTCATAAAGCACACTTATTGTCTTTCACTTTCTATATGAGTGGAAATTTGGATGCATGTGTCAAAGCACCCTATTTTTACCAAAGCTCTTGAGAATCTGAATCTGTTTGCAAAAAAAAAAAGTATCCTGAAAATTAGATCGAGTTGAGATTACTTTCTGTATTGGAAAAGTGTCTCCTGAGTCACAAACGTAGGGCCACTGCCTGCATAAAAAAGCTGAATGCAACTCAAATTTCTCCCAGGGAAAAAATAATACTCTCAAAATCTATTCAACAGACCAAGAATGTACACAGAGAACTACTTCTGTAGCTCCTGTGAGTACGGAGATTGGAGTGATCGAACTGTCAGACCAACCCACTCACCTGCATTTTCAAGTCATAGCTCCTCTTCTAGTAGACACCAGCTTCTGAGTTCACCATCCTAATCTTATACTTGTTTCCAAATAGTTAAGTAAGGGTAAAGTCTGACAAAGTGAGTGGATGCTGCTGAGGGCATACATGTCAAGTATCAAGGGAGTACACCCGTGGCCAGGCTGACCACATCAGGGTGTCCAAGCCTGGAGGATGCTGTATCATCCAGCTCAGTGACACCGAGGACTGTGCTACCACTATCCTGCACTGCAGCACTGGCAAAACCCCAGCCTGGTTCTTCACCAAGCACCGAAGGTAAAACTTTGAAGCCTTTTCCAGCCTAGACAAGGTTACGAGTGACCCAAACGGCTGCCACCCGACCATCCGAAGAGAAGAACGCAGAAAAAGCAGAGGAGAGTGGGTGATGGAGGATGCGGGAGCGCTACGGTCGCTTGCCTGTGCTGACCTCCTCTCGCTGTTCCCTCCCCTGAGCACACAGCATCCTCCCTCTCCTTCTATGGTGTTTTTAGGTTGAATACTACTGATTTGCTAGACCACTAGATGGCAGGAAACGGCAGGGATTGAGCTCCCGTGCGCCTTGCTCCTCAGAAAGCATCACCCCTTATTGCCTCGCCAGCACCCCAGCTTGCGAGCCAAGGCTGCAGGGCAGCCCCTTAGGTGCAATGGATGCATTAGAGCACAGGCACAGCTCTTCTACACCCAACAAACTTCAAATTCCTTGGTTTTGCTTGGTCTTTTCACAGGGCTGGAAGAAGACGTGGCACCCGTCTTGAGATGCCACTGAACCGTGGCTCAGTGGTGGTGTGTGAGCAAAGCCTGTTTGGTTGAGGAAAGAGCAGGTGTTTTTCTGCAGTTCTTAGGAAGACAGACTGACATGCCACCAGCTGAAAGTGGTTTTCATTGATTAAGAACAAATCCAGCCCCTTACACTTTAAATTAGATCCCTAATTGCGCACCTCTTTGCTCCTTCTCCGGAATTGTCAGGTGTCCAGATTGAAAACCCCACAAAACTGATGAAAACAAGTTTACTCTGAGTTGTTTTCACCGCTACCAGCTGGGGTATCGCTGTTGTTTGTGGTTTTGGCCATGATAACTCTTATTTGCTTAACAAAAGAACACCAAACCTATTTCACAAGGTTTATTCGGTTTCAAGTCTTTTCTCTAAGTCTGTGTTTTTAAGTACTCTGTTATCAGTCAATGATCGTATCATCCACAGTTATACTCCAAATAGAAACAGAGCAAGATTCTTCTTAACAAGATCTCTGCCACCTCCTATCTTTGCTGATCCAAAGGAAACCCCTACAAGGATGAGAGTTGCTTTCTCCTTCAGGAAGTAACTAATCCAAATGTAAAATAAAAGCTGATTTACCACATGGAATATAATCTAGCATCCCAGAACTGATTTTATCATAATCCCCCCCCGGCCCTGACTCTGTTGTGGGATTCATCCCACACACTGCAAACAGCTACAGCGGAATGTTATATCTGAGCTAAGCATCACCAGGATCCCTTAAGAGTCATGGAAGAAAAATGAACCAATCATATCTCATAATTTGTGCATATTATGGTTAATTTGGCATTGGATGAACACCATAAAAAGGCTAATTCACTCCTTGATTGTGAAGAAATCCTTTCCATCCACAGGGTAGGGACCCAGTAACTTGAACAGAACATGATTTCCTTTGCTCTGCTGCCATACACTTCCATCATGAGCAAGCTTCCTTTCCAACTGCAGTAGAGTACATCTACTTGGATCAACTAAGGCAAGTCTAAGAATGAGATCTACTCACCTGATCTGCACACTGGGTCTAACTGACCCATTAGGTCTAGACCTGGGACTGAAGATCCTCGATCCATGTTAATTTGTGAGCATCCTGCTACAACAATGGATAAAAACCGAGCTGTAATCAAAGGTACCACAAACCACGGCAGAAAGCACCTGTCTCGGCCCTTCAGACACAAAGGAGTGGAAGCAATTGAAGCTATATATTGTTTCCAGGAGCTCAGAGCAGTCAGCATAATGGACAATGTGAGGAAGGCCCCAATGCTAGAGCTGGAGTGCAGCCCTTTGCAATGCAGGAGAAGAGAGTTGCCTTCTGCCCCCCTAACATGAAGGTGGCAGCAAAGGGAAGTCAAAGATCTACAGGAGTAAAAACCTTCACACCAGCCCATAGGTTTCCTTTGATCCCTGTAGCATTTTAAGGGAGATTACAGATTTTTAGCTAAACAAGGAAAAGCAGGGTGGGTCTAACATTACAAACTTGGCATTAGATCAAGCGAGCACAAAGGTGGTGAGACATTGCTGTACACGAAACCAATCTGGTTGCAACATGACCAGTCCATATTCTGGGATAAACACTTTCTGAGGGCACTTGGCAGATAAACCAGAAGGCAGAAAATTAATAATGAAAGAAAGGAGTATTCTCATAGTTTCATGTTTGTCTAACCCGAGATCATTGGTGGGAGCAGACATACAAAAGCTGTTGCAGCTACATTTAACCTCTTTCCATCATGGAAGAGAACAACTCCTTTACAATATGCAGGGGCAGGGATGTTAAATTCCCTGGAATGATTTACTATTACAGCAGCTCTATTAAAATAATTGCAACACAACTGTTAGAAACACTCTTCAAGCATACTGTAGAGAGTAAAGGAAAACCAAAGACTAAATCCTGAACTACTGCTTCTCCCCTTTGTCCTTAGCCAAAGATGGGACTCCTGGAAGAACCACTAGAGAGTGATATCCACAAAGTCAGGAGAATTCCAGCTCATTCACTTGGCATAACCCCTCTTGCATGAATTCCAGACATGGAGAAGGGGTTGGGAGAAATAAAGGGGATTTACCCAAGGTCTACCCAGCACATCAGTGCAAGCACAAGGGAAGAGCAGCCAAGTCTGTGGTCGACGGTGCGCACTTGGGACCAGTATCGGAGCTGAGGACTGCAGTGTGAAAACTTCCTCCCTGCATTTATTATTCTGATCCTTGTAAAATGCCTTACCCAAAGCACTGCCCCAGCGAGGCACACTAAGTATGTCTTTCCTTAGCCAGGAAACACAACTATTGCACTTAACTATCACTTATCTCCCAAAGAACAGAAAACAAACATGGCCTTTTACATGGCCCCCTGAGAGCTGCAATTTCCCCAAATATGGGTAAGGGAGTCTTCAAAGTTTTAACAAGATGTCTAAAATTAAATCTCCCTAGCATTTGCAGGGTTTTTTTTCCATAAATAAATATCCTTTGCTAGCTTACTATTTTTCCAGTATAGGTCTATATTACCAGTACCTTTGATTACTAGTTGTACAGATTCAGATTATCTTTAGGTTTTAATCATTCTTGCTTTGCTTTGACATTCTCAAGTGCTACACGCACCCTCTAGTAGGCGAATCTGTTGCTTAAATGAAGATAGACTTGGTTTAAATATTGTGTCTTATCACAGGCAATATCACACTGGAAATAGCTCCTACTTTGAAGGAGAATCATAGAATAGTTCTAGAAGCACACAGCATGTAAATTGCTACCGGTAAGCCCACCATCACTTCAACACCACTGCCACAGGAACGCTTCTATTATAGGAGCCATTTGATGTCATGGAGCAAATTGCATACACTGAGAGGATACTGTGAGCTTTGAATGTTTTTCTTTCTTATAGAGCTTTAGTCATTGGTGACTGCAATGGAGACATCTGGATCCCCGAAGAAAAGGGTGGCAGGCAGAAAATAGCACAGATGACTTTTGCAATAAGCCAAGCTAAACATATCCATCCTCTGTCCATACACGCAAGACATGGGCTCCACGAGCTGTGGCTTGCTGGCTGTCAGAAAGCAAAGGCTGTAGTGTTTTATGCTGCTGCCTCATGCAGTGCTTCTGGGTCTAATGACAGGTAAAGCTCACAGGAAGACTCAAGACTCTCATTAGGTTATCTGATCCAGCACACAGCTCTGTTGCATCCTCCAAACTCACCCAGGGGTCATGAAACCCATAGGAGCAAGTGGAGCTGCCTACATTGACAATACACAGAGGGCAATGTCAGAGCAGACCAGAGACGATGGGAGCAATGGGGCCCTGGCAGTTCTTCAAGGCAAACAGATCTGAATGACGAAGTTCTGCTTTTCCTCTTACAAATGATGACTGCACTGTGGCCCTCCCCAGAGCAGAAAGGCTATGATAAAGAGAAATAAACATCATTAGCTTCTTCTGAGAAAGTCCAGAGCTTCTAAAGGTCTTTGGAATAAGCACAGCACAGCTTTTCAGGTGCCAAATAGAGGTTTTAATGCACTTCCTTCCAAAACAGTATTTTTCTCCTTCCACCTCACCTTTGTTTTCCCTGAATTTATTGCAAATGCAGTTTTGTTCCCAGAGGAACGTTATATGTGTAGCAAATAAAGGACCATATTCAGGGTGCAGTGTACACAGAGCGATACCCTATCTTTTTCATAGACATATGTCATGTCTTTGTCACCTTGTAATTGCTCCCCTCTGTCCAAACCACAGGCTTGATCTCTATCAGCAGCCACAGAAAGAGGAAGGGGATGGCAGCTCTGCCCAGAAAATCACGTCCTCTGGGATAGCCTGGAGGAGGGCAATGCGTGCAGTGGTACGTACCTGTAACATTTAATGCAGTCGTCATCAAAGGTCCCTTGACTTTTTTCCACAGGAAAGCTGTACAGGGTTTGTCTCCTCATAAATTCTCCTAAAAAGCTGAGAGAAATGCTCAGGAAAAAATATTTTCTAATGAAAAATACTAATTTTTTTCAGATAGGTTGTTTTTATTTAAAAAAGAATAATAAAAAAAACCCAACATTTCTGCAAGACTCCAAGGTTTCCTTTCCTTAGGAATAGAAACAGGTTATTTACTATTTCATTTGAAAATGTTGCTTGATCACATGTGTGGCTTACGTCCATAACTACTAGAAATCAGCTAGCCTGTTACAGTATTAGCTGCTATTTTAGAAGCGGTTGTCTTGGTAAAGAACTGAATGAGACCTCAAAAGGACAGAGCAAATAGTGATTTTATGGTAGGCAAATGAATCTTCTGCCGTCTTTATGTGCGTGTCACACTAAAATGATTCTTACTCCATGACTATGCGTGTTACTTAAAGAAAGAGAAGACAAAGATAGGAAGCCCTTACAACCTGATTGGGTGTTACTCATTTCCTCAGCCCTCATCACCAAACCAAGGCGCAACACCCATTGCCAAAGGCACCCCTGTAGTTCCCAAGGGCTGTGCACGCCCATGCCCTCCTCTCACTCAGGAGCGAGGAGGAAGAGGGAACAGGAAGCTGTGGGCCTCTGAAGCACTGACACAGGGTGCTCAGAGCAACGATTATCACTGAAAACCACATCTTGAACAATAAAAATAGATGAGTGCTCTCTGTCCTAGTCACTGAATGAGAGAGAGCCCTGTGTGTGTTGACACTATGCTCATTCACACATCCCAGGAGGCCAAGTTAAGATTATGTACATAAGCTTTTCATTCCATCATTTCATAACTTCCATTTACATAAGGGTATAATGCTGTTTTTCCTAGTATTCATCTGGGCAAGATACTTAAGATCTCTTTTTGGCATTTTAATTGCAAGGGCGGATGGTGCTGTCTCAGGCCATGCCTTGGCCTTTTCTGTCCTTCGTGCGATTAGCTTTAAACACTCAAAGCAGAAGATGAATTCACACTCTTTTCCTGCTCATTACTTACTGCCCATTCATAGGTGGGATCCTTGTTGCCCAATCCTATGAGTCTTCGCCAATAAAGTAACCACAATCATGGTTTGTTCATTTAGGATAAACGCTGTCGTTCTTGTTGCCCAATGCATGCTGCTCTGTAACAACACCCTGAGGGCAGTGGGCTTCGCCTCTGCTCCCAGAACCGTATTTTGGGCCTCAATGAATATTCTGGTCCAAGTCCAGGAATGTAAGTAAGTTGCAGTGAAAAGTAAATGCGGTTACGTGCTACCTAGCACTTGGGCTTGGACAATCTGAGCACACTTTAGAAAGCCCCTCCTTCTCACATAATCTATCTACTTACACGTATTTAAGAACACAGAGGAAGGCTGCCTTTAAAACACAACTCCTTTAAATAGGGTATGGAAAAGGGATCTCCTTGCTGATTTCACTCATTTTCAGATTAGGTTGGCCAGGAAATGCTACCCATATAATGGCATGGGTTTTGGCCTTAAAAGCTTGCAGGGCAGTTCAGAAAGTGTCGATACGTGTTCCATTTAGTTCTGGTGAGGCTTTTCTGTCTTCATTAATAGCATTGCAGGTCAGTTCTCACACACTCATCGGTCATCTTTACTAGGGACGTATAGGATTGGAAGACCTCTTCGCATGTGTCGGGGTAGCGGGTTTGTGCTTTAAGACAGAACATATCACCAATCTCATCTGAGCATCACACAAACAATATCTTAATACCATAAATGTTTCTGACTAACAGGCATGACAATTCTTCACCTGGGTAGCTGACTTGAAACAAAGATGAAGAAATAGCCCTTTCTGTAAATTGGAATGACACTGGCTTTCAGTCACCAGGGACCTCCTCAGACTGCCAAGACCTTTGGCAGATGATTGAGAGGGATCCTGCCATAACATCTGCTAGCTCCTTCAGTACTCGGGAATGAATCCCATCAGGTCCCATGGACTTATGTGCATTCAGCTGATGCAATTGGTTCCTCACAATTTCAGTGTCCACATATGGAAAGCCACTGTTCCCACACCCGTGGTCCTCTGACTTAGAGACTTGGGCAACCCAAGATCTGATAGTATTATTAAGGACTGAGGAAAACACCCAACACTGAATACCTCCACTTTTTCTTCATCCCTATGTGCCACATGACTATCTTCAACAAGTAGAGATCCAGCGTTTTGCTCTGAAAAGTCCTAGAAAGAGCCCTCCTCTTTCTATTAACATACTCAAAAAGTCTTTCTTGTTGTCTGATGCAAAACTGGACAGTTTCAACTCTAGTCCAGTTTTGGTCTAAGAGTACCTCATCTCGCCTCTGTGCAGGAGCTTTGCATGAGGATCGGGAAGGGACTGATGCTGATCAGATTCATAATCCCAGGAAAGAGGGATTTGCCATTGGTTTCTATTATACAGTCACTGTTCAGAGGCATACCAGGACATACATAAAATCACATGCAGAGTACGCAGTGCATCACTGCTGCTCCAGGACTTCAGCATAGCCGCATTTACACAAGCAAAAGCAGAATTATGACACTATACTAGAGCTCTGAAAATACTTCCATTATCCTTCTGAAAATTGTTTTTCTATAATTATTTCCCAGAACAAACCTCAGTGAGCACTGGCACAAAATGTTTCCTTTTTCTCTCCACAGCTCTTCAACTATTCTCACTTAAAAGAGAAAATGACAAAACACATGTAACCAAAAAAAAAATATAATTAAAAAAAAATAAAACCACTGGAAAAAATAACAAGGAAAGTTATGACATTTAATCAGAGCTTCTCAGATCTGGAAGTGGAATACTTGAAGATACTAACAGTGGAAAGAATAAGCGGTGCCATGGTTGTTTCTCTGATGGGGACTGAGTCACTGAGATAAAAGTCACCTGTGAAATACCAGGATGTAAAGTCTACACTGATTTCCTTTATAATTATCTTCCCGTCGTTTTTACGGTAACAGATTCCAGGAACAAGGTGACGCTCTCACACCGTGGGGCCTTTTACTGGAAAAACAAATTGTACTATTTCATATTGCAAAAATATTTTTCAACTCTTTTTTTTAAAAACAAATCTCTATCTGAAGATAAGGAATGAAGCTTCCCTTAGACCCACGCCTCTACATTCTCTTCATCCTGAAGCAAACCTTTCCATTCACAACCACACGAGTGGTTGTGCTCATGAAACATAGGGGCATCCCAGCAGTACTCCCAAAATGCAGGCAAGCAACTGGGAGCCAAAAGATGCATCATTCAGTTGTTCCCACTGCACTATACATAACCTTTGGGTATGAGAGGATACAAAGGCAATCATACAAACTAGGCATAGTTCAGTTGCTCCCACTGCACTATATATAACCTTTGGGCATGACAGGTTACAAAGGAGATGGCAAGGAAACAACAAAACAGGCAGATAAAATAAGATTTGAAACAGAAAAAAAAAAAAATCACAAAAGAAGAGCTGTGGGTAGTGATTAAAGTTAAGACACAAGGACAGAGGAGATACAAATGAGAAAGACAGAGAAAACCTGCCTGTGCGCCATTAAGGTCACTGTACGTATTGCTTTGTACCTATACTAAAAATGTACTGTGTCGCTCACCCCCCTTCCCCTCCCAGCACTTCTTGTGAGCTAAAAACTCACTGCTGCACATTCTGTTCCTCCCTGGCAATTTTCAGCCACATTCCCTGGATTCAAGTGGTGAAATAAGACTATAACTCAGCAACCAACCCACCTCCACACATTCATCCCTCATCCTCCCTTCCGCAGTGCCCTACTTGTAGGAAATCAGTGGTCTCCACCAGAAAACCTTATAAAAAACAAAGGATGGGAGGTAACCATTTAGACAGTTCTGCTACAAGGGGGTCAGCCTTCACCCTCCCCACTGGGTCATTGTATCAACAGCATTGCTCACAGGCAGCAAGGCTGGGTCTCACCTCTTCCTGCGCAACTGCTTGGGAAGGGAAAAAGGCATGCTGTGAAGAAAGTAGTCTGAACTTTCTCAGGATGTGGGAAAACCAAGCGGTTGCTGGAGGCCCAGTCCCTGGAGGCTGTGGAGCAGAAAGAAAACACACTCAAGATCAGGATTCAGTGAAAATCCTGGGCAACCTGGACTCATCACACACACCCAGGGATGCTGTGGGCACAGGGATAGCTGTACTCCAGTAGTTACTTACTAGGGGTCCTTTAACACTGTCCCAGGCCGTGCTGATGTGTCTTCCACTGGGTTTAAACACTTGGCTTCTTAAAGAAGTGAAGTTTCTGATGTGCCTTTGGGGGTTTGGGCCCTTTCTTTTTTCCAATTGGGGCAGCATGTGTCTTTAGAAAGAGAGTGATTGGTTCAAGTCAGTGCAGATTCAGAACCTCTGCTCTGCCTGGGACACTCTCTTCAGGGCTCTGGAGACAAGGATGCAGAGTAGTGCGGGGTTGTTCTCAGCTCTTCAAGACAACTCCTCATTACGTAAGGTAAGAGAAACTGCAGTAACTCCATTTCCAAATACTTACAGGTTTGGAAATGAAAGGACATTCCTAAAAACACCCAACCGCTACCTAAAGTCTCAGCAGAGCTTATTCAGTTTGTTGTATATCCTAGTCATTGCTCTTTCCCCCCCCTCTACTGTAGTCTCTTACCTTCAAATAGAGCACTAAATCAGAGTCAGTAGCTGTAGAATTTTACATCACTTACTGTTGTTTGCAAGTGACCTATTCCTTAACATAAAACATTTTCATAGTAGTTTATAAAGGTAAAGCATTGTGGAACACCTTAACTTAATGACTTGAAATACTTCTCTCACAAAATAGTCACTTATTCACTGAAAGTACCTTCCCCTATTTCAGTGGGAAAGGCAAAAAAAGCGATGGTTTGTATTTACCCTATTTTTGGAAGCAAAATGTCTGGCAGTGGAGTAATATTTTCTTTTTGGCCTTCCCATTATTTACACTGTCACAAGCCAAATACAAATTCTTTATCTTTAAAATAGAAGACAGCATACATGTGTATGCCAGCAGAAAAGAATGATTTGGAAGCATTTCAACTGTACAATATCTGAACTAAGGCAGTGTCTTGGGACAAGGCTGTATCAACAGCCCTGCTTCTCCTAAATACCCATACAGGGGCATTTCCCCTTTGAGAATCAGCCCTAAGCTGATTGTATTCCCCCAAAGATATAAATGCCTGTAAATTCTAAACATAGCTCAAACCTCTTTCTAAAGTATTTCATTGGGAAAGGTTAACAGATGCATACCAATGCAATCACACATATGAAACACGTAACTCTGGAAGCTGCACATGCCCATGTACTGGAATGGGTTATACAGACACCATCAAAACAGCCATTCTGTACACAGCAAACAAGGCTATTAAGTCTGCTTGTGCTATCTCAGGAGTGTTGTAAAACCACTGAGCAGAGGATTTACAACTTGTCCTGAATGATGTGTTGTACTTTCCACATAATATGAATTAGACTGATGGCAAATAAATTACCCCCTCAGATTTTCAGCCATCAGATTAGTTTCGTACCCAAATCTGGCCTGCACAACACTAAATGTGCCTGAAGACTCCGAGCCCAGATCTCATGTGAACCTGAACAGCTAAGGCCAGAGAAGCACTGAAAGAATGAACCCTTCAGAGTCCCAAAAAGCACTTAATAGGAAACACAAGCGGGAGACCACAGCAAAAACCTCGACCTCGAAGGTTAAGCAAGGCCATGCTGAGTAACTCCTGCAATCTGATGCTGTAGGTCAGTTACAGTACTTCGCACTGCCTTTATTTCCTTACTGGTTTGGAGGGGACAACACCAGACCAGACTGGAGGGGCTTCCCTTCAGCATTTCTCACTCTTGGTAGACATCAAACATCTCCTACGTGTACCCGATGAACTCGTGTTGTCACTCCTCTCCAACACTGGGATTTCTCTTCAGTGAAAACACAACTTTTGCTTAGGAGCAGCCAGCCTGCTAAAGATGCCAGATTTCTCCAAATCCCATTTTCCAGTTTCTCAAGCGGCTGGTCTGCCCTTTCCCAACCATTGCAGCTCTGCCATGCAGCCAAGCCAAAAGCTCAGCATGGCCACTGGAACAATTTCTCTTTCCAGTGAAACAGATGGGAAAAGCAACTCAGTTCGTGGTTACTAATGAAAGATTCAGCCCCTCTGGTGCTCAGATCAGTTCAAAAGGAAGGATGCAAATCAGGAAGAGCTTCACTGAGGTGGGAGTGATGGCACAGAGGGAGAGAGGAGCTGGTCACTACTGAAGAACCCTGGCCAACAGCACTCCTACCTAACAATGACAATGCTGCAACAAACCCCCTAAAAATCCTAGAACTAAAACATTGATCTCAGATCCAACACTACACAGCTCAGTGCAAAGACAACCCTGAAGAGTTCATCTGAGATCCTATCATCACCCCAGATCAAGCAGGATGAATTTATCTTAGTTCAACTCTGAATTCCAGCCCCGTTCTTCCACGTAGACTGGAAAACATTTCATACCTCTTCTCACATCTCCTTCTCTATAGGGAAACACAGTGGATTAAAGAAGAGTTAGGGACACAAAGAGAGGGCACAGGGCTTGCCTGGAGGTTGCTGCAGCAGCACAGTGGCCAACAGGCAGTCCTATGGGCTGGTGCCCAGCACAAGCAGGTTTGCACCCAGAGGAAAGCACAGGCAGCTGCTTGTGCTTGCTCTGCAGACTCCAGGCACAGGATTTGGAAGCAGAGCAGGACCCCTCTCACTCATCTCTCCCAGTGCAACCACTCTCATGCAGGCTCTCGCCAGGACCTCAGGACTGGCAGGGAAAGAAGCCAGGTTTCCTTCACCCCAAGACTTCCCATCCTTCATTCCCATCACTATGTTTTCCATGCTGTCCAAGAAAACATTCTCCAGAGTTTCCACTAAAGCCTCATGTGTTTTCCTAGTGCTGCTCTCATTGCCACAAGTGCTTACACCCAGACCTGTCGGTCCTTCAAGAAAAGAAGCCTCACACCAAATGCATTTCATAGCTACCTTTTGATTTCTTATCCTAGATTGTGCTGTGATAGAAGAGGCAGAGCAAAGCCAACATTTATCACCCTCACATAAACACCGGTTAGCTGAAATCCCCTGCTGCTTACTATAAATTCAACTTAACACTAGTCAGCAGTGGTGGGGGTACACTTCCCTTTTTCTCCATGGCAAAACACCAATGGTGTTGCTCAGGCAGACCCACAAGTTGCACATTCTCTTTTTCTGGGCATCTTCACAGGACAATCATGCAGCCCAGCAACGGAGAAGACATGTCAGTGGGCTCCACACCAGCACCAGGCAGTGCATACCCAGGATCTAGGCTCTGTGGGGCTCCTGTGAACAGACAGTCACCTCCATTTCCCCACGTCTGCCTACCAGCATCCAGGTTATTTTCCTTTCCTAGAGAGACTGCCTTCTGGTTTGGAAACTGGGATGAGCTTTCACCGGAGCTACTTTCACAGTGTGGTTATTGTGACCCAGGAGGATGCTAACACCTTCACGCTGTGTATTCTCAGGTATTGGAGAAGGGAGCAGTCAGATGGAGAGCATCCAGATAAGCAAGAAAACATCACTCTTCAGCCAAAATCCTTTGCAAAGAAGGAAGGGACTTGTCCAGGATTTAGAGGAACCAGAGGTCAGGGAAACCTGAATAGGGAAGGACATGATCAGGAAGAAAGAAGTTGAAATCAGAAGCACTTTCAGAGTGGGTGAAATCAGATATAAATCATTCTCTTGCAACGTTTCCTTACCAAAATACATTAACTAATAGCTTGTTAACTGTTGCCAGACGGGCAATCTGATCTATGCTTCATCTGCCGAGCAGTGACCTGTTTAAACCCAGGTTCAAGTCAGCAGTGGGAAACACCCCACTTCCTTTTGTCAGCCTACTACACTTGGCTACATTGTTTTCCAGAAGTGTTTTTACTAAGCTGCAATTAGTAAGGAATCCATTTCCTCTGTGTCCTTAAGGAAACCCAGATTAGCAAGGCTTGGGCTGCAGTCTTACACTTTGCAGCCCAGGTCTCTGTCCAGAGAGCCACATTTCCCTCACAAGGCAGGCTTACTTCTGTTTCCATTTCCTTTGAGCCATCCCTATGTATCCTGTGGCAGAAAGACCCTCGGTCTCCAGGGGAGATACCGATCCTTTTGGCACATGGAAGCTGCGCGTTGGCTTTCTTCTTCAACATGAGGCTTCAGGCGTTGAGAGGCTAAGAAGCTCGCTATCCATAGGCTTTCCTACCAAGGCAGGGCACACAGCCTGCCTCAGACTCCATCCAGGCAGGCGTTTGGAAGACAACCCATGAAAGCTGCTGAATGTCAGACGCTTGCCATCCCAGCACTAGCGCTGATGAGCTTTTGGATGCGCTGGAAACGCCATGAAGTGAGCTTCTTCTAGGACACAAAATGATCAGCACACCATTAGGCAGCTGACTGTACGGAAACAAGCTGGCCAAGGCTTTGGGCGTTTCCAGATGGATGTCGTGAGGGCAGGGCCACAGAAATAGAAACAAGAAACACCCTATTCATGAATGAAAACTCACATGAGGTCCCAGAGAGAAAGCAGCAGGTGATATCTGTATAAAGTGAATGTTGTTCATTGCATGTGGTCTCAGAAAAACGCATTTAAGTGCTCTCAGCTTGAAGCTGAAAGCTCTTTAAAGCCTTTCCAGGTGATAAATACCGACCATCAACATGCAAATTCTCGTTAGTGTTGATTCTGCCAATGATTCTGCCTGTCTTAAGGAAAAAGAAAATCCAGACACCCCCCACACCCCATACATCCTCTTAGCTTCTAAAATTGTCCTGCACTTCCTTCCTTGACATCTCGCTATGCAGCAGACTTTGACAACAGATGCTGCCATGCTTTGAAAGCAAACAGCGTTTTAGTCAGCAGGGCAGCAGCCAGGTGATGCTGGAGCAGAGCAGGCAGGCACATGGGATGCCACGACAGAGACAAAGTCATCCAGAAGCATCCAAATCTCAGACTTCAAACTGGAAATACACTGCGCAGAAGCAAAATTCATGGATGGTTAAAGGATGAGGATACAAGAGGAAACCCAAGCATGCATTCACCACTTATTCGGAGGCAGCTGGAGCAGCTGTCCCAGCCTCAGGCTGGGTGATCAGTATAGCAAGACAATGACAAAACCCCCGAGGCAAAAAGCAAAGATCACCCTCACCCTGCCATCAGAAGCGATGATGTTCTTGCCAACTGCCTCTTTCCTAGAAGCCCATTCCTGCATTCTGGGGTTTTGACGACCCTCTTTTCCATCACCATTGCCATGCATGGAAGCTCAGATCTCTAGCAGCTCAGATCTCTAGCAGACGTTTTGCTTTCCTGTGTTGCATGTCAGCACAATTTGAGACTAACGACAATGGCATCCTTGAGCGTGCTGGAGACAAAAGCACACAAAGAGAGGACGCAGCTGCAGGAACTAAACAATTCATCGTGACCAGGGAACAAAAGCAAGTATCTTGACAGGTTCTAAGAAGCAGGCTGTCAGCCAGAAAAAGCAACCTTTTACAGCAACCTTGAGTTTTCCCTGAGGAAACCTGCTATTCTGCGTTTACCTTTTGTGAGGTTAAGGGGGGGTGGTGTGTGTGTGTCAATCTGCTTTCTCTGAGGTCATCTGGCCCTGCTACCATACCTCAGCCCCAGCCCTCACTGCTTGGCTCTTGCCCTACTCAGCCAGCACAACTCACCGTGCGAGCGGTGCCAAGCAAGGCAGCAAGCAGCCTTTCTGCTCTTCTGCCTGGGGACACCACAGCTGCCCCACACCGCGCTCAGGGCAGCGGTGCTGCTGGCTCACTGCCTTCCCTTTGTGCGTGGAGACGTGACCTGGCTGATCCCAGAGGGCCAGATTCCCCGAAGAAACCACCAATGTGCACTCCTGACCAGCATCCCGTAGGAAGCTCTTCAGAAACCATCAGTAGTGGCCATCTCTTTCCCTGAAAAGTCAAGAGTTGGGAGTTCATGTTGCAATCTGAAGGCCTCTGGAAATCACTGCCTATTCTACCAAGCAGCAGAGATCAGACAAGCAATAAACTGCTGCCTTTCACTGGTGTTGGAAGGCAGGGCATAATCCCACAATGCCCAGCTCCTTGAGGGAGATGGCAGCATTGCCATGTCCTTTTAACTAGATCCAAGTTTCTCACTATCACACCTTTCAAGAAGAAAACCACCACTTGATGCCATGACAAACAAAAATGATTGTGGTTTTACAATTCAGCTCAAAATGCCTTGAAGAATACACCAGGTCACTGCTGCCTTTCCCAAAGGAATTCTTTAAGCACTTAAGAGCTCCTTTGTGATGCCTCTCTCCCCGGTTTAAAAAAGCTCACAAGCAGTGTGCTATGGAATGAAAGGAATCAAGCAGCCTTATGTTCAAAGCTGGTTTATTTGATTTCTGTCTCAGCAAAGGCAAATACAGAAAACAGCTCAGCCCGTTCATCACTAAGCATGTAACTGGAGTTAAAGAACAACGAAGGCGCTAACACGGTATACAGAGAATGCCTCTAAAAATACAAAATGCAATTTCTTGATTGTCTGAAGTCATCTTCAAATCTGAAGGGATCAAAAATACTTCTGTAAATGTAGCTCAAAAGTTAGTTTGATTCATTTTTTCTTAAGCCCGACTTGCAGTGAAGCATTATTAGCATTCTAAATAAGCATAAAAATACCCCCCCCCCCAAAAAAAAAAAAATGATCACTTGGTGTTAGTCTGGATCAGATTTGTTAGTTTAGGTTTTTTTTTTTAATTAGAAAACGTAGAATATACAAACAAATAAATCATATTGCACCTGCAATAGCAATAGCAAACGTCACCTCTCACATCCTCAGTAACGCACGCAGGCATACACACACACACAGAGCTTTTTGCCAGGCTCTAGCGATGCTGCTCCTCGGGAGCCAACAGAACATTGGTTCTGAGAGCTCACTCGTAAGTCTTGCACCCTGTGGATTGTTTAGATTAACAGTTTGTACCCTCAAGTAAACACAGGACATAAAAAGCACAACCCAAACCACCGTGCACTTAGTAAGAGGGAATAGTTCAGATGCACAAACAGACGTTAATCAAACCCAAACGACAAGGGAATACTGTAGTGTTCCCAACACGATGACAAACATTCAGACAGAAGGAAGGCTGAGAAACACCTTAAACATTAGCACTCAGCACCAGAGAACCCCTGCAGGCCTCTCATCTGTCTATGGTGGCAGTAAAATGGGCCACAGTTGTACGGCCAGAGGTAGGCATGGTTTTAGCAACGTTTGCTGGTGAAGGGGGCACAGAGCCCTGCCAAGGCACTGGGAGGCTGTCGTGGTTTAACACCAGCCAGCAGCTAAGCACCACACAGCAGCTGCTCACTCCCCTGTGGGACGGGGAAGAGTTCAAGGAGTAGCCTCATACTAGAGCCTATAAAGAAAATTAACTCCATCGCAGCCAAAACCAGCACAGTGGAAGAGTTGAGGCTCTGCCCCTCACAAATACGATATGCAGTGCCCAGGAGCAGGCTGCTCTCACAAGCACAGCAAGCAAGAGTTAGGTCCCAGTTCATAAGAGTGGTGCAGTGTCTTTATCTGCTGCCAAAACCAGGGCAAAGCAGTAAATTCAGCTTCTGCAAGACTCTCACTGATACCATTACATTCACAGAAGTGACATGCAATAGTTCAGGGTGTAACATGCCCCACAGAAAAGGTCCAAGTCTGGAATAATGGCTTTTGGCCAGCAGAATAATCTGTCTGTGTTTAAAAAGACACCACAGAAAAGGATGAAGACTGAAGACTATTTGGAACAGAGCATAAAGCGACCATGAGAACTATTGGCAAACCTAATCCATGCATTATGACACCCAAGCAAGGAACAGACTGGGTATTAATGGTTGTTCCAGAGAAAAAATGAGAGAAATAGAAAGGAAAGGGAAAGAGGCAAAGGGACAAAACCAAAGGAAAAATGGGGATAATTCCACTAAGCTTTGCTTCCATCTCCTCCTCAATTAAATGTTAAAAAATACATATACATAAAATAACCAAACAACCAAAAACCCCCCAGCCCAAACAACAAAACCCCAGGGTTAGAAAGAAAAACTAGATAAATAAATTACTTATAACCCCTTTTTTTCCCCCAAACTATGGCTGCTACTGCCTTGAATCTGTCACCTGCTTGGAGCCCTATTGCTCTTCCCCAGTAACTTCAGCAGATTTGGTGTGGCTGGAGTCCCGTGGTTTTGAGTCCAGCAGGTCTCTCTAGAAAGAGTTAAGCAATAGTTGCCACATTCATGCACTCACTGAGGAAAAGGAGTTGGAGCAGCTGGATAGGAGAAGGAAAACAGGCTGTCAGGAAGAGGGCAATGAACGCAGAGCTGCTGCAAGTGAACTTGCAGCGATGCTGGTAAAAAACTAAACCCCTCTGCTGCAAGAGCAATTAGAGTTTGCAGAGCCTCCATCCATGGATGCTGTCAAAACTCCATTGGAAGAAGGCAAATACATTTAGCATGGCAGCACATCTTGCAAGCATGGCACAAGCGAAGTAGATTTTGCCTGGCAGCCAAGGAGCAGGTTAAGTGGTCCCTCTGGCCCTACCTTTTATAATTAAGCATCTAGGCCGGATAATGAACATTGTGCTGTTCTTTTCAACTGAGTGATCCAACTCAGTATCTAGATAGGGCAGCGTACGTGGTACATTTCTGTTTTATTGTTGTTTATTTCTAGCTAGTCAAGTCACTGCTTGTAATGCTTGGCTTCAGGCTTGTGGGTTGTAATGATGGGGCAGGTGAATGGAAATCTTCTAGGATCCTAAAAAACAAAGGGAAAACAGGAAAAAAGGATGAATCGTGGTCACTGTGTTGCTTATTCAGGTCTTGCTGGGTGGTGGGGGGAGAAATGCACAGTGGGAAAACTGGGGAGGAACAGTCATAAAAATGCCCTTTGGCAAACAATCATAGGACCTTCCTTGCTGCACAATGAGTAGTGAATCTTCCTAAAGTACAACAAAACAGGCTTCAGCCTGTTGCAGAACAGGCTGCAATCATCTCGCCCTCTAAAGGGGCAAGATGCTTATATATAAGCAACTTATTGCCAGCATAGACAACAGCCCCTCCCTGACTTCTCAAAAGGGATACTCTGAGGGATGTTCAGCCCCCTGATATTTTGCTATGCTCCAAGGACAAAACAGTCTTAAAATTGGTGGGGAAAAAAAAAACAATACTTTCTCTCTCTCCCATTTTCTCCTTAAGCAATAGAAATTCCTCTGGGAGCATTCATGAGAAAGCCTGAAATGAGGTTATGAAAATGTCACGCTAAGCACTACGAAGCAGTGTTTTATCTTGGGTGGGGATAAACTACCCAGCCCACCAACATCCCATTCAAAGGGCATTTACCACGAGCACCAAGCTGCCTTCAAACTATTTCACCTTGGGAGGAAGCCATGCGATCCTGCTTGGCAGTAGCTCCAAAAGACATTACCAGCGTAGAGTAATACACTGCCGAAAAAGCCCAAGTAGTCTGTATTACACAAGATACCCATTTACCTGTGAATTTCAGTTTATGATCCCTGAATGAGGTTTTGCAGTTACCACAGTACAGCCACAACAAACATTTATTCTAAAGTAAATAAGTAAAATTTTAAGTGGAGTTTACTTAAGGAAACTAATGGCAATAGAGAAAGAGAAAACAGAACTACATTGAGAGATAGGAATCAAATCCTTTCGCCTGATGATTTCAATCACCAAGGATAAAAATCAGCCCAGCTTACAGCACCCTATAAAAGTGCCGTATCTTTTTTGTCTCCCTCTCCTTTAAGATGGTCTTCCCCCCCTAAAGCTATTCTAAATCACTCTACAGCTCTGATTACAGTGCCTTGAGACATGGCTAAAAAAGGACTGCTAGCCTTTGCCCCTGGGCTTGCAGTGTCAAGGCTTCAGCCAGCTCACTGGTTATGCTGCCCTTTGCTTTCCTGCCACTTGGAAACAGCAGCCAGCCCTCTTCAGAAACCTGGAGGAGATCACGTATCAGGATGCAGATTGCACGTTCCACCATAACAGTTATGGTGGAAGTTTGGAAAGAACAGCTTAAAAGCCGTTTCTGCCTTCAGGTAAGCGCTGGAGCAGCATGCAAGTGGTGGCACTGCTTGTGTTGCACAGCACCATCAGCCAGTCCTTAAGCTGACTGCAGCCATCTGAACTACTGCTATGCCCCATAACCCTTCCCTCCACCTCAACGTAAGCATGGCTTAGATTCACTTGCTTTCACCTCCTGGAAACCTGATAGGGTACCTTGGAAGCAAGTGGACGATCGCAACACTGGAATGTAGAGGTTGGCAGCTGAGTACAAAGCCTTACTGCATATTTGCATAGTAGAACACAAATAAAGACATTTCCAAACAAGGGACAAACAACATGGCATGACACATTTTGAGAATTAATATTAATCTCTTTATGTATAATAATAATAAGGAGGAAGTTCTTTACTATAAGGGTGGTGAGGCACTGGAATGGGTTGCCCAAGGAAGTTGTGAATGCTTCATCCCTGGCAGTGCTCAAGGCCAGTTTGGACAGAGCTTTAGGCAACATGGTTTAGTGTGAGGTGGCCCTGCCCATGGCAGGGGGGTTGGAACTGGATGATCTTAAGGTCCTTTCCAACCCTAACTATTCTATAATTCTATGATCATGGTATGGTTCGGGTTGGAAAGGACCTTAGGATCATCTGGTTCCAACCTAGAATCATCTACTGGAGAAAGAAAAGAAATAGATAAAAGCAAAAGAAAGAAAGCATTCTCCATTTCCTACTGATACAACACCAAGTGAAGCAGTGAAGTTATTACTGTTCTTTGTCGTCATTAAACTAAGACCACCAACACCTGTTCAAACAATATTTCAGATTTACAAAAAAAGAAAATTTGTGGGTTTTTTGGGGGGGTTCTTTTTAAAAAAACCCTAACCTGCTACTAAACCAACCAACTTGTAAAAATTCTGGAGATCACTCCCACTGCAGCATTCAGACCATGACAGTAAGGTAAGGAACATACAAAACCCTAAAGGGATTTATCAAGTGTGAAAAGCAAATCAATGCTCCTGGCTGGTAACATACTCTACTACTGAATGTGTGTGTGCGTATATATATAACTATCTATATTCAATATATATATATATATACACACACAAGATATATATAAGAGATACATAACTATTGAATATATAATATATAATATAGAGATCTATATCTATAGTCAATATATATATCTATTGAATATATAGTCTGATATTTCAGAATATCACTCTGATGTTTGAGATCTAATTTACAACATATATATTTACAATATATATACATATTTACAACATATATCTTGTATGTCTATATTGAATACAGATATATCTTTTTATATTATATATTATATATTCAATAGTTATGTATATCTTATATATATCTGCATATATAGCTATTGAATATATAGTCTGATATTTCAGAATATCGCTCTGATGTTTGAGACCCAATTTCCAACACTACCTTTATGTGGCCTTGAAAAAATACCCACCCCAAAACTATGTGACATCCTTACTTCCCATGTAATAGAGTAAGAAAAAAGTTTCCACCTCCTTATCTAATAACCCTACATAGAGCAAAATACACTTTGTAGAGGAAAAACATTTCAGAACTGAGCATGCAAACAATTCTTACTAAGGATTTAAATGAGAAACTGGAACAGCAAGGCAACTATACAAATATGCTATTCTTCTCTTCCTCTCAGCTACCAGCCATTTTATTTCGATACAACAAAGTTCTACTGTTGGAATGAAAAGGAGAATGAAGGCCTGGAAAATTATTTCATAATGAAACACAAGCACAAATATGATGCACAGAGTAGAAATAGTGTTAATCACACATAGTAAAGGCCTCCCTGTTTGCAATGAAATAGCTTCATTATTAGTAGCCTATTCTTCGACACCTCTGCTTTTTGATGGGCAGGACATGCTCTGACATATTTCCCACACCACTGCCTTCATCCTGTTGGTGGCACACAGGATTTATTTCATCCTTCCAGACAGAAAGCTCAGCCAAGCCCCAGGCGTCCTGAACTCAGCTATGTGCCTCCCACTCCTTCCTCTGTCACTCCTTCACCCGGCTCTGCTCCCAGATGGGAAGCTGGATTGAGAAGCATGCAAAGCACCATCTGCCCCTATCCTTCACCATGAAAACCAGCAGCACTGAATTGTGGAAAGCATGTAATCATAGAATCATTAGGGTTGGAAAGAACCTTAAGATCATCTAGTTCCAACCTGATCACACTATTTCTTGCTAGGTTGTAGACTCTGGGGTATTACCAAGCACGTTTTTGCGAGCAGAAAATGAAGCGACTCCATAGGGAACAGAAATAGCCTGGAAAGAGCATGTGGCAAACTGCCTGCAGGAAGCCTGATGGGCAAAGTCACCCCTCCAATGATGTTTTAGTATGAGGTTGGGTTTTCTGTTTGGTTGGTGTTTAATTTCTCCCCTCATGAGCTCTGTTTGCCTGCAGAGCGTTTATGGTGTGGGTTTCTTGTTTGGTTGGGGTTTTGGGTGTAGCGTTAAGAAGGGCAAAGAAATGAAGGTGCTGTGAGCAAAACAACTATCACTTATACCACTGCATTTTTTGCCTATTTTCGGGAATTCAAAATAGGACAAATATAATCTACGCACAAAAAAAGCCACGCTTGAGAGGAAACCAAGGCTCTCCTAAAATGAACCTTCCCAGCTGGGAAACAG
Organism: Pezoporus wallicus; assembly: GCF_028554395.1. Taxonomy (NCBI): domain Eukaryota; kingdom Metazoa; phylum Chordata; class Aves; order Psittaciformes; family Psittacidae; genus Pezoporus; species Pezoporus wallicus. Next base: position 45,312 of record NW_026637726.1, read on the forward strand.
CGGCCAGAGACCCATTCCTCTGTGAGCAGGGTGTCTTATATCCATCTGCTTCATGAAAGAGGGAGTTATGTACTGTGTTTATCATCTGAAAGGCTGGTATTCAGCTGCCACTTCAGGACAAAGTACCCTGAAAAGTCTCCCAAAACTGAGCTTCTATGTTGTTCTCGACTACCTTGTCTCTCACTGTTAAGAAAACCAGCTGTATGTCAAAGCAGTCCACTGTACTAAGCAAAGCCAGACAGATAAAGTAAGAACTGTCTTAACTTTTAAGCCAAATCCTATATACAGTGTTCCCCAAACTGAATAAACACTAGAGGACACTGCTATAATGGCTCTTCCAGAAATAGTTCCCATCTTTCCTATAAACAAAGCAATGGAAGGTGTGCGCAAGTACTTGTTGTTGCAAAGTTTCCCAAATGACCGCAATCTCCTGCATGAGACTTCCATATTTACCAACCTTTCAGGAGACTTTTGGCCACCAAAACTTAGGTTTCTGATGCTTAGACTTTGTAGCTCATCAGTCGAGTTGCTATGTGCAGCTTAAGAGACTCACAATACAGAATCTGCATTATTGGTAGCAACTTCCAAACGTCAAAAACTAACAATCAGGGCATCTTCAATTCCCAATCAGGGTATTAAGTGATCTGTAGCTGGGATCTATGAGGTATTTTGAATCTGTTTTATAGCACTTGCGTAACATTCAAGGTACACTGAAGTTCAGCATCTCTTTGAATTACAGTTAGTTGGCCGTATTTAGACACAAACATCTTGAAACAAAGACTTTTAGCACTCTTTAAGTTCCATAAAATTCCTGCTTGAAAGAAAACCTGAATGTTTCAATTGCCAACCAGGAAAACCCCACTGCTCTGCTGGTGCTTTCTGCAGAATGGATTCTTTTTTCATTGGATCTAGTATCTTTTTAGGTGTCTCTTCAAATTGACTTGGTCCAGGTTCATTTAATCCGCTCAGCGTTTCTTAGGTCACAGCATGTATCCAATGACAAGCTTAAAGAATATTCTGTCCTGTTGTTATAGCTTTTTAAACACAAGTATACTATTTGACCATTTAGAAAGCTTTCTGCATGGCAAAACATGGGAAAGATATTCCAAGAGAGAGCAACAAATCAACGCTTAAAGAAACCCAACCAACCAAACAAAAAGATCACGCTGGCCTTTATATCCCTTTGTGAAATAGCCTCACAGACCGCCACAAGCCTCCCTAAAACTGTTTACATGGAATTTTATCCCCCCCTGCAGACTGCTAGGTCATGAGAACTGACTATAGATCTTCTTAACCGGCCAGGCTGAAATGCAAGTACCTTGCAAACCTTGGAATACAACAGCGATGCTGTGGATAGCACTCAGGTTGAGACATCTATGCGATAGGTAAATCAAAGGAATTCATTCAGAATAACAGCCTTGATTTTGCTTCAATCCAGGCATTCAGCCTGTTAAACACTGCTTTACACTGGTGCAGTCTACAGTAAAGCTCTGTTAGTTGAGCCAGGTAGGAAATGGTGTAACTGTACCAGAAGGGCAGCACTGAGAAATGGTTGAAGGCTGCTCATAACATGCCTATCACTGGGTTGAAGTGCAAAGTTCACCTCTCTGCTTGGCAGAGGATGAAGATGGGAGTTTTACAAAGCTTGTGCACCAGCTCTTGACAAAAGGCTGCTCAGTTTGTCTCCAAAGAAGTGACTTTTTCTCAAATCTTGTAAGACACTTGGAATGTTTTCAGGGAGAATCGAGATGGATGCATGCTCTGCAACTGGTATGCAAGGCAAATGACTGAGGGATGGGACATCAACAGAGCCCCAGCTCTTCATCTGATTTTCGAGCATCTATCATGGACAGGAGGAAACAACAGAAATAGAAGCTAAGCAAAACCCAACCGTCCTTTCAACGTCCTTTCTGCAGAAGCAGAAGAGAAGAAACTTGGACAGAGAAGGGTCCCCAAGCCACCCAGACAAAAAAAAAGCTGTTGTTTTCCTTTAAAAACCAGGCATCTTGACAGGTCTGGAAAAGCTCTGCTTGTTTTCTAGCGCAGAATGAAAAGAAGTATTGAAGCCCCAGATAATGGTCTCAGATACACAGTGGTATCTTCCGGCCAGCATCATTAGCTCTCTATCATGCTGTCACAAAATGCATGCCGAGAAATATGTACTTAAGCATTGCTCCTTGTTCCAACACAAACAGGAGGAAAATAGAGGATAAAAACAGAAAAAAGGCTTTCTCCAAGGTATTATTCTCTGTTGGGTGAAGCAACTGCAACCAATGCTTTAAAGATTATAACCAGATTTCACAGGTCACAAGTCACCGCAAAAAGCAGACTGAGGCCCGTAGCGAGCTGCTCAGATGGGAGCTAACAAGTTGGAGGTGATTTCCCCATTACAATGTGGCATTTGTGGAGGGGTAATACACCCTACATATAGCGTTCAAAACGACTGTAGCTCCACAGGTATTGTTGGCATTCTAAGGATTCGGCCAGGAACGCGACAGTGGAATTATATACAAAATAAATAGCAAGTAACTTTTAGCAGCAGGCAGAAAAGAACATCTAGAAACTAATAAAATCAGATGGCGAAAGAGTGATCAAGCAACACCAGTACTGAAGTTTTACAGCAACCTAATTAATGAGGCCTTCAGGGAAACAGATGTGCATTAGGAAGATGGACTACACATTTCCCTAAGCTGGTCACTGTATAAAGGAATAGCATCAGCTGGTCACTATTACTGTGGATAAAGTAATGTTCCTTCATGCAAAAAGGATCCAGGTCAGCACGTCACATTTTCACAACTCAAGACTGGAATAATCTGAAAAGATACAGACTAAGGCTGATAGAAACTAGGCCATATTAAACGAACAGAAACTGAATAACTTAAAAGCCCACTGCACAAGTCACATCCTGGTATCACAGCTTATCAAATCCCATGATAAATGGGAAGGAACACAAGCAATTGAAGTCCCTCAAATCCTGTTTCTATTGGATAAACTCTAATACAACAAACTTACACCCACTGCTCATCTAATTTACCCCCTCTGCCACACTGAACAGGTATTTACATGAAGTCCTGACCCTGTAATACACTGGCACACATGTGGGGCCAGGAACCCAGATGTCTTCTCAGGCAGCAGGGTGTGAGACCCCATTTCTCTTGCTGACAGAGAAGGGCTTCAAGCTCTGAGACATGGGCTGAGGAAGAAGGGGCACAGTGCTTTCAGTTTAAACATAGAACCATCGAATAGTCAGGGTTGGAAAGGACCTTAAGATCATCCAGTTCCAACCCCCCCTGCCATGGACAGGGACACCTCACACTAAACCATGGCACCCAAGGCTCTGTCCAACCTGGACTTGAACACCGCCAAGGATGGAGCATTCACAGCTTCCCTGGGCAACCCATTCCAGTGCCTCACCACCCTCATAGTAAAGAATTTCATCCTTATATCCAATCTAAACTTCCCCTGTTTCAGTTTTAACCTGTTACCCCTTGTCCTGTCACTACAGTCCCTAATGAACAGCTTTTCTGCATTTTAGGCAGCTTTGCTCAGTTTCCAAACTAAAGTGTAGGCTCTGTAGGTGCACATAGTTAATCCATGATCAGGTCATCACATGGACAAGGACATTACAGTGATCCCAATTTCTCCTTAGGTCATCAACAGGAAGCAGACTTGTTTGAGTGCAGCTCTCCATCACATTACGCTGTTTGTCTTAAAAACACAAAGAGGGTGCTGTGAGCAGAAGAAAGCCTTTCCCTTAAGGGCACATCATTCTGCATAAGCGGGTTTCTCTCCAATATACCTCTTCTGCCATTCCCTGACCATGCTTAGTGGCCCTCCATGAAAGATGAGTGAATCACTTCTGCTAAGACTCCTGCCTGAAAGCAAACCACAAGCCGCATGTCCTGCTCTGCTTAGACCTTCCCCTCATGATTGGTGGTCCTGTACTGGTCCTCAGCAGTAGCAGTGAAAAACAGCTTTTAAAATTGCATGCAACTGAAGCAACCTCTAATAACTGCAAATATATTATTATAAAGTTTACTTGTCTGGTATCAGTCACAGTCTCAACAAAGTCTCATTCTTCTCTGCAGATGACGTTATTATAAGCTTTATGCATTAGTGACTCACCACTTCAACCCCTCCTGCATATCCTCCTCCTCCAACAGAGCGTGATCAGAATCAGAACTATGAAGACAATTAAAATCCCCCCCGTAATCGGCAGCCAAAGCCACGAGGAACCTGCCTCTGAAAGAAAAATAACACACAAAAACCCCAAACCAAACTAAGCTATTTTATATAGGAAAAAGAACAAAAAGGAGGCAAAACACACACAAAAAAAAACAACCCAAAACCAAACTAAGCTATTTCATATAGGAAAAAAGAACAAAAAAGAGGCAAAACACACATAAAAAAAAAACAAAACCAAACTAAGCTATTTTATATAGGAAAAAGAACAAAAAGGCAAAACACACACACAAAAAAACAACAAAACCAAAAAAGGAAAAAAGAACAAAAAAGAGGCAAAACACACATAAAAAAAAAACAAAACCAAACTAAGCTATTTTATATAGGAAAAAGAACAAAAAGGAGGCAAAACACACACACAAAAAAACAACCCAAAACCAAACTAAGCTATTTCATATAGGAAAAAAGAACAAAAAAGAGGCAAAACACACATAAAAAAAAACCAAAACCAAACTAAGCTATTTTATATAGGAAAAAGAACAAAAAAGAGGCAAAACACACACACAAAAAAAAACCAAAACCAAACTAAGCTATTTTATATAGGAAAAAGAACAAAAAAAGAGGCAAAACACATAAAAAACCCTCAAAACCAAACTAAGCTATTTTATATGGGAAAAAGAACAAAAAAAGAGGCAAGAGGATGTTTGATTAATGACAACTGTTCCTCACTGATACTGTGAAAGCTGATTTTTCATTCTGCTAGCAAGGAACAACAGTCTTGGTTTCCTGCTTTCTGAGATACACATTTCCTTTTTAAAAGGCCACACCAAAAGAATATTGCACTGGAGACAGGACAACACTATTATGCTTTTTCAATTACTGTCACTCAGAATGAAGACCAAATTTGCTTTTGAACTCTTAGGAAGAATACATTAAAAGTCAGGTTTTACTCCGTACTACTATACCTATAACAATCCCTTCCTGAGCACATAATTTGGGAGTTAATCCCAAGATGCTTTTCCTGTCTTAATTTCCAAGTGGACTTCCTCTCAAGTCTCTGGATTTGGAAACACACGAATTCTAAAGCAGCTAAATCAATGTTCTTGTGTGAACCAAGAATGGTTCTTCAGCTTTTAAGGTTTCTATTTCTCATCTATAGAACTGGCACAAAAGTCTTTCCAGCAGAACAGAACATAGGAAGAACGCGGTATTCAGGCATTATGTTGATGCATTTAAGATGTCCCCATTTATTTTTGGGCTGCCAAAGAAAACATGTAGTCTTAAGTGAAAATTGAAGTCTGACTTGCTGCAAAAAATCATGGCACCTCTGAAACCCATAGCCCTCAAGGTGACTAGTTTGGCTTTATTGCCTCTTGGAGGGGACCCCAGTATGTTATTATCTCAATGACAATGAACGCAAAGCAGGATTTCCTTTCCTCTTCCTTGGCATATAAATATCTCACTCCCCCCTCTTCCCATCAGATTCCTATCTAAACATGCTATTGCAAGACACAGAAGCCAAGAGAACACTATCAAGCAGCTTGCATTGCTCACCTACCTTCTTTCATTTTCACACGCAATTCCCTCTTTTCATTCATGTTGCTTACTCTGCAGGTCAAGTCCTCCTCTCCAATGCTCTTAATGTTGTAGATCTCCAGTTTACTGCTGACAGACACCATCCCATTGGGGTGGCTGACCTTCTCCTGGGTAGGAGTAGAATTGAACAACTTGTTCCAGGTGATGGTGGGCTCTGGGAAGCCAACAGCATGACAGACGGCTATCAAGTGATCTTCAGTAATGTTGTAACGGACAGATGCGTCGAGACCTTCCAACACACAAAATGAGACAATCCATCACCACAACGAGCACCTAGTCATAAGCAGAGCCAATCTTACTGGATTCACACTGAGCCCAATGCTACAGGAATGCAAAAAGAGTTCACTGGGCCAGGCTCCCCCCATTATTCCATACCCCTTCCCTTATACTGAAGTTATACAGCCCCAAAGTGTCACTCAACCAAAAATGCCAGGTTTTAAAAATAATCTAAGTAAAACCATTTCTTGGTCCATGCTGTTGTCCTATCTGCTAATTCCCTATCAGTGGTAGAGTTTGGCACAGCAGCTCACAGCACCAGGCCTGTACCTGGTACCAAGAGTAAACTGCAACAGGCAATATTGGTTTGCCAAAGCTCCAGCTGGGACTACTCGGGGGCTGATAAACAAAGATCCCCCTCCTTGCTTTTTAACTGTTACTCAAACAAGGACAGCCCAGAGCCAAACCCACCACAATAGGCTTGAATATGACCCCACAGAATCTTGCTCACAGCACTAATGCTCTGTGTCTATACCATGTTCCACCAAGGGATGCTCCTACCACTGCGGTTCCTGAATCTGCTCAAGGAAATTTTGTGGGTGAGAAAACACCCCTTTTCCTACTACAGACATATCCTTGCAGAGAGTCTTACCAAAGACACTCAGGCAGGTCCGTCCTGAGAGGGAGCCGTAAGGGAAAGTATTGAAGAGACATGTGTAACACCCCGAATCGTTCATTCTAGTGTCCCAAAAAGTGATGCTTGTCTCATTGAGTACCAGACTGGTGAAATTCAGTCGGTCTTGATAGGGCCCATGAATCTTCAATCCTTTTACTGTACTGTATGTAGCTACATTATTGTGTGATTCGTCAGAGTCCTTTTGCCACGTCACTTGCAGAACATCCTTGGGTTCGGTCAGGGTACAGCGGAGAGTCACGCTGTCGCCCACCTTCACGTTTCTGTGCTCAGCCTCTGGAACCACTGCGATGATATGAAATGGTGAAACAGGCAGATACCACACATATTAAGAAGCCTAATTCTGATTCTAAGAACTACCTGGATTACCCAGAAGATGCAACAATTCCAACAATTACACATTTGCTTCTGCAGTTTTCCCCCCACCAGAAAGCCCTTCCCCTGCAGCCTCCTAGAAATCAATGAAGTTACGTTGATTTACATCAACATAATGATTAGAAGAAAAGGCTCTGCCTTTCTTCTAAGCTGTTTAAAAGAAAAAGACATATTTGCTTCTGAGGGGAGGATCTGCTATGTGAAAAGCAGTGTCCAGTGTCATTGTAGATATGGGATGCTGCTCCAGGAGGTCTTGTCTCACATCCGCCACCTCCGTATCGATGCCTCAGCCATCTAATGTACATCAAATGGCACCACCAATCTGCATTTCACCTATTTTTGCCTCTGAGTGTTGAAGCCTCAGGAACCAGCTCCCCAGCCATTTTTCAGGCAGATTTCATAAAATGGCTTGGATTGGAAAGGACCTTAAAATCATCTAGTTCCAACCCCCCACCTCCCATCCACATGCAGGGACACCTCACATGCCCAAGGCTCTGTCCAACCTGGTCTTGAACACTGCCAGGGATGGAGCATTCACAACCTCCCTGGGCAACCCATTCCAGTGCCTCACCACCCTCACAGGAAAGAACTTCTTCCTTATATCCAATCTAAATTTCCCCTGTTTAAGTTTGAACCCATTACCCCTTGTCCTATCACTACAGTCCCTAACAAAGAGTCCCTCTCCAGCATCCCTGTAGGCCCCCTTCTGATACTGGAAGGCTGCTCTGAGGTCTCCACGCAGCTTTCTCTTCTCCAGGCTGAACAGCCTCAACTTTCTCAGCCTATCTTCATGCAGCAGGTGTTTCAGCCCCCTTATCTTCCTCACGGCCCTCCTCTGGACTTGCTCCATGGATGGATAAGGAAATGCTAAGAAAACTTAGAAGGAAAAAAGGAGAATATAGAAGGTGGAAGCAAGGACAGGTGGCCTGGGAAGAATACAGGGGCATTGTCTGGGTAGCTAGGGATCAGGTCAGGAAATCTAAAGCCCAGTTAGAATTGTGTCTGGCCAGGCATGTCAAGGATTAACAGGAAAGGCTTCTATAGGTACGTTTCTAACAAAAGACAGACTAGGGATAACGTGGGCCCTCTCTGGAAGCTAATGGGAGAACTGGCTACCCCAGATCTGTAGAAGGCTGAGGTTCTCAATGACTTCTTTGCCTATAATACTCCATGCCAACACTTCAGTCACAGGAGCCATCCCACCACGTTTCTGTGACTCCAGTGATACCATATCCCCATAGACATGTACACATCTCTAATTCCTCTTGTTTACTCCCCACATCTTGTTTGTTTTGGGGCATCTGGGCCGAGCTCCAAATAAAGCCGTCGCATTGGCTGGAGTGGCTCTGCATCGCTCTGAGCATTCATTACAGGTGCTGGTATCCACTGGCAGTGTTGGGATGGATCAGCGCCCCTCTCCCCCAGCAAATATAATTCAAAGCTGCCTTGTCCAGCCTGGCAAGTCTCCTACCAAAGCAGCTCTTCCCTTAGACTAACTCCACCATCCACCAGTAGACCTGGCCACCCAAATCTAGTCCAATGTTCCAAATAACCAAAGCCCTGACTATGGCACTACTGTACTAACCATTTGTTAACCTGCCAGATCCACATGGCCTTTTCAAGCTCCTCCCCTTTGACCTTGAGGATCATTCTAAAAACTCTCTGAGCTCCAGAGCCCCTAACCACCTCTCCCAGGGCTCTGTAGTCCTTAATGCTTTCCAGGCTACTGCTGTCCACATCACTAACACCAGCATGGACACTAGCATGAGGTCATATGAGTCAATATGACTCACTAGACAGGCAGCCTGTAACAACAACCCTGAGCCAAGCCCCCAGTAGGCAACACACCTCTGTCCAGACTGGGTCAGGCTGACAGATGGGTGCCTCTGTGCCTTTCAAAGTAGAGTCACCTACTACTATGACCCACTCCTTTTTCCTAGAGGCAACAGTAGTGATCCTCTTTATTGGTGTCAGCTTGTTGGTCATTTGGTGTGGTGGGTGTTGCCCATTAGCTCCCTGCAGAGCTGTGAAGCAGTTCTGGGTGGGGATGTTGGGTTTTGGAGGAAGCCCCTTCCTCCTTTCATTGTTGGATTTCTCTTATTTGTTACAAATTCTCTGCCTCCTGGAGCAATGAATGCCCTCCTTTCTGTCTGTACAAGAGTGGAGGCCTGTGGCCTCAGCACATTTTGGGCTTGGAACCAGCAGTCCAGCTCCCTCCCAGCTTCCCAGACATCTCTTAGTCTATTGACAGGCTCCCGCAGCTCAGCCCCCCTGCTGCAGGAGATGGGAGCTACTCACCTCAGCAACATGACTTCAGAAAATGCAACTCACCATTTGCCTTCCCAAGCCCAGCACAAGCCAGACACAAAATCAGAGCTTGGAAAGTCATTCTGGAAGGTAAAATCTGCTTCACCTGAAATAAAACAAGGAGAGATGGTTGACTCAATGACAAATCATCTTCTGGGGATACCATGTCTCTGGAGTACACACATTCACAATACTTTGCTGTATAAGAACAACAGTTCTGGGGGCAGACAGTGAATTATAGCAGCTCTTAATACACAAAACAGAAAGTGCTCTGGTCAAGGTGGGGAAAAAACTGCATGTAACTTAGAAGGGCATTAAACCATCAAAGCATGAGATATTGGTTGTCCAGCACTAGCTATGGCACTGGGAGAGGTAGAGTGAGCTTGTGAGATCAAGGGGTAAACTGAAAGCAACTTCTCTGAGGACTTCAGGACTCCCCATCTGTCCAAAATTACATGAATTGGGGAAGTTTGGGGCCATAGTGCACCTGCCACACACAAACAGATTTCCAAAGTGGGAAATAGGCAAAAATCAGGTTATGTTGCTGCTTTCCCTAGTGAACAGCTTTTGACCTGCTTCCCATTCCCTCAATCAGTTAATACTGCCACAATTCCCCTGAATTGTGGAATTGGGAGCTGGTGTCATATTTAAGTGGTATTGTGGTATAAACCCAGCTGGCAACTGAGTACCATGCAGCCCGGCAGTTATCCCTCTTCCCACCCTTCCCAGGTGGGATAGAGAAGAGAATCGAAAGAATGTAAAACATATGGGTTGAGATAAGAACATTTTAATAACTAAAGTAAAATACACTACTACTACTAATAATAATGGAAATAATGAGAGAGAGGAAAAGAGAGAAAGCAAAAATAAACCAGTAGGCGGTGATGCACAATACAATTGCTCACTGCCCATGGACCACTACCCAGCCCATGCAGTGATCAGTCCCTCCCAGCTAACTCCCCCCAGTTTCTATACTGGGCATGATGTGCTGTGGTATGGAATACCCCTTTGTCTAGTTTGGGTCAAGCGTCCTGTGTCTCTGCTCCCTCTTGGCTTCTCAGCCCCCCCAGCACTGGCAGAGCATGAGAGATTGAAAAGTCTTTGACTGGGATAAGCGCTACGAGTAACAACTACACCAGTGTATCAGCATTGTTCCCAGACTGAACCCAAAGCACAGCGCTGCATCAGCTACTAGAAAGAAAATTAACTCTATCCCAGGCCAAACCAGGACAAGTGGAAACATGATTTTGCATTAAATACCTCTGTAACACGAGTGAACTGTAAAGCATTTTCGGTTATCACACAGCTTAAAAAAGGAAGGTGGATGAAAAAAAACCGATGAGTTAGGGAAAAAATAAACTGTTTAAGAAAGAAATTCCCAGCAAACTTGTGCACACCCTAACCAGCAGCCTGCCTTTAAGTTTTAAGCTCACTGTACTAAAGCAGCTCCTGATACAACGCCACAGTTGCCAAGGATGTAAAGACCAAGCCCAAGTATGTAAAAACATAGATACGTAAAATCAGGAAGCAAAAATCCATCACCAACAAGCCCAATAAATAACATATTCACCAGATAACACAGTGTAGCCAGATACATGAGCCCAGGTCTAACAAATGCATATATTCCAAAAACCATGCAGAAATCGAGGGCCAGCATAGCAACCGAGAGAGGCATTTCCAGTTACAGAAGTGCTTATAAATCAGTGAAGGTTTATAAAGAAGTAACAGAAGTTTACAAACCAGTAACAGCCCCTCTATCTCGCTGCTTTAAGACCCGCTAAAGCTTTTAACATGCCGTTGCTCGCAGCCTCTGTGGCTACAAGATTTCACGTAAAGAACCAGATTATGCAGCTAAACCGTTCGCAGAACCAAGCCTCAGGCAGCAAACCGTGTAAGGCGAGGGCAAGTAACGAGCAAATCATGCTTCGCCAAGCCACGTAGCTCACAGGTCCCCTGGATCACGGGCTGCATCCCTCTGCTGGATCCTCCGCTCCTTCGGGACTTGGCCGGGAAAACTCTTCCATGCCGCTCGCTCCAGCGGGGAACTGCTGCGTGCGTCCCGGCTCAATGACCCCGTTCTGGGTTCAGCTCTAACACACAGCTACCGTCTGGGCTAAAATCACGACACAATCACTGCACCGCTTCCTCCCAGTTCATCCTTGCTGGCGGCGGACAGAACTCCCCGGGGCAATGCATCGTGAGCGGGTAAGGGCCGCAGGGCACAGGCCTCTCCCCCGAGCCCCGCCGTGGGGTTTCGGCAGCTTCCCCTCCCTCACTCCCCACGACCACCCGCGGCTTACACGCCCTACCTCTCCTCTCCCTAAAACCCACCTCAAACCATGGAAATGCTTCCGGAAAGCCGGGAAACCCGACCTTCCATTCATTCCTATGGGAAAGGGAGTGGGGCGGGCCCGCTCCGCCCTGGGGGAGTGGAAAAAAACGGGAGGGGGAAGATGCTATCTCGAGTAGATGGGAACTTGCGGTAACGCCGTAGGCGCCTGAAACGGACTAATGCGATAGACATCACAACAACCCTCCGTTGCCCCTGGACCTGGCTGCAAAGGGGTTCCCCGCCCCGTTTTCTTTTTCCCTCCGGGATTCTTGATAGCGAGCAAATTAGCAAACTGACCTTGAAAGAACAAAAAACAGCCTGAAGAATCGTGTTCTGACTTCAAACCTGAAGCGCGGCGAGGTTTCAGCAGCACGGGGCTGACAGCACGGAGTTACTTCCAGCAGCTCTCCAGGATGGATTATCGCGCTGCTTTTGAGCAGCAGCTGCAAAAACCTGAGCATCCCTCTGAGAAACGTCGGGTTGCATTCTAGCGTGCAGCAGAGTAAGTTGCTTTTATGTTCAAAGCACGTCCTTCCCTAGTTTAAGTCCAAGGGTAGCGACAGTCACACCAACTCCTATCATCGAGCACTAAATTGAGAATCCAACAGCAAGAACATAACGTGATAATAATGATCATTATAAATAGTAATACTAATAATAGCAATGGCAAAGAGCTGTGGCATTCACCATCCAGATACTGGACTGCAAATACTGAGTGTTCCAGAAAGTATCTGTAGGTTTCTTGAGTTTATATGCTGTGAGGCTTCACTGGAAGTTGCGCAACAAAAGCACTGAGGTCTTGGTAAACCTGGGATTGTATTCTTCTTAATTACCACAAACTGTCATGATGAGCTGCAGGTCACTCACCAGGCTTGACAGACACAACCCATTTCTTGATTAGATTAATCAGAAACAACATCCTTTTCAATCAGTGTAGGACATTCAATGTCTGCTGTTTGCTGTTTCTTCGCTGCTTTCACACACACACCTACACGTGTCCATACATCGTTCATACCAACTGTAATACTCCCTTGCAAGGCTCTAGAAGGTCTCCTGTTCTGAAACATACTTGCTTATGGGGAAAAATACCAGGCTTGACACAATTTCAATCCCCAACCAAAATTAATTGACAAAGATGCCCACACACTGGCCAAGAGGCCACATAAAACCAGAAACTTGATCTTACTGAAGACACAGATGTTGGGAATATTTGGAACACTGCTGTTAAGCGGTCCTAAGGAATGGGGTGGTGTTTGAGCTTTTCCTGTGTAATCTTAGGCTCACCCATGCGTTAGCCATGCCTGTTTCTCTCCTCTCACTATCTCAGTGCCCAAAGCAGTGCCCTCTGTGGCAAAGTGGCAAAGGAGGCAAGCCCCCATCACCCCACCAGATGAGGTCTAAGCTGTTGCTGAAGGCTGGGGTCAGGGCAGTGCCTCTTCCAGCTGTTCTTGGAGGCATCTTCTCCATCACCGTGCTCAATTTAGTGGAGGTGCTCCTCTGCCAGCGAGCAAGCCACAGCCCAACCTTTGCCACTACCTTGGTTTCAACGTTTTCTCCTGCCTCCTAGGACTGATAAATAGGTCCCGAAGTCACTCAGATTTCCCCCTATGAGCCCTCCGCTCTTTGTTCCAAGTGGAGAATGGGTTCCCTCTAAAGCAGGTCAGATCTCCTGATGGGGCTGACATACCTACACCCTTCACACAGGAAAAAAGTGTTGGCAAGTTTACTGTGTTCACCTGCCTTCACGACAACTGAGGGGATTTCAGAAGGAACTCTAGAGAACTACAAACTACACAGCTTAAAATGAACTTATCCAGAAGTGCCCTGTGCCATCAAAGCAACAAAAGCAGGAAAGTCCCAGGGACATCTTCCTGCTTTTATTTCATGAAAATAAAGGGGACGTTTGAGGGACTTAAATGCTATTTTATATTAGCTCACCCTGTAACTCATATCTATGGAGGTGGAACAATTCTAGATACATCGAAATGTTCATGCCCCTTCAGTGGGCTGGGGGAACTTGAAGAGAAATCAAAATGAGGAAAGGGTCTGGAAAGTAAGAGGCTTGCTCTCTGCTTGCATAAATTAGTATATCTCCCTTCATCATCAGGCTCAAGCAACTCTTCCTTGAGTCATGAATGCTGCCTGTGTGGACCCACTCAGAAGTGTGCTGCTTATTACACAGGCTAGTAGATATACTTGCACCTCAGACAGTGCAAATCCTAGGGAGGAAGCGAGTTGATAGCCAGGAAAGGGTATTATATAAAAGAAAGGTGAGACAGTCATTACAATATTTTATACTGATTTTTGCCATCCCAGAGAGCCTCCTTCAGCTCTTGGGACAGGCACGCTAAATAAAGCAAGCACGCTTGGGCTTGTCACCTGGGGCTTGTGAGTGAAGCTGGCTTTGGGACAGCTTTGGTTTCAGCATTTTGTTTGGTTTTGCTTCCAAAAACTGATCAGTTTCTTCCTTATGAAAGGAAATAACTGAAAGAAACATTTAATTCGAGTCCATCAGGAAGAAGCACAGAGCACTTCTAAACTCCTGCCTGAAGAGTAGTGAAAACCAGGTCATCTGCCCTGTAGAAATCCAGTGCTGGACTGCTTTAACAGAAGCAAACAAGTGGGATGCTCTGGGGAAGCCAACCCTTCTTCTGCCTATTTGTTTTCTGGTGTGCATTTCACTGTGTTTCCGGTTTTCCTTCTCAATCACCAGATCTAGCTTTTTACTCCTAAAACCCCTGTACTTTGCACTGAAGATAAACCATTTATTTCTTGCCAGAAATACGGAAGTGGGGCTATTCCTCTCCTCCTCCTTCAGCCGGCTCTGAACAACTCAGCTGGCATAACATCAGTAGCTATCTCCCAGCACTGAGCCTGCACTAATTCCATTTCCTGGGAACTAAAGTGACTTTTGAACAGCAATAATTAAACTCACCCACCTTTTAGTTTGTCTTCATACACATATATTGACATCTTCCAGCCACAGCCACAGCTGGAGATCGCATGTGTGCCCATGGTTATGATGGAAAAACACACAGATATTTCCCTGAAAAAAATACAAATAATAGAATTTCTGAGTGTTTAAGCATTTAATCTCAGGAAACTCTCATTATAAGTCTCATTACATTTCAACACCACGTTGAAGCCCCCCATTTTAACCTATGTGCATGCGGCATGACAAACGCCAAGGCAAGCTGAATCAGCGTGTGGTTTTCAGACCCTAGGGAACAGTTGTCCTTTAAATGGTGATTTGAGACTGACTGCTAAAGGTCCCTTGGCCAAGAGGCCAGAGTCTCTTTTCTAAAGGTCTGTTGACCAAGAGGCCCAGCTGCAGAAAATCCAGCTCTCCCAGGAGGTAACCCTGGGAAGAGCTCGTCAGTAGGACTTGGGCAGCCTAGATGCCTTCCCAGGTACTACCCAATGCCTGCCATTCCCATTTCATCTCTAGCACACCTTTGATCCATCGCAGGCCAGCCTGGCAGCTTGGAGAACAGACTTGGGAACATTCCCACATTTCCTTCTCAGCTCCTTGCAGGAGAGCAAGGCAGGACCAAAACCAAATGCCCAAATCCTTCTGTCAGTCCCTTTCAATGTCTTCTTTTCCAACGACCACATAAAGCCGTAAGGTCGTTTCCTCATGTTGTTCCTGAATGCATTTAGATACGGTAG
Source organism: Pezoporus wallicus (assembly GCF_028554395.1). Classification (NCBI taxonomy): domain Eukaryota; kingdom Metazoa; phylum Chordata; class Aves; order Psittaciformes; family Psittacidae; genus Pezoporus; species Pezoporus wallicus. The sequence continues at coordinate 60,683 of NW_026637726.1, forward strand.
TTGTAATTTCTTGATACCTAGGGTAAGGTTGAATGGGAGACTCCCTGGAGGGGTTTTCACTCTCATTCATGGTCTCTCCCGCTAGAGGGTACTCTGCTATTATAAAACAAAGTGCTCTGTTGAGGCTGCACAGTGACAGAAGCCCATGGTTTGGGTGGTAGGTGGCTATGCTCTGGAGCACCCGTTTCTGTTCTGCCAGTTGACTTGCAAATCATTCATTGAGAGCGAGAAGATGCAGTAGAAATTTGCCTGTGCACCAAGGCCTGCCACAATCACCTTAAAAAGCCCAACATCAGAGCAAGGGGAAAAGCAATTCACTTGGAGAAGGTTATAGTGCCAGCCACAATGTTCTCCTCTTGCAGGGCACTGAAGCAAGGAACTCCATCACAAGGCTGTGTGGCACACTGGGAGACCGTGCACACCTTGTTCTCTTGGTTGGCTATCACGTTATTAGCCTATGCTGAACATTTCCTATGATGACAAGAAAAGCGGCACAGGACCAGAGGGCAGGCAGGCAGCCTCTGTAGTAAGCACAGGAAACTCAAGCCCGAGGCTTGTCAGCCTGCTTCTTCCCAATGCAATCCTCCCAGCTTGCCTTTGTCACCGGGAGCTCAGAGACCAGGCACAGCAGCCAGCCAGTAAAAGAGCTCTTGCTCCTGAGAGCATCCCTGCTCCCCTCTCACAGGGATGCAGGGGAGGCAGAGCAGCCCAGGATGCCCCACAGCTAGAAGGCAGCACAAATGGCACCAGCCTCTCCCAATGGAAGCGTGTGCCACCCAGATGTGTGCATTGGAAATACAAACCCACTGCAACCCTTGTGCTGAGGAGCTTAGCAACACTTACAAAGGAAGGGAATATGCAGGCTGAGCATACAGCCTGAGTGCAAACAGACTGCCCTATGCCCTCTCTGCCCTTCGTTTCCTGATTTTGCTGCTGACCAAGCCCCACATTGCTAGCTACCATTCCAGTTACCAATTCATCCTTTGAAGTCAGGATGGCATTTGGGTCTCCCTGGTAGCCAGGAAAGGCTGGTGCTGCTCTGGAGTTAAGCTTGTGCGGGGAAAGGATGCTTCCCTCACCATCGCCAGCTCCTCCAGCTGGCAGCATGGGCAAAGCAGCAACAGGCAGATTTCAGCCTAGCAAAGCAGGGGGAAAGACACCATGGGACAGAGCAATTACCTGGGAAAGCTGGGTCCTTTTCCTCGCATCCCTCAGAAGGCAGCTGGCATGCCCGGGGGATGGCTGAAGGTTTTGTGCTTGTCTTCATAGCGCTCCTCAGAGGCAATGGATGGGTTGGGGTTAGGGAGCCGCTGGCCAGGCAGGAACTTTACCCTCATTTCTTCCTGGAATGTGGTCAGTCATTGATCATGGCAAACCGGCTGCAGGTTAGCGGCACCACCTTTGGCCAGCTTCACTGGCTGCCAGAGCTGGAGAAAAGCAGCCCCCCCCCCCCTGTTTTCTTACCCCAGCAGCAAAGCTTGGTGCTGCCCCTTGTTAGCTGCATTTGCTGAGCCCCCCTACGAGTGCCATCAGAAGGACCTACACTTTGCAAGGTGTAAATGTGGGATCTTCCTGGTAAGCAAAGGCATGGCTGGTGGAGAGGGAAGAAAGGAGGGGCCACCGGCCCCGGCAGCCCCCATTCCTTTTCTCTCTCATGCTCTGATGCCTCTGTGGCTTGTGGAGCGCCATGGTAGGCACCAATACTGGGCTCCTCTGGGATGTCTCTTCCTCTGGACCTGGCGCAGAGGACTCGCAAGCAAGAGCAGGAGATGCTTCTCCACCAAGAAGGCAACGGGGAAACACCTGCGGATGCCACTGCTTCACCCCAGCTCACCAGAAAACCAAAGGTACAAACTGGATTATGAAAGGAGTCTCTGCAGAGGGCAGGTTTGGCTGAAGTCTCCTTTCGATGCTATCTTAGAGGAAAATATGAGAATCAAGCATCTTACACATTCTCTCTGTGTCCATTTATGAATTTGACTCTTCCCTGCATCAGGAGGAGCAGCATAAAGTTTTAGGTGTCTTGCAGGTTTCCATGGGTTTATTCCTAGCCCAAGCTTTGTGGATTGATCCATAAAAGGGCAAGATGGAGTTCAGAACATCCTTCTTGGCACCTCTGTTATGGGAAGGGGCTCCGTCCAGCTTCTCACTGGGCCTCACAGCACCAGTCTGCACTGCAGGCAAAGAGCAGGGAAGTGCAATCAATGCACACCACCGTGTCAGAGCCTTTCCACAGAGCCCCTTGGGAATTTTCAGCTTCTTTCCCTTTCACTGACTCGATCAACTTCCTCTTCTGATGCCAGCTTCCATCTCAGTCTCTTCTTTCCCAGACTCCTGACCTAGGCAGAAGGCATTGCCTCACCCCAAGGAGCAGTCAGGGGGTAGCATTTTGGGACCCACCTCTCTGTGATTTGGAGTGAACACTGAGGGGATTGCCAAATGATGTTCTAGAGCAAACTCAGCGGCATGCAGTAGAGAAAGGCACAGCAACTCACTTATGTAGCCTTTCCCAAGGTCAGGACTGCCAACAACATTCAGACGCTTCACTGGCAAACCAAAAACCCACAGCAAAAACAAACATCAGAGATTCCTGCAGAAGCAACTCAAGACAAGAAAAGGAGGGCAAGGGCAAGAGAGGATGCAGCTAGGGCTGTGGAGGTCACACAGGGACTTTCCTGGGTGAGAAGGGCCAAAGAGCAAGTGCAGAGGAATACACTCAGTGCACTTAGGCAGTTGCAGGGAGATGCACGCTTGCTGCCCCAAGCAAAAACCCATCCCTAGTTAACGCTAAGGAAACAACATAAATATCACTGCAACATGGATCTTGCACCCAAGAGCAGATGGAGCAGAGCAGGTCTGCTCCTTTCATCAGTCCCCGGAGCGCAGCTGGATATGGGAAAGCAGATCGAGGTGCAGGCACCAGTAGAGGGCCACATGCACTGAGAGCTTCGTGGAGGTTTATCTTCAGTTTCCTTCCTATTTGAGAGGGGAGGTGGGTGCAATCATCTTAAATGGTGCCCACTTCTCCCCTACTAGAAACCTTATTATCCAGGCCGCAAAATGCACCCGGGTACTTTTATTACAGCAACAACCTTTCTCCTCTGGATCATGCTGCCTTTTGACACAGGCCAGGATTCTACCAGCCAGCTGTGTGCCGTGGGGCAAAGCATTGCCTCTACATGCTTGCATACAAAATGACAACATACAAGAAAGGCTGACCTCTACCAGGTCCTGGTAATGAGTTAGATTGTGGAAGCAGAGAATGTTCCGCTCCCTATGTTGTTTCTCACATCCTTATTCCCTGCCTTTTCCTTTATTTTATGTGGTTCCTGAATTTTGCACACAAAAAGAAACCGGCTGGTTTTCTCTTTTCAGCCACTTACCCAAGGCCCTGGGAGATGGGGTTGGCTGTTTACAAAGAACTAGTCCAGAGGACTGCTTGTTCAAGCCAGACCTCGATGCTTTCCACTTCTCAGATAAAGCAGCGTGTTTGGACTGTGAGTACTGGAGAGTCTGACCTTAATTAATGAGTTCTTATTTTATGAAGGAACAAAAATAGAACTAAAGTCTGGAGCCGCTCTCTTTCTCAGGCTTTACTTGTGCTATTCCCACCGATGCCAAAGCGGAGAACTACAAGTGAAGAGAAGGACACTTCATCATCCGTATTACAGAACTGTGTTTTCTCTGCCTTTCTGTTGGTCCATGCTTCTTGTTCTCAGTTCTGCCTGAGTCCAAGGGAACCCTGCTCCTGGTCACAGCCTGTAGGTGAAAAAGTGCAGAGGAAAAGCAACGTTGGCTCGCACATAGCTGCAAGCCCAGGCACACTGGGTTGCTGAATAAGAGGGGCAGACATCGTGCAGCTGACGCAGTGCAGACACACTGAGCGCAGGTTATCGCTGGCTTGAAAGGTTCACCCCCCTCATTTCCTGTTTGCTTCAGTTAGGAAGCGATGGGGGTTTTATCCTTTTGATCAGAAAGTGACTGGGGAACGTGAAACCTCCCTCCCACAGCATCAGCTCCCAGCTGTGTCCAGGCCTCTCTTTCCCTGGCTGCATTACCCATGGCCAGCCTCATGTCATACACCAGCTGGCACCAAACAAGGGTCAGAAAGAGACCGTCCCTCACGTGGATTAACTTGGCAGACCACTTGCTCATGCCCTTTAGGGGTACGCTTTCCAAGCACTCCTCAAATGCCTCTTCCCAAGCTCTGGGTGCATCTTCTCTGTCAAACTGGCCAAACTTCTCACTCCAATTAGCCTGCTAATGCCCTGCAGAAGTGAGAGGGAGGCCACAGAGAGGTATAGATCCCAGATAGCGTTCTCATTGCAAAGCTAATCTTGTAGGAATTGTTTCTCCTGGAAGCAGCCAGGTCCTAAGGACTTGTTTTCTAATAAACAGACAACCTGAAAGAGCATTCCCACTGGAACTGGGAATTTGGCTCCACTTAGAGTCCTTCCCCTGCCCTCAGGTTCTGCGTGTGCCCTTCTGCCCTGGTCCCTTCTCCTTCCCACCTTCTTCCCTAACTTCCACTTCCCAGCTGAGCCCTGTGGCAGCCCTGGATGGAGAAGGGCAAAGGGTGCCCAGAAGGGGAGGTGTGATCCAGGCAAGAGGACAGCATCTTCAAAGGTGTAATGAGATGGAATAACATCAGGGACAGGAAACAACCTCAAACAGGCCAGGAGAGGCAAACTATGTGTGGCCAGGTCAAGCAACAGCAAAGGTCGAACTTTGTTGCTCACAGCAGTTTTGCACTGGCTGATAGCACAGTATCATGTCTGAACCCCATGGACCAGAAAAAAGACAGAGGGAGAAGAAATGTGCTAAGGGAATGAAGGAAGCTGTATAGAATCAAGTAGAGGATTCCCAGACCTTCTTGCTCACCTTACAGGAAAAGAAAGCATCACCCTAGTGATGACTGGTGCTGTTTCCTGGCAGCTTCTGGCTTCAGGTTTTCCAAGTTGGCCTCCAAATCTGCATCTGCCAGTTCCACATCAGGTTGACACAGAGTCACAAACCTGAGACTCGAGAACTTAAAACTACACTGTGACCACAGGCTCTTTCTGCTGGGCCAGAACCCACTGGAGAGCCTGGTGCCTCACATCCCTGTCAGGCTGGGATGTTATTACCCATGACCCACGATTTGCCACCTTCTTCTTCTGCATCCTAGTTGGAAGGTTTCCACCCTTTCCTGGAGCCTGCAGGGAGCTCAGCACTTTCTGTTGGTGATGCAGTCTGAGCTAGACTCTGAGGGATGCTGTCTGATTGTCTTGACGTGGTCAGAAATCTTTACAATGAAGGTCTTCAGAAATAAATGCTGGCGTTATATACATAGGGTAAATACTGAAGTATTGACTAGAGAACTGACACCTTGCTTCTACCAACAAATCCTCTCTAGAAAAGAGACAGCCTACTTTTAATGCCCTTAAATTAAACTGCTTTGAAGTAGGTATGCAAATGTCGTCAGAAAACTACACTAGGACATTCCCCCTTTCTCCTCTTTGTGTGTAGGTTCTGGAATTTAGAGAAAAACCTGTAGCAAAGAAAGGTATTTCCTTTTACTCAGCCAATAGGCAGCTAAAACCCCCAAAATGAGCAGACTACAGCAGCGTCCACCTACAAAGAGCTTGGACAGGTGTTCAGTGCTCCTTTCACACACAGCTTTATGTGAGCAAAGAGGAAAGCAGTGGACATATGAGAAGGCCCATTGTATGGCTTTCAAAATAGAGCCATTTCTGGTACACCAAGAGTGAAAACAAGAATATGCTTGATTTTTATCTGGCTGGTTCAATATTCCCATTTATGAAAGAAAGAAAAATGCACTCAGTTAGTGCATTCTCTTATTTCAGGTGATTTGCAGGGGCTTAGTGCTGAAAACTGAATGAAAAAGAGCAGGTTATATTTCCTTCCATGCCTAAATTCATAAGAAAATCTACTGGAGTGTTATTTAGTAGATGAATTATTTCCCAAGGGTTATGAAACAAGAAATAATGAACAATGCTTTCAATCTTCTCTCAGCAGAACAAAGTTCCTTTTCTCTGTGTGGATTTAGACCCATGCCTCTGCCAACACTGGGTTCAGCCAGTGCCTTGTAAAACATCTAAGGGCAGCATTTCAGCTCTATTTCAAAGACACATCTTCAGCAAGAGCTCCTGGGGTGATTCCTTTGCACTTTACTGCCCTCTTAGAGCTGGGAACCTGGTACCCAGCAGACGAAACCATCAACATGGTACTTGGTACATCTCTGAAACAGCCTGGCATGCAAAACCAGGAACCTGGACATATTATACAGCCTGAGGACCTTTTGTTACATACCTATACATATATATATACATAATATACAGCTTAAGAGGACACGCTGTTAAGGTCCTCCATGAGTTAAAACAAGCTGACTAATGTCAGGTTCAAAGGATCCCAGAGCTGAGAGGCGCAGGCTAAATAATCCCATTTGGTTTGCAGAGAGAAGCAGATTTCCCAGAGCCAGTCTTACCCACGTAAGAGGCAAGCAGAAGGGTGGCATTCCCACTTGCCCTTTCTACCTGTTAGAGGAAAATTATGCCCTGCATCAACACCACTCTTGCCCTGGGCTGGAAAAGCTGCAGTGACAGGAGGTGGCTTAAGACAGGGTTGGCTCAGTCCAATAACAGCCCAGACATGAGACAGGGAATAACCCAAGATTCCTTTGTTTGGTTGTTGCTGGGTTTTTTCCCTCCGGTTGGGGCAATATTAGCTCAGAACATTCCTGTAGAGTAAACTTGGCAAATAAATATGCTCTGTTTCCATTTACTTACCTGCTTCATACCACTGCTATTGGAGCAGCACAATAATACAGTCTATTCCACTGCGATTCCTTACCAGTTTCATTTTTACTTTTGAACACCTATTCAAAATCCACAACATTTCATAGCCTAGGTACTGTCTATTAAAACAAGTACCAAGCATATGCATAAACCCATCTGAAATATCACCTCCAAAGGGTTACTGCCAGATTGTTAACGGTAGTCACGTTGATTGTTAACGGAGGCAGAGAAGCACAAGGAAATCACAAGGAAACCTCAGAACAGTAGTTAGGATGTTACTCACCCACAGTAAAAACTTGTGATGCCCTCAGGCACATGCTTGTTTCTTCCCTGGGTTTGTACCTATTTCATACTCTATTACTTTCCCCAGCTAACAGCCAGTTAATATTACATAGCCTGTATGCTTATATCCCTTTCATTGCTACATGAAGCCAAAGCTCCACAGCACTACCACATAGCAATTTATGGCGTTGCGTTTTAGTAGCTGGCTTTATACAGCATGAAGGTAAATAAATGTATTGGTTTTTAGAGTTCTGCCTTTTTATGCCGTTTCCTGTTCTCATTCCGATTACTGGGACAGACAAAGTGATAATGTTTAAGTTCTCTCATTAGGCCTCTGGTCCTGTCGTGCTCATAAGCAGAAACCTAAAAAAGCTTTCACAGTTCAACATTCAGCTGAATAGCAAAAGAAACCACAATCCCACACATACATGGACCCTGAACCCTGCTTTCCCTCCCTCCACATGCTCAGACTGTACAAATTAATGGGTAACCTCTGCAGTCTTCCAGGGTTTATAAAGGTTTCTCACCAGCTTTGTGCCTTTCCTTATTCCCCCGAAGATCCTTTTTATTAACCGCATCCAGAGACCCCTGTTTCTGTAAGATTCTTCTTTTAAAAAAAGATATATTAGTTTGAACATTAATGGAAACCTTCTTTTAAAACTCAAAACAGTCCTCTCCAAATGCCCCCTGAAGTGCAAGCACGGATGCTGATGCATGGTAAGGGCTGACGCTGCACAGCCTGTTCAGGAGCATTGCCAAGGGATGAGCCTTACCCTCTTACCTGCATCTGCCCCCCACAAACCACCAACCAAGGGGATAAAACTTGCTTCCCCCTGGTCCCTTCCCTCCCACAGGAGGAGGAAATTAAGCTGCAATGGTGGGAAAGCTTGGACAAAGTGGAGCTTCCTCCTTTGGCAATTATGGGGCTCAGGAGAGAAATTCCTGATTGCGATGGTTGCAGCCACTTCCCTTTTCCACACGCTCACCAGCTGTGCTATTACTAAGCATTACGGAGCCCAGAAAGGCATTTAATGACAAGGACTTATTCATTCTCAACTTACACAGTCACTTTCGTTTAGGCTACTTGGTTTTCTGACTACAACTCAACCTGATTCATCCGGGATGCGCACTTGAAATAGATGGGTGAGGAAAATGCAGATGACACGCGCTTGTTCCGGGAAGCCAGGAGGAGAGGAAGCAGCCTGCACCTGATGTCTTGATGCTCCCCACAAAACCTCACCCTGTGGGCAACCTCATTTCTCCTTCCTGGGTCTATAAGGAAAGATTTCATGGGCATAGGGTTTCGGGGAATTAGCTATGGGTTATAAGCAATGAATCCGAGCAGTAAACAATACTTGTTGCCCCTATACTACTACATAGCTTCCCATGTGTAGCCCCCCAGCCCCTTACTTCCCACTGCACTCACATTCCATCACACCATGACACGCAATACCCACTAAGCAGCCTACTGCCCCTCCAACTGCCCTTTTATTTCCCTACTGCCTCATGCAGGCAGGTGGGATGCTTGGAAACACAGCTGTGATGGATTAGGGGGATTAAAAAGGGGGCTGTGGAAATCAGAGGGAAAAGGGGGGGACGACGTCTATGTCATTGCTTTTGCATTATTTACATTACTTTCTAGGAAAGGCTGCTGGAAGCTGGAGTTGGCAATTTCCTCGTGCCTAATGAGTCCTGGCTTGGACTGCCTCTCCGGGTGCCTGGGTTGCGTGCTCAGGCTAGTTGCAGTCTTGGCCTGATCTTTCATGCCCTTTGGGGAACGGATTCATCACCCTAAAGCTCACACAGCACAGCCATGGGTTTTCTGCGCCCTGGCTCCTCATGGGGCTCTACTTTGGCACCTCCAAGGCCAGCATCCCTACAAGATGCTGCTCTATTTCGGGCAACCTGCCACCCACTTTTGAGCTTGCAACGTTAAGGAAAGGAACAAACAAAACATTCAAACCCTTGGACAACACAACACGTGAGTTTCATTGCACAGATCCAGGCAGCCACCTTGAGTCTCAAATAAATACTTTACAGCTACCCCCCCCCCCCTCCAAAACAGAATAGTCCAGTGTCACTAAATAAATATCCATTATAAATAGTCTTTTGTATTCCTCTTGGAGCGAGTCACGGCAGGTTTGCTTGGAAGCCTGAGGTTCTGTTGGATGAAGCTCCTCTCTTGCACGTGTAGGGCGAGCAGCTGCTCAGGCGTTCAGTGATGTGCCAGGGCTGGGGGGACACTGCTGGGGCTTGCCTGCCCACAGCTCTGTGCTGCCCACACTTCTTGGCCTTGCTACAGGCAGGAAAGACCTAACAGAAGAGAGGTTGTTGGGATTTTTCCTTCTTCTAAATGTATGGATATTTAAAGTGGAGGGGGTAAAGATCCTGGCTATTTGTGTTACCAAATAGGTCCTTGCGTCTCTCTGTGCAAGAGACTGAAGTTTTCCCCTCATAACCCTCCCCAGTAGTCTCCAGCTTGGACCTAGAGGCATGATGCCCATTGAAGACATGTATTGCATCTCCTCCCACTGCTTTCTCTCCTCCAAACCCTCCATCAGATGCCAGTGTGCACCCTCTGGGCATAGCCCACAAGGAGGATGAGGTGCCTTCAGCATAAAACTGGGCTGAGTTTTCTGAAACGATGCCACCTCTCTTGTCTTACCCCCACCTCCAGCCTGCATCCTTCATCCCCTGCGTCGGGGCAACTAGCAGCAGCTCAGCCCCTGCTGCACTGCAGCACCCTGGGCTTTCCTCAGAGAGACATCCTCTTCCTCTAGCACCCCATTTTGTCTGAGATGTGTCCTTGAAGCTGCTTCCTTCGCAAGCTGCTCTAGCCAGGCAAGGGGGAGGTTATTTTAGGAGATGCAAAAGAAGGGTGCGAGGGTACGGCCACTGCTTGCACAACTGTTTTGGGCATAAATGTAGTAACAGCATGCCTTGTCGTTGAGAAAGTGGACAATCTGTAGTTGTCATCACCGTTGGGTACCTATGGGCCTGGCTCAACACCTTCAGGTTTCCCCTTCCCAAAATGCTGCCATCCAGCTGACTGGCTGGGGGCTATTCCCTTTGTCCCTCTCCAACGCAGGTGCAGCCTGGGCTGCGCAGCATGCAGCCTGTGCTGGGGTGGCTGAGCAGAGCTGGGTCCTGGCGTCGAGCCCTGTCACTGGTGGAGGTGAGCCCAGCAGCACCCTGGGGAAAGGCAAACCTACCCAGCATGGCCACGCTGGGTTTCTCTCTGGGTCACGTAGGCAGCGGTGGAGGAGGCAGACAAGAAGGAGGAGGGAAGTCAGGGGGACCAAGACCCCCATTGCGATGACGATGGCAGGTGCCACACTGCTATCCCGGCTATCCAGACCTGTGGGGAAAGCAGCGGATACTCAGTTTGTGCATGAAGATAATAAAAAACCCCAGACCCATTTCAGACATCCCTTGCCCAGTCCCTGGAGTGGGACAGAGTGGATAGGGGCACTTGGAGCCAATGCCAGCATGCACACAAGTGGCACTGCCAACAGACCTGTCCTCGGGGTCTAATGCTGTTGGGTGTGCATCACCCAGCCCTTTGAGCTACCCAAAGCCAACACATGTGGATGGTGTGTCCGTATCCTACATGATAAGGAAACCCTGTGAGTCCTTAGCAGAGGCAGGGAGGCTGAGGCACACAGGGGACCTAATGGGCAGTAAGACATTGTATGCCATCACCCAGGGTGCCTGCATGGTCCCTGGCACCTCTTCTATCCCTCCCAAGGACCTCTGAGGAGTTTCCTGCTCTAACCCAGGAGGTGTTTAGTGGTTCCCTCCCCACTCCAGAGCAGGAGCAGGATTACACACTGACCCTGCACCAGGCTCTCCGTGGGCAGAACCAGGGTCACGTTTAGAGAGGGGTGTTGGATCTCGCAGGTGATGGGGTACTCCTGGAGGATTTTGGAGAAGGTGTGGGTGAAATTGCTGATGACAGCCACGGTCTGGTTGCCAAGCTGGACGTGGTACTCCCTCGGTTTCTGCTGCAGGATGCTGGGAAGATGCCAGGTGATTTTGGGAGCTGGCTTTCCTGTTGCTGAGCAGCTCATCCCCACCACTTTCTCGGCATCCTCAGCTTTGTCTGGGCTGGGCATAAGCTTTGCCTCCACTTTGGGGTCCGAGATGGCTGTAAAACACAAAGTGACAAAATCCACTTCTTTCTGCTCACATTTGAGCAAAGAGCAAATGTTTTACCATTATCTTGGTGGCCAACCTTGATATCTGATCTTACCTCTCCCTCCCCATAACTCTGGCTGTGACAAACATGAAAGTGATCAGGCAGCGGTCTGGAAACAAATCGTGGAATCATAGAATAGTTATGGTTGGAAAGGACCTTAAGGTCATCCAGTTCCAATCCCCCTGCCATGGGCAGGGACACCTCACACTAAACCATGGCACCCAAGGCTCTGTCCAACCTGGCCTTCAACACCGCCAGGGATGGAGCATTCACAACCTCCCTGGGCAACCCATTCCAGTGCCCCAACACCCTCACAGTAAAGAACTTCTTCCTTATATCCAGTCTAAGAGCTCGGAGAAAACAAAGGACAAGAGGGTAGAAGCATCTGTATTTCAGTTCTGTTATTCAGTTCAACTGTTACGCAGTTCAATACAGCAGCATCCCAACATCCCAACTGGCAAGTGGTGATTATGGGTGAATAAAAAGCAACAGGTAGTGAAACCATAAAACCACACGTCCTCCTACCCCTGCAAGGGCTAAGCTGCTTAAATGAGCCAAAGTTCTTGTCCTTTTGCCTTAAATGTACCTGCAGGGTTAGCTTTACTGCTGTTTCACATGTGAAGGTTTTGTGCTTGTTCAACTCTCTTCCCTCCAGTGTTGTGTTTTGGGGGCATCATGGTACCTCTTAAAACCTTCATTAAAGATCGTTTGTTCTGAGCTCCATCTCACCCTGGAAGATTTGTTGATGCTGCTACATTTAGTCTTTGCAAGAAAGATGAGCCGTAGGCGTCAGTCATTCTTACTCCCATGAAGCCTGCTTGCTGATCCCCATCTATACCAATTGTATTTGCAAGGACTAAAGAAAGGGAGGAGTACAGGAAGCTGTTTTCAAAGTGGGTAGAACTTGAGGGAAGATCTGAACACATAGGGAGACCTCCATCCAAGGACATGAGGACACCAATCTAATCCAAGCCCCTGCTCAAAGCTGTTTTCTTAGTTTGCTCAGGCCAAGCTCTATAAAGGCATGTAGCTCCATTTGGGAGAGCAATCCACAGGTTTCTCTACGGAAGCTCACCAGCCTGCCTTCTACTTCAGTGCATGTGCTGACAAGTGAGGGGTCCAAACCGCACTACTTCTAAGTCCCTGGTTTTGAGAGTGTTAGGGGGGTTTACCATTTAACTGCAGTGGTGATTCTAGTTTTATTCAATTCTGAGTTACTATGAATGCCCTCTGTATAAAAAAGTCTCTATCATTATACCTAGTAGTACTCCATATTGCTATTTACATAGCAAAGTAACAATGGTGAATGCAAATCACCATTTTTGTTAACATATCACTATCATTTAGTGATCCTGCTTTTGAACAAACAAAATAAATCTGTTTATTCTTCTTAAGGAAAAGTGATATTATTTTCTTTGGGGAGGTCAATTAAGACCTGCAGATGGATGAATAGACACCAAATGATCCTTTGAAAGGAGGAAAAAGCTTGTGCCACATGCATAATGGCATCTATAACATCCTGATACAATTCCAAATGCAACCTCACATGGTTATCTGACTCCTCCAAGCCATAAGTAGCAGAGGGTGAAAGCAAGATGTTGTATACCATCAATTTTGCTCTTTTTCCCCCCTCTTTTTATGTCTAGACCTTATTTATTTACTATGGTTGTGCCAGCCTAAGGAAAAAAAGTAGGTATTTCTCCTTTTTTGCATCACCCATAGACAGAAACTCAAACCCCTTCAGAGCTGATGGAACTCACTAGTGTTGCTCTGAGAGCAACAAGAAAAGCACGTAGGGGGATTTCAGCTGGAACTTCTCAAAATCTCCCATGTATTAAAAGGCAAGTGTCACAAACACTTTATGTTTTGATTAATAAATGACCTCTGAACTTCTTCTTTCGCTCACAAGACACATAAAAATAACATATCCACAGCAGTAACTTCAAAGGTTAGCCTGCAGTATCCAAAACCTGCAAAGGAAAGCTGTCAAAGATGCTCCCAGAAGGGATTGTCCAGTGTCAGAAACAGATGCACTCCACATCTGCTCTTCTCCTGACTAAGCAGTCCTTTCTCTTTTCACACTGGACCCCAAGGAATGGTAATCATGTGAATATAGATCATGTTGGGTTGAGCTTCCCCTTAGTGCCTGTAACAGATGCACAGTCAAAACCTGGAAGTGCCTGCTTCTGCGGTAATGTCCCGCTACGCTCTTGGTTAGCGTGTGCCCACTGTTGGTGCTCGATGCATACACTTCGACTTCTTCTTTTGCCTTTCATCAAGATATACACTTCTGGTGAACAAGTACCCACAAGAGATGTGCAAGTGCTTGCTTTAGTAGCTCTTGCAGAGCAGCAATGCAGATGTTCCTAAATTCAAGCTGTGACAGTGTTCCCAAGTGTTTGGAAAAGGGACTTGTTAGTGAAGTACATCAGCTTTGACTTTCTGTAATGACCTTATTTAATGAAAGGGGGACTGTCGGGCTATGATGTGTTTTTTACCTTAATGGCTTGACAGTGGTCTTGGAGGGACAGATAAGTGTAAGAATTACAGTATGCCTTGCGATGACAGGCAGCCTTTTCCAGCTCTGGGGGTTCACCAGCAGCACTGTGCAGCACCTTCCCGGTCTAAAGTATAGCAATGGCATTTCTTTGCTGTGCTCAAGACTTCCAGGTGAATGGTGCATACAGTGAAGGCGGAAAGTCTCTGAAGACAGCCCAGCAAATCCCCCAGGGAATTTTGTCTTTCCCATTCTCATGAGGCACGTCATCCTCTCCATGCTCACTCGAGCCCTGAATTGGGTTTCGTTATCATTCTCTTGGGTGATGAAGGTTGGCAGAACCTTTCCGAAGCAAAACAGAGGGGAAAGAGGAACAGACTGCTCAAAAGAGACCCTCCAAGCACACTCGAAACTCTTCTGGTCCAAAAAGGGGTTTGTTACAGGGTAAGAGATTTCTGCTTTCTCTTCAGTTTGCTGTTTTCAGCCAGGCAGGTCTGAGGTTCCTCCACTCATACCTGCTTCTTTTCTCAGTGTTGTATCCAGTTCTTACGCTGTTTCACTTCCTCTTGTCACGCAGTGATGGTGCCCATCCCTCTTGCGAAGGCTGCTGTAATCGGGCAATTACCAGCTTGTAAACTCCCTGGTAGTCCCCTCTTGAGGGCAAAGACATGGCAGCATTTCGTTTCCAGCTGCTGACTCTGGCTTGCTCATCTCACCCCGAATCCCTGAGTCTTGGGAGATTCCTGCTGCCTTCACACTCTGTCCCTGGGAGTCATAGAATCATAGCAAGCCTCTGCCACAAAAGTCCTCCGGGCTTGCTCAGACAAGTGGTTCCCATCATTATAAGCTGGGGAATAAGGGAGTAAGACTGTGGCTTTTAAGTAGGGTCACGTAAAACAGCTACAAGGAAATACATCATATGTGAACCAAAATCTTCTGTCACGGTGCCGAAAACTGGTTTTATCCATGATGACTTCCCAGGACATGTGCTAAAGCACATTTCACAGAGGCCTCCATGACCCCCATGAGCCAACCCCTGGCACTGGTCCATAGCCCACGCTGGTGAAGCAGGAGCAGTGACCTCCCTGCCCACAAGAGAAGTAAAACCCTTCTCAGTTGATGTGCTTTCATATGGGATGCTCATGGGAGTGCGCATGGCAGCAGAAGAACACCTGATTTTAAAAGCAGTGCTCTGCTACAGGACGAATCATAGTCACAAGGCTGGTGATTTGGGCAAATATTTCTCCCCCTTGGGTAAAAATACCCAAACTAAACACAACAGATTAGCTCTATGTTTAGATTTACATGACAAACAAGCATGGGATCCCTCTGCAAGGCACTGCCATGTTTTCTTGTAATTTATAACCGATGTTTACCCTCTGAATGACTTGATTCAGAGCTGGTTGCCTTTAGGAACACCTTCCAATTCATATCTGAAATATTGAGTTAATATTTTTCCTGATTTCTCTTTTCTGCTCTAGGAGCTTTCCCAATAGGCAGGAAAAAGAACTTTTGTTCCAGACTTCGTTTTCCCTTGTATTGCCCTCCACTTTCTTTCCTTATTGCTTAAGGCATCTTTTACCTATAAGCCAGGGGCATCTTTGTCCCCACACAGGACTCCTGGCACGTGGGTATGTGTGTGGACCTATATGTCTGTGTCTTTGTCAGCAGAAGGTACTAGGGATAAACAGAATACTCTGCAGGGGTCATACCACCAGCAGCAGGTCCCAGACGCTGATATTTCCCACATGGGAATTGATCTTTGGCCAGCATCCCCACAGCAGATTCACAGATGAGAAAGTCAGGAGCCCACAGGCTGCCCTCAGGGCATGGTCAATGTCTCAGCTTTCTCACTGGCAGAAAACCAAGACCCTTCCTCGAAAGATAAAAAGCTTTTCAGTCTTGTTCCATTTGAGCTCATCTATTCGTTTCTATTTCAGCTCGTACTTTCTACTTGACAGCATCCTATGCAGGTGACAAATATTGCCACCTTGATTCATGAGTTGTTTTCTCTCCCTTCTTGAAGCTAACTGATGCTAACCTGCACAAGATATTCATGTAGCAAAGCCCATGAGCTGCACTGTATTTCAGCCTTTTTGGTGTGTTGCCTGCCTTTCCTGAGCCCAGCCTAACTACTGTCATTTTTACTATGGTTTTGAAGCTATACTCTGCAAATGCCTCTCTGCCTTTTAAATACATTGAATTATTTTAAGACCCAAGGCAGAGTAAGAACAGAAAGTGCCTGATTTCCAGGCTTAGGAGGTGAAAGAAGCAGTGAAAGGAAGTCGAGGAGCATGGGGTTGATTGTTGTGGCAGGCCAGCTGCCAGCGCAGCACATAGCCAGCAAAAGTTGGAGGAAGTCATGGGGTACACATCAGCTTTTGGATCTCCCTGTTGTTGGTTTAAAGGGGAAGAAAAACCTATTTGAGCAGTTGGCTTCCCCAGGGAGGTAAAACCAGGCAGGAAGCTGAGCCACCTTTCTCACTGCAATTTAGCAGTGACTAGCAGTCAGGGAAGGCTTTTTTGGTCAGGGAAAACAACTTGCCCATCTGGTGACAGCCCATGAGCAATTATGACACCTTACCGTAAACCTTGAGACACGTCCTGCCGGTGAGAGCCCCGGAGGGGAACGTGTTGAAGATGCACTTGTAGCATCCTTCATCTTGGAGGGTAACTCCATGCAGTGAGATGGCCGAGGCTCGTAACTCTCTGTGGGCAAAGCTCACGTGGCCGACGTAGCCCTTCGCTATCTTTTGGCCGTTCATCATGCTGTAAGTCGCTATGTTGTCTTCAGCCCCGTCCGTCTCCTTCTGCCAGGTCACCTGCAGCACATCTTCTTTCGTGACTGACTGGCATGCAAATGTAACGTTCCCTCCTGCCTGAACGGATTGGACCTTTCTGTGCATCACCTGCACAGAGCCTGGGGGAGAAGGAGGTTTCTTACCACCATTCTGCAACCCACCTCAGCAGAGGCCCCCCGCAACCCCTTGTCTTCACTCCTGAGCAGAGCAGCTCTGGGCAGTCTCTCTGCCCCTTCATCCAGGGAATAATATGAAAAAGCAGCTCAAAATAGGTGCCCTGAGAGCTTTGCTGGACCCAACACCTCTCGCACAAAGCATCTCTCCAGCCTGATACTTGTGCTGCAGAGAGCACTATGAGAAAGGCGGCACTGATGTTGGAAGGAACTGATTTCTATCTGCTAGGATTGTTATCCCACTGGCAAGTGTGGAGGTGTTCCCTAAATGTTCAGCTGTGCCTATGACCAAACAGCCATCGGTGCATCACTGCTCTCTGAGCACCCCTGTGGCACAGACAGAAGCAAATTGGTAAAGCTGCTAAAAACTACTATGTGCATCACTATACATTGTGCATCCACTCTTGTTAGAGACTGATGAGAGAACGGAAAGGCAGCAGGAAAAAACAAGGTAGGGAGGACCACAGGCAAGCTGCCTGTCTCAGGCTTCAGGCGGTGCAGCTGGGAAACAGCTGAGACCTTGTTAAAGGCCCACAGACAGAATTCATAGCATGAACACCGTGATATTAAAGATCTCCAGGGAAGAAAAGAAACCATCAGTCTCCTCTGACAAATCACAAACACATGTGGAAAAACTGGTAAGGGGAGAAGCAGGCAAAACGGATGCTCCCAGGTTTGACAGTTCAGCTGTGGCCATGGGTAGGCAGAGCTCTGCTAGAGACCAAGAAGCCAGCTCTGAAGCTGTGCCGGTCATATTACTTGTCAGAGCTCAGTAGTGCCATAGGCAGAACACAATCCATGACCATGGGAGCTAGTCTGAAACAAACTCAGGCTTTTCTACAGGATTTTTAATGACAGAAAAACCAAACAAAGTAACACACATAGGCTTTTAGTGACCTGAGCAGATACCTACAAGAACCATGTTCACCACTACAAGTACTTCTGTCTTGACTAAAACAAAGCAGTGCCATACTCTGACCTAAATCGCAGCAACAACAGGAGATGAAATCAAACTCCAGTCATATGGGTCATTAGGGACATCTGGACACTTGCTTCACTTATGATTTGCTAATTGCAATAAATTCATAAATTTGCCTGCAGCTTATAGGTGCAATGGTGGTAAATTAATTAGAGGATGCCACCAGGGCAGTGACACGTCTGACGCATCATGCAAGCGGTGCGGTCCCTGCAGTGCCCTGTCACCACTGGGCTTGCCTCAGGGGATGCGAGGTGGGGACCGCAGCACTTGGCTGCAGCAGGCTGGCAGGGCCACCGAGGTCCCTAATGCTGTTACAGTAAAAAGACAGACAGACAGACACGGAGTTACCTGATGCAAAGGCCCAGATGCAGGAGAAGAGCAGAGGAGCGACCATCGTCTTCGCTGCGTTCTCAGCGAGACGAGAGAGTGAGTGACCTATTGAGCACAGCTTCCTCTTTTTTTTATACACTTTGCTCTTACTCTTGGGACATTCCCCTTCCCTGCACGTACGGTAAAAGGCACCTCATGAAAACCTCCTGCCCCACCAGCACTCAGCTGAATAAGAAAACTTCCAGAGGACATGACAACAAATGACAGAGCCAGAAACCAAAGATTTCCCAGCTGGGCTGCAGACAGGCAGGGGTAATGGGTTACAAAGCTGGGTTTTTCACAAATGCCTTTTCCATAAGGTTAGGTTTTTGCAAGTGCCTAAATACAAGCTCAGGTTTCTAAGCTGGCTGAGTACCCAGCATCTGCGGGGCAGCTGAGCTCAGGGAAGGGAGCTGTGGTCAAGAGTCACGCTGCTATGAGTGGTACAAATGTCCCCATCAGATGGCCCAGTTAAGGGTCTGCACCCCATCTATAGATCAGTGGAGACCCTGGAGCTGATGATGCTGCTGTAACACAACTCTCTTTCCAGGTAAGGAGATCAGAGCAAGCCAAGCACCCAACCCAGGATATAGGTCATATGTTGCTCCAGTGAAGAATCAGAGCCTCTCCCTGAGGTTTTCCCCATCTCTGCAGGTCCCTCGGGTAGACAGTGCTGCAGTCCTAGAAGCACACCCTTTCCTCGCCACCCTCATCTGAGATGGCAGAAAGTTAGCTCACACAGCAACCCTGAATCATTGGTTTTGTGCCTTTTTGCCTTGTCATTTTTACACCGGGGTTTCTCTTCCCTGCCGGCTGTGATCACATTGCTGAAACCAACAAAACCCTCATCCTGCGGGTTGCTTATGCACCACGCAGTGGGGCAACTAGCCTGCGAGACCTTGTTTGCTAATCAAAAATACATTGGTAAAGAACGTTTCATGTTCCTGATTTACAGCTAGGATTTCCTTACATGCATTTTCTTATAGTAGAATTGCCACAAAGATTACTCCTGAATCATGCAAATAGGTTGGGGAAAGCCAACGGGCCCAAATCACCACATAATAAAAACAATCTCAGTGATGCTTACACATACACAGTTAATTTTCTCCTCCCAAGTGGCAATTAATTAATTAATATGAAAATAGAAACATCTTAAGTATCAGTATTTCCTTAAAGAAACAATTTGGGTGTGCTTTTGAGTAGGTTCAAGTCATTTCTTCACAGTACTGTCTTTTCCCTTTGCGGTATCACATCTCGTTTCCCTTTCCTTGTGTTATTTTCATAGTCTCATTTTCCTGTAAGTTTTCCGGAAGGACATTTTGGCCTGACCCAAATGTGAAATCAATGTGGGGTTTGCCAGACCGTTTTAAAGCTATTGAGCAGCTCAAGTATCTATCTCCAAAGGCTCTGGACCAAATCAGAAGGAAAAATGCCAGCCTTGAAATGGAGATTCACAGGCAAACATTTGATTATCAGCCTCTCAGATCTTCCAAAACTGAGAATAGATAAATAAGAATATTGCCAGGAGGTTTTTCCCCAAGCTTGCAGATGCTGCTGCTGAAATCCTCATGGCTAAACTTCACCACTTAGTGATCACAAAAGGAACTGCACTCGATTTAAAGACCCATGCAAGCCCGGTTGTTGTCTTTGTTCATGGAAAACGTTCTTGTCAGCTTTAAACATTTTATTTTCTGCCAGAAACACTCTAATCTTCCAAAAATCCTTCCAAACAACCTGGGTTGAAAACCTGGGTGCTGCTACGACGAAGATCTTCTAATAAAGAGCAAACCTCCAGTCTTAGCAACATCCAAGCAAAGGACAGAGATGGCAATTGCAGTCTTGACTTTACGTTGTTTCCAGCATCCCTACCTGGTGATAAAGAACCACGTATGCTGCCTGCTCCTTCCAGGCTCTGCCTCTCCTCTGGCAGCTCCTGATGCCACAGGGAACCGGGCATGCAGGGCCCTCCTTCTGAGCCCATGTGCTTGGGCGCTTGCATGTGTATCTGACTGCTGCAGCATCCCTTTCTGACATCCCCCTTCCTCTAGGGACTAGCCAACATCAGCATTTGATTCATTGAAATGTGAGGTGCACCCATTAACCCCACCACTTACTTCAATTTTGTGAGTGTATCTTTAAAGGTATTTATTCAGATAGTTCCCAATCTGCTCATCTTTGCATAGACTTTAGGTGGATTAAAGCCCTCCTCCTTGCTCCTCAGTCAGATCTCATGCTCTCCCACTTCAGCTGCACAGCAACTTCATTTATGAGGATAGCACACCATGACTAAGCTTCAGGCACTTTCCAAAGCCAGTGAAAGCATTGGGATAAATTAGGCACAAGACAGTTATGAAACCACTGCTTGAAAAACCCAGTGATTCACATCGTCCCCTTCCCTTCTGCTGCACTAGGATGGTGTCTCTAGCTCCCAGTAAATGAGAAAAGGACATACAAGACTTAGTTGCACAGTCACTAAGTGACAACATTTCCACACAGCCCAAGTGACTAATGATATCAATATAGTAGAACTTCTGGAAGACACTGGCAATCAATAGACAGCACTAAGACCCAATTGTAGTATAAAACATTGTTTTATCAACCATCAATCTAAACCATTCTTTTTTCAACTATCCAAACCAGGATGAACAACTGGGTAGGTGCCTACCTTGTCAGCAGGATTCAGTGCCACCTCTCAAGGCATTGCCTGTAAAGAGAACGAAACAGGTGGAAATGGTTTCATCCACTGCTAAATTGTAGTGACTTTTGGAGTTAGGTCCATCAGTACTAGTAGTAGGTACCACTATAAGGAAGCAGCTTGTCGAATGCAATTGAGCAGGCTTGGCACTTCATAACATGCTCATAAATAATGCCTGCGTATTGCAAATCCCTCTGCATCTTGGCTGGAGTTGGAGAGCTGCAGTACACTGAGGTAAAGATGGCACACGTATCTACTGACATACGCTGCAGCCCATATCGCTGCACCAGGGCTGGCTGCAGCAGGAGCTGCAGTCAGGAGCAGAGGGATGCTGCAGGACCAGGAGGTGCTCATTTGCGCACAAGTTTTAGATCAGAGGGCACAAGGGCAGTTTGCATGCAGCCACGGCTGTTTATCCTTGGTAGTGCTTCACTCAGAGGTATTTGATGTGTGATCTCTTCCTAAGTTCTTGTGTTTTAATTCTTCCTTGTCGCTCAGAAGAAATAAAAAGTGATCGAAAAAATAGACAAAAAAAAGAGAGGAGGAAGCAAAACCAGATGACACTGGAAAGCTTCACTAGCAAAGGCTGTGCTCTGTTGGGGTTTTGAGTGCTCGTTTCTCACCACTGGGTTCGTCATGCCATTTCTCAGAACACCAAGACGGATAGGCATGTGGTTTCCTCTTGCTGAGAGCACCCCGAGCTACTGCCTGAATCAAGGGATCCTGGATGGTGTTCATGCCACAACGCTTGGTGGAGGCCACCAGCACGCCGTTGCTGGCCCTGGCACCCCAGGAAGCCACATCACTCACCCATCTTCCTTTCCCACCCCCACTTGTCAGTGGTAGAGGGTTTGGGGTGCTTTTTGTGGTGCGCAATATCTGGGTGCTGTATATGCTTTCAGTGTGACATATAACGAGCCTCTTTGGTCACAGAGTTTTGTTCTGTCACACAGCCAGTGCAGAAAACAACACAGCCAAGCAGGGAAACCGTGCCAAAATTGGCTATCTAAGGGTGCAGAGACCCAGTGGAAGGATGGGAAACTGTCTACCAGAAACGAGGTAGGTTCAATACCATTTTGTATTTAATTACAAAACAAGAGGGCTAAGATTTTAGTAAAAATGATACCTCCAAGGAATCAGCCTTAAGGGACTATGTCAAGCACCATTGAGGAGCCTTTTGATTAAACAAAGGTAATTCAGCAGGCAAATTAAGATGAACAATGTAATTCTTAGTATGTCACAGTATTGCCTCAGGATGACTTTTAGGGAGAGAGCCTGCTGGAGGGAGAATGATATGGCTGAGGAATGCAAGGAGCAGAAGATACTTGCCATCTCCGCTGAGTTCCCAGGCAGGAAAACTACACTTGGAGGTTCACTTGGCCATCTTTTGTCTGTTGGCACCGTGTCTCATAAAGTCAAGCTTTTATATACACTACATAGAAACAGATGAAATTGTACAATAGATGTTGTATATGGGATGCGTAAGTATGCTATAGTGGCTAGAAATAGGTTGTCTCTTAAGGAGCTGTGAAGACAGAGGAGGATGCTTGTCAGAAGCCACTTGGGACAGGCGGGTTGCCTTCAGCACTGCTTGTGCCAGAGATGCTCAGTGCATGGACTGTGAGGCACTGGCCAGGCTGCCCCTTTGCTGTGGCCAACAGGCTGCCATCACTGCCCTCCATGGGGCAGGGGTTTCCAGCAGGATTCACTGTTATTCAGCGATGTCTTTAATGTCATCCATAGAAGGGGGGCAAATTATACTAGCAATTTCCCTTTTACCTGGAATTATGTTAGAGATTTCCTTCTGAACTGGATAAAGTAAAATACTTGGATTTTTCTGAGTTTATCCCATCCAAACAGGATACACAGGAAAGCTTGGGCTCTTGAAGCAGCACAATGCCAAGCAGAGAAAATAAGGTCATGTAGCTGGAGGTCTTTAAGTACTAGTAATGAAGACCTCCCCAACAAATCTGGCTGCCTCAAGCAATGACTTCTTCCACCAATGTGAGCAGGAGGTTTGCTCTGGGAAAGCAGCAGCTCACAGGCTACCTTACAGCAACCTGGGATTTTCAAGGATGGTGCCTAACCCCATGTTATAAATGTGGGAGAGCTGAGAGTCAGAACCCCAGGTACAAGTGGTGAAAGCTGGTACCATAGCTGGCCATGCTGCCCAGCAGTCATTTCAGCTGCTGGAGATGTGATGCATCAGGACCTGGCCTGCTTGCCAGCAGCTTTGCAGCTCATGTTACACAATCGCTGTTTCTCTTCCCTTTGATTTTCACCGAGTCACACTGCAGGGTAAATGGATGTGAATGATCTGGGGGCAATGGGGCTGTTTGTCTCCTGTCTCTTCCTAGTATTTACTGCTCACTCACCCATGTCCATGTATTTAATACGGGCAAGCCCAGAAATGTTGACTGCTCCTAGAACCCACAAAGTTTGCTGAGCTATTGCCAGGCTCCTGCGTGGCACGGAGGCTGTACTTGGCAGGAACAACTGATTGCCATAGCGCCTGCCATCAGCTGATGCTTTGTCCCTGCCATCCCTCCATCCACAGACCTGCGAGCAATGCCTCTCCTCGCCTAGAGCAGCTCCTGCAGGTCCCAGGGCAGGGCTCAGTGCTTGTGTGGGGCTGCATCTCTGGGAGAACAGAGGAAAGGCTGAGAGAGTAGAAGCAGAGAAGCTGCATAAAGTGACTTGTCAAATAGAAGCTGGTGGAGGGGTCTCCCTGCATGGGTGAGGGTGCCTAGGGGTTGGCAGTGGGGAGCAAGGACGATCCAGTGCCAGACCTAACCTGACTACCCTTATTCCCATGCCCTAGGTGGAAAGTGTACCATCCCATCAGGAGAAAAAGATGCTCCCACAAAGAAAGTAAGTAAAGAGGGTCCTCAAACACCCCAGGGGTTGGTGTGGCATGCTGTGGGAGGGACAGCCCTCTGCCAGCACCCAGCATCGCTATGGAGGCAGCTGGTGGGCAGGAGCATGGCTGTGGGCAGCAGGCATGGCAAAGCACTTTGCATTCCAGCCAGAGAACACTGCCTTGTATCCAGTGGGGGGTACCTGCGCTTTTGCTGCCCCACTGCACTGGATAATCTGGGGCCTCTTTGGGGTTTTTATGTTTCTGGAGAAGGGAGCGTAGAAAGGGGTGTCTGTCCACTCCAGCCTCCTAAACTACGTGTGCCTCAGCAACTGCTTTACAGCTGCATCCTGCAATGGCAAACTCAGCTTTCAGATGTCATATTCAGGCCCAGAGGCTTGCAAGCACACGCTCCACAGGACACCTCTGCAACGTTCCTTACTTTGTCCCCTGTGAAGGAAGTAGAGGGCTGCTGGAGGAAGGATGCTGCCAGCACAGCACACCCTGCATTTGTTCGTGTGCCAGCCCATGCTCCCCACATAAAAACGCAGTTTAGGGCTTTCTCTCAACACACATCAGTATGAGGTATTCTCCTAAATGAGTTTCTGCATGTTAAATATGCAAATAGGGAAGACTCACATAGCAGCCAGGATCACGTGTGCCCACGTGAATCACAGGGTTTTGGTTTCAATTCAGACTGTTACCTTTTCCAGCAGTGGGTAAAGCCATTAATGTACGTTATAAAATACCACTTTCACAAGCTGCAGTATTTGCTTAGAGAGGAACAGCTTCTTGTTACTTATGTACATCAGCAATTGCATGGCAATGTCAAGGCAGTACTGACATGTTGAAAACACTGCAAGTTCTCTAAGATGGTAGCTTTAATGCAATACTGAGACTCACGTCTTCCCTTCAATCAGGTTGCAAAACAACTGTGCTTAAAAGCCCCTTTATATTAATCCAAATTGAACGCTCAGCTCTGAAATTTTACGGGACCAACCAATAGCTCCATCAACTTCATAGCAAGAACCAGTTAGGCAGATAACAATAAAGTTGTTTGCATCCTCTTTTCACACAGACCTCTGCTATTTAGATGCTTAAGGACAGAGAGACAAATGTCCAGGAAAGCTTAAGCCTGTTGAATCTGCACACACAGGCACCCCAGCACCCAGCCAATGATCCCAGACAGAATTAAGGCTGCATTGTCCCTGAAGCTGAAATACATCCAGAGAACAAGCAAGCAAGAACAGCCATTTCCAAAAGAGCCATGTAAAACCGATTCCAGTTAAAAACAAGCAGAAAGGTTGCGCATCTAGGTATTACTAAGGTTGATGAGCAGTGCTGCGTGGTGTAATTGTGTGTTAAACTAGAGAAAAGGCAAACCTTGAGAAGATGCAATGTATCTGGCTCTCAGAGATCCAACCCTTTCCCCAGCGAATGTCACATGAGCTCCTGCTATTGCACAGCCTGTGCTCAGTCGCTAAATGACTGAGTAAATCCTGTGCTGCAGAAAGTCCGTGTGTCCCATCACTGCACCATAGACTAAGTCACATGTGTCTTCTTCCTCTTCCCTCAGCACAGACCGACAGTGACCCAACAAGTACCACCAAGGTAATGACTAAATGTGAATGGTTTTGCTGTTTTTTGGGGCAATTGAATCCAAAACACGCATGTGTCACAAAGACAAGCTGCCCATCATACTCCTGCTGAAGAGACAAAAGACAGTAATCAGAGTATTTGCTTGGGATGCAGAAAAACATCACCTTAAGCCTATGTATGAAATACACGTATGTATATGAACTATAATGATGATATGCAACAGCCAAACGGACTGCAGCACTCAGAATTTCAGAGACTGAGTGTAATGCTGCCTGGCCTGACAATGCAGGAGGCTGAACCTCAGGATTATGCCTGATACAAGGGGCCTCAGTCACGGGGCAACTTATGGCTGTGGGGGTACTTTTTCTCTCCTCCTCCTTCCCTTCTCCTCTCAGCTTTCTGATAGCCAGCATAACCTCTCTTGCCTACAGTTTCACCAAAACTGATGTGTTTCCACAAACGTTTAGATTTCAGTCATGGTACCTTCTAATAAAAACCCATTTAACTGGGCTATTACGAACCAGCTTTAGTAAGAAAACAAGTTTTTAGTTGAAAGACAAAGGGAGATGTAATATTTGGAGGCTTAAAAGGTTTTGTTTAACCTTCCCATTGTGAAAAAATAGCACATATCTCAATGAATGGCTAAGTCTCTACTGGAACAGAGTAAGGTTTCACTTTCCAATATGCCACTGCCTCTAGACAGAAGGAAAAATAATAAGAAGAAAATCAATAAACCAAAAACCAAACCCATGCACTGTTAGGTTGAACATTCAGTTTCTCGACCATTTAGTTTCCTATAAAACAGAATGGATCAAATGGTTGTACTGCAGAAGAGGACACTCGGGGAAGACTGGCAGGACAACCACTTTGCGCAGTCCATCTTACTTCCCTGAACTGGGGTTAGATGCAGGAGCTCTGAATACCCCTCCAGGGTTATTTAAGAGATAACTACATCACTTGGTGCGTGCCCTGCTCCTCCGCCCAGGCTCAATGTCCTGGAAGCAAGGGTTGGGGAGCAACCACTTCTCAACTAATGCAATTCACAGCCTTGTGGACTTGTTTGTCTGTTAATACACCAGGCTCCCAGAGGCAGCAGCTGAGTACCTGTGGTTTGCTACCTCTCCTTTGTAAGTAGTTCATTTTAGCAGAGGGCAACTGAAGTTGTTTCTTGAGTCACCCAATGGCAAACGATCACCAGAAGCCCTACGTACCACAATAAAGTGCTGCCATTTAGCAGCCTAACCTGGCTCTTGGGGTTTTTATAAAGATGACAGCAGTAAAACTAAAGTTGGTGCCCAGTGGATATGTGGGTGTTTAGCAGAAATCTCTTAAGTGGGCAAGATGACAGAAAAGGGAGTGATTAAATGAGCTCATCATCTGCACATGTGAGCGTGGGGTGGACTGTGGGGGAAGAGAAAGCAAGGGGGTGGAACTGTAAGGGGGAAATCTGCCAACTAGCTGTCTGGTTTTGAGAGATTCTGGTGTCCCAACTAAAAGCCCCAGCGTGTGGTTTGAAGACAGTCCTGTGAGGGTTGTTAGTGTGGTAGGAGAGATGCCACATCTGAGTATTAAACTTGGCCTGCGAGTAACAGGAGAGTCAAATCATAGAATCATAGAATAGTTAGGGTTGGAAAGGACCTTAAGATCATCCAGTTCCAACCCCCCTGCCATGGGCAGGGACACCTCACACTAAACCATCTCACCCAAGGCTCCATCCAACCTGGTCTTGAATACCACCAGGGATGGAGCATTCACAACTTCCCTGGGCAACCCATTCCAGTGCCTCACCACCCTCACAGTAAAGAACTTCTTCCTTATATCCAATCTAAACTTCCCCTGTTTAAGTTTTAACTCGTTACCCCTTGTCCTATCACTACAGTCCCTAATGAAGAGTCCCTCCCCAGCATCCCTATAGGCCCCCTTCAGATACTGGAAGGCTGCTATGAGGTCTTTCCTTGTGCACTATCGGTGTGTGGGACAAATCACAACCCCTCTGCACTTCAGACTCCCCTCTGAAGAGAAGGTCAATGACAACAGGCTTCCAAAACCTGCACACCGGAAGGATTCTGGGAAGTGGCTATGAACAAGTTTTGAGTAGACCTGTATGATGGAAGGGACAAGAGGTGCTCCAGACTTCACACAGTGGATTTGGAGCCAGGCACTCATGAAAATGAAGAGCCTACCTGTCCTCATTTGACAGGCACATTAAGACAAGTACTGCTTGCACCCCATTGCAACAATGACTGGGGGAAGAGAGAGCCATGCCCCTGCAGGTAGCCTGGGAATTCCTTTTGTGAAGCAAGTCCACCCTGATTGCTCTGCTCCATGAAACTGTAATTTCTAAATCGCTAAATTTTACAAAGCCTCAAATCAAAACTAAGGAATTATTTTCAGTGAAGTGTTCTCAAAATCAGGAAATCTTTCACACCAAGCAGACAAAATTATCTATATAAGCTGGGAAGACCTGAGGCAGGCTGCAGGAATTGCATTTGAACAAGTCTTTCTCACTTCCAGGTTTGAAAAATAAAAGCAAACCCTTTGGGTTTATCAACCCATGGAGCAGAGAGCTCTGTTCTACTTACAGAGTACAAAAGGTAGCCACAAATGTCAGCATGAACTCAGCAACACCCACTTAAAACACTACTACTACTGCAGACAATAGAGAATACTGCTATAAAGCACATACTTATTCAGTAGCTTTATTGCCCAGTGGGTTCAAATCAAGAGCGTCAGGGCAAATAAACTTAACTCCTGGTTCCAAGTCCTTCTTCAGTTCACATCAGTCCTTTAGACTGAATGAGTCATTCTAACTATTTAGATGCACAATCACCCACGACCCATTAGCAAACACTTTCAAGAGGCAGAAGGAAGGACAAGTCTAAACAGAGCTAGGAAGGCACTTACCCACACAGTCTTAACTCTGCCTTCATTAATGGCTCTTCCCTCATTACATGAGGGCCACGAGGGAGGGAGCTGGCCATTGATGCATTTAACCTCCATCCACACCAGGTGTGCATATGCTGTTGAGTGCTCCTGGTGTTCAGTCACAACCTGTATGGCAGGGAAATGGCTGCAGATACTCAGTAATAACGTGTACTGCTCAACACCGCTGCATGAGCCCAAAGGCCATACCAGAGTTGTCCCCATGGCAGACTTCTTCATAGTACAATTACATTGAAGCTTCTCTCTCTCTCTCTCTCCCTCCCGTGCATCCAGAAGCATTTTGACCCCCAAAAATCTATGAATTCCAAAGAACTGTGGTACTCAACTGTCAACCACGACGTAAAACATGAAACCTCTGTGATTAACAGCAATAATCAAACCGAATATGCACTTGTCAACATACCCAAGAGGAAGGAAAACATCACCGGTGCTGAAGAGCAAAGTGATTATGATTATGTGCTCATAACTTAGAAAGGGGCATTTTCTGCTCTTTTATTTGGATGTGTGCAGCCTTGATAATCACTCTACCTCTGCTGTCAGGTCTTCAAACAAAGGACTCGCTCGTTGGCAAGCTTACTCTTGCTTAGAACACATCTGCCAGTCATTTCCAATAAGGCAAATTTGTTTCATTGAAAAGGTGATCAGAGGAAGAGACATGAACAGGGTACAGGACCTCACAATTAAACCAGGAGGAAGAGTAGGAGCTACCATTGTAAGATGAAGTTTCTCTATAGAAAATAAGGTGCTTCCTTACTAGAAGCAACCGAGATTGCCCGCACCACGCTCTGACTGCCTCACCACACCTTGTCACTCCATGCCCTGAATGCCTGCTCCATGCTGTGTGTGCACAAGGACTGCACACATTGCTCCAGGTGGGATTTCAGCAGAGCAGAGGGGCAGGACCACCTCCTTCGACCTGCTGTTCATGCTTCTTTTGATGCGGCCCAGGATACGGTTGGCTTTCTGGACTGCGAGCGCACACTGAAACCAGCTCATGTTCAGTTTCTCATAGACCAACACCTCAAGTTGTTCTCATCCACCAACACCCTCCACAGGGTGCTCTGCAAAGCTATAATATACCCTCCTCATAGCCCACCACCCTTCTGCAAGCAGCATTTCTTGACATGCACACAGGACTGAAACCAGATATTCAGCTATTAACCAGAGCCCATACAGTGATTGTACATAGAGCTTCTGTTCTTGCTTCAGCATGATTTTTTTGCTGCCTTCCATATTTATAATAAAACACTTGGAAAGAAAATGTTGATGAGATTTCCTGATTCTAAATCTTGTATGTAAGTGATTGCTGGCTTCAGCCCTGGCTTTATGGTGTAGCACCTTTGTGATTCCCACCTGCAGTGCCTGTGCTGGGGGGTAGTCCCACAGGTGAATGCTTGCACGCAGCAGTGGTAAGACACACTGCTAGCATGATGCAGCAGCACTGTACAGCTACTGCTGGCTCTCATAAGGGGCAGATGAATCTGCCCCACACTGGTATTGCCTGCTGTGACTGCACAGATGACTGCCTGCCATGGGATGCTAAAGGGCTGATTGTATATTCCACAAGCTGGATTACCAAAACTATCTTTTCTCTTTCTTTTCAACACTGCCTCAGTTGCCTGAAGTGTTACCCACACTCCTTCTAATGAAATTAACATTAAGCATCCACACAAAACACCTACCTTGATGAAATGATTTGTTTTCACATTGCTTTGTCCCTAATGGATGAAGACTCGATTAATTCACTTAGTTATTTTCTGTTACGTTAGTAATTTACCTCAACGATATAAAAGAGAAGCCATATTTTGTCACTTTTTGACATTTCCTTCAATGAGAGTTCAAAGCTTGACTGGGGGTAGACTGTGAAGTTGGACATATTCTGCTGAATATCACATCCTGCTCCGACTCCACCTCCTTCTTTCCTGTGAATTGCTGTGGTACTTAGGTAAAGGAGGATGGCTGGAAAGAAAAGGAATTCTTGGCGTCTCCTTTTGTCTGTTAACTCTTAATTCCCATAGGGGTATCACCATAAAGAAGAAAAATCATTACGTTAAAGTTCTTAGAAGCAGAATCAAGATAAAGATGCACCCAAGGGTAGGTTCAGCAATGAGATCAAGCAGCATCACAAAGGCAAATTATTTCATCACTACTGGTATTTTCATGACCTGATGCTTTTGGGACAAAGCATGCAAACCATGAATTTCACCCTTCCCCAATGTAAAAATCAGAAGGAACATCTCTCCTAGTTGTACACTGCATATAATATTGCATCAAGAGAAATTATGGCTCTCACAACAAGCACTACATCTTACATACCAACACGCGATCAGAATTAGCCGCAAATAAGAGAGCCATGTGAACTACTGATTTGGTCCAGGCTGTTTCCTAAGCTCAGTTAAAACTCAATCAACAACAAATACAGGTTTGAGTGCACAGCTCTTTCAGACAGATGATTCATACAGCTATCAGCATTTGCAGTTCCAATGGTTGTTTTCCAACTCAAACCAGTGAAAGACTAAAGCTACCAAGTAATGAAAGCAATCACATTAAGAGTAAAAATAAATAGTTTAATGCATGGTAAAATTGTCAGATTGCTTCTTAAATAAACTGGTAATATTAGAAAAAAAAAGACATGCAATTTCCCATATTTCTTACTATACAAAAGGTTTCTTAAAACAAATTTGTCTCTCCAATAGTGCTAACGTTGATAATGGCTATAAACAAATGACAAGAAGCCATCTTTCACTAACATGGTAGTGAATCCATTCCACATAAAGTTAATGCTCTAATATTGTCTAACATGTTAGATAAAACTAACCATTACTAGCTGTAACTCTCATGCCACTGTGGCCTACAAGGTCTGTTTCAGCACCTTCCTCTTAGCATTCATTGGTCTATCTATCTCATCTGATCTGTTGTCAACAAGAAGAGCCATTTGCTGCCTTATGAATGCAAATATCTTGCATCTGTTCATTTTTATCCCCACTGCTGGGACAAGGCCTGTAACTAATAATATTGGCTAGTTTCTCTTTGGACTTACAAATATGGCTCAAATAGTTGTCTATTCTCCAGTACCACTAGCTAATTATTAAAACACACAGTTAATCTGACCCTTGAAAGATTCCTATAGCATTCAAATGCATTAGTGAGCAAGATGTATGTCTTACCAATGTTTGTTCCTTCATTTCTATTTCACATTACAGAAGAGAAAAATAAAGCAGATACCACCTTATCCAGTAAGACTGTAGGATGAACAAGGAGATGATGGGAATTGAAGGCCACTTAAGAAGATAGTACAAAGGTCTTGCATGTAATTAAAGAAAATAGAAAGTATATTTAACTTTTCTGCTTGTTTTATGAGGAAAGAACAATGGGGAAGCACAGCATACGTAGTTAGCAGGGGAAAAAAGTAACAGACATGAACATGAGTGGAAGTGATCATTAAGGATGAAGTTGTGCAGATAATTTTGGATGAGACAAGTGAAGAAGCAATGAGCCATATGCAAGACTGCTTTTTAAAGGTCATAATGGAATCCAGATTCAATTTTAAGGTAAGACAAAGCAGAGGTTTCGAAGCCAACAGACCATACATGATTTTCGTGAGTGACATGAGTTATTGAGATATCAGGACAACAATAAAGGAGGAGGTAGTGGTGTTATAGGAGTACAACACTGTTACAAATGTACTACATTTTCCATTAACAATACTGCATCACGGACAGCATGTGCAGGACAACGTCTTTAGAAGTGTTTCTACTAATGAATAACTCGCTATCCTGGGGTTACTAACAGATAGGAGAAGCCCCCTCTTCTAGGTGGTGAGGAAGATGAAGAGTCCTTCCATTTTTTCTCTGAAAAATTAAAAGAGTACAACATTAACATTAAAATGAAACTTTAGCTAGATATTTCAGCATCTTCTTTCCTGCCTCTTTCACACTGCATTTTCTATGAGTCCTCTCAATTATACAAGGAACAAAATGATACTGAGAATTGAAACTCATTGCTTCTTATTCTGCTAACAAATCCTACTTATATACAGTGTATGGTGATATGTTAGCCTAGAATTGTTATAAAAGCACATTGGTCTGGCTCAGTAAGTTGCAGGTGGATGAAAGCAGCTCCATGCTTTCAGTAAAATTGCAAAGAACATAGGACTTTTATAGTGACATTTCAATCAAGACAACTGTAAATGCATAGGGATCACTAGCTAGTTACTGGTAGTCATTGGAATCACTACCTAGACAACCTGGCAGAATAAATGTTTGGTTCCTTTAAAAGGTATGTCTGTACATAATAATTAAAAAAAAAAAAAGAAATATTGAAAAGACAAAAATCAGGAGGGTTTTTCCTCCTTGAAAAAAATAATCCTAAATTTACCCCCAGATTACTTATCCTGTCTTACTTGGATTAAAATTTGTTCTATAAATGTTCAAATATGAATATAGAATCATAGAATAGTTAGGGTTGGAAAGGACATTAAGATCATCCAGTTCCAACCCCCCTGCCATGGGCAGGGACACCTCACACTAAACCATGTCAATATAGAATAAGGAGAAACATTTTTAATTAGGCTCTCTGTTCTGGTACACACATAGGAGATTTTCTGGTTTTAACTATTTTTATGCATAAAATGCAAAAGGAGATCTAAAAAGTTTGGTTGGAGACCGTAGCCAATCAGTCTCATTATCACTCCCTTTCTCATCAGAGGACCAAACAGTGAATTCAAGGTTATAAACTGTGCATAACAAGACTTCCTTGAAACCCGAGTATTCCCAATTTTCTTAACACTGTTGTGCCAAATGTATTTACAAACAGATCCCAACATCTTCCAGAAGGATTTTCTTTCAAGTAAATACTTCTATTCTTTGTAAGGAAATGGTCTTTTTAATGTACTCACATGTCAGTGTGAGAGAAGCAGGGTCAAACTTCAACTTGTTACATTCAAGTGTCCCAGGATTAGAAATATCATCTTCATCATAGATATTTTGACGTAAAACGTTCTTTATAAAGTCTGGGTTCATTGTGTTTTCCATAAACCCCTCTGTTGGTGGTGGTACAGAGAACTCTAGCTGATAAAATACAGTGGAGTTTTCATTACTGAAAAACAAAGCCAAGTATCAGTGCCTTCAAGTCCCCACTGGAACTTTGCTTTTTTGACAAGACTGACTTTTTATATCAATGTTGGGGTGGATTTTTTCTTTTTTCTTATTCTAAAGAAAACCATTATAAAAGAAAAGGGCCAGAGATTCATTTCCTCCTCCCTCTACCTTCTCAGAACAGCTCTTCACATTAACAGAAACGGGGAACATACTTGAATCTAACCTTTCAAATAGATAGAGGTCAATTGGATGTACATTCTAACAGGGTGAGGTTTACAAAACCCATGCTCTACAAGCACATAATGATAAGAGATGCTGTGATATCTCAAAGCATAGGTTGCTCTCCCACTAGCAGGACCTGGGGCCACTCAGCTGTGCTCCTAACTCAGCTCTGGAGTGTGTTGTGAGAACAACCAGGCCAAGTCCATCTTTGGAAATTGCATTGTTTGCAGTCTACCAAATCCACTGACTGCAATTTGGCAGTTACATTTTGCCCTCACTGCATTTAAAACATAAAGAAGTATTTGTGTGGGGGGAAAGACACACAGGGAGACAAGTGAGGAAGAAAGGGGTGGAGGGACAGGGAGAGGTAAGCTAGTTGATATGTATGCAGAACTATAGCTTTGCACTTAATGGTCTAAATCATGCTTCTTACCCCTAAGGCTAAGGAGCTCCATCTCACTCAGTGAACAAGGCTGGCATGCCCGAGGCTGGCAGTGCAGGGGAGCACACTCCCCAAAGTGCCCTCAGGACTACCCCTTGCAGCATCCCAAGGGGACTCTTCCTCTGTCCTTGATCTCTTAAGGGTTTTGGGCCTTTTAAAATCAACTTCCCTCGATTTCCTATTGTCTTTTTAATTCCTTTTGTAACAGTGCTTTTCCTGTAGTCCTTGGGGAAGCTCTCCAACTGCCTTCCCTTGCCTTTCTGCTGTCTCTCCACAGCAGGACCATGCTGTAGCTGATCTTTCCAACTGCCCTTTTCCCTTTGCTGCTCAGCCTCCCTCCTGTTGTAAACGTATGGTATCTCCATAGATCAAAACTTCACGGTCTCAAGCACAGTAAACTTCTTAGCCTTCCTCCAGTCACAGTTTTTGCTGAGAGTAAGAGCCTCCCTCTCTTCCAGCTTGAAGCTTTCTGCTGCCTATGCAAGGCAGGCTTGGATGCTTTCCCCTTCTTACCACTGCTACTCCTCTGGCTCTATTAGGCTTTCGGTGCCTTTCTTCTTCATCTCCCACCCAAGCTAGCCTAGACTACACTCTGTCACCTGCTCTGCCTCTCACTCCTGTTCCCCAGTCTCCCCAGCATGCTGCTGCTTTTAGATTTGCTTCTCTGGTCCAAAATAAAGAGAGGGGGAAAGTGATGCAAACAAGCCAGTAACGCAGTATTACTGTTTGGGCTCTCACAACTTGTATGCCCCTGTTGCACTTAGTTCTTTTGGGAACAAAACTAGTTCAGCCCTCATCCCTCCCCATGAATCCTGTTTTATTTACTTAAGGCTATTTAAGTTATGTCAATCCCAAATAATTCCAGCAGCTCATTTGCCTTGTCATAAGTATCCTTGAATATTATTAAGGGCTGCACTTTGAACCAAAGACAGTAGAGATAATACTTAACAGCAGGAAAATGTTACTCTCATCATAGAATCATAGAATAGTTAGGGTTGGAAAGGACCTTAAGATCATCTAGTTCCAACCCCCCTGCCATGGGCAAGGACACCTCACATTAAACCATATCACCCAGGGCCTCGTCCAACCTGGTCTTGAACACTGCCAGGGATGGATTAGCAGCACTTGCCATTTAAACCAGAGGATCCTTCGACTGCTTTTCACTACCTATGTATATAACTTTCCCCCAGTCTATTTTTCACAGCTTTAAATGTCGTGCATATCCACATAGGCACATGTATGTCTCATCAAAAGCCTGGAATTTTCAGATACCTTTGGTGACAAGAAATTGCTTACCTGAAAGAAACCACCCGAGCTGACCTAAAGTAACGTCCTAGAGCTGGAGATGAACTGTAGACATCTGTTAACTTGTAGGGAAAAAGGAAAAGAAAAAGAGGTTTCTTCCATTCACTGCCTTTTTTCCTCCATAAAAGAGAGTACAGAAAATCATTCTTACAGGGTGCTTGAAGGGGCAGAAACACAGGCGCTGAAGGGTCAATAACAGCAAACCTCTGCCCTAGAAAAGGTACACCATCCCTTTAAGCTCGACAGACAAGTTAATCTGGGTGTTTGAGTGATTGCTACATTACCTTAACACAATGGAGGCACTCAGGGTGAACTAAAAGTGTGTGTTCATGTTGCCTGTGCAATTTAGGTTGTTTGGCTGGGGTTTGTACTAATACCAAAAGCCCTTCTGTTATTACATGACAGAGGAAAGAGTCTCTCTACTGAGACTCCCTTTCCACGGTAAATCTAAATATGCACTGCTGTGCCTGCTGAGCTTAACTCAGAGCTGGGACAGCTCAATGGAAATAGCAGCTATAAACCCAGGCTGCCACCGTGTAGTTACAGGAGAACAGGAGGATGCAAAACACAGTATTTTTAGCCCCCATTTGGTTTAGATGACCTTCACAGGCCTCTCCTAACCTGAATTATTCAATGTTTGCATGGAAAAGGTGAAGGTGTACCAGCCATTAATCAAATTTGTGGGAAAAGTTAGGCACCTTTCTTTAAAAAAACCTAACACATTACAACCAAAACAGGACAAAAATCAGTGTAAACTGCTTGTGTGCTTAAAAGCAGATGCTACAGGGTTAACCAAGAACTGTGGAGTCAATCCGTGTGTCACAAACAGGTCTGTTTTCTAGATGAGGACTTAAATTATGCTAGAAAAAGTACATCTCCTAACTTCTTGTGGACTTGCAAATAGCTGAATTGCTGCACAGAGAAACGGAAACTTTTCAAAAGGGAAAAACACTGAATCTATGTTGCAAACAGAATCAGCTCTGCCGAGAAACGCATCAACACATACCTTCTTAGTAATGTCTTCAGAGACAAGGTGTGGGAGATCACACATTAATTCCAGCGTTCCCAAAAAGCTGTGACAATTTCCACTATTTAGGAGTGCATCAGCATCCCAATAGTCATCCTCATCCGTGTAAACATCTAATATCCAAAAGGGGAAAGTGGAGGAAAACGTTCCAGTTAGAAGAAGTATCCGAGAGAATAACTAACTAAATAACTAACTAACTAAGTCTCTTCTTGGCTTTCTCCCAGATGGCTTCCTCCCAGATTTCCTACTGGGAATGACAAAAAGAAAGTGCAAGTGATCTAAAGGAAAATGACAGCACACGAAGTTCAACCGCCAACTCCCGTTAGCAAAAGTCCCATTAGGTTGGGAGCCTGACAGGCGCTGACACCAGATAAGGGGACCAGAACACTCTATTGCACTTGTTGCAATGTTACAAGCATCCTTTCCATCCTCATCCCAGACCCTGTTCCCGTAACGTTTTCTCACTTAGCTACACAAACTGGAATTGCCATGTGATTGCTGCCTGCTAAAATGAAAGTGTTTAGATCCACTTCTCAACACACCTCACTCTGCAGTCAGCATCCCAGACCCTTCAGCAGTTCACGGAAGTTTAAAGGATGCTACCATTCATTTCAGATTGTGCATATTATACATTTGTATTAGAGGATGAACCAAAAGTGGGATACTTACTAGAATAAAGAATTAGGCTGATGAGAATGACCAGGAAGAATACTAGAAAAATTGTAGCTATAACCATCCATAGTTTACACTTCCAGAAGACGACATTCGTACATGATCTCCAGTGACCTGTCTCCTAGTGTAAAAGGAAAGGGCATATTGATTAATGAAATAAAGCAGGGAGAAAATATTGAAGCATGTATCTGCTGTCACATTTAGAAACAAACAAAACAAAACCCCAGACCCCACATAGGTGGGAGAGCCTCACTGGTAAGCAATGCCCTACATCAGGGCTTTCCACCCTTAACTACTACTGCAGGTGGGAATGTAGACCTGCAGAAGACAAAGAACATTCATAGGCATGATGTTACTTCATAGATGTAAGGTTTCCAACTCCTGAATTGCCCATGCAGCTGAGGTCCTATGAAGGTGCTGTCACATCTTCCAAGTGTTTTTTTAGACTACTGGTGTGGTTTAATCCAATCTGGCAACTAAGTACCAACAGCTGCTTGCTCAATCCTCTCCCTTCCCACTTTCCCTGGTGGGATGGGGAGGGAAATCAGAATAAGGTAGAACTCATGGATTGAGATAAGAATTAAAGAATGAAACAAAGTAATAATAGTGAAAATGAGAGAAGGAGGAATGAAACCCAATAAAATCAAGCGATGCACAGCACAACTGGTTGCCAGCTGCTGACAAATGCACAGCTCATACCCCAGCCTGGAGGCTTCTGGTGTAGTTTATATCCTGAGCATGATATTTTATAGTATGGAACATCCCTTTGGCTGTTTCAGGTCATCTGCCCTGGTTGTGCTCCCTCCTGGCTTCTTGTGCCCCTCCTCACTGGTGGAGCATGAGAGACTGCAAAGTCCTTCACTAGGGTAAGTGCTGCTCAGCAACAACTAAAACATCAGTGTGTTATCAGCATTGCTTTCAGACTAAATCCAAAACACAGCATTGCAGCAGCTACTGGGAAGGAAAATAACTATCCCAGCTGAAACCAGGACAACTGCAACAATTTGATTTACGTGTTCTAGGAGATGATCCTTGTAATATTTGCCATCTCTGGCAACCAAAGAGCTGCTGTGGAAGAAATCTCCAGGATCATTCACCTCTGTGGTGTTGATGATACCAATCTGCACAGCTCCTGGACGCAAGCACCCAAAGCTATTCATTAGATACTCTTGCATTGAAGACCACTGTAAAATAATTAAGACTTTCACAGTTGACTTCCCTTTTGTTCAGAAGATTGGAAACTTAAAGGCTATGGAGTGAGTTTTAT
This sequence comes from Pezoporus wallicus, assembly GCF_028554395.1. Lineage (NCBI taxonomy): Eukaryota > Metazoa > Chordata > Aves > Psittaciformes > Psittacidae > Pezoporus > Pezoporus wallicus. The sequence goes on from NW_026637726.1 coordinate 98,907, forward strand.
TACAAATCTCACCTGTTCTAGGAGATCATAGATAAACTCTCTTCAAAGCAGTTGTACATTCATGCACATTCGTATGGGAGAGAAAGGAGAGTACTTGCCTTTCATTTACCTTTTAATAAGACCATGGCAGAAATTAGTCTTTTAATTAGTTACCCCTAATTAGCAAGTACTGATTAATTAATTAATCATTACTTATATTAAAAAATAAGAAATAAAAATTAAAAAGCTTATGTGAGTATCTGAAGGGGGGCTATAGGGATGCTGGAGATGAACTCTTCATTAGGGACTGTAGTGACAGGACAAGGGGTAACAGGTTCAAACTTAACCAGGGGAAGTTTAGATTGGATATAAGGAAGAAGTTCTTTACTGTAAGGGTGGTGAGGCACTGGAATGGGTTGCCCAGGGAAGTTGTGAATGCTCCATCCCTGGCAGTGTTCAAGGCCAGGCTGGACAGAGCCTTGGGTGGCATGGTTTAGTGTGAGGTGTCCCTGAACTGGATGATCTTAAGGTCATTTCTGACCCAAACTATTCTATGTTTCTATGACATAGGAAATACAACCCAACTCCAACTGTTTTGTTCCGCAGCCAGAAGACTGAAGGAAGAACACCAATTCACAAGTAGACCATGCTGCTCCTTTATTTCCTCTTCCTCCCCATCCACCACAAACGCAGCAGTAAGCTGTGTCCTTTTTGACACCAGTACCAGGCAAGGAAAAGCACATGCTGTAGGTTGTCAGTGCCACACACGTGCAGGTTGGCAGGAGCCAGCTGCTGGCTGGAGGCACTAACCAAGGTTACCTTCCTTTGCTTTTTTAGCTTCCTAAGAGCACAGTATAATAGATAGCCCTTCACTGAATTTAACTCAAGCCCACCAGCTGGCCTATAGCTTCTTTGGGGGTGGCAGATGAACAGGGAGAGAAAACAGACACCCACAGAAAGATCTTAGAGAGGCATTGCTTCAGGAGCACAGGGAGAAAGGGAAAGCCCTTTCTGCACACACCTCTGCATGCAGAACTTTCCTATAGTGGGGAATGAAGGGCAAAGGCAGAATACAGTTTTGCTTACAGCATCCTTTCAGGTGCAATAGTGATTTTTAATATGATTTTTAGTATGATTTTTATAGGTTTTAATATTTTTTAGTTTTTAAATATGATTTTAATATGATATTTATTTTTAATATGATTTTCAATGGATTAGAATATAGTTTTTAATATGATTTTTAAAATGTATTGGAAAAATAAACATTCAATTTATCCAAAAAGCTATGCTAGTGTCAAATACCTGAAAAATTAAAAGGCCAGTAACTACTGCCTAGGGTGCAACTACGAAATCAGCCATGGCAGCATCAATTGAGACAGACAGCTATCAGATCCAGGTTTGGATTAAGTCCCATATTTAGGCCCCCACAAAATAATAATGATAGAATTCTTAAACACACATAGCAGACTGGTTTGATCTCCAGCAAACATTCAGTTCCCTATCACAACACCCTCAGACTTTGTCTGTATATATGGCAGGTCTGTGGGGAAGGAGCAGCAGGAGAGAAAATCAGACTAGTTCTGATTAGCCTGCACATGAGCAGGAAGCAGAGCACGATAAACTTCCAGCAGTCCCAATAAGATAGGAAGCCAATGGCCAGAATTAGCAGAAACAGAGCCCAAATGAAAACTCAATGCTGGGAAGGGGAAGGCTAAACAGAAACCTAAGGGTAAAGTTTCTCACAGCTAAATGGGTCTGACTCATCTCTGCTTTCTCTCCACCCTCTCCCATTCCTCTCTGCACTTCCCTAGAATTAATTTGACCCTGAATTAATCCAGTTTACCAGACTAGAGGAGAAGTAACCAGCCCTCCATATAATAGAGTAAATGGGATCTTTGCCTAGCTGGCAGAGTAAATCAGCCTACAGAGATGATCAATGGGGCCCACACAAGGAAGCAGTTGTGGTTGCTTGGCTGGGAGCAGGGAGGGGTGGCCTGACTAATAGAGATGAGCTGTCTTGGAGGGCTCAGCCAACCCTACAGAAGAGTGGAAAACTTCTTAGCTCTGCCATAGACATACTCTCTGCTGTAAGTGATGAGAATCATTGTACAACAGTCACCTGTGAGCGTAACCTGCCAGCATGAGTCTGTTCCGTAGCTTCAAGCTGAACACTGCGAGTTACCTCCATGGGGGCTCACGTGCTGGCCTTTATAGAGTGCCTCAAAGCCTCAGTTCATACAAATTCATTATTGTTAGCAATTGCAAATGACTCAAAGATAGAGAGAATCCCAGCATGGTCTGTTGCAGGACATCCTAGTCTTATTTGAGTAGTAGTTCTCCCAATTGATTTGATCTGAGAGAAAGCTTGCTTATAGTACAGCTTCCAGTCCTTGTCCTCTCTGGCTTTGAGCCCAATCCCACCAACAGCACATGAAAAGAGAAAGCAAAATCCAGAGTACCAATTACATCTCCATTTCCTAAGTTAAAGTTCACAAACAGCTAACCACAAAAATTAAGAGGGGTTCGAATCCATTCCCATATCAGAACACTGAACCGAGAAGAAGAAATACATCAAACAGGTTTTCAGCCTTTACTTTCAAGTGAATAACCTTTCCCCATCCCACAAACAACAAATTAAACCACCCCTACAAGATGTTCCTGCTAAGTGTCATTTCTCTTGCTGTGTGGTATTTTCCCAAGAGTAAGGATAAAAGGAGCAAGTGAAATTCCTACCTTTCTGGTTTGAGCGTTTGGAGGCTTGTCGTGACCAGCCTCACTTTCCTCCGTGTTATCTTCTCTTAATTCAATGATCTCATGCTCCTGAACACAGCCTTGCCTTTTCATAGCCTCCGTCTCTGCGCGAGGACCTCTGTCTCTGAAGCAAGCAAGAAGGCAGCTCATTTCCTTCTGGTTTCAGCTGCAGTTATGATCAGTAACAGTTTTTGTACGAGGCTGGAGACAGTAAGAGGGAGAGTCTGGATAGTTTTCATGGGAGTGATCTGAAAACACTGGCAAATAAGGGGAATTCCTTGGAAATGACGTTGTCTGCAGTAGCCACAGAGAAACTGGATATGGAGGAAGTGTCGATTTGCCTCGTCCTCAGAACTACACCTCTCAACTATGCAACACCAGGTTTTCCAGTTTGTCTACCTTATCACACCAGCCCTTGGCAAGCAGGTGACTCAACCTTCAGCTATGTTGTCATTTGCCGAGGCGGTTTTGAAAGGAACCGGGTTGCTTTCCCTGCTGCTGTCAGCCAAAATGGTGAAATCCTCTTGCTGTTATCCACACAGCTAAACAAACAGATATGATTCTGAACAGCACAATCTGAGTAAAGGTTCACACGGCTTGTAGTCCGGTTAGGCTGTGAAGGGCACGTACAACATCCATCAGCACTTCTAATTTTAGTCTCTTTATAGTCAATAAAGAAATGAACACTACTGACCTTTGTGCTGTGAATTGTCCACTCTTTAGCTGTTACGCAGGCTAAAATCATCTCTGGTGTAAAGAAATCATTAATGTCTACTCACATTCTACCCAACCTAAACCTGAGAAGCTGCTTCCATGTGAAAGCCAAAAGGGCAAATCTGAAGACAAGAGGAAGATGACCTTCAATTTCAGCCTATGGTCCACAAGGCATGCTTTTATGAAGAGAATCATGGTGTGAGTTAGGATCTGCTCTGCACTAGGATGAACTCTCCTATGCTACTTCAAATCACAGCTTGCTGCAGCCAGGGGCTGATTCCTCCTCTCCTTCCCTCCCTTCTCCCCCAGTTTCCTTCATCCTACCTCTTCTCACTTTTCCTGTTCTGACTCCATCCTCCTGTTTCTTCTCCCCCCCTTGCCCCTTCTCCCTTCCCATTCCCCAAGCACCTCTCCCCCTCTGGATAAAAAGGGTTGGCCAGGCAGCTGTAACCACACTCGTGTTCACCCTCTTGTCCCAGCAGAGAAGATCATGTATTAAGAGGGAAACAAAGCCTCTGTCTCCAGCTCCCTCCCCTGCTGGCTGAGTACCCATTCGTAGCATTGCTCCTTTTTCCTGCCAAATGCAGAGGATGCTTGCTTCATCCCCAACTCTTCATCTCCCCTCTGCCTTCTGGAGCCAGATTTTCTCTTTGTGCAACTCATCTGGTGACTGATGCCTGAAGCATTCCAAGATTCCTGATGTCACGTCATGGCCATCCAGGCAAAAGCACTCCACAAAGCTGAGTACAAGTCTCGGCTTCATTCACCAAACAAAACCAAATGAAGATTGCATATCTCACCTTTTTGTTCTGGAGAATCCTTAAAACTCCAGAAGATGGAAACTGAAGCTGAGCAGCCATCAAGATCAAAACATGTCTTCACCCACAAGCTTTTACTTGGAACATCTTCCCTGGAAAAGCCTTTACCTGCTCTTCTCAGTACTCCTGCTAGATGATGAGCTTCATTTATTTCATTTCCACTCACAGTAAAAGACCTTACCTTCCTACTGAATTGTCTGAAACCAAACCAGTTTTTCCAAGTCAAATGAGTTAATGATTATGGGTCTCATGCTGCAAAAGCCAAAGTCCTTTTATTTACATCTGTGAAGGAGGTCCTTGAGTTTCTTTCGTCTGGGTGATCTAGCTTTCACACTTGGTGCACTTCTTGTGTGTGAAGTACTGACCGTTCTGGCACATAGAGCTGAGAAACTCATAGAGAAAATAGGAAGTCAAGAACTGATCTGAACCTTCTGAGCTAGGCTTTTATCTAAAACAGAACAGCAGGAAAACTGTTCTCTTCCCTAGTGGAGACATCTCTAGTTTCAATGTAAAGAAAAGGAACTTATGCCCTTAAATGTGCACTTCAGTAAATAAGCAAGTTAGCCTCAGCGTTACAAAAAGAGGAACCTCCAAGAATGAAATGTGTTCTGATTTCACCTGGGGATTAGAGTTTCAGAAGCACAAGCAAATGAATAAATCACAGCCACTTGCATTTTTACCACGTGTTTATTAAAAAGAGGTGAATGACTGGCTAGTCATTAGAGATAAACCCCCTAAAGTATAGGTTTGAGCGTAGTTTACAGAGCAAGTTTGACACAACCATGGTGGGCAGGGAGTGGGAATGCCCACCACTAGGGCAAGGAAAGAAGGAAAAGCAGTATCAGTGTTAGACATGGAAACCTCACTGCCTGCAGATTACAGTGCTAGCTCATTGAAGTGTTTTCCTCACATGATGCTGTGGTGGGTCTAAAACTAAACAAGGATCACACATTTACGTACAGCAGAAGGGTGCTGTGGGGACAGCAATGATTGGTATTGAAATTCTTTGTTTCTTAATATGTTAAAGGTGAACACTCAACACTTCCAAATATTGAGCACAACTTAAAGACCATCGAGACAGAACTTTCATTAAACTCAATGCCAGCATTCCTAAGTCCCATAAACAGCTTTGGTAACGGTAAATAATCTTGATTTGGGCTGATCTGCCAATCAGGAGGTTATGATTGTCAAAGCTAGATTTACTGCTAGAGTTAAAGAGTGTGGCTGTCATTTCCTCTTCCACTATCTTCGATTCCAAGGACACATACAGACACATAAATCCCTTTTCCTTTTATGTCCCTTTCAATATAGTGTGACCACGTGAGCACAGCTCAGGAAGAGATATAAAACAAAAGACCTGACACTGAAATTCTGCTTGCTGCAGATCAAGGACATCAGGAGAATCAGTGTGAACCCATCAGAAGCATGCTAAACGTTCACAAAGCATGCAGGAGACAGAGCTGCAGAAATACACTTGTAACACACTGCAAACATCAGACCCTACAACTATGTTTGAATGGTAAAGGTAATGTCAAAAAGAACTGAAGTTTCCTTTTGTTTAATTAATTAAAACTGAGTATTTCTCTCCTCTTATTTCAACATCATCACAAAAAACCTAAATAGAATCATAGAATAGGTAGGGTTGGAAAGGACCTTAAGATCATCCAGTTCCAATCCCCCTGCCACGGGCAGGGACACCTCCCTCTAAACCATGCCACCCAAAATGCACCCAAATGATGCTCTTCCAGTTCTTGATTGAAAATTTCTTACATCCTAACATTTGTGAGATATATATTTGGTGTTTTTAGGAAAGCATGAGAGTTAACAGGCCAGAAGGTAGAGTCATGCAGTGGTAGCATAACTAGAGGATTAGTTAATCTCAGCTTTTCACACTATACTGATTATAGTATTTGTATTTTCAAGAAATATGAAATAACAATTTATGTTTAGAATCCTGTTACACTACTAAGGTCATATATGAGTTGAGTATATATGGGATGTGGCCATGAATATCTACATACGTGTACGTGGAAACATGGATATATAGGCAGCAAAGGAGATGGGAAAAGGGGAGAAGATTCACAAAAGAGAGATTTGGCTGTATTTTGTGGCAGGTCTTAATACATTTTATGTTGTTTTTATGGTTGTGCTGTGTCTGCTGCTGGGGATAAAAAAGAAAAATCCATAAGGAATCTGAAGTTGCTCTGAATCCGAGCAGTGAACAGCACATTATAGTTTCTTCATTAAGAAAGTGCACATTCTTTCATGAAGAAACAGCCAGTGGCATTTCATGTTCTATCATCAGTGTGACAGACTGCTTTAGGAAGCAGCTTTCATATGGGAGATGATCTGCATTTTCTCCTTGGCACATCAGTTTGTATTCTGACGAATCCAGTCATAAAGTGCTGTCACCTTAGTGTATACACCAGGCCGATTGCGTCGAGCACATCCTTCACCCCAGCTCACAATACCAGCAAGGTACCATCTATTTCCCTTTCCTGTGCAGGCCAAGGGACCTCCAGAATCTCCCTGAAATGAAGGGAGTCCAACCATTAGTGCATGCACACATACACACACACAGAGAGAACTGTAACAAAGGTTAGGTTATTCAAAGACAGTAAATTCCTGCCCCTCTTTCTCAATTCCAAATTTAATATTAGAACCTTATTTCTGGATAGAGTGTACCCAGCTAGATGTCAAATTCCTTTAATTTGTTTTACCTTACGGAAGTAGCACCTTCATGGATATAAAACAATGGCAAGAAGTAGTTCTTACAAAGACTCATTGCTAATGTCTCATTCCAGGGTTCTTAAGGTGCCTGATGACAGGTTGAATGGGGAGAGGAGACAACAGGGAGGGAAAGCAGGAATTCTGCTACCGTTTGACCATAGACTGTTCACCTTTAGGTTGAAGGCAGAACTCTTATACTGTGTGTTAAATAGGAACAGAAAGATACCACACGCACCCAACCAAATGAAATAAAGCAAACCCGGGCACAATCAAGTATTCTCAGCGGTTTCATAATCAAGACTGTGTCCACATGCATAGATAAGAGGAAGGAACAAAGACCAAGGAACGTGCAAATAAAAACTGGCTTCTCAAAGGGAGCACGCAGCCCTGTAGAGCAATGTAGGAAAGTAAAAATGGCCATTTAGCTCAGTTCACAGGGTCAAGCTGCATTTGGGCTCACAATGCTTTGTGCCCTTCGCTGTGTTAACCTTGTATGCGTCCTGTAAACACACCACTCCACAGAACTCTGAGCACTTATGAGCACAGCTCGTCTCTGCAGCTGTTTCGGATGCATACAAGGCACTCCTCAGCCTCCAAGTTGACCCTGGGGTGTTGCTGGGGTTTGCTTGGAGCTAAACCGTGGAAGGGGTCAGAAGAAAGCCATGTACCATGAAAAAGGGTAACATCAGAAAGCCTTCATCACCAAACCAAACAAAATTATCAAGAAATAAGAAAAGAGCCACAGCAGTTCTTCCCCAATCTCAGGCTGCTGTCATACTGCCAATTGTGATAACCCAAGAGGCTGATCTCAAAGTGACTTGAGACAGCAGGCTATGCAGTCTGGCCAATTACACAGCTAGTTAGGAAGGAGTGAAGGGGCTGTATGCTGGTGGAGAGAGGGAGGATCCTAAAAACAGAGGAGCCAAGATGAAAGAACAGCCTAGAGTGATGAGAAAACAGAGTCTGAAAGAGTAAAAGTTTTATTTCTCACTCTGAGTATTGCATCCTCTAAAGATGAAAGGTACTTGATATTTATGTCAAATTTCCTTCCTTATTTTGGATACCCTTCAACTGCCATGTTAAGTTAACCACACACACTCAAGACATCTCACTTTACTACTAATGAATAATGCCCCTGAACAACAAACTGCCAACAGCCCACAGCTTTGAACAGTTTTCCAATGAGAGCAAATATTCTTTTGTGGGGTTTTGACAAGTTCTAGATTACCTGGCATGCATCAACACCACCATTAAGATTTCCAGCACACAGCATACGTGATGTGATAGGATTATCATACAGCTTGTTGCAGACACTTTGGTTGATTATCCTCACTCGAGCTTCTTGCAGTGTTTTGGCAAGATGACCTATTAAAAAAATACCAATAGTATTGCAGAGGTTATGGAGATAGAGATTGCTAACAGAGATAGCACCTCAAACAACAGAGAATAACTCCAAACTCAAAATCTACCCAGCTGATGACAGAAGAGTAATTCCCCCCTCCCTTCAATTGCTGCCCGCCCTCCGCTTTTCAAAGCTGTTGTCTAGACAGAGGCTCTCCATCCATCACCTTTCCATTTCCTTAGTCCTTATCCTTACGAGCTTGTTTTGTCAGAAAGTAGTAAAAGAGCCATGCAAGTTATAAGACTCCACGGAGTGCGACTGGTTTTGAATGCTATTTCAAACTATGCCCAAAGCTTTCTGTTGTTATTTACACTATGGTTGTTTTCCGAACATTGCCCAAGTCCTACTAAATGACATTCCTATGCTCTTTTCTATCCTCTCACTTCTGTGGAAGGAGCTGAGGAATGAAGCTGAGATGGGAACAATAAATAATTTTGAAGCACTAAATTTGTAACTCACAAGTGATTTTAAGAGCTTAATTCTGTACTATAGTCTTGATGTCCTCAGTTGAGTATCCTCAGTAATGTTCTGGCTAATGGCGAACATAACCTTTCAATACCTGAATGGTCAGAGGAAGCACTGGGCTTTGGCTTGTTTGCTTATTCATCTCTGATGATGGGTTGGGAATGAAATGGGTAAGATAGAAAAATACGCAGGTTTTTTCACATGCCATTGTACTGACTTTTAAGTATTACTTACATTTGTTGAAAAGGAAGTTATTGTAAGAAGACATCAATTGTAAAACCATTCGTATTTCATTATGCTTTTACTTTATTATCTAGATTTAATGTTATTATTTTAAAAAGGTGTGTTAAGAAAGCCAGAATTACCATAGCAAATGGCTTCTGATCAAACACAAGGACCTAGGTCTCAGCACAATTGTGGGGGCCACTGCGATTCTGAGAAGCTAAGCCCAGATTCCAAAGCTGGCTCCTGTTAAATGCTGAAACAGGGCCAAGATCCTGTGGGATCCCCCACCTCCCCTCTCCAACTGCTTGCTTTTTTTCCTGCCTCTCCACTGCAGCCTGCTGCTCCAAGCTGCACAGAGGCAAAACTCTTCATGGGGCATACATTAAATTGCCTTTGGTTAAGACAAAACAAAAAGATCTTACACAATACTTCTGCAATTATTGCTGTTCATGTCCTCATATCGTCAAACGCAGTCTCAGAAGCAATTTCTTTCTCTATAATAATTGCAAATCACCGTTTTCTTTACCTGTAAGGTTGCTTATGAACCATTCACTAGATAAAATGAGCCATGAACATCAAAATAAGCACATTTTTGCAGACCTATGGTCATTTGGTTTTCAATTGCCTGTGACTCCTGAATACTTAACAATAGTCATCTATCACCTGCCACCCAAGCAGACATTTAGAACTGACAGACTGCAGCTAAGGGGCCATTTTCTAGCTTTTTATAGACCTACTAAGTAAACCAAAGGCATTTGTGTTACAACTTTAAGTATTTCATTGCTAGAGTTTAACACGAAGCCAAACTTGCAAGAAGTAAATCCAGGAAAGGAACATACTATTTTCTTTTATGGCTCCCCAGCCAGTTACATAGCAGACAGTTCCATAAACAAATACTCTAGAGGTGCTGGGTAAACAAATGGGCTGTACCAGCTCACTGAAGAATACAGGAGTCTCCATTTCAAGCAGGGCAATGTCATAGTCTGAGGTAGAGTGGTCATACTGTGGGTGGACAACAATCCTTTTGATTGATCTCATAGCCACACGACTGCTCTTTTCAGTAACAGTACGTAAGCCCATATACGCTCTCCATCCCGAAGGAATGGAGTATCTGTAAAGAGAATGTTTTTAGAATGTCCCATTACAAAGTAATGTGGCGTCACTTCACTCCCTTTTATCTGCTTTTCAGTATTTAATGGAACTCAACAAAACCAAATGGAGCGAGTAGAATGATAGTGTCCATCTCCTAAACTATTAAGAAACATTTTTACTTACTATTTTGAAAATACTGTTTTCCTGGAGCTATAAGACCTATTCCTTGCAAGGCACTATGCTTTAGGAGGCAGAAAAGCTGACTCCTTGACACAATGAGAAAGTAAGTCTTCAATTTACACTACCCAAACAGAACACCGGCAAGTTTAACACTCCACTTATCAATAAATAGTTCTTTTCTTCGGGGAAAGACCATAGCTTTTAGTGAGAAAATCCCTGCCTTATGGTGTTCATCCTAACCCTATGACAGTATAACTTCCTCATACCTCACAGAATCAGAATCCAGGAAGCAATGGGCAGCAGATAGGAGCCACCTATTGGAAATAAGAGATGCACCACACACATGGCCATGCGCTCCCACGTGCAAACTTGCTTGCCAAGGCCACTTTCCAGATCCTGCGTCTTCACCTCCAACAATTCTGCTTTTCATCAGCTGGGGTCTTCCACAAGCTAATGGAGATAATTTAATAAAATCATCACAAAGAACACAAGGGCATTTCACTTTATTATGCTTAATACATGAATTTTTATCCATACTCCTCAAAGCTGTTAGGAAATAAGAAGTATTTTCTTGCTGTGCAATCAGTAAAAGAGTTAAGTGTGCTTGCACAGTTTCATTGAATAAGCAGGCCATTGATAAACCCGTTATTATCTATATTCCCTTTCAGCTTTTTGAAGAGGTTAGTAACTCAAAAAGATATTTCAGCACAGTTCTAAGCTGGGTTGTTCCAAAATCTGGTTTGAATAAAGTCTCATATCTTCTCCCTCCTTACACAAGAGTACGTACAAAGAGTACAGCTCCTTGACTGCATTTCATTCAGCAAAACCCAAGCGCTAAGACCTACCAGCTTACCCTGGAAGAGTGCATTGCTTCAAATAAGTCATCATAGACAGACTGGATCAGTGGATTTAAAATGAAAGAGTGCAAAGTTCAAGGCAGGCACTTTCATAGAGATGTTAGCAGGAGATTAATTTCTTTAATTCATATTTGATTTAATAGAGTCTTAGTCCAATAATGCTTGCCCACAGCACACATTCCTGACTCAGTTTCCCAAAGTCATTCATTTTTAAACAAATGTTACCACACCGCAGTTCATTTCATCAGATCCATCAGCACAGTCTCTTCTCCCATCACACTCAGGATTTGGCTTCAGCAAGCATTTTCCATTGAGGCATTTGTATGAGTAAGGGGAGCAGCTTTCATAGGCTGAAATAATTTGGAGAAGACAGTGTCATGTTTGGAGCCACGGCTTCAAGTGATTAAAATAAACTTGTATTTTCAACCTATGCGATAAAAGTTGCTCAAAGCTACATATTCCAGTCTGCTTGAAGTCATAGTCTGTACTGGTATAAACTGGTCCCTCTATAGATGGCGGAGAGGAGGAATGTACCAGTTTGATTAACAGCCAAGCTAATTTTGGTCTCCAATGTTCATAGGGAAGAAGACAAAGGAGCTTTCTGCTGTTCTCATTTCCATGTTACTTAACTCTAAACCAACCAAGCTAGGCTTGTTTTAGCTTCACCAGCCCTACTGGCATTACAAATCATGAAGCTTCACAGCGGATGTCATCTAGAAGTCAACCTTTTTATTATTAAGTAAAAGTTGAGAAAATTGTGGAGGAGCTTTATACCTGCTTCCAATAAGTTTTTTGGCTAAGGATTATCACAGTTTCACAGGGAATCCTGACAGATCTCAGCAATAGGCTTCCGTTACTGTCATTCTCATTGTCACTTGTTTACAATGACCCATGAACAGTGGATTTATTTGCTTTTCCAACAAACAAGGACATGCCCCTGGCTAACTCAAGGATTCAAGTCAAGGCAAGAATTACAAAGACAAAATGCAACAAGTCACTAGGGAGACATTAGTAGTACCAGCGATGTCTGTAACCATGGTGGATCTACAGTGAAAGAGACCATACATGCAGCAAAGGGCAGAAGTCCCAAAGCTATGATGCCTCTCTCCCTTACATTATTTGGTATTGATCTGGCTGTTGCTCAGAGAAAGTGCTCTTCTAAGAGAATCACCAGCACACTGTAGTTAGGTCAGCTAATTAAAATCACTGTTAGCTTGGGTTTTGCTTCATTAACTTCTTGTCTAGACTTTCCTAAGTAGTTATACTCTGCTGGGGATATTTTCCATTATTATGAAACTTGTACTTCATGCTGTGAAAAAGATACATAGAACTACTACATTAATCCATTAAAATAAATATATTCCTGCTTCTGCTTTCCACCATCTTTTGGAAAATAGCTAAAAATGTATACTTACAGCAGTTGTTTTCATCGCTGTCCTCCCCACAGCTGTCATCATCTTTACAAGTCTTGTACTGGTGCTTGCACTTCCCATCACCACAGTTCAACCGTTCTGGATTACAACCTGAAGAAGAAAGGTCTATAAATGCTTTATAACCCCAATAGCTGGCTAGCAGCCATATGCTACACTGCCTACCAGAGGTCACCTTGATGTTGCTGTGCCATCTCTGCCAAACACTAGTCTACCTTGGTTTTGGTAGCCTCCAGTGACAGAGACTTATTGCATTACTTCACTTGTGCTGCTCTCTCTGACCATGGATTACTTTCCAGTCAATCTTTCTGGCTGCTCTTCATTGTTCCCTATCTTTGGTGTTCAGGGCAGTCTGGATATAATACTTCAGCTGAAGCCTTCTCACTGGTGACTGGGAAGATCAACTGTGGCACTTAAAACCCCAACAAGCCCAAGCGACAAAACACCAAACAAACACAAAGCACAGAAAATTGTGTAATTCTGACTTTCAAATCTGCTTTTGAGCTACTGTCACCCCCATTTTTCAGCTGAAAAAGCAACTTAGGGAATCCACATGTGTATTTGATCACCTAAGCTCATTTCTTGTCTTTATTGAGTGGAATATAGTTTTCTCCATGCACATTCTCCAGCTTGTCAGGATCAGCTGTTTAAATACATCCCTCTTTCTATGATGTGGCACTTTGCCTATTTCACAAGAATCTTCTTCAATCTATCACTTAGATCACTAACAAAAAAATACACAGAACAGACACTGGCAGAATGACAGCAATAATACCCTTCCGTTTTGGTGGAGTCATTGGCAATCATGCTCTGGAAGCAGCTTTGTCTGTTTTTTTCTCACAATGCTTCCTTTACTTACTGATAAGTTTGTCACACAAAGCAGCACCAAAGTACAACTTCTGCTCTATTTATCTTGCCACAGCAGAGAACCAAAATGAAGTTAAAACCTTCATGCTGGTTTTTAACATCTATTTCACTGATTACAAATAGTTTACTTTGACTACTTGTTGCTTTATTTGGTTTTGGAAGCTTAACTTGTAAAGATCAGTGTAAAATCGCCTGCCTGTTTTATTCTGTTCTCCCACTCTTCAAACACATTACTCAGCCTCTTCTGCAGCCTTTTAGATCTTCACCACATCCTTCATGTGATCTTAAAGATAGCTGCCGATATTTTAGAGATCATTTCAGCAGTCTCAAAGCTTCATGGAGGAAGCTGTTTACAGGAGGACACAAACATGAAATAGTTGCCCTACCACAGTCTAATCCATCACTACCATCTGAGCAGCCTTTCCAGCTGTAAGACTGACTGCTTGAAAGAATGCACGTTCTATCCTCACACCTAAGGACAAGCCAGAAAAGTAAGAAACTAATGGCACTAGAAATGCTGTTGCAGTCTAAATGCATTAACACAGAACTGTACCATGGAGAAATATTAAAATGGCTATTAAAAAAAACAAAGCTAGGTGTCATTTTTAACCTAAATTGAATGAAAAACAGGAAATCCTATCCTACTTGGCCTTATCTACCAACGATTTTTATCAAGCAATCCGAGTTAAACGAATCAATACTCACCTAAATGGACTTAGAAAATGAAATTCACATTCATTGCCTGATTCTAAGTGATTCAGCACAGATATATAGTTACTACTGATGGTGAACACCTCTTCAATATGTCAAGGTAATGTATGTTACACAAGAGCGTCTAAGGGCTTGGGGGGGAGATTAACGATGCTGGAAGTCAAAACAAGGCACCCTGTGTAATACTAGCAATACAAATTTCCTGATATTAAAGTGCTGTAGAATTCACCTCTGTGCTACTACACTTCATCTTCATGTCTGATGCGAGCAAATGCTTTATCAGACACATCTCAAATCTAGCAGTTCTATTATGAAGCAGCCTTTCACCAAGAATTCATTGCACTTTCAGTAATTAACAACTGATATTAATGCAAAGGTATCTCTTTGCAATATATAAAAAATATTTTCTTCCACTTTTCTTTCTTTTTTGTTTTTCTTGGCATGTCTAAAAATAAGAACTGTGAGAGAAAAAGTAACCAAAAATACTCTTTTTTTATGCCCAGGTCAATCTAACTTTAAATATTTCCCCTCCAGCACCACAAACAAATTAACAGCTGAATCACATTGAAGCTCTAAACACATTTGTCCCACTTTTATTTAATCAGTTCCAATCTGGAGTCATTTAGCCCTCCTCACTGCCTTGCATGTGATGCTGGTGGGAGGAAAGCACACACTACACAACCAGCACTAGCTCAAAGCTGGAGTCTCTCCAATGTTCTTTTCAGCATTCTCTGAAGTTACTCAACCAACGGCTGGCATTTGCTTCCCAGTTGAACTCAGAGCAGTGCCTGTGGTTTCTAATAACTGTGTTTTGGTAGGCTTTCAACAATGGAAAAGTCTCATCCGAGGTGGTGGGTGACCGCAGGTACTAAAGATGTGGGAGAAAATTCCATCCCCCCTGCCCCTTACTATTGCTACAGGCAAGGCTATAATGGAAGACCAGCACTCTCAATACATCCTGCTCTCTCAGTATCAACTTCATACTGACACATCACGACTAGTCTGCACCTCCTGATGGGTCTTAATACAGGTCCTTAACCTTGTGGCTAAAGGTGAACTACACGGCTCTGTGTCACCTCATCGCTGGCTCAGTTGTAGAAATGGAGCAGAGCACACAAAGTGTAATAAAGACTGGGGATTCTCTCTGTTAAAAAAGCCCCCCAAAACCAAACGAACAAAACAACAAAAAAAAAAACCAAGGTACTTTTAGGCTTTCACTCATCTCTGAGCTGGTTTTGAGGCAGTAAGCACAGTAACAATAGAACACAGCATTGTTTTTAACTTTTTCCATTAGAAAGAGACACAAGTTGGTAGAAAAGGAAACCCCTGAAAATATGAAGCCTATAGAATGACTGAGTACATGAAGCAAGAATCTAGTCCAGGGACCTTAATACATAAATATTTCCAAGTCAGCAACAATACTCAGAACTATACTCAGACAAGCTGAGCATCTGAAGAGGTTTCACAAACTGAACTGATCTCTTGAAATCACAGAGAACTTTAGCTACTTAGATGTCCACTAGGGCAAACAGCAATGGATATCAACTGGGTAAAGGAAAGAGAAGGTATTTGCAAATAATACATTGCAGATGCATCTTTTCTAAGAAATATCACAAATATGTGTATGAAAATCCCTCTTCCACCTTCTAGAAGCGCCCAAAAAAACCTAACACTTACCCAAAAGTGCAGAGACTGGGGAGTCAGGAAAGGGGTGTAAGAAACCCAATCGTATTCCTGCAATACCTGCTAGCAAGGGGTCCTCATTGACTCTCAGTGGAAACTTAATTTGTCTAAACCTAGAAGCTCACCCAAAGCATGCCGAGTTGTGATTTTAAAACGAAGATTAATTATTCATTGTTAACTCCTGTTGGCACAAGAGTCATGCTTAGAGGCTCTCTGCTGTGCTCTTTTCATGGTGCAGCTTGGCTATTTTAAGACTTTGGCAAAGTGACAAATAATTAGATCCAGAGAAACTGGGAAATTTTACTTCCCATTATACAGAAGTGGTGTGAAAAGTTAGAAAATGGGTGCTAACATCTAAAAGCATCTTTTACCTAATTTTGTGCATTTATTTGTTCAATCAGATACATCGTAACATTTCAAACATTGATCTGTTGCGCTTAGGTTAAGGAGAAAAGGCAGGTTGATTTGTATGTGGTTGGTTTGACAAGGTTTCTCGAAGGTTGCTCCTTAAAAAATGAAGTATATGCTTACTCACGGTCTGCGTGACTGAAGGCTTTGTATTCAATGTAAAACCCTCTGTGGGTGACTAGCTCGTCAGAATGGAAGTTGATTGCGACAGAGTAACCGTATTCTCTGTTTCTGTTGCTTTCAGGAAGAGCTTTGCAGTATCTAGCAAGGCAAAAGTGAGAGTAATCAGTTTCTAACCGAACAGACCATTACCATCCAGCTACCTCTCCTTTTAATGAAGGGTACCGACGCCAAAAGCTTTAAAATAAGAAAGATCAGCTATCTTTTAGCGTTAAAACATCACAACAGAAGTACTAGAAAGCCTCCTTACAAATGTCTTCCACTCCACAACTTTTCTGGGACTAGTAGACTTTGAAACAAACACAGCAAGATAACCCATGTCAGAGTCTGCCTTAGAAACACAAACCACTTTGAAGCATGCTTGAGCTCAGATTTCCCCTTTAGGTTTGCAAGCCAAAAGGCTACAAATCCAGTAATAGAATATGGAATCATACAGCCCAATCCAAGTGCTGATGCTGGTTTCACTATACTCTGGATACTGTTTTTTTGAGGTTTGGTGTTTGCTGTTTTTGTTTTTGGGAGGCACGGGGCTTTCTTGTTCTAAGCACACACATTGCAATTCATCTTATTTACAGAAAAGAATATGATCACCGAAGAGTAAGTAGCATAGAAAATGAAACTTCAGATGCCACAAGCTCTTCCCCAACATCAAAACCACTGCCAGGAATTTACACTTCAACTGCAACTGCATAAAATCCCAGTTTTCTATGTCATTGCTCTTAAGGGGATCAACCAAGTGAGTGCCTAACACTGTAGAAAAAGCAGGATGCTTAAATGAACATAATGGCAAATTATCAGTATTAGGGCAGGATTAAGAGCATTCTTCTGCTGAAATTCAGTGGAAGCACCCAATTTTTATTGACATTTATTTTCCTGCACTGGAAGTGGCAAGACATCTTTTGCTGAAGTACAGTATGTTGCTCAACATTGAAGTGCAAATTAATATGTCAGAAAATAGTGTATTTACTCACCTAACCCCATCAATTTCTAACCAGTCTTTATCACATTTACTGGACCCTGGAGACTTCTCTTGAATTTGTATTATGAGGATTTTTAAGGAGAGCTTGTAGCCAGGCAATGGTGCCTAAAAATCAAAGGACGAATATCCTGACACATGCATCCAAAAATTTAAAGACCTGTGCTTCTAAGATGGTAAATCCTATTTTGATTATTATCAGATTAAAAATACTTCATTTTTATTATGTAAATCACCTTTGAAGAACCAAAACACTATTTTAAACATGTATAGAAATCCTTTTAGACCCAAATTCTTTGGCCAGACTGTGCCAGATAGAAGTGTGTAAGTCTTCCTGCAATCAGCGCAAAGCACAGTATTTGGGGTTCGTGCTGTGTTTGTACTGCTGTGTGCTCCAGTAGCTTAAATAAGAGATTAAAGGTGTCTATGGCAGCTGGCCATTCAGTGACCTCTTTGCTATGACCTCTTTGCTTTAGAAAGCCTTTTTCTTCCTTTTCCTGCATATAGGTGAGAGTTTTATGCTACAAACTGCTACCAGTTTTCATTGAGCAGATGAAAGGTAGAGACTTTTACCAACTCATAGACATGATGAGCATCCTTTTCCAGGGAAAGTCAAAAAAGGCAGTTAAACGCTTAATGGAGCAACAGATCAACACACCAGGAAGCTGGTGGAAATCATGAGCAGTTTCTAAGTCCAGCCAAAGGGCTTTCTGGAAAGCCAGAGCTGAATATATGAGTCAGAGAAGTCCTGTTTCTGCAGACTTCAGGGAAATGCAGTGTGGTATCCATCGTATGAGGCATGATTTAAATGACCTTCTCCTTCTTCTTTCTGACATAGAAGCAAAGCCCTGATTATTAGCGATTTTCTCTGGCTGCTAGGAGTTGTCATCTTACCCATCACTTAGTTTCTGTTATGAAAACTCAAGCTTTTGGAAGCTGGCAATGACTCCTTCCCATAACTGGCACTTGTAGGTCAGACAGGAAAAAAAATGGGTGCCTAAGAAGTCAGGTGCAGTTGTCTTAGCATCTTTTCCCTCTATTTCACCCACAACAAAAGCCGTTTCTCCCAGTTTTACATCACATAAAGCAAAGTCATCACTAGAAGATTTCTCATCACTTACTCTGATGATCCAGCTGCAGTCAATATTTGGTGGGTAGTAACTTGGGTAATAAGGGGAACTCAGCGTCCCATTCCAGGAACTATAATGACCACCACATACTGGGAGAGAAATACATCAGCAAGAAACGCAGTTATCTCAACTGGACTAAAGTGCAGAGCCTACTTCACCCGCTAGGACCTCCTCTTCGTACAGAAACAGAAGCAGCAGTTGTGACAATGTTATGGTATTAATATCATATTTTGCCTGTGTTAACAGAAAATCATGTAACTTCACTTCCCCGTCATACTGAATTTCTCCTATTTTTGGATCAAATTACCATAAAGGCTAAATACAAAACAACCCTGACTGAAAGTCTTGGTTTTGGGTTTTTTTTCTAAACTCCCCTTCTTTCATGGTAGGTGGAAACAGCAACGAAATGTGGACACAACAGACCTCCTCCTTCCAACTGACTTCTGACCTTCCTCATTGACTTTTTCAAGCATTACAAAGCAATCAGCCCGAAGTGAAACCTCTGGTTCATTCCCTATGAACCAGGGCGTTGTGTGTGTCAGTTCTCAGTCTGAAAATTCATGCCACATTTGAACAATGCCTCTGAGGTTTTATTTTCTATCAGGATCTCTCTTGCATAACCAGTCTTTAGTGCCTTTACTTCCCTTTAGGTAACAGAGTAAATGCAAACATGAATATAACAGAAAAGAAGACAACTTTGAAAACAGCCAAGTTTTGTGGCAAATTCCAGGCTACACATCCTTTGGAATGCCCATCCTCAGAAGAGTGAAACAACTTTAACTTGTAAGGTGCATGGGATAAGTATTTGCCTAACCAGAGACAGAAGCCAAAATGTATAAGCTTTGGAGAAGCTTATCCACTATAATTTGTTCCACGAGTTAAAACTCTTTCACTTGGACCTGTGGCTAAGTTTTCCCTTAAAAAAGCTCTTATATCTCCTGTAACATTAACAGTTATTAGCAATCGTTTTTTATCCTATAAATTAGCAATTTAAATTTAAGCAATTTAAATTAACATTTAAAAAAAAAATAAATTAATGATTTAAAAATATTTCTCCTATAAATTAACAATTTATTGTTGCTCAAAACACTTCACTGATCACAAGGATCTCCTGCAAAATTCATATTACTCCATAGGCTTAGAATATACTGCTTGTGTCTTGAATACACTTTTCATAACTGCAGATATACACTGTACATATACAGTTAACTACACTGAACAGGGCTTTCAGAAAGGGATCAAAGACATATTAGAGACTTGCTCTTGTTTTCCTTTTTCATTAAAGACACATCCCTAAGCTGGGGATGGATTGCCAAAACTGATGCAAATGCTGCTCTGTCACAGTGGCTATCTAGCTTTGCCCAGATATATAATGCCTGTAGTGCTATGTGGCTGGCTGCTCTGCTGTCATTGCTCAGTGTTACCGTGTACTAAGAGTAATGTCTGGACATTCTTTCAGTGGATGAGAATGATAATTCCATGACTTACATGCCATCAACCCATCTCCCCAAATACACCCAGGCTGTATGAACTTAGTTTTGATTTTAGAGGTGACAAAAGGGATAAGCGTGCTTACATCAGATGCTTGTTTCCATTAATCACTTACTGATTTTAGGAATAGCTTGAAAGTGAGCTTTTAAAATGCTGCTTTCTTCTCTTTGGTCCAGTGAAAAGGTAAGCAACATTACATTACTCGACGAAGTTAAACGTATAATAGGAGGAGTCCAGGCCCCAGGTCCACACCATCTGAAATATCCCAAAAATGGCATCAAAAACCCCAATCAAAGAAAACCAAAAGAAAACATTTCCCACATTCCAGTCATCCTTGCTGAGAAAGGGGGCAGAAGTAACACTCATCTGGTCATCTGTTCTTTCAGAAGCATTCCACTGGCTACCACTTCCCTATTAGTATTGCACCCAATTGGTAGCACACAAGACATTAGTTTCCCAGCACTAAGCCTTCGTCACCCTGGATGAGCATCACCGACACTCTTGCCTAACAGGTGCCCTGGAATTTTCTGACCTGCAGAAGCACCAGAAAGGCAGTGCCAGATTATGTTACTTCAGCAGTGATAGAGACACTGAGAAGCAGCTGGTAGCACTGCAAAGGCAACAAGTGGCAGTGCAGCAGTGCTGAGCACTATCTATGCAATAGATAACAAGCCCAAAGCATTTACAGTCCATTAACTTTCAGCTTGGTTTCACATCACAAAAGCTGTGCAAGATGTGAAGCCCCATGCATGGCAACTACTTCTTCTTATCCTTCTTCTTTTGTTTGAATCATAAGGAGTTAATTTATATCACGAACCTTGAAAACTAGCTACCATTTGTAATCTCAGATGCTCTTTCTTGCATCTTTAAATTCACCTGTGTATTTATTCCAGTTTGAAATCCACAGTGTTTTTTGATTCCTCTTAAACTTACAAATCTGTGTGAAAAAAAAAAATCTAAGTTTTCTCTTTTCCTATGCATAACAAATGAAAGTAATCAAGTTTAGATCTCACCATAGCAGAGTATTTCCATCGCAGGCTTATTATTTGACACCACCAAGATCCAGAGTGACAGCATTAAAAAAACTGAAAGTAGTCATTTTTGGCTTTAGCTGGCCATTCCCTGCTCCCATTTCATGTGAGGCACTAGTCAATGGATCTATGATTTGCCTCTTTCACATACATTATTAAATACTTTTTATCATAATAGCTGTCAAATCCTTAACAATATCAACACTTTGAGTCCCCTCTGCACTGCCGTGTTGAAGTCTTTGAGCATCTTGCTGTGCTACCCGGCTGAATGCCTGACTTATCTTGTAGCTGTACCTCTTGTCACAGTATAACCCAAATAATAAGGCAAGCACGTATGAGAAGAGTTGTAGACATGAGATGTTTTACACTACGCCTCACAATCTCAGCTTGTTCACTCTTTAGTATTTGTCACTGAAAAACTCTGTTGCAGCAACTGGTGAGAATCATTTTAGTCACCATGTGTGATCCTAGACCTGAACATCAGGGAATAATGGCTATAACACAGTAATTTCTGGCTGTCATGGATGTTGGAAATTATATTAGTTCTACCACATCTGTCCAAAATATGTCACTAGCTGTTTGTAGCTTAAATAGAAACTTAATAGGCATATGCAAAACCACACATAACTAGAGTGGCAACAAAAGTAACCAAAAAAAGTTAACTTTTCTTGAGTACCATTAGGATTTTAACATAATTTAAATTATCAGATTCTGTTCTGGTTCTTTGATAGATATCAATGCACATTCTTGAGCTTTATGTCTCATAGCTTACTGCTTTGATGTTCTCTGAACAAGTTAAGTTGTACACAATTGGTTTCGCTAGCTTCCAGGTGCTTTCATGCACATAGCCAACTCTACTTCTCTGGTTCCTAAAAAGCAAAGCCATTCCTTATAATGTGCAACAGTAACAATCCCATAATCAGCAGCAGAGCAGATGTAGCCCGTCATCAGGAATGGGATTCTCAGTGCTATGCTGCAATCTGAGACTAGCTCCTTACACAAACCCTGTGTTCACTTCCATGGCTGTCCTTCTGACAGTCCACCAACAATGACAAGCTCTTTTGTCTTGTTTCATAAGGAGAGAAATAAATCTGTTAGCTTCTCAAGTTAAGGTACTACTAAATGAGTGCTGTTCAAACACTCCTGACTGAACCCACATGCTCAGCTAGCCTCTATAAAAAACATCCCCCTTGAAAACATCTAATCTCAGGTTCTAAAACCTGTTTATTTTGTTAATGAAGACAGACTCAGGGTGGGTAACATGTTCATATGAGAGATTTGACTCTGGAAAATGGGAGCTGTGTGGCTACAGAGGGTTAAATATCATCTAATCTCAGTTATGCTAATGGACTACACAGGGACTCCGAGGATGGAGCCTGCCATCGACACAGTACCCCTGTTATCATTAAAGATTTGGCTATGACTGGACTGCTTTAAAACAAGTCTATTATTTTCTAAAAGGAATAGAACACTGAAAAAAAGGTATCTCTTTGAGTTATTATGAAAAAAGAAGTCTTATAAATTAATCATAATGTAGAATAAACCCTGCAGGAATTCATAACAGCGTTCCCAAGCAAGTGGTCACTTCTCTATCAGAGTTCAAGGAGCATCTGGACAATGGTCTTAGTCATATTGTTTAGTTGTAGGTAGATCTGTGAGGTTTAGGGATTTGGACTTGATCCTCATGGGTGCCTTTGAGCTCAAGATACTCTATTATCCTAATTCACTGTGGGGAGGAGGGACAATACGGAAGATCTTGTTATTGCCCTATCCAAGATTTTTAAGTTGCACTTGGATTCTTACATTTTGGAAGCCCATTTAATATCAATTTGATATCACTACAGTTTCAGAGAATTTCTGTACAGCTCAATAAAACATTTTTTCTCTGTACTATCATACCTTGTAATGATCTTGTTCTGCAGAGGAAGAAGGAAATCGTACGCTGATAAATGGTGTGATGCACAGCTCTCTGGAGTGAGACCATGCAAAGTGATAACTACAAGTCTCACCACATAGTTAGAAGGAACTCGCAGCCTCCATTGATAAAAAGACTTTTTGGGATTCATCAGAGATAGAGTCCTGTTGTTACCGGGCCTGGCATACAGGTCAAAGGATGCTGCTATACAAAAGAAGCTAGATCAGTGGCTGAAAAACTGTTAAGTTGAAAGAGAAATTATTAGGTAAAATTTCAGAATAGGCAGCAAAAGTTGCCTATCCACACTTCTTGACTACTTTAACCTTTTTTTATCCTTACCTTTGCAACTCCATCCCCTTTTCCCTACCAGGCTGCATCAGCTTCTCCTGCTTTGGCCAGGGAAGTACAATGTCCAACCCACCAGCAGCTCATCACACACTCAGCAAGCAGGAGGGTACTTGGCTGAAGCTGCTACATCTCTGCTTGAAACCTACTGCTTCCTTTGCCATTTTCTCTTCATCCATTGCATGGATGCAACAAGAGCAGCAAGTATATGAAGTCAGTCTCAATGTGTGCTTGATATGGATAAATAGGGCAAAGTGAATTAAAGCTCTGTAGTACTTGACTGGTCACTGACTATGTACAACCACAATTATCTAGCCACAAAGCAAATAAGTTATGTATAATTTTGTATTAGCTTTTTAAAAGATGCCAAGTAAAGGAGCCACACCTCATTGCAATGCAGTGGGAACTATTAAATTTCAACCATTCCAGTCAGAACATGAGAACAAAAGCTGGAAGGTATTTTCATCCCAGCTTTCATTTAGGACACAAGCCAGGGAAATCCCTGGTCTGGTTTGGTTTGTAGGCCTTCCAGATACAAGAATAACAAGGACACTGCCATTTTTTCTGTTACAGGATTTTTTCCCCCCAAAGTGAAACCAGTTGGGATAGAAGCATTACCTGATTTTAGCATCACATCATATCCTGTGGAATCTGAAACTGAAATTTAATAACTATCAGCCACACAAGCCAAAGACACAAGCAGGAGAAAGAAAAATAGACAGAACAGGTACTAAACGACAGGTACATTGTTACCAAAAAGCTCCATCATAACAAGATCAAAATCTTCCTCCCCAGAAGAACTGAACACGTGAGCTGCTTGTTTAGCACTGATTTTCTTTAGTTCCACTGGGGTTAAGTTTTGAAAAGAAGCAACCACATCCTTTGGTGCCCAGAATGTATTCCAGTAGTAAGCTCGAAGCCCAGACTCTCCTTCGCTGTGGAGGGAAAAAAGGGCATTATAAATAGACTCTAATTAGTGTCTTGGACGTGCTTTCCACTGATCTGCATTTTTGGCTTGCACAATACATAGCCAGTTGAACTGCTGCGCAGAGAATTGCAGCTGAACATGGGAGCCAAAAGCTCTCTTGTTTAACAACTGTTTTTTCTATACAGTAGAAATGCTTTGGAAATATACTGCTTCAACTGTTATACGCTGAGATTGAAAGCTACACCTTGCAGCAAATCCTTACAATATCTCTTATGGAATTGGATATTTCCATCCTTGATGTATAATTACACACTTTTAAGATCATATTACAGCTGCAGACACATTTTTCTTTAATATTCGTTGACTGTGGCAACATATGACAGGATAGTTTTATGCTCATACGCACATTTTACATAATTCTTGTTGAAATAGACAATCTGTATGTGCACAATCTGTATGTGTGTGGAGACCTCATAGCAGCCTTCCAGTATCTGAGGGAGGGCTATAGGGATGCTGGAGAGGGACTCTTCATTAGGGACTGTAGTGATAGGACAAGGGGTAACAGGTTAAAACTTAAACAGGGGAAGTTTAGATTGGATATAAGGAAGCAGTTCTTTACTGTAAGGGTGGTGAGGCACTGGAATGGGTTGCCCAGGGAGGTTGTGAATGCTCCATCCCTGGCGGTATTCAAGGCCAGGTTGGACAGAGCCTTGGGTGCCATGGTTTAGTGTGAGGTGTCCCTGCCCATGGCAGGGGGTTGGAACTGGATGATCTTAAGGTCCTTTCCAACCCTGACTATTCTATGATTCTACATATGCAAAGTACTACTTAAATGATAAAAAGACAGCCCATCACACTCCTGTTAAAATAGCCTATGGACTGGACTTCCAGAAGTTTTAGGATGCTACCAAAACAGTAGTAGCCATCTGCTCAGTGTACTCGTATTTCTCATGAGAAGCTTAAATAGAGTGCCCTGTCTAATTATGCTCCTGATTTTTGCATTGAGAGGTGAAGAAGGAACTTCACAGCAAGACCAGATTCTGCAAGCAGTCAAGGAAATGAATTGTCATTTCAAAAATGAAACTGTAATTTAAAACTAATTTCAAAATTGAAAAGCAGATAAAAGAATCCAAAGAAATCTATAAACCAAGGAGCAGTCAATCAGACGTTGCTTTTCTCTCCGATTCTATAGGGCAATTCAGAATTCACACCATTAGCATAGCTCTTAGCTCTCACACTTGGGTGCATTTCTCATTCTCTGTTGTAGAGATCTGCAGTGCTCTTCCAGACTCATTTAAGATCCATGGAAAAAAGATAAAACTATTGCAAAAGAATATCTCAAATGTATATCATATGCAGGAACAGGACCCACCTGAAAGCAGCCACTACAGACTTCAAGTAATACTTTCCCAACAAGGAAGATTCATATGTTTCTGCAAACTGTTAAGCAATAGTAAAAGAAAACGTAAAGCATTACATTTTAGTATCAATACCATCTCCTATTCTATAAAGTATTTGCCTTTTTCCTCCTTTCCCCTTCCTCATCCCTCATATTGCAAGCCCTACTTGTATTTCGTACAAAATGTCTCAGATGAATCAGAAATGTGCATTCATTTACACTAAAACCAGAACCAAAACCTTTTCAGATGCAAAAGGTTTCAAGGCCATTGAGACAGCTCTTGAAAATTAGCCATCAAAAAGAAGTCTTTATGGATACCTTTATATTTCTGTTTCAGTCTTTAAGTTTCTAACATATAAACTGGACACCAGCAATGTGTATTGGCTCTGCACAAAGCAGCTTTGAGACACTAGATTAGCTCTTTTGAGAGGTAGAGGCTAACAGAGAACTGCTTTGTGTTGAAGATTGTTGTTCAGAGGGACCCAAGAAAGAGTATTAATCTCATGAATAGGAAGTTGCATATGAAAAGCAAGAAAGCAAATGTTGCAGGGGGTAGAGGGAAAACAAAACCAAGTTAGACACTGAATTGGAGCTATATTTAAAAAACAAACCCAAAACAACAGCACAAATAAACCCACACCAAAACAAACACACTCCAAATTCCTTTAAGAAGGAGGATTTGTCCATAACCTTGAAACCCCCCAGGTTTTATTACCTAGGGGATAGGTATTAAAAGCCCCAGCTCTCCAACTGCATTCCTAAAACTGTACACCATCGAGGCACATTCTAGCTTTAAAACCCCTATGTGACTAAACGGAGTATTCTCTTCATTCCCAGTCCAATTCTGTATTAACTCTTTTGAAGTTATTGCTGTATTTATGTGGGAACTTACATAATTTTGGATCGCTTCTGCTTGCAGGAGGAATTTCTGTGACTTTGGATCATTGAAGTCACTTGTGTAAGTCACATTAGGAATTTCTACACTCCCACCAATATAAATAAAGGAGAATGCTGGAGCTGAGGAAAAAAGGGATAAAAAGATGAGCACAGCAAAGAACATTATGGAAAAACTTCCAGAACAAGAGGTTTGAAGAAGCAAGTGTTTGTCCTTGGCATCTGTAGGTATTAGCTCTTCAAAGAAACTTCCAATAGTAGCCAGAGTGCTAAGTCAGTTGCAAGGAAAGGAATTGAGGTACAGGTTCAGACAGGTGCTTCTACCGGGAAGCTCCAATTGCTAAACTTCCATTTACTGCAGCTATCTCCTCCTGAGAGATGCAGTTTTAAGAGCTGTTTGTTGAGACCTGGGAAGGACCATACATAATTTACCTACCCATTCTGTCTGGAAAAAGGGAGCAGAAGATCTTTAATTCCTATGTGTTCTGGGAAAGACAACAGTTACAACAACAACAGTATTGACAAGCAGAGACAAAAAAAGAGTTTAGAGAGAAAACACATACCTTTGTTATTCTTGTGCAACTACCATCTGTTAATTATTGTGCATTTTGTTGCTTTAGCAAAGCCATGAACGAGAAGGGAAAGCGAGTAGTTTATACATGCATTATGTGCTTAGCTGTTTCAAGCAGAGCTTTTCCATAGTAATCATTCACACAGCGCAAAAACACCCATCCCACCCAGACCATGATGGGGAATAACTCTTACAGAATGAGTAGTGCAGGACTAGTATGGTTATTGTAAGTATTAAAAAAACAATAGGTAATATTCCTAGAAGCCATCTTCTCCAGAAACAGGACCTCATCCATTTGAAGAAGCAGTACTTCTGACACAAGCCTTCTTGGTAGGCTGGGCAGTAGCAAATATGCAGGCTTTCCTAGAGAAAGACACAGGAATGCATCAGTAAGATAACAAAAGAAAAGCTATCATACAGTGTATTTACCTTCTTAGTTTTTGTAAAGAGGTTTAAATTGAGATAATATATTTCATGTTATCAGCCCTGTCACACCTAAAACCTATATTTCTCTGTTGCTTGCTTGCAGCATGCGTTTCAAGCTATGTAAGCAAAGGGGAAATCTGTTATCGCTTTCATTAGGAGCAGTTTGCATATGAAGAACAGAGGTGAATACACACCGGAGTAGGCAGAGAGATCATTTACTGTGTTCCTACAGTAAAGCTTAGCTAGCAGTGTCTCTTACCTGCCCTGCAGCCTGCTCAGAGCCGTGTGGAGCTGGTATGCTGTACACAGAAACCCGGCTGGAGGGGAAAGCTGGTATCATGATGCCTTGACAAATGCCTTTTGACTAACCTAATAACAGAGCCCTAAATGAACCTCATCTCTTCAGCATAACCCAGAATATTGCGCTGCTCTCCACTATGCACTCCAGGCTTCTCTCATTTCACCTTTGCCATACTGCTTGAAGCCAGAGCCAGCCGATCTGCAATCAAAGAAGGTGGGGAGGAGAAGTTACCATCACTGTAACTCTTTGTTTTCCTAACTGGCTAAGTAGGATCTCAATTTCCAAACAGATCCATTACTCTTTCAGAAATACAAGCGTAGGAAATAATTTGTGACAGAATGCAAAGGACAGGCAAGCAATTTACAGATAACAAGTTCCAGAGCAAGATAAACGAGGAAACTTCTAATGAATACCTGGTGGAATCCACAGAAATATATATGAGCGAGAAGAAAAGCACAGGTCCACAAACCACCTGAATTTTCCAGCCACAGGCCAGTACCACACAATAAATGTAATTGCAAAGCAGTTCACATTCAAATTTCTGATTTGAAATTAAAAAAAACAGTTTCAAGTTACCAAACCAACAAGTTCTATGTTTTATACGTGCAAATAGGAAAATCAAGGATGTGTGCAGGAGAATAACATATTTCATACGTGTTGAGAGAGAGAGCGGGTGCACAAAGATTGAAACTTGGAGAAACAAAACAGGTCCGAGAAATCTCAGCCCTGGGAAACAGAAAGGGAACAAACCAACCAACCCCAGCACAGATCACACAGAGACTACAAAAGGGATCAATTGGAAGGCGATCCTCACAGCTCAGGAATGCAAACTACACTGTAGAGAGATTGCTTTGCTGTAGTCCTCTATTTCTGTACACTATCTCCGCCACACACCCAACATGCTGACCAACTGATAGTTTGCTCCTTCCTTTATGGAACAGAATCACATAGAAAAAGTACCTAGAGGAAACAAAGACTCTTTTTCATCATCTCTAAAAATTGTATCAGGACTTTATTTAACATTATATACATCCAGAGAACCCAGTTCCATGGCAGTACCTCTCAGAGGGAAGAAGCATCCGTTTCATTGGGCGAGGACAAGATCATTGCAGTAACAGGCATCACCATGTTTACTCATCTTGTTAAGGTTGCCTAAAGATAAAGAATTCAAGTCCTCAGGTGGATGAACTTGATTATGAACAAATTAAGGCAGGAAATGAAAGAGTTGTAACTCCAAACCATGCACTGAATTAAAATGAAAATTGGAGTAAGAGTAATGTTTTTTACCATGCTTAACCACAGAACTAAAACATGAAGGCCCTACAGCTTTTAGAGGATTGAGTTCGCTTTCTGCCCTCTCTGACAGCTTTTCTTTGTGGAGGAGGAGGGTAAGAGGTAGGGAAAGTAGTATTTGCAAGAGTACTAACAGTCTATTGCTACCTCACAGTTACTACTGTATTGGGCCATACACAGCTCAGAGGACATGGCTAACACTTCTCCCTCTACGTGGTCAATTGTACCTTCAGCTTCCCAATAAATGGTGGCACATGCACTCATCTGGTACCTGGAAAATTAACATAAAGTGCCAGAAGTTAATTATTGCACCTCCTCCTGCATCTCCAGGCATCTGCAAAGAACAACCACCACACAGAACAGTCTTGTCCTCTTTCATCAAAGTTTGAACAACGGGTATTTTTTACATCCGTATGCACAGTGCACAATCAGCAGGGAGAAGTGCAAAGAAGGTCCACCAAAGAACAATTTTACCAAATTTGATTTTTAATGAAGAAATCCAAAACGTGTTTTATTCCAGGAAAACAGTTTTCGAGTTACAATACTGAAGGCACATATTTGTGAATCCATGGTGCAAAATTTGACACTCTTGTGTAGACACCTGGGAAATTCGGTCTTCCACATCCATAACCCCAGCTAACAATGCCAGTCAAAAACCATTTTCCACCTCCATTGCTTTGACATGACAGTGGTCCACCGGAATCACCCTAAAAAGAATATATTGAGTTGTAAGTGTTTACAATGAAGATTACTAAAACTGGGACAAAATTCCACATGGCATATTTTGCCTATGTAATCCCAACAGTGATTATATTTTCCCATTCACACAGTTCAAACCATCAGATGGTCAATAGGGTTTTTTCTTTCTTTCTTCTTTAAAGAGACTTATTAGACTAGGTTTGAAATTCATATTTTGTTCCCTAGCCTCAAACTTGAAGCTAAGCCCCTAATCTGCTCCTTAATATGCATCTTGATTTATAGGTTACACATTTACTACTCCAAAAAATAGTAAGCTTAAAAAAACATGAACCAAACCAAACAAAAATATTAAATGATGAAATAAGTTCTTTCAAGTTAAATGGAAACAGGTTGAATTCCTCAACCGATTTCAGTGGAGTTTTCCTAAAGGCAAAAAGCCCCACGTGCTTTCCTCTAGTAGATACAAACCAGCATGTAATGTTTAGGAGCACGTAGCATCTTTGTAACTTGAGCAGTTAAAATGAAGCCTGTTATTGACGTCAAAGATTTATACAGGGTGACATAATTCCATAATACAGAACAAAGTGAAGAGTACTCTTCCTT
This sequence comes from Pezoporus wallicus, assembly GCF_028554395.1. Taxonomy (NCBI): domain Eukaryota; kingdom Metazoa; phylum Chordata; class Aves; order Psittaciformes; family Psittacidae; genus Pezoporus; species Pezoporus wallicus. The sequence continues at coordinate 129,401 of NW_026637726.1, forward strand.
TATACAGTATTCTTGCAGAAATAATTTGGCAGAGGTTTAGGCAAAACAATGTGCCACCATATGGGCAAATTATCTTGGACCAAGCTTATACTTCCCTGAAAGACTCTACTGTACACACAACACCACTGAAATAGACAACTAGTAGCAAATTAAACTTTACCAAAACACTGGATGCAAAAAAGGACTTTCAAAAGCAAAAGGGGAGTTGGTCAAATGTAGAAGTTTTGCAAGAGAAATGCCTTCCTTCCAGACATATTTTGTTAGGGCTAGCAAATGATTTTGCTTTAACTTTATAGGATTTTAGGATATGCAGGTTAGAAGGGCATCAGAAGATGATCTAGTAAAGCCACCTGCTGCTCAAAATAAGATGATATTGAAATGTACAACAGAATTGTTAAAGATTTAGTTTAGAAGGCAATTGCCAAGGAAATAATAAATAGTGGGATTTTGCATTTAGCAAGCTTTCAAGCTTTTTCTTCAGTTCCTGGGACAAAAGTGGAACAGCAGCATTTTTCATGACAGAAATAACACATTTCAATCAGTTCTAACAACTGCCATACATAGTCACAAATCATTTGCCCTTACAGAAATGCAGCCAAAAGACCTGTAAATTGTGCCTTACCTTGCCTATATCTTCAGTGGCCATACAGATTCTTCAGTTAGTGAAATTGATACAAACTCTCCAGCTAGTGAAAATGATGCTTTATGTCAACAGCTTCACTAATCTCTAAGAAGCAGCTAGAGCATTATACTCACAAAGCCCTAGAACACTGCCTGTCCTAAGAGCAATTGTGGTCTTCCTCACTTTTACTAGACCAGTAAAAGCTAGAACATCTTGCAGATTTCATATCTCCAGCATTATATATAAAAGAACTCAGTGCTTTTATATTTTAGCAATAAACACACTATTTTATTAGTAAATATATGTTTATACAAGTCCTATATAATAGTTACATAACATATATAATATAAACTCTATGAAATATATTCTATAAATTTATAGTGTGTATATATAGTTTTACTACAATTTGTTAGAAGCACATTTAGAACTTCACATTTGTCATCTTTCAGCATTCCCAGATCAGAAATATAATGCGTTTGAAAATTTATGCCTAGATGTCTGCATCTCATCAGACGGCCCTGTAGTTCCAAACTGGGAGGAAGGAATCCTGGAAACAGACTGGCTGGTTCCTAACTTATTCCTTCAGCTGGGAGACCCTTGTGCCAAAAATTGCCCGACTTGGACTTGTTATTGCAGCTTGCAAATTGACCATCCCTTGGCCTGCCACTGAAACTTAGGGTGGCCACTCATGCACATAGAGCAGTACCAGACTGAAAACACTTGCACGACAGATTTGGTGCTAGAGAACTCTTACACTGCTGTTTTTCTGAACTGAAATGTACAGACCACACAGTCATCTCTTACACCTCGTCAGGCAACAACAAAAGACAAGATAAACTCTATGCAAAGTGTGCTAAGATACGTACTTTGCATCCATCTCTTTTCCCAGACATGAGTCCAGCGCAGAACATCCTAGCTGTGATAATCCCGTACGTGGAATGACATACTGTTTGGTCAATGATTTTTACCTCTGCTTTCTGAAGGACTGCTGAACCTTCATCATCTGGAAGACACATTGAAACAAGAATGATCCAACAGGACTTGGGATTTTACTCATCTATTGAAATACAAACCAGGAAGTCTTCAGAAAACATTCACAGGTGCTTTTGACATCCAAGTTATTCCAGATCCCAAACAACTAACTGCAATAACATAGAAGCACTCTTCTAATATCAGGCATTTTTGTAATGTGGCCTTGGGCCTTTGGCCACATCAAATCCAATGGCATATTCACTAGGGTCAGTTAAAAAGCCTTTTCTAATGCCTTTTGCAAACACCTCAAGGCTTAACTTGGTCTCTTTTTAGTTTTAAAAGGAATCAGAATCTCACAAAGGTATTCAGCTCATCACGACACAGATTCACAATTAGGGTGCTCTGTCTGAAGGTGCAGGATCTAAAAGCAAGATTATGAGTCAGAGTTACAGAACGCAAATTATTCCTCTAGCAGCATAAAGAACTTGGACATATCTGAAGACTTGGTTCTCTCTGTCTGAAAGCTTTGCTAAAACACTTCTGTAAGTTACCTGCTTCCAGAAAAATAGGATTAAACTGGGTTGTCCCCTTCTTTGTATACAATTGCTCTAAAATATCACCAGGTGATCACTGAATATAGCCAAATAAACCTTACCAACATTTTAAAATACACAAGTGTTGCCTTACATCATGAAACTTTGTTTCAGGTTTTGATAAAGCTGCTATTAATGAAATACGTTGAAAAAATACTTAAAAGATCAATTTGGCAATTAAATTGTATAAAACGATGACGAGAAAAGAGGGGATCAGGGAAAAGAAAACTCTTTTTCAGGCATCACATTTATCTTTCAAATAACCAGCTTTTAAGTTTCACAGATAACTAACCAATTGGTCAAAGAGGAAACCAGAGATGTTGCCCAGAGTTATAGATGCCCATTCCTGGAATTGCCCATGGGCAAGTTAGATGGGGCTTTGAGCAACCTGGTCTAGTGGAAGGTATCACTGCCCATGGCAGAGAGGTTGGAACTGGATGATCTTTAATATCCCTTATAAGCCAAACCATTCTCTGATTGAAAGACCACACCACACATCTGTATCACCATCCTTTCCCGGTCAGGTGGTTGCAGTTGGTTTTGCAACCATATATTCTCTCACAGGTATTTATAAGGAGGCTGACTGTAATTTAGCAGATGGTAATTCTGCCTCTGGACATCATGTCAAAATGCTGGAGGTTCACTACCTGCTGCTGCCTTGTACCATGCATTTGCCTCTCCTACAGTCTGCAAGGAGCAGCAGGATGGCCGAGTCCCCCCCAGTGCTCTCAGTACCGGGAGAGCAGGTGAGGCTGGACCAGGAAAGCCCTGCAAGTGCAGGCAAACCACCTGGACCAGGGCATTGGTGGCAAGACCTCAGTCTTGGTGCAGTGGCAGTTACATGATTTACATCAAGGGAAGCCATCACACCTGTAGTTACACCAGAAGGGCTTTAGGAAAGCAGCCACAAGAGAGGCAGAAGGTACCAGCATTCACACAAGCAAAGAGGGACAAGCAGGTTGGAGTGCAGCCATCGTGTCAAGCTGCAATCCAAGGACAGAGCTAGCACCTCACAGCATAGCTCCCTTCAAGCCTTAGCTAACAACATGAGTACACAGGACTTCCAGATCCACAGGACCAGCAGCCAATTTTCCTGAGCATATGGATGCTGCGTGCATGCAGGAACCTCCTTCTGTAGGACAGTAGGTTCAAACCATTATGGTTTTCTGCACACCTCAGCAACGCAACCAAGGCAGGTGTCCTGCACAACCACCCCCTTACAACTGTGTGAGGGTGGTGGTTTACCCGGGAAATGAAGCTACAAAAACCATACCTGCTTCCTGCTTTTGGCCCCAACCTGTTATCCAGCACTTGTCACCACTGCGGGCTACGTGTGAAAAGGGAGGCACGCAGATGGGCTGGATGACGTGGCTCATTGTGTCTGGCCATGGCTTGCTCAGCTGCAGCAGTGCAATGTCATAATCATAGTTCCTGCTGTTGTAGTATTCATGGACTACGATCCGTCTCACCGCAGAGACAAATTTGGCATGCCCTTGTGTTTGCATGCCCAGGTGAGCGCTCCAGGCTCTGGGGTCAGCCAGCCTGGTTGGGAGCAAACACACAAGTCATCTCTTTAAAAAGCACCCCAAAACACCTACCAACAGTGAGATGGGTAAAAGAGGAGAGCACATCCCACCTCAGAACATTCAGTCTCTGGAAGCTAAAGGTGTCTGGCGACACTGGTGTTATTTGGGACAGAGTTTAGGGGGAAGACTGCTTACTTGCTCCCTTGAAAGCAGTGTGCTGCAGACACAAGCCACTCTCTCGATATCACTGATGCCCCACAGTAAGCAGCTCCTACAAAGTGGAGGCTGACCTGCCAAGGCCATTCACCTTCCTCAGTGTTTGTACCGCCTACAATCCGAGAGTTGGGATTGCTGCTTTTGCTGCTGCCACAACCTGCAAGGGATATTTCAGGTTATAATCCACATCCGTGGTGCTTTCCTTTAGTGAGAGAAGCTCCAGAGAAACTATCACTTATGTCCTGCTCTAACCAGAAAACTCTTCCTTGAAACAAGAAGTGAATCCATAAAAAAGGCTCTGGCTTGGGAAATATAATAAGCTTTTGTAGGTCTGCTGTGGAAATCAGCCTCTATTTCTTGTGCCAGCAATGTCAAAGGACCAACTGATTTAATAAGTGTCAACATGAATATCTAAAACCAGGCAATCCCTCATCATTGTTTTAATAGCCCTGAACAGAAAGGAGTCCATCAGGAAGGAATGAAGTTCAGAATCATCAGGGCACTTATTTCTTGCCAAAACAGTGGGAATGATACAAGAAAAACGTTGATAATAGCAGCCAAGTATGTGGAGTTTGATCATTTATTACTGCAGAAACCAGATGGTCTAATCATTAATTTGCATGGAAACAACTGACAGTCAGAAAATGCTGTATATTACTAACTCACAGGTGAATAAGTAATCTCCCAACGCAAAAAACTGCACACTGTAGATTGAAGGAAGAAAGACCATTCTGTAAAGCCATATATCCATCTCTACTGTATGCACATAAAGCTTTTGCTCAGGAGTCTTAGTCCCACATACAAGTGTTAATGCTTTTGGGCACTTCCCGTCACTCAAAGTGTCAAAAGCAGCATTTATGTTTCCAAACGCAAGCAGACTTACAGCTAGGCTTCTAAGATGCCCTGCTGAATCCAAGGCACACAGGTAGCAGGCCAGAAACACCCGAAAATACTCAGTTCAAGCAACAAATCCTAATCCCACTTCTATTGCTATGGCAGTAACAATCACCTATTTACTTTCCAGCAAAACAAGCTGAAAAGCTTGTATAGGGGTTACTTTAGGAAGATTTGAGACTAGAACCTAACTTCATCCTATGATATATTGGCATCTTCTCTGTCCAGAAGAGAGAAGCAAAGAGTAGGTGGGTTTTATCTCATTGCAGCTGTGTAGCTCCTGAAGTCCAAATACAGTCTGACTCCAACAGAGGACCCTGACACTGCCGCAGGCAGCAAAACCACTGCCTTACCAGCTAGCCAGGTTCACCCTGCAATTAACCCTGTTTCCCTGCTCCTTAACATAGCTACAATAAACTTTACAGCTAAGACTCCCCCTAACAGTGAGCTCACCTTCCCACAAGATCTTTAACCAGACTTGAAGTAAACCAATAGCTGATCATTCCCCCTTACCCTGACAGCATGCAATAAACTGGAGGCTGCATTGCCCACTTCTCAGTACCCTCTGCGTGCGTTCTACCTGCTCCAAAACACAAAGTAATAAAGGGCTTTACTGTGTAAAAAGTTTGAAGTTCAAAAAGATGAGCATTTGAGAGGGACTTACTGCAGCTGCTTTCATCGCTTCCATCGATACAGTCCACAGTCCCATCGCACTTTGCATTTTGTTTCCTAATGCACATGTTATTCCTGCACTGAAATGTGTGGTTGGTGCAAGGAACACCTGAAACAGTTGGAGGGGGAAACAAAGAGAGACTATTGGCTCAGCTTGACACATGAAGACCTGTCTGCACAAATAAAAGATTCATTCATATATTAATAGATAGGAGAGAACATGGCAAAAGAGCACTTTAGCTTAAACTAGTCTCTAAGTAGAAGAGACTATTCAAGTAGAACTACTAAGGTTCATCAAGTCGGCCGAGTCCTTTCCCATAGCACTAATGAACTTGGATATAATAGTGAAAGATTAGCTGTAGAGCAAATGTTAGGCTAGAAACAGAAAACATCCAGTACTCTGGAAAGAAGCCCTCTTTTCATGTTTACTACTGAAATATAAGATCATAGTGAAAGCAGTCATGCAAATTGTATTCAGTTAAATTGCAATCCTTGACTTGAGCATTTGGTATTTCCTTGTGGCTTGCAACAAATAAGGCCGCTCAAACCCCTTTGTCAATGCACAGAAGTATCTCGTCCATTTATCTAAAGAGTTAAAGAAATGACTGATTCAAAGCTTTCACGTGCCTAATGCTAAATTTACAGCTTCCATAGCATTTTAAACATATTAACCTTATAACCCTGAAAACGGCTTCAGGGAAACCATCACTTTCATGGTTATTTTACAGATGGTAAAACAGACCTAGGAAATAATTTGCACAGATTATGCTTTAAAGGGATAAAATCAGGGATTCAAGCTTTAAATCCCCAGATGCCTATCTTCCATCCAGAGTACTTAGTTCTGCTGCCAGTATTTTGCTGAAACAGATGCTCGAGAGCTCATTAAAAAGAAATGGTTTAAAATCAATAGTGGCTTGTTCATATCAGAAAACTAAACAGAATTAGATAGCCTCAGTTAGATTTGATAGTGCCTCTTAACTCTTTGAATATGGCATCCAGTATTCAAGTCGGGATTGGATAGGTGATAGAAGAGAGGAAGAAATTAATCAGGAGAATATCCTTACTGTGGGTGCAGTTCTGCTCATCTTTTCCATCCTCACAATCACTTACTCCATTGCAGGCAAGTGGGCTATCCTGTATTGCGAAGCTGGAGTTACAGTTCCACTCAGGGACAACTTGAAAAACATAAGTCAGATCAGCCACAGAGGAGTGCTTGTATTGCTAACACTACCCTTCTGAACATGCCTGGGTACCACTTTCATGCCTTCGATGCACAGCACGAGGATGAGTACGAGGGCCACATTATCCACACAGAAAATAAAGCACAAAGGAGTTCAGCCACTCAGATCACGCACTGCCCCAAGTGCTGTGGCCCCAGTGCTAACCCTCTTTCACCATGGACATTATTATCTACTCTATGCACCCCGATTTGTCATTGCCCCACAAAAATAACTCAAAATAAAACTTTATAAATACCAGCATTTATCACTTGAGGAAAAATCAAAATACAGCCTAATAAAGATATTTTTGCACATCTGTCTTTCTTGTGCTTTCCAATGCCATACTTTCTTTGCTCTTAGTTCTGTCCCTTGCTAATTAACTATGAATTAAGCATTGAAGAGACTGACTCACTGGATATAAGGAGGAAGTTCTTTACTGTGAGGGTGGTGAGGCACTGGAATGGGTTGCCCAGGGAAGCTGTGAATGCTCCATCCCTGGTGGTTTCTAAGGCCAGGTTGGACGAAGCCTTGGGGAAGATGGTTTAGTGTGAGGTGTCCCTGCCCGTGGCAGGGGGGTTGGAACTGGATGATCTTAAGGTCCTTTCCAACCCAAACTATTCTATGATTCTATGATTGTCTGTAGCTGGAATTGCAGAGGAAGCTATATACATATTCTTTCTCTTTATTCTCCCTCCTATAAAGTTTTCACCTTGCTTCATCTATCTTCAAAGGCTAGAGAATACATTTGTCAGGGTCAGGATCTCTAATAAGCAAATACAAACCGCAAAAGAGTTCATCGCTTTCATCGAAGCAGTTGTTTATCCCATCACAGCGCTGCATCTGCCGGATGCATAAGCCGGTAGAACACTTGAAATGTCCAGGTGGACATGCTGGAAGTATAACAAAAACAGACAAAACAGCAAAACAAAACACAAACAAAACAAGCAAAACCCCATTTTAAAGCTTCCTTCTCCCAGATATTGCCAGCTCATTTCAATTTGCAGTCGCTGGCACGAGACAGCTTAGAATGCCTTTCTTTAAGGGTAATCTCACTTTCAATAACCAACGTACACAGCACTTTGCAGCTTCAGTCAGTAACCTGTACTAAGGTGACTTCTGAGTTAAATAGATGTTTGTCTTACAGAATAGAATCATGAAGTTACCATCTTTCTATGTACTCCACATACACGGAATGCATAAAATTGCCTTAACATGACAAGTATCTCTGACTAGACATCACTGCTTCTCTAGTACTTTGACATGAACACATAAGATTAACACAGGGTGAAAAGTATCAGTAAACAGTTGTTTGCTGTAGGCCTTGAAAAAGCTTGCAGTTGGTACACTTTTATCAACTTCTTGAGACCTTTTTCAGCTCAGATTTCTATTTGCACATGAAGTATTTAAATGGATGGAAACACTGGAATAAGCGGTTGGCGACTGGATGCTCTCTATTACTTGGAAGTCCTTGTAGTAATAGAAACACTGCAAACAAAACCTTGATGGTTAAAACAAGCAGGGACAGAAGGCTTCAACTGACTGCACTGTGGCCACTGCCTTAAAGGAAGCTTTAAGATGATGAGGGCAGACTGTGTGCGTAGAGGAAACCAGAGCATGCTGCAGATGCCTGCAAACATCGGCTGCATAGCCTTAATAAGCTAAGTAAAGGTTCTCTGTTTGACAGTCACCTGGCTTAGTAAGATTAGAAAGGAAAACAAACTGAAACCCAAGAGGGAATTTCCTGCATAAGCCTAACTAGGTCCTAAAGGACCTCAAAAATGCTGCTTCACAGGTCTGAAATGCAAAGGTGGGTTGAAAAACGATTAAACCCATCTTACGCTGGCTGATGTTGTAGCTGCCATACTCCACCAGAAGTGGCTTCTCTGAGACCTTCGAACTGCACTGAAGCTCGATGCTGACAGCAAAACTTGCAATGTGGAAGACTGTTTGGTGATCGACATAGTAACCGCAGTACCTAAGAAGTGTTCAAAGAGCTTTAAAGCAGCCTGCACGTCAAAATTGCCTTTAAATGTGAGCATCACAGGAATTCAGCAATCCCATCATACTGCATGTAATTAAAGAGCCAAAAACTGAAACAAGCGCCCAAATTCCCCAAAATGCTGGTCATGATCCTTCATGACCACGCAAACAGATATGAGCAAAATGTTTTGCCATAACGTCTGCAGGAATAGGGATATAATGAAGAAATGAGTATTTTTGTCACCAGTTCTGATAGATGTTTTTCAGAAGATTTGGATTTTGGGGAAGACTTAAGTTTGGTGGCAGGAGAAACATCAGCACAGTAGAGAGCAAATTTAGCTGCTCTGATTTTGAGGACTGCCCCTAATGAAGAGTATGCAAAGGCACTGGGATAACTTTGGAGGCAGAGGGGAATAGAGGTAGGGAATCTGAAATTACTTCGAAGTAGTGACCCAGCCTTCATCCACCATTTACATTCTGGAGTTTTACCTTTGAAAGTTACATGTTCAGATAACTAGGCTGGATGGGGCAGGAGAGGAAATCCCTTGGGGGCACATCTACATCCAGCTGCCCTGGATTTCAACCTGGGGGGCCACTTAACTCAGAGATACCCAAATGCTCCCTGATGCCAGCAAACATTTAATCCACTCATCCCCTTTCACCAAAGACACCAAAAGATGTTGCAACTGGCACTTCCATGTTACAAACACACCCCCAAAAAAATGCTTTAACAGGGACAGATCATGCTGGATCATGCTTTAAGACTTTGAGAGAGATTTAAACATAATAAACCAGTGAACATTGACAGTACAAGTTGTTCTAGAAGTAAAAATAAACCTTTTCTTCTGTTCCACTAAAATTCTCCAGAAAGGAAATACTTAAGACAAAAAGCATCTAGCTTTAAGACTCCTGTCAAGAAGAGTCTCATCTATCTAAGCAGACCTAAAAGCAGAAACAGCTGTATTGATTCTTGGCACCCACACTTGCTGGACAGCAGTGCAAGTCACATGCTGAAGTTAGAGCTCAAAAAAACCCCATGAAAATGGATTATTGCATTGTTAAATGGACTAATGGGCTATTATGGACTTTAATGTGAGGTGTCCCTCCCATGGCAGGGGAGTTGGAACCGGATGATCTTAAGGTCCTTTCCAGCCTTAACTGTTCTATGACTCTATGAGTCCATTATCCAGAGGTAAATATTTGCCTTGTTTATTTGGCAACACCAGGCATTGCACCACAAATACTCTTCATTTCAATGGATGTAGGAAAACTGGTCAGTAATTTCCACATGGATAGATATTGCCTTGGTGTCCTATGCACCACACTGAAGCATGCCATAGGGAATGCCCATGCTCCTTCATATGCTTCTGTATGTGCTTTGTTTCACCGTATGAAAATGAAACATCCTTTGAACAGACCTGGGAGCTTCTGTTCCAGCAATACGAAAAAGAAATGAAGAAAACAGTTGTAAAAATAGAAAAAAAAAACAACCTATCAGAGCTAAGAGTGAAGACTTCCTGCTACAGGAAGTCTCATTCTCACTCATTTTAGCGTCTCTGTTGTCAGCGTTCCCAACCTAAAACAGCCTGCCAAAGTGCACAGCAAAATACCACCTAACCATCTGATTCCCCTCAATCAACCCACAGCATTTTCTACATTTCTCCTTCTGTCAGTGACTTGGGCCACGTTCTTACAACAAATCTTGGCACCTTTTAAAGCAAACAAAAAACCCCACCACCACCATCACCTTCCAAAAAAACCCAACAAAACACACCCAAAAACTGAGGGCTGCATTGCCCACTTCGCTGGCACATGAAACTACCTCATCTCACCGAAAGCAGAGAAAGCTCCAGCCTATCTGTGGAAGATCTGATGCAGCTACATCAAGGAGGCCATGTGCTTGTGGGACTTGTAAGATAGAGCTACAAATCCTTGGGAGCCTTCTACTGGTTTTACTAGCCATTTCTCCAGGCCCAGGGCAAACGGAGGTTGCAAGGCACCATCTGTAACTGCGCTATTGCCACAGAGAGAAACTAATTAAGGGATTCAGTCTCATTTGTTGAAGCAGGAAGTGGGATACCACATCCCCAAGTAAGGGGCTGAGTAGATACATACATCATGTAGCAGAAACAACAGGATGTTGCACCAATCGTAGAATACCAGGTTAGAAGGGACCCCAAGGACCATCGGGTCTAAACTTCCTTGGTAAAAACATGACCTAGACTAAATGGCCCAACATTGGCCAGCTGAATCTTAAAAGAGCCCAATTCAGCACTTCCCTGGAGAGATTATTCCAATGGCTGATTGTTCTCACTGTGAAAAACTTTCCTTGTGTCCAGTCAGAATCTCCCCAGAAGAAACTTGTGCCCATTACTCGTTGTCTTTCTCATGTAAAAAGGAAGTCTTCTTGGTAGCCACACTTTAATTACTGGCTTTAAGAAAAAGAAAATACTGCAACCTCTTTGTTCACATAAACCTCTAATGGTTTGCTTGCAAAAACTCATTGATATTTGTGCCTCTAAGAACATCAGCAAAAGTAGTTCATCAACTGCAACACCTCTTGACGAGGCAAAGGAACCTTTGTATGTCCACTGGAAGAAAGACAAGGAAGAACAGCATGATTGTGTTCAGTGTTTCTGGTTAGATAAAGTCTCTAGTGGTTCAAAAGGCCTTATCTGCACTATCTTCACAGTAGCAGTCTTTATTTACCAAGATCTGCCTTCTGAAGCTTCTTCACCCTTTTTACCCAAGATAGCAGAAGATCCACGCTATGAGCTGCAATTGCAGGAAGCTGAAAAAGTGAGGTCTGTCCCTTTTCATTAACCATTAAAATTTAGGGAAAGAAAAACAAATATTGACTATAAAAATGTTTCATGAACTAAATCATATCCTTACAATATAAACCCATCACCTTTTTTCCTCCAGATTTTACTTTTATTTGATTCATATCTCAAATCTTTCCAATTGTGTCATAAAAAGGACATTAAAAAAAAAAACCAAAACACATCAAATGTTCTTTTTTGACTGGTGTTTTTATATGCCCATCTAGTCCAGCAACCAGTTTCCAACAAGGTTCCACTTTAGGAGGTTCAGACAAACCGAGTTTTGCCTATGTAAGTACAACGTGATATCAAGGAATATAGAAAGTTCTCTCCTCTCTAATTCTTTCACTTACATTTTCAAAGGCCTAACTGGCTCTGCTTTGTTTCAGCAGCAAGTTCACAAATTCAGTTTCAAGTCTGATCTTACTGAGGTTTCCACCTGAACAAAGGTTTTGAAAGAAATAAATAAATACAACCCAACATCCTAAATCCAACTTTGTCGCCTCATGCAGTAACTGAAAGATGACTTATAAATCTGAGAGAAAATGGGTGGACAATGTGTATAGAAAAGCAGTACTTTACTTTAAAAAACAGCATCAGTATTTTAATAATAAACATTTAAGGAATACAGTGGTACCTTGGCAGCCAATGCGTGCAGCTTCTCTTTCAAGAGAACCAGTGACTAGAATGCGGAAGCAGTTGCTCTTCTATGTCCAATAATCTCATTGTAATAGCTTTCACTGAGAAGTTAATTAGGTTCAGTGTCCTCATGAGCAAGCATAGAATCAAGTTTCACTTAAAAGGGTTTTTAACAGGCCTTGTTCAACGATCCCAGAAAACCCTTAATTACTTTAGGGTTCACAGGGCATCCTTCTGCACTCAACTGTTCCCATTTCTTTCTCTCCAGAGAATACCAAAGGCTCTTGTTTTCATGTTTCTGGTACTTCACAATAGAAAATTTTATATATCCACATAGATATTTTTGTAGCATTTCAAATACACCATGAGCCAAAGTGAAAGAATGCTAAGAGACAACCAGTGAGGTGTCTGTCTGTGGAAACCATCCGAGTGAGCTGCAGGAGCGATAGGAAGGTTTATTTTGGTAATGCTAGTTTAATAACATTAGAAGAAGTACTTACATGTGTTCATTAATTTTCCACCACCCTCGCTCACAGCCTTTAATATTCTTCTCACTGATGGTATAGTTATGAAACTTCAGAGCTATACCAAGGCTCTTCTGTGGAGTCTGTTGTGAACAAGAGAGACAGTGAAAGCAGTCATCGTTTTCCTTCTGCAGACATTGAACACGAAAGTCTTTAGACTTATCTCAGCAATTATGGTGCTTGGCAATGCAACACTCCAGGAACTGTATTGGCTTTGTTGGCTCAACAGCCAGCACTTGAGACACCTGCCAGCTACTGAGTAAAAGCAAAGGTTGGCAAAGTCCCACCATAGCTGCGAGCTTTCTCCTCATCCAACAACAGTCCTTTCATCTTCAAAAAGCCACTGGCCACAGAACGCAGCTTTTGTATCCTGATCAAAGCACTCAAACACATCCAAATTTACTTGTGTAGGGACACACAGCCTGAGTGGATTGTTAGCTAAGGTACTGCACTGAATACCTGTGTCACCTTTGTAATGCTAGAAGTTATTTCTACCACCATATTGTAGTCTTCTGCAAGCACCCAATCAGCCAAGCATTCTTCACCACTCTATAGAAGATTTTTAAGACCCGCAGTACCACAAAGGCTCATACTGAATTAGAATTTCCTTTATTTAAAGGAGCAAAACTTTTTTGCAAGATACGGCAACGTTCCTTTAAAAACAAGGGCTGGTCTAGGACAAGAATCCACAAATGGAGGGTTTTTTCTCCTTTTCTTTAACAGAGAACAGGAGGAAATAAGAGACACTTTCAGCATTGAACTACTGACAAATTAAACTGTTGTGAGAAATAAGTTTTGGGGGTTGCTCATGTTAAATGTTCAGGAGCTTTCCCCTCAGAAGTCCAGGGTGAACTGAAGACCTGAAGCCTAACAAAGGAAAAAGAAGTAATTGCCTTCGCTTTCTAGAAAAGGAATTGGCTGTAGGTCATCGCTAGCTGGATTCCATGCAGATGGGTGAGTTTCAACATGGGCAACCACTAGCTCAACCAGACATGAGTAACACAAACAGAAAGATAAGATAGGTAGAGAGTGGACTGTGCCATATCCATTGCCATATTACTTAGAAAACACTGAAAGGCAAACCACAAGTCAAAGATCTTATCTTAGCAGCATCAATAGGGAAACACTAATGTCATCAGACCAGGCATGACAATATTCTAAACTGATGTAAACTTGTGGACATTTGCTTGCAGGAAAGTACCTGTAAAGATGCAGAAAAATGATACCAAGAGGAAACAATCTGTGGGATTGTACCGATAGGACAAACCATCTTAGCCAGAAAATTTATTAAGCATATCAAAATAGACTGAAAAGAGATACCACGGAAGTGGCAGCAATAACTACATCAGGGGAATATTTTTTACCAGTTTTTTTGGGGTGGGAAGAGTTGATTTAAAAACAGTGAAGTCTTACATTCTCTGCCACTAAAACAATCCTGCAGGCTAAACATTAAAACTTAGCTCTTTATCGTTATAATAGGGCAGTTTAGGAACTGTGTTCCCCTAGTTAAGAGAAGGTTCTAAGAACAAAAACAGAAAGGAAAACCCCAATACAAGACACCTGAGCACAGCCAGCTATTCAGCTATATCACATCTATAAACTGCTGCATTCGTAAGGATGAAGGTTACTCCCTACACAATCGTTTCTGCTCTGCTTACAGGCTCTGTGTGCCCAGAGCATGCAATAGCCTAAGAGAATCATGTTACCTGGAAGTTCCACGCACAAAGACATTTTGGAGGATAATAGCTTGGGTAATAGGGACTTGTGATTCTTCCTTCATAGCCAATTTTCTCTTTTGTTACTATTGCTTTTCCACACCCTAGGGAATAGAAAAGAAAGCAAAGTTTGGTGAACCTCAATATACTTCATATAGATAGATATTCAGATGGCTAAGCCCAGATTTATCAGAACTCTTCACTGCAAAATGGGGCAGCTGACAAATTCCATTTATCTGGGTCACGTTGCAAAAGGATTCCCTTTCCAATTGTGCACACAGACAGGAAAGGGATGTCAATTCTAGGAATGCTTGCAGGGCTCTGCAAGACCAGGATAAAACATTGTGAAGATTCATATTGGTTGTTTCACTAAAGGCAGTTCTGCCAACAGGTCTTAGTGAACCGTGTTGCACATCAGTGCATCCACACTGCAGTAATACATGAGTATCTCTAGTTCTAAAATGCAGCTCTTTAGAAGAGAAATGGACAACGTACTAAACTAACCAGCCTCCTCGAAGCCAAAGTTTCCTTTTATGACTGCTGAATGGATTTAAATAACTCATTAAAAACAAAAAATACAGAAGCAAAATACACAGAAACAATGAAAACTCAGCTCTGAATTTAAATCTACCAAATAAGAGCTTGGAATTTAAAGTTACTTAAGATGGAGGTTTTCTCACATGCTTTTATGATGGTACTTTGATGCCTAATTACTTTCAAAAGGAAAGTATGCAGCATCTTTTGGGGCAGCTTGAATTCCCTGGCATTAGCTTGGAGTTTTACTCCTTGTGCTTTTAGGGTAGGTTTCCTTGTGCCATTTGTGATTATGATCTGTAGGTTTCCTTGTACTATTTGGTTTTATGATCTAAGCACTTCTTAAAGCAACAAAAAGCAAATGATTAACTTGCTGGACAAACAAAACTGGCTCCTTTGCGTTAATGTGGAAACAGGCACCGGTAGAAAATGCAGACAAAGCTACTGAAGTTTTGCTTTCTGAAAGCAGGTTTTCGTGCTGAACTCTCTCCGCCTTTAACATCATCACCGAGCCCCAAACCAGGAGAGATCCCGAGCAGGGCTACTCCCGGAATAACAGCTCCATCTACTGCTACAAGCAGCCGCGATCAGCTGAGCTCAGGCTGCAGGTTACTGCCTTCTACCTCCGAATTTCAGTGAAGAGCAGTTAATCTGCACAGATTAAATCACTCAGGAGGAAGGCAGATGCTTGGCAATGCAGAGGAAAGGAAGGAGAGAGAGAGGCATGCAGAAGAAAACCAACTGAGATACAGGAGTCGTTTGTTCATAGTCAGGAACTTGGCAATCACAAACCTACTTTCTTGTGTAATGACCTCAACATAGCCATGGAATTCCTTCTGTTCCTTTATTTGTGCTGCCTTAAACATTACCAGCATGAGGTTATTTGTGGACACAAGCGACACCAGTGAATCGGCTGGTTCACAGGCTCTGAGGGGGAAGAAAGGAGAGTACATACAATTGGTAAAAACAAATAACAAACCAAAATCCCAACACGTCTGCTCTCCTTCTGTGCACTAATTTTTCCACTGTTGCAGTGCTTACTTACTTTAAAGCCTGGTTAAAAACTCCCTGCTCTTAAACATCTATTACAAGGCCAATTAGAAACCCAGTATTGGAAAGTCACGTCTTAGAGATAAATTGCAAACATGATAATGAAGATGGAATGGTTAGGTCTAGTAGATAATACCGACTTGGAGCCTTCACTCCAAGTTAAAATGAATGAAGCCAATAGTAAAGAAAGTCTTGTAGAAAGAGAAAAATTCTTTCATTAGACCGACATATTTAGCTTGTTGTTGGGGAGTAGGAAAGACAAGCAAGTTATTCTTTAAGTCAGAAATGAAGAACCTAAGAGATCAACTAATCTCATTAAAAAATAATAAGTTATTTTCCGTATGCATTACCTAGCAGGCATCCTCAGCCATCTACAGATAATAGCAAGTAAGGGAACACCATTTGCTGGTTTATAGACAAGCCAGAGAGTGATTCAGGTTAGTAAAGGCCAGCTATGGAAGAGGACTGAAAAGCCAATGCTCTTTTTTGAGGCTTACACACACATTGACAGGACAAAGAAAAGGATTTCAGGGGTCAAAGCACTGAGCTCTTCAACTGCTTGATGGAGGTGCTTTCTCTTAGACCAAAGGTGCTGTCTTCACCTTTTGGTCTAACAAAGCCCTGTGGAAGCAGTTAACAGGAACTTAGGACAAAACTATCACCCAACAAGTATACTGGATCATTGAGGGGAGGCTGGGGAAGTGATAGTCCACAGCACTCAAGCCACCACAGCTTCAACTCTAGATTTTAAAACCCCTATAATAGACTCAAATGGAGCAGCTAAAAAAAAGGCACTGAGCTGGTGAGCGGTGGTGGTAAGTATCCAAACATCACGAGACTCAGTTTTAGAACTTCAGTCTCCGTATGAAGAGCACTAATATTAGAATGGAAGAAGAGTTTGCTTAGGGGAGGAAATTCTGAGTTTCTTTTAGTTAACATCTGTTTCCCAACAGAAACAGAAAATCCCACCCGGTAACGTGGGAACTTCTCATAGCTCTGTAGCTAAGCGAAGACGCACTCTAGTTGAAGACTACAGAAGAATTAAAAGAATAATTTAACTGTTTCTTTTATTAGCAACATAAACTTTTCCAGTTTTGTAAGGCAGGAGGAGGCGGCGGTGGTGGGACACAACTTGCCAGGTGTTGTATGTGTAATGCATGAAGATTAAAGTGTTTTTAACAACACAAAAAACAAACAACCAAGCAAAAAAACCCCCCACAAATGTACTCACCGGTACAGTATCTTATGTGTGATTGGCATGAGAGAGTCGTAGATGGTTAGAGAGTCCGTGATGCAGTTATCTGCTTCAATATGAAGGGATACTATTGAAAGACGAATAAGATGGCCCACTGATGCAGTCAGCTTAAAATAGCAGATCGTCGACCCCGAGGCAGTGCGGATATCCAGAGGAAAGCGCTCATGTAGGCGATCAGCATACATATCATACATACAATTTGTTCCTGTGAAAATAGCACACATTCTCAACATTGGGCACTCTGAAACTGTTAAATCCACGTGGCATTTAATAAAATACAATTACTTTCAAGTAAAGCAACATATGATAGCATAGCTAAACCTGAAAACAAAGTAATCTGTGCCACTCACTGTATTCATCTTCATTATAAGTCTGTGGTCAAGGGAAAGTCCATTCATAAAACTACAAAGCATAGCAAACAATGCTGTTAAGAGTCTTTGCAGTGTAGTCGCATTAAAGCGGCATCATTTTGTACAACAAAGCTCTGTGGAGCTCCCAGAGGATAAATCGCTTAAATAAAATAATTGTTCGCTAGGAAATGCCCTACTGCTAAGGTAGAAATCAACTCCCCCCCCCCTACAGATATTATGATATAATAAATAAAATCAACATAAAAATTCAGCTACACGTCTGTATTACTCTGGGGTTTTTTAGGCTACTCTTCAAACATCTGGGTTCTTGTATTGTGAAACAGGCTATAAGTGCTACCACTAAATTCAGATTGACCAACTCCTTCAGTTTGGAAGGGATACTAGGATTTTTCTTGTTCAACATAATGTCCTGCTCAAAGCAGGTTCAAAATGAATTCAGATCAGGCCTTTGTCCTGTCAAGTCTTGTAAACATTTGCCGCATTAGAAGTCACTGCTACAAATGGAATTAGTGTGAAATATATAGAGCCCAACCTACACAATAATTTTATATTTAAAAAAGGCAAAAAAAGTGTGTCATATTTTAGTTAATAATAACTATAAAATTACCCTACTTGCATCCAGTTTTCCAATTAAACCGGAACAATTTTGACTTTCAAGTCAAATATATTGAGGTCTTCAATTCAATATTGCAGCTCACAGTCAGCAAAAAGCTTAGGGATTTTTTTGTTTGGTCATATCTAAAACTCTAAACATAGCTCTTTGAATGACGAGAAGGAGGAAAAATACAAATTAGGGAGAGTAAGATCCAAAGTAAATATTTGCATTAATTCCTGCCTATTAAGAACACAAGTCTCTGAAATAGTTACTATCATGGAACATCTTTTACCGCACTATGAAAGTTCACTATCAGTTGTTGACTCGAATTCAATGTTGGCCTTTTAACCAGGAATTAATCAAGACAGGCAGAGGCAGGCTTTGTTTGACTTCCACTTCTAATTTGCAATCTTGAAACTAATGCTCTGAGTGTTTATGAACAATTTATAAGGGTCACATACCATTCAGTTGAATTAGAGTTACGACTATTTAAAGCTTTGGTTGAACCATTGTTGCTCTTACTTCCTTCTTGTTCTTATCTCTTCCCAGTAACATTCTTCTTATAATGGTTGTTTGTGCTTATTTACTCACCCTTGACAAAGACAGCTGTGATCATAATCTTCAGAATTATGTGACTGCCATTATTTCTACTAAGTAATTAATAAACTGACAAACTCACTGCTGGTATAGAGCACAGTGCAGAGAATTCAGAGCTAGCTCTGGAACTAGTATTAATGCAAGCATACCAGCTTGAAAGCACATCTAGATACAGTCCTTGCCCAAACCAACCCTGCATTGCCAGATACCATAGCAATGCAAGTCACTCACCTCAGCTAAATACAAGTCTCCTCTCCAAGCCATTCTTTAATAGATCTGCACTCCAGTGCTGGGCCATCTTCATGACAATGTAACTCCATTACTCTCAAAATACACACCATGAGATGCACCTTCCTTTTATGTGCTGCATTAACACTTTCATCTATGCACACATTCTATAGCCTTAAGCAGACACACTCAATGAACCCCAACAAACTAAATTACACCAATATAAGACTTTCTCAACTCCTGTGGTAATCCATGCTGCTCTTCCCCTAAAATTTCATTGCATACCAGCACTAAGCTTTTGGGAGATACCAGTTGCCGCCTGTGGTTGAAACTAAGTCTCTGAAAGACATCTAGAATATGAGAGGCCATCCTTCAGCCTTTGTGTGAGAGATACCAGATGAATCCTAAAAAATACTTAGCATCAGTATTTGTGTTGGACCCTTCTTATTTTCCTCTCTTTTAGGGACTGCACTCTGTAATAAATTGAAACACAAGATCTGACTATACTAATTCCTCTGCCCTGGAACACTTGGTGATGCAACTGTGGTGCGGGTAAGTACCAATGCACAAAATCATGCTGTATAATTGCAGTGTGTGTCAAGGAGATGTGACAAAGACCAATATTGCTACGCTTTGTTTGCAGTGTAAGTTGGGAAAGGCTTTGGGCAAATGAATGCTGTAGCAAACTTGACTTGAACTCTGACAAATTCCATGCTGATACCACTCTAAGCATTGCAAACCATGGTCCAGGGTCTATGACCCCAATTCCAACCGTGGACTACAGAACTAGATCTTAACTTGGCTGTAACAGTGACAAAAGTAATTGTTCAATCCTTAAAAAGCATGCAAGTTAAAACCTTGTAAGATAGCAGAAGTGGAAATCACAGCTAGAACTATAACAAGTTAATGTCTCACAAAAAGAAGTTAAATACACAGACATGGAAAGGTATAAACCCCTTAAGAAACTGGAACAGTGCAACTTCAAAAGATGAAGAATAAGCCTGTGTCAATGAGCAAGGAACACAAACACATCCCTAGCTGACTGATAACTGCTAGCCCAACAGAAACTTATCAGGTGTCTACCAAGGGTGATTGCCACACTTGTTTAGCCCAGCAGCACATTTTTTCTAGGTGCCTATTCCACATACTAGTGAACATAGATGTGCTGTACTTTTAAACTGTTTGTGAAGCCTCTGCCCACTGCCAA
Source organism: Pezoporus wallicus (assembly GCF_028554395.1). Lineage (NCBI taxonomy): Eukaryota > Metazoa > Chordata > Aves > Psittaciformes > Psittacidae > Pezoporus > Pezoporus wallicus. The sequence goes on from NW_026637726.1 coordinate 149,633, forward strand.
TATAAACTAAAGCAGGTATGCAAGTAACCATAAAAACTTGGTAAAACTGAGCTGCTTGAGCTAATTTCTGTTAGGGAATTCATTTGAAAGAAAAGCTCATCATTAACCTTGGAAAAAAGGGAGTAAAGGAGGATAAAGGATGGACAGATGGACCAAAGCATCGCTGCTGTTCAGTGTAAAAGGCAATGATTTAAATTCAGTACCACCCAGGTTAGAAAAGGTTAATCTCTTCAGCACAGTGAATAATAAAGAGCTGACCGAGTTTATTTCCTACCATGGCACAGGGTGCATGCATGAAGTTTACTAGTCACATTAGAGGCAGATCATATTTCTTGCACATAAGACTCTTGGTCTTTCTTATAGCAAGTCAGGACACAAATGTCAAAGCTGAATTTAACCCTCTTAAATTGACTCTGAAGAGCACCTTTGAGCTTAAGGTAAGAACTAAGCTTTATTCTCCACTTCTTTACCAGGAAGCTGCCAAAATGGTGAATTACCTGTTCCCGTTGATGACCAATAATCTGACCGAAGACCTGCTGCATGGAAAAAGAGTTGTGTGAGTTTCTTCATTTGCCCAAAAGCCAGAATTTAGGGTTAAATTCAATCACACTTTAGTTCTAGCACTAAACACAGGACAGAACAGCTAACTTTATGGGGGAGGCCACCCAAGCCCCCTTCATTTCTGCAGATCCTGCAATCAGCTTTGGAAGTATCACATCCCCAGACACCTCAGCACCTGAGGCGTAGAGAGACTGCATGTCAATTAAACAGTCAAATTCAATTGAAGGACTGATACTGAGGTACCCAGGTCATTTGCTCACCCTTGGACACAAAGTCCTTCTCATCTTTCAGTTAGACGGCGACCTTGGGCTGCAGCTTGTTCTGTCCTTCATTCATAGGACTGAAAGTCATGCAACAATTACATCACCTACAGATAACTTGAATCCCACATGGCTAATTTCTTCCCCAGACAGGAATGGTACAGGAGTTGTTTAATGAATGGGCAGCTTTATAATCCATTTTCTTAATCTTTAATAAAGGGGTGACAAGAATCACATTTTCAGTGAGGAGCTAAAGTTTGATCCATGTGGAAACCTTAACCCTTCATCTTTTTATACTTTTGAAGGCACACGCTAACCCAAATCCGTGTTGCCTACAAAGTGTCAGGCTTAGCTCCTGAATATGAACATAAGCACCCCAAATACAGGAAGTTTTGCAGTCATTGTTCACAAGGACACTTTGTACCTTCATTTGACCTCAAGTCTGGTTTTGACTTTCCTTTTTCCCCCCTTTTTTTCTGTAAAAATTTTAATATTAGAAGCTAAAGATGCCAGATAAAGATTTTGGTTTATTTATAGAATTTGCTACTCCAAGATAACATGTTTGTTTAATGAAGTGTTTCCTCAAGGCTATGGGCAAGAGCTAATACTAACCACTTAGTACAATGGAGTCCATGTCGACCGCAAGGCCCTGAAGACTTCCCACAGAGGTCCGGTTAATGATACTTGTCTGAATGGAATCCTTTAAAATGGCAGCCACACAATCCTCACACAGCACTTGGCCTTTTGCCTGTGGCACCACAAATACGATCCAGAAGTGGACAAGAAGGCCTCCGTTGTTGTTATTACTGAAATACAATGGTCCTACAGGTTATCATCGTGTTGAAAGCTCTCTGAAGACTAGACTCAACACAGGCTTCTGAAGTTTGGAAGTGTATGGCTCATTTCCATCTTGTGTGGCAGCTTTGACACACTGGATACGTTTACTTTATCTTGGGGAAACAAAAACTACTTGAATTAGAGCTGGATTAGCTCCTAAAAAAAATCAAAGCAGTAGTAAAATTATCACCACTAGACATGCAGAACACTGCATCACGATGCATTTCACCCTGTACTGTGCATTGCAGTACGTAAGGAACAATTCCTAGACTATTAAGGTAACACATCAGAGGACGTGTATGATCACCCCAATCTTGGAATCATAGAATCATTATGTAGATTCTATGATTCTATAGAGATTTTGCCCTTCTGTTAATGGGAAATAGTTTTATGACAATAACATAACTTAGAAAACACGTGCATCTTAGCCTATAATACAGGGCTGTGCTCTAAGAACATCTTAAAGTGGTTAAATCTCTGTGTGACCTATAAGCCAGAGCATCACCAAATCCCTTTAGGGAATTTCTGTTTGCCTTTGATTATACTTCTGGCAGACAAGCAACTGCTTACATAACTTTAGTTTTGCCCATACTTTAATGAAACTAATTGGTATAGGTTGTAAATGTATTTTGCTATCAGTACAAGTACATAGCAGAGATAAAAATCATAACCACCAGAAATAGGCTCACTTGCATTATATTACATTCTCATTACATTATATACTACCCTGCAGAAATGCAGTTATATTAACCACACTTTTACCTGACTTCTGAAACTGTGGTCTGCTTATAAAATTTGGAGAAAGAGGAGGTTGTGTAGACCAAGTTCATCTGAAAGAGAGAGTATTAAGATTTAGCCTAGGCTTTCCTAGGAATATCCTCTTTCCCACCAAGAACACGCAGCACGCACACATTTCCAGGCATACATCAGCCAAGCTAGGCAAAGCAGCAGACATAAACAGACCAGCTCTTCAATGCACCCATAACAAGTCAAATATTCCCAGGAAACACCAAACCTTCTGCCGAGGCCAGATGACACGTACAGCAATGCTTCTTCCACGTAGATGAGTTTTGAATATGGTGCACGTTCTTTGCCCAGGGAATTCCAAGCACAGAGGGCTTCCCTATCCTTATGCTGAAACTTCAGGCCAGTCTTCTGGCGTGCTTGTGATATTTTGTGTCTTGCTGCTAAGGTGCAGTTTACAGCATGCATTAGAGCCTTCAGGAGGGACCTCTGGAGAGCATCTAGTCCAGTCCCTCTGCTCAAAGCAGGGTCAATTACACCCGGTTGCTCAGGGCCATGTTCAATTGAGTACCTCCAAGAAAAGAGGCTTCACAGGCTCTGGAAACTGCTCCAGTGTTCCATCACCTTCACAGTTAAGCAGTTATTTCTAATATTTATATGGATTTTTTTTTTGCATTTTGATTCAATGCGTGCCTATTTTCTTCTCTGACAGCTTAATAATAACATACTTCTTTCCAAAACACCCAGTGTAAAATACATGGAGAAAGAAAAACTGCCCATTTCATGCTGCAGGACTGCCTTTGAGGAAAACAAGCTTCTGATTCCACCACTTCTTTGGGTGCATGTGACAGTGTGGCAAGGTAATAATAACCTTCCTTCCTCTTGTTCAAGGAGGCACACTTCTAAAGCCACAAGGTGGCATGTACCTCAAGCTGTTCAGATCGTGCTGGTTAAGATAAGTACCCAAGGGACTAAAACACAGATTATTTTGAAGAAAAGGCTGCAAAAATTGCAGTAATATTAGTCCCTAACTTTCAGTAGTTGACAAAGGAAGTCTGACAGTTATTTTAAGGGCTTAAATAAAACTGTGGGAGCTCAATCTTTCTCCAGATTAAACTACAAGGGATTCTATATATTACTGTTACTATCAAAGGGGAAAGAAGCCCATCTTGAGAGGTTCTTCCACTACCACTCTGGGGGTCTGTGGGCCAGCAGCCATGAACGCACGGGTTTTAAGTAGTAAAACAAGCAAAACCCCAAATCCCCCTAGCAATTTTAGTGCCATCACCATGAAGCACAGTTTCAGCAATGCAAAATCCATCGGTGAGTTCAGGCAAAATTTACAGACAAAAAGTAAATTCCAAGTTACATTCAAGCAGGAGGTGGTGACACTGGCAGTTCACACCTGCTGTATGTCACCTCTCTCCGCTGTGTGTGGCGATGGCGGGATGCTCTGGATCAAGAGCAAGACACAGGGCTCTCAATAGGTTAAAATTGCTCCATTGAGAGCAGGGGAAAGACATGGCCTGTGCAGGAGAACAGGAACCTGAGTTCTTATGATAAGACAAAACAAGAAGTTTTTCAAGATTGTCATGGGTGCATCTGACATTGTGTTGTTTGGTTGGTTGGGTTTTCAGCAGTTTTCATACTATTGCTTTAATCCTTATGTGGACAGTGCTGCACTTCCTGGCATTAAGGTCTTTTCCCTCCCTATGCCAAATGTCTTTAAAGTCAAATTCCATTTCAGTCAAGGTTCCCACTCCTCTCTCCCCACTTTAGAGCAGCCTCAATTGCCTACAACAGATTGCTATTTCTGCTTTGACTGATGCAAGGTGTTTGGGGAAAATGATGGTCTTTAGAATACCTACCATCAGAAGGAAACATAAATGCAAATATGCTTGAGAGCTCTAGGGTAATTACAGATGCTTTAAGGCATAAGACTGGCAGAAAATACCAATTTAAATGCAAAAGACTTAATCGGTTTAATATCTCTGGAGTGGCAATTAAGTTTTGAAGGGCTTTCGTAGAGTTCTATTCGTAGATGTCTATTTGTGGGGGGAAGTACATAAGATTTGGAGTAAACGTTAAAGCCAAAGAGACCTTTTCAAAATTCAGCTAGTGATTAGCAAGCTGAAAGCAGTCAGTTCCTTCCTACCTGCAGATAGCCACCCTTTGTACATGGTCTTCCAGAGGGGAGACAAAACAAGGAACAGAAAAAGAACACCACAGCAGACTCAGCGGCACCTGAAAGTCACTCTGTTTTTTTTTGCTACCCAAGCAGCCCACTCATCTTACCACATGCTGCACGTTCTTTGCCACGGAGAGGAACTCTTTTGACTCCTTCTGCCTGTATTCTGGGAGAAACTCTATGTTGGCCACACGGAACAGCCCAACAAAATACAATGCATCTTTGTTTTCTGCCTGAACTGTAAGACACAAAGAAGACAGCTCCCTCTTCTTGCTTTTCTCTGTCTTAATAACAATGAGTTTTTTTCTGATTGCATTCTAAACAAAATCATTCTATTCAGTCTAACAATGGGAACAGCAACTGAAAGAACATTACGTTTTCACAGCCAAATGGGTCTAGATGAGTACCACAATACGGTTAATTGAGCACCTGCTCCCTACACAGGTGATCGTACCATACATATGAACCTCTATAATGAATATCAACATCTAGATTCTGGAGCATCCCTATGGAATCTTAAGCAGGATTAGCGTCAGGGGTCTGAAGAGCAGAACATCGTTTTTACTGCCCAGTTTTTACACTTCTATATTTTACTCCCCTTTAATTTCTATCAATCTGTTCCGCATGAGCGACAAAAGACTTACCTGACCCTCAGCAGGCCAAGAAACACAGTGGAAGTCAACATTTCTGAAGGGTAAAGCTCATAGGAACTGTCAGGTCTGTGCAATAGCTAGCACATAAAACACAATTTTCATAATAATAAAAAAGCTACATATATAAATGTGATAATAAAAAATAAAATTATTAATAAAAATAATAAAAATATTAATAAGAAAGTGACTTAATAAAAAAAGTCACACAAAAAAAGAAAGCCAGCAGCTATGCCTGCTCTCATAATTACTTGTTAAATCTTAACAAAGACACCCAAAAGTGTTTTGGGCCGCATTTTAGTTAGTTCCATGTTTATTTTAGAAACAGCCTTCAGGGTGAGATCCTAAACCCAGCTGAAAGTGCTACTGAGGATGGCGATGTGAAAAATTGGCATAAGCTTTCAGCAACTCACCAATGAACAGCCACAGTAACGTCCAGGTTACAACTCCTAAAATGAATAGAATGAGGGTAAAGAGAATTATTTTGTTTTGAAAACTCCACAGCAAGCTATCCTTTTTCTTCAATTTCAATTTGCCATGTTTTTTCCTTGCCAGAATCCTCTTTGCCAGCTTATCTTCTGCTGTTACCATTTGGACTGAGATGTTGGCTACCTAAAATAAGGTGAAAGACAACAAAAAACATGGAATGTTTCTAACAGCAACTGACTGATCAACAACCAGAACGTATTTCCATATATATTTGCCTGTGACTGCATATACACAACTATAACTTAGTAGCAGTTTAAAACTTCAGTCAGAAAGAAATGTCGTTTCCTTCCAAACACTTGTAGATACAACAAAGCCAGTCCCTATTTACCATCATTACATCCTTCAAAGCTTCTCAGAAGGTACACTGCAAGAGTATGTGGCTTGTTATATACTAGAAGGTGTGGACACAAGGCTTACTTTTCGTTCCCACTAGCTATACTTCACTCGATGAGTATATGACTATGAAAGTCAGGGAGTGCCCAGCTAAGAACTGTGCTTTGAGTTATCAATGTAGTATTATAAGTTTAATATAGTGGCTACAAAAACTATGTGCTGATGGAACTTGACACCCAGGAAGTGACAAGCATAACTACTAGCCATTTGCAGAAGCGGTGCTATAATCTGCAATAAGTAATTGGTTCCTTCTGCCCAGTGCTAGTAAAACCACATCTGAAATACTGTGTCTGGTTTTGGGCCAGAGATGTTGATAAACTGGGGTGGTTTCAGGGGAAAGCCACAAAGAGGTGAGGGACAGGAGGGTATGATGTACACTTCAGGCCCCTGGGGTTGTATAACTGGAGACAAGGAGGAAAAGACAGTGTGAGTAAATCTAATTATAGATTTCCTTATCTAAAGTGGGTTATGGAGAAGACAGAGCCATGTTTTTATCACTGATGCACAGTGAAGAGACAGCCACAACAGTCATACATGACAGCAGGAGAAATTCCAGCTAGACTGAGCAGGGTGTGTGAACTTATTTCAGCACGAGGGCCATACACCTGATCCATGTCTAGAGGCACCAGGGAACCTCCATCCCTAGAGATATTCAAACCTCAGTGATACAAAGCCCCAGGAAATCTGTGCTGCCTCTCATGTTAGCCCTCCTTCTTTAACATTTAAAAGCCTTCAGAAGACCCCACCAATGCAGATTTATATTACGCCCTAGGAATGCTTGCAGTAAGAGAGATCTGTGTATCCTCACAGAGAAAGCGTAAGCAATGTCACCATAAATATCCTGCCAGTCCCATAGTCGAATACAACGGCTGGCAATCTTTTACCTCAGAGCTGAGGAAGTTGAAAGATGAGAAGAAAAATGAGTAATAAATAATGAGAATAATAATTAAATGTACATTTCATTCCCTGAAAAAAAGAAAACATGAAAATATTGAACTGGAGGATTTCAGACTCCTATCTTCTGTCTATGTAATTAACTGCACTTGTTTTGCATGTTCTCAAGAAGGACCCCATTTGCCAGTCTTCGCTATGTTTTAAATACCTTATTGAGTACAATCCTGTATAAGTACAAAAACCAAACTGCCTATGTGTTTGTTTAAAGCTCTGCCCTGCCATGTAGAGTTCCCTTACACAACCAAACATTCAGTAGGACAGCTTGAGACAGCTCAATGGATGCCCAGTTCTGCACTTGAAATTTGGGCCACTCTGATCACGTTTCCCCCAAGATTATCTTAGGTTTAAGTTTTCCCTTGTCTTTTGCTTGTAGCTGTAGACCTGTCCAGACAGCTTTATTCTTGAAAACTATATCCTTTCCAGGATCATTAAAGACTGTAAGTATGCTTTTGAAACAACTGATGTCTTCATCGCATCCACTGCAATTCTAACTTTATTGTGAATAATAGAAAGCAAAATGCACTTGACGTATGAAGGCTTGCATGTCAAAATTCTCAGTTACACAGGTTTCATAGGAAAACTGAATGCTATGTGCTACATTTTAAATATTTCCCTAGATTACATTGGTTTACCATAAACATTTTATAGTAAGAGAAAAAAGGCAAAGTTAAGATGGTCTCTTCTCTCAATAAGAATCATTATTCTTAACTCAGCTTTCTTCACCACTGCAACTTAGTCCTTGTATTCTAGAATTGGTTTCCAGCCGGAGTTGCAATGTGACTATCACCACACACTAAATTATTTATCGCTTCTTTGTCACGAGTTAACGCTCATGCAAGTGGTCGCTTCTGCATCTTCTCATTTTCTCAGGGAAAAACAAAACACTTTACCTTTAATGTTGCCTTCCTTGTCAAGAAATCCTTTTTCCTTTAAACCCACTGCCACTACACCAATATAAGCTTTTCACATTGTCACACTGACATGCCCGTTATTTCAATTGCCTGAAAATACATGTTACCAGCAGTGAAACATATGCTGACATTTTCAGACTGAGTTACAAAACAGAAAATTATACTAAATCTAACTGTGATGTTAAGTTTAATACCTGAGAAATAGATCATAAGAGATCTAATAGTGTCAAGAAGCGTATGAAATCAAGGATGCTTAAGTCACCTACTTACACTTAGTTCATCTTCAGTTTTAGCTTCTGGGTGATCTGTTTTTTTGTCCATACCAGCAAAACTAATGTTATTGCTTGTCCGAGCTGCAAAAGAGCCTTGCACCTTTTCTCAGGCACTACTTCCACTTCTGAAGCTGAAGACAGCTAACAACAACATCAGGATCAAAAGAGGCATCAATTTACTTTGATGAGTTTCCAACTGTAATCTCATCTGCCCTATTGCTCCTTTGTGAATATTAGAAGGATGCTATCATGTAACTTTAGACATCAAGTCAGGCTGAATAAAATAGCTTTTTTATAGTCTTTTTAAGCTAAAATAGACTCCATTTGTTAAAACACAAAATCACACTGCTAAAATCTATATATCATTAAATCTTCACAAAATAAATTGCCATGAACAAGAAAAGAAGTAAATGTAAATATGAGAGCAAACTCGTGCAACTAAAAGAAGCAAAATGTAAACACCTTGAGTAAAAGTGCTGCAAATAGCAGGTAACAACTGCAAGCCAAGAAGAGCACTTTGACTCTTTCATGGAGTTTTGTAATGTCCCTGCTGAGCGCTCCAACTTGGTTATTTATTGTAACTGAGAAATAAACTGCTCCGGGCAACATATTTCATAGCTTTAAAATAGATTAGGCTTCAGACTTACAATCTTTTTATAATCAGATGCAGGAAGGCACTTATACCATAGCAGTTCCATCCTATTTTCTTTAGTAATTAAATATTTATAGAGGATGTAAACCAGCACTTTCCTCAATGGATGCGAACTACAGAGCTGACTTGACTTTTAAGTGATTAACAGTCTCAATGCCTTCGGTGGGTCAGCTTCAGAAATGGCACCGAAGAAATGCCAACTTTTTGTTAAAAAAACCAAACCATCCTTCTATTAATTAATCTTTGAAGATAAAAAACCCAAACTAACAACCACCAAAACTAAGAATAGAAAAGATGTCGTCAGACCTCATAGCAAGTGAACTCCAGCCACGATCTACGTTCTGTGTAGCCAGCAACAGATTCCTTCAACTACAAGGCAAAAAGTCCTACAGTTAGATAATGGACTTGTAAACTAAAATATTTCTTTCCATCTGTTAGTCTTTGGCTGTTCCCTGAAGCACAGTATTTATGTCCTCAATCATTTTCTGTTATGTTCTCTAGAACAGCAACCAGTTCTACACCATATTTTAACCATATGAAACAAGGCTTTAAGCTCTGCATCTTATTACTGCTTTAGAAGCATACTCCATTTTACTATATATATAAAATGGCTTCCAAATCCCACTTCTTTTCTTTTCATTAAACTTAATTTTTGGAAGATGACATGGTCTCCTAAGTGTTTATGGAATTCCCAAAGCCTTCCACTATATGTGCGCAGGGAGCTCCTATAATACAAATGGTATATCAGAAGCTGGTCCATAGATTAAAAGAGCATTGTACATACAAAATACTTTCTCAGTATCAAATCTTTTGCATGTTTATTCAAGCTCTATGCTCTGAGGAAGCACAGATTTCATTTTGAATCAGCTACTGAACTTCACGTTTTCTCCTGAGAATATAAAAATAACCATGGTGTTAAACTGAAGCAGCAACAAGAGTCAATGGAAAGGTAGAGTGTTAAATGCGTGCTTTAAACCTGGCACGAAAATTATATGCCATTTTCTCAAGACTATACAGAAAGGCTGAGATGAAACTTATTTGCATCCCTTCAAAGAGGTAAATAACATTATTACCCACCTTTCACACATCTAAGGTGTATGGGGGGTGCTTTAAGAAATAAATACATTAAGCAAAGAATACAATGCTAGAGGAGGAGGAGGTTCTCCAGGTGCCAGGATTTTGCAGTCCATGTAGGAGACCACACTGGAGCAGATGGATATTCCTGAAGGACTGTGGCCCACAGAAAGCCTGTGTTAAAGCAGAGGAAAAGACCATCAGAGAGAAGCCACTGTATACTGACCCTAACCCCCCATCACCACTGCACCACTCTGGGTTCAGGGGGTGGAGGGAGGTGGGCAAGTAGAGGAGTGGTATGTGAAGAAATAAGGCTGAACTTGGGAAAGGGGGAAGGAACAGTGTTGTTTCCATGCTTCAAATTGGTAGTTACATTTTAATTGACGACAAATTAAGTCGATTTTCCCCAAGCTGAGTCTGTTTTGCCTGTGACAGAAATTGGCAGACAACCTCCCTGTCTTTGTCTCAAACTAGTATTTATATCTCCTTGTTCTTCCCATTTTCTCCCCCAGTCCTGATGAGGAGGGGAGGAAGGGACTGAGCAGCTGGGTGGGAGTCTGGGTGATAGCCATGCATAACCCACAGCAGCGTTGCAGTACCTGGCACTCGCTTTCCACATCTTCCTTTTACAAAGGAAGATTAGGGTTTGAGGGGTTATTTTTCCAAGATAAGCACATTCTGTTTCCAAGCAAAGCTGAGAATAAAGAGGTTGGCAAACTGAAATAAAACACGAAACACATTAGCAATAAAATCATCTCATGTAAGCCAGCACTGCCGTTTCCTTCTGAGCCATTAATTGCATGCTCCCTATATAAAAAAAGTCTGAAGACTGAAAAAAAAGAAAATCAAGGCAATGCTCCCTCATGTTCCTCTGATATCAACCATTCCAGGTCAGCTTGAAAAGCAAGCATAAGCCAGTTATTCCATTTCTGAGCTCTTTGGGGAAACACGCTTTCACACAGGTCCACCTGAAAGGGCTATTGGCTTTAAATCATTGCTTAGTATGCATGAACTGGCTGGTATTAAGCAGCTTGATTTTATCTCCTGCAAGTAATACATATCAAAAGACAACTTTTATCTCTTTCTGACCCAAACCAACATACCACCTATATTGATTAATTTTTCAGATGCATCCTATTTTCTTGCCCTTCATGACTTCCACACCAGTTCTACCTCCCCATGCTTCCCCACTACTGTAAACCCCACTCTCAAATCACAGGCTTTCAGTTTATTCACACAGTGACAGTGATGCTTGGGCTTACTCACACCATTCTCTGTTAGGGCTGCAGCTTTCTCATGCACATCTCTTTGGCAGCTTGACTATCTGTTTCCCACCTCTCCAAGACCATCACAGAACCAGGGGCAGCTTTTTAGCTTAATATGTGCTCCTCCCTCTCCCACACTGAGTCCCTGATTAAAGGAAGGGCTGCAATGGATTGACTTGACAGCCTCAAGCCACAGCTGAGATGCCTGCCTATATTCCACAGATACCATGCAGGAAGCCAGGGTACCAGCAGTTCAGTTCTATAGGAGGAAAAAAAGCTTATTTTGTGCTGCACAGATCTAGTGCAATGCCAGGAGAGCAGTAGGGTTTATCTCACCTGTCTCAGCCTGTCTAGAAGTTAGGCATATCAATCCAAGTTTGTTTTCGAAACTCAGTCTATACACAATGGTGACAAAAAAAGCAATCAAAACAGAAAAGATGAATCACACTTTCACCACTGGGTACAGACAGAAAAGAGGCAATTATTTTAGCAAACTTGTCATCCACAAAATCCTCTCTGTGTAATAGAAATATAATCCAAACTGTACATTGATTAAATACTGTGGAATTATTCCACCACATGGCTGACAACTCTAGGAGAAAAGAGAAAGAAATAATAGAATCATTGAATAGTCAGGGTTAGAAAGGAGCTTAAGATCACCCAGTTCCAACTCCCCTGCCATGGGCAGGGACACCTCACACTAAACCATCTCACCCAAGGCTCTGTCCAACCTGGCCTTAAGCACTGCCAGGGATGGAGCATTCACAACTTCCTTGGGCAACCCATGCCAGTGCTTCACCACCCTAACAGTAAAGAACCTCTTCCTTATATCCAATCCTGTTTAAGTTAGGACAAGGGTAACAGGTTCAATCACTACAGTCCCTAATGAATGTCTGACAAGCTGCAGAAAAGCATGGAAGGAAGAATAGTGCACGCACAATGCAAAGTGTATTCTACTATGACCTTGTTTTAGTACCCGTAAGAATTCCTTTGCATGTTACTTGTAGCTTTTTCTTTCCTCAAACTCTGGTAAAGTGCAGGTCTTAACGTGCCTGTGCAAACCAAAGTGTTGAAGTGATGATTCACGTTAACATTTGAGAAGGCATTCATAAGTACTCCTGAGTCAATCAATTTGCATCACACCTGACAAAGACTAATGCCGTATGATTGCATATTTTGTCCCTTGAATCATTTCTTCAAATTACAGCCAGGATTACTTCCAACGGAGGAAGAAAAGGTTTTGGCTGCTCTTCCCAATAACCCAGCTGAATTTATGATTTAGCTTCATTTTGAACCTAGAGAAGGTCAAACACCTCTACCTTTGTTAAGCGCATACTCATAATGACTGGTATGCTATTAATGGTATGCAAAGATCTGCATGCATGCAGGCAAGTCAGTGACATTTTGGTCTTCCATCACAAGGGACAAAACCAGCACACAATAGCTGTTTCTTTAATTTCTTATTTTTCTGGAAGCTGAAATTGTCAGCAAATTGAAATGAGGCTTTTACCAAAGCATGGAAATGAATTACAACCGATTACTAAATATTCAGTTATTAATTGTCTGCTAATATTTGTTCCAGCATCAAATTTGAACCTCTTCCTGCACTGAATGAAGACCATGCTGCTTGATTTCAAGATCTTTGTCATGTGGAGATGCAGCTTCAAATCACGGTGTTCCTATTTACTTCTTTTCTCCTTGAGCTCCTAATTCCCAATTCCTGACAATACTTGACTATGCACTAGAGGCCTCTGATGTGACACCACAGCTTCCAGCACACAAAATCATCTTGGACATTAGAGCCAATTGAACTGTCTTCAGAGATCCAGGCATGATATATAACTGCCATTGACAGAGCATCTCATCTAGAATGAAGCAGCTGACTGCCCTGCCTAGCAGCTTCCCTGAGTGCTAATGGAGGAGCTATTTTGCCTCGCCTGTGTGAACTGAGAACAGTTTAGTTATTTGTATGCCCATCAATTCAAATTAAAATAAAAAGGCTAAGTGAGCACATCTTTTTTGGCACAGTATCCATTCATCAGTCTGTGGCATTTTAAAGGCAGACAAGCCCTGCTATTCCATCAGTTAATAGTCTTGTTCCACTTGTCTGGCCATTAACCAATTTTACTCTCATTTTCTCTCTTCCTTGTATGGACAGCTATGTGTAGCAGGGAGCAAGAGAAGTAATACCGACACAGACTATATGAATCATACTAGTAGATTAAATATGGCTTGTTAAGAGAATCACAGCACTCTGAAACCTGATGCATTTCAAATAGCATAAATAATACATAAAAAAAGATAGAGTTTCTACAATAATGAGGTTGACCCAGTTAAGCTACCACTGAAGCCAACGATAACACCCTCTGCAGAAGTCAAGTCAGGGCAGTGCTTCAGCCAAGCAAAAGCAGCGTTTGAGCTTTTCAGGCGATGACACGTGCCGACGTGCAAACTCACATCTACCAGAGTGCTCAGTCCTGTGTGCTCGGGTAGGTCAGGCCTGAGCAGAGTTTGACAAGTCAAAGCACTTTATCGGTCAGCAGTGCTGGCCAAAAGCATTGGTCCTAAAGGCTGAGACCCCCAGAGGCTGTTATGATTAATGGATACCCTGCTCTTTGAGTGCCATGCAGACAGCAAACGGGAAAACATCTCTCTTCTTACACGTCCTTAGCATCCAGTTGCCCCAAGGGATGTGCAGCTGAAATGAGGCTACTTTTTAGTGCAAGCAAACCAAAGATTTCTCTTTCACATATGCAGGGCTGCAGTGTTTCCCCCAGGAAACACCATGCCCATGACCCCCACAAGCTGCCTCATGCCAGCTTAGCCTCAGTGTTTGCCACAAATGTATTTCCATATAAAATGCCAATGTAATCTACTTGTCCTGCCTCTCCGCAGTCCTTGCAATGAAGCAGAGAGTAGCTTTGATACCCTGTAAGAAAACCATCACTGGAAGTTTAACTCTTTGTCTTCCCTCCTTTGTCTTTCAAAACCTATCCATGCCCCTCCCTTTAAGCCTTGACTTTTCATCTCATTTCTATTTCTCCAATTATCTTTTAAGTAGGAAAGGAGAACAAAAAAAAAAGAGAGAAAAAATGAAAATAAACTTCAGGGGTTTTTAGCATCATTATTTCCACTTAAAAGCCTTCAGCAGGGCATTCAGCCCATCTATGCCACTTTTATCCCTACTAGATGAGGTCTCGGAGTCAGGTGATGCTATCACCCAGGCAGTGATGGGCTGCAGCAAGCACATAGTACTTCAAACTGTTAAAGAGCAGAACAGATTTACTTTTTTTATAGGAAATACCTTGAATGAAGTTGCTATTACACCGATTATTTGCACTTCCAAGTGTTAAACAAGCTGTTTCGCTCACTCTTTTGAATTTGAGGTTTCAGTTTCCTTATTCAGGGTTATGGGGCAGCTCAACATTCCACCCCTTACACAGGGCTGACATTGCTGTTGTCATCCCTCACCCAGCAAAAAGTTTGCAAAGTAGATTACCCAAAAGACCTGCAGAGGTTATTCAAGTACTGAAAACTCATACTTGACAGCGAGTGACACCAGGAAGTTAGTCCAGTTAGCATTAAAAGGAGAAGATAGACAAAAGTATTTGTAGCATTTGAATTGCATAGCTCTGTTATTGGCAGGCTCCTCACCGAGATAAAGGAAATTGTAAATGCCAGCAGAGGCAGGGCAGTGCAACTGGATAACTGATAAAGAAAATCTGGTGTTCAGAAGAAAACCACACACAAGCACAGACAAACCAGTTGAGATGAATCACTAGTGAGGGCTGTTAACCACGAATACAGCTGACCAAGAATTTCACTCGCTCCTGTTGACTATAGTGCACAGTCAACTGCTCAAACCTTGTTTTCCAGCAATGTTCCTGATGTTCTTGGTGGGTCATCACAGTCCCCTTCGACCTTGACATCTTTGAGCACCGGCAGGCAACCGCTATGTCTCAGCTGCAGGGACACTGATCTTAGAACCAGAGAACAGTTAGGGTTGGAAAAGACCTTAAGATCATCCAGTTCCAACCCCCCTGCCATGGGCAGGGACACCTCACACTAAACCATCTCACCCAAGGCTCTGTCCAACCTGGTCTTGAACACCACCAAGGATGGAGCATTCATAGCCTCCCCGGGCAACCCATTCCAGTGCCTCACCACCCTAACAGGAAAGAACTTCTTCCTTATATCCAATCTATACTTCCCCTGTTTAAGTTTTAACCCATTACCCCTTGTCCTATCACTACAGTCCCTAATGAAGAGTTCCTCCCCAGCATCCTTATAGGCCCCCTAATCTTCACTAGGGGGCTGAATATGTGCTCATGCCCTTGGGCTGAGCGCAGTGAAGTAGCAGGCAGCAGTCATGAGGACCTAGATTGAAGGAAACAAAAATGAAAGTAAACATAAAACTTGTCGCTGTGACCCACATAAGCTGCATCTGTTTCTCCTGCTTGCTTCTAGGTTCTGCATTATACACTGCTGTTTGTATGTCAGTCAAAGCAGCAGGAGTTAGAAGGGCTGAATATATTGTGGTCTGTATATGGTAGTGTCCTTACGTATTCACTGCCACACGATGAAATCACAAGAACAGAAGAGCTATTAACATGGACGGAGCTACAGCCCTGTCCACTGCATTTACAAGGTCATCACAAGACCCTGACAGAGAAAAAGTGACCCTAGTTTGCCCTACAGCTGAGGGGGGGGTGTTTCATTTTTACCTTCTGTGTCTGCTGTGTGGAAGGTCAGCAGAGGGAAGGACCCTTTCCAGCCCTTGGTCTCCACACAGCCTCAATTCAAGCTTGTGAACCTTCCTCCAGCACCATTGTATTACCTAGCTCCACCAGTCAACCTCTCACAGCAATACCCCTTGATCCAGCTCTGTGGACATAAGCTTTATCTGGGATTTAAACACTGTGTTTTCCCACAAGCAGGTCCCACTCCATGTTCTTTCAAGCAGGTTCAACTCTTCCAATACTAGAGCCAATCACCTCACAGAAGACAAAATGAAGCTGATCAAGACCATTGGGGAAATCAGTCTGATTGACGACGTGCCAGAGTGGGAAAGCCACCTGAGATTTGTTTAGGGCTCAGTACTTGAGGATCAGGAGGATATCGCAGCAAACAGAAGCTGATCACACAGGTACAAGTACAGTGCCTGTTAAAGATAGCTGCATTTGCCTACTGCAGTGAAATTCCAGTATCCCTTGTTGTCTGGAAAGCACAAGATAAGATTCCCACAGCAAATCCTTTGTGTACAGTAATGTCAGAACCTGCCAAGACTCTCTGCTTCCTCTGTGTAACAGAGCAGAGCTGAATGTCTGTGTGCCTTGACCTTTAGACACAGGATGCTTCCCATATCCACTTCCCTGTTGGCTGGTCATCCTCCTACCTTTTGCCTGTCTGGACTTGTAGTGGATAGATTTTAACTGGCAAGATGGATTCATCATGGTGTTTTGCTATGTCAAAGAAGGAGAGAGCTAATTTAGCATCATCCAAGATGCTGGCAGAGCCACCCTCTGAAGAGTTCTTACTGCCCTGACCACAAAACAATACAAACATAACAAAACATACCTACAGTTTTATATGGACCCCTCCTCACGTAGCTTAGGATCTTGTGCAGCCTCACAGTGTCTTGGATCTCAATCTCGCAAGTGACATGCAGGGCTGTCAACGTTTCTCCTTCAGAACCATTATAGGACACAGCTGTAAGGGCCTTGCTACCCTTACCCTGCACCCATCACATTGCTGGGATCCTGTTCGAGAGCCTCACCATTTCTCAGGCTCTTCTTTTCCTTACATTTCAGTGGGGTGGTGACGGATGGGACTGTATGTACGTGACTCCTACCATTTAAACGGGTGATAGAAACTGTGTTTTCCAACGAGCCTTCATTGCATTTTCAGAGCAGCCTCCTCCAGAGGATTTTAGAGCACTCCCAGACACCACGATAAGCCTCAGAAGTGTTTTGCATTTGTAATGAACCCTGAGGGAGGAAACATGATTCATTCTGCAAAACGCCAAGCAAACAGCAATAGCCAAAGCCTTTATCTCAAAGGACAAAATGTAGTTACAAGTGCCCGGATCATAAGTAATGTTCTATAAAGAGCTATTTTTGGAGTCAATTTTCCTCACTCCAAGGAGCAAAACAGTTGAAAGAAGGAAAGAAAAGAAACCTGGTTTTTTGGAGGTCTGGGTTTCCTTTTGATGGACAGACACTCATCCATCTTAGACTAAAAACACTTCAGCAGGAACACTGTCTTCTGTTTCTTCGTTCCCCAGTAGCTCCCACTGGACATGGGTACAGCTTATCCCAGTGCAGCAGCTTTGCCTGGTTCTGGGGAGAGCATGTACATTTTGCTGGGCATTTGGTCTTATTTTTAGACAGCCAAAGAAACAAGCACATGCCAGCTCTCTTTAAGCAACGCACATTACCGGTCTCTGCTATGAGCAACTTCCCACTAATGCGAAGAGAGATCCGCCTTCCCTCATTCCCAGCCAAGATGACAGGACTTTCCCCTTCACTTGCTATATATAGGCTTAAATTAGAAACATTACCTGAGAATATATAAAAACCCTGACCAAAGGGACACCTAAAATTCGAGACCCTTGGTGGCCTGCGATGACAGAAGGAGTGGTATCAATGGCATTAAGTCTGACTCTTTTATGTTTCCATTTGTAGAGGTCATTTATCTCCTCCTCACAAACGAGGGGGATCCCCCTTTTTCTAATAGGGCAGCTGGCTCCCCTCCTAGGGACCCCTCCACTCCAGTCTTCTTTTTGTCCAAGAGCATCTTATTCTGTCTACCTTTTCCCATATTCCATGGGTTATAGCAAGCCTGCTCACTGGAAAGACAACTTAAAATCCATCATCTATTCTTCTAATTCATCTATTTTCCAACTTGCATTTTTTCCCTACAGACCCAACACATGTTTGAAACAGACAAATCAGTACTAGGCAGGAAACGTTTGCTTTTGATTTTGTTTTCCTATCAGACCTTCCCCTCCTCTCTCTTTTTGCTCTTAAACAAGGAGTCCAGGAATCGAGTAAATGCCTTTGTTTTCTCTGCCCATTGCAGGGTGCTGCATGCATCATCCCCCACTTAGAGCAATCACAACCACTGCGGTTCAGTTCCTTGCAGGCTTTGTTGACCACGCAGTGCTCTGTTGTGAGTTCTCCTCTCACCACTGGGACATTGCAAGTGAACAAAGAAATCCAGCTGTTTCCATCCTCTTACTCTAAAAATATCAGGGCAAGGAAAGGGTCTGAGGTTTAAAGCACTCTTACTGCTCTCAGCTGGCCTTGATCACACATGGTATACCTACAGTACAGATGAAACTATCATTTTAAGATGATTGTCCCAAACACAAAGCTGAATCACTGCTTTTACTTCAAAATTACTATGGAGAAGGTAACATTTGGCTGAAATTCATCGTCTTCAAAACTGAAGATTCATTCTAGATGAATGCTAAGGTTTATGATTCATCCCAGTATAGCTGGTACACAGCCTCTTAAAGAAAACAGGCATTGTTCAGAACTGAAACATCCTGCTCCATACCTTTTGTAAGAGACAGCATTTATACTTAGCTGAAGGGCATGAGCATCAGCACTCCCTCAGTTAAGTGCTCCCAGGGCCCATTTATCTCCAGCTAATAATCCAATTTGCCTGGATGTGCTTGCCTCCAGTGGGAGTGCAATTCACAGAGCAACTGCAGAAGGCAGTTCTTAAGGGACTCATCATATTACACCGAGACAGACATCTTAAATACAGAACATACTCTGCCAAAGTGAGGTTCACTCGTGCAGCCTGCTTCAGTGACATGGCAGTAGTACGGCTTGGTTTCATTCTGCAGCTCCCACTTAGAAGGCATAAAAGCTGTTTAATCATTTATGGGTTTGTTTTGCAGAATACTGCTTAATCTGGCTGTAAAAAGTAACTTTGCTTTGATCCTTATCCTATACCAAGTATATAAAGAGAGGAAAAAAATAAAGAAGTAACAGGAGAAAGAGAAAAACAGACAATTACTACAAAGGCTGTTTAATAATCGACAATTTAATAATAGCCAATTACGACAAAGGCCACTAATTCCAGTTACTTTGGCTCAACTGGTTACAGGTCCTTCACATCCAGAAGGCACAGAAACCTACCACAACAATCACCTTCACATAATGCTTCTCTTTACATTCTCTCTTGAAAGGCTATCGCAATAGCTTGACTTATTAACACATAGAAAAATCATCTCTGTTCCAGCCATTGTTTTTAGTACCTCATAACACAGCTTCTACTACAGTAATGCTTCTGGGGAAAGGATTCATGTAATTGAACTTTTCACAGCAGGAAGAGAAAGGAACTTGTTTCTAAGCAAGACCTTCAGGGCTAAGTAAATCTCTTACAAAAGACAGACTGTGATTGCAGTGGGTCTCTTCCTGGGAGCCAAGCAGAAGTGCTTTTTAGTTACACTAAGAAATCCTAAAAGGATAGCTCTCCAGGACAAATGGTAGAGAATTAGACTGAATGAATGCACAGGAGCCTGAAAATCAATTCCCAGGATGTAGGGACTGCAGGTCTGTTCCTGAAAGCTCCCTACACTGACCTTCACAGTGCCAGCCAGCACATCTGAACCGTAAGCCTTTCCCAAGAGAGCCAGCTTGCCCTTGACCCCAGCAGCTCCTGCGAGAGCCATGAGCACATAGGAGACACATGCCACACTCCTACACAGCTCTCTTTCAGCTGTGGCCACACTGCCACTGATTAATAACAGCTCCATCAACATCCAGAAATAAAACACCCTTAATAACAAACAGCAAAGAAGGATTAATAGCTGCTTTGTTACATTCCCAGCAGCTCCTGGCAGTGCTGAGCCATTTCAGGATCACTGCCTCCGAGCAAAAGCTCCCATAACAGCAAAACAAAGTGCACTCCAGCTTATGCACATGAGCCTGAGGTTTTTGTAACCTCAACTTACCTTTCCCCAGGCAAGGCCTGAACCTTTCACTGCAGCCCCTTCATGCAGTCTAGCACTCAATCCACCTGACTACAGCTCAAGCTCTTGTACTACAGTAGCAAAACCTTCTCCACCTGCTATTTGTGTGAGGACTCAGCTGTAGCCCATCTTCACGGAGCCATAGAATCCTTTAGGTTGGAAAGGAGATCATCAAGTCCAGCTGTTGACCATATTCCGAGGCCTTGGGAATCCCAAAACCACTGTTCTGATTTAACACCACTGCCACAGCTACGGCACAGTGCTTGATTCATCTGGACTGTTGCGGCAGATCAGAGGAAAAGGTCTCTGGAGGATGTCAGGAGATGCTCATTGCTCTGGGCACATGCACAGATGCCCTTGATATCCCACTGAGGTGCTACCTGGAGTAGTGGTTTTCCTCCTTGTATCAAAAGCTTTTCCTATTCACTTGGAAAACCAATGTTGCCATGGTATCCTGGCAATTTAAAGCCAGACCTGCGCTTATGTGGCTGTGGAAGTGGTTTTGCTCCCCGTTTACCAAAAACAAACCCACAAAAACCAGGTCCAGTACTCAGCAGCTCTGAGGTCTTAAGGCACTTCCATGGCACTCCAGCACCTTTAAGAACATGATCAAAACAACACCTTTTGGGTTGTGTGTTGGAAGGATCTGGAAGCAGCAGAGCAACCTTTCAATCTACGTTATGTGTGGGAGCTAATACAAAGAAACTTAGAGTGAAGTGTTGACTTATAATGACACTAATGCAAAACCTGTTCCTAAAAACAATCTCTGCTCATTTTTGTCCTTCTCTTCTTCCGTGCCTTAACAAGAAATGAAAGAAACATAGCATTTGGCTGCTTTTTTGTGCAAACACAAATGCTTTCGTGCTCTTGACACCGTTATTGACAAGATGACAATGCGTACACTTCCTTAAAATCCAGTTTGGAAACACCCAGCAGTCATCAGTCTGTCTCAGACACGTTGCGCTGCTTCAAGCCCCCGCTATCCACGTGCCTGCTCCTTCCCTCTGGAGCTGCCTCTCCCCTCACCACGCAATCCTGGCCCTGCAGATCCTCAGACCAGAGCAGAGACCACTCCTGCATTTCTGGACATCACTTCTGAACCTACACATAAGCATTAAACCTGCCACGTGGTC
Source organism: Pezoporus wallicus (assembly GCF_028554395.1). NCBI lineage: Eukaryota > Metazoa > Chordata > Aves > Psittaciformes > Psittacidae > Pezoporus > Pezoporus wallicus. The sequence continues at coordinate 171,002 of NW_026637726.1, forward strand.
TGCAGAGCGCTGACTCATTGGGGCACAGGATTTGCTCCTGGCCTATAACAGGATAACATTTCTACCAAATCAAACCATTTAAGACAAATTTAATTAGGAAGAAAGGTCACCTCTTTAATTTCCCCTATAAACCCAATAGGACAACTGTTAAATTTGTTTCTGCATCTGAGAAATAGCACTATAACTTTACTTGAATGTCACAGCATCGTGCACTGTGCTGTTGTACAAACAATGCCAGATGAGAGCAGAAAAACATCCTTCCATCCAAGGCTGTGATTTTCCCCTGATGGTAATAGTTCATATCCTTTTTACCTCCCCTCTCTGCCATTTTATACCATGGTTTTCTACTGCTTGAGCTTTGCCGCAGAACTGTGGTTGCTTTATTTTGGAGGCTCAGGTGGGAATACCAGCCCCAGAGTAGTGTGAACGGGTGTATCAATAGGTTAGAGTGGGAAGAGGTGGCTGTTGGACATGTTTTCCTGGCAGTCATTTGTATTATCTTCCTGTCCTTGTCACTTGCCTTTTCTGCAGGACAGGAAGCCCCACAGGGAGGGAAAACGCAGTAAAGAAATGCATGTGCTCAAAGCACATGCCACCAAAATTGCCTGCTCCTCTCCCTGCCTGCTTGGTGTTTGCCTTGAATTTAGGGTGCTGCAGGTTGTTTGCCTTGGTAGCTCAAGCATGCATTAACAAATTAGCTTTTATGCTTCCTTTTAAGATCATAGAAGACGAAAGAGCTGGAAGCAGATCTGCGTACACATGCTCATCTGCAGCCTTTGCAGTACCTCTCTTGATGGCTCAGGAACTATCATTTGCAGTAACAGAGCAGGCTTAAAGCAACTTAGAGCAACTTAAAGCAACTATTTCCTCCAAAGGTGCTCACTTCCCTTCTCAGCATACTTAAAGCTTATTTCTAGGAGACATTGCCACGTCACTGATCCTACTGATGTCCGGGATGCTCAGATCATCCTTATTAAGTATTAGCGCAGCTTTCATAAAAAGAAACAGAGGCAGCACATCCAAACAACGCAACCAGACCCAAATCCAATGAATTACAGACATAGAAATGAAAGTCTGACATCTTGAGTCCTTATTCTTCCTCCTTGGTGGCTCTGTTTTGGCCTAAGCAGTTAGGAAAACAAGACAGCTTGGTCTGAGTGCATTGTGGCTGGAGTGCAAGCAGCCAACCCTGCCAGCTCGCAGGCAGAAAGCAACCATGGGCACCATCAGCCCCTTCTCCTCGCACCCAGCTAAGCCTTGGGATGCCGTTCAGCAGAGGCATGAAGCAAAGCGATGCTGAGGGCACATTTACTGAAGAGCAAAGCCTCTTCATGCCGTTCACTCTCATTAGTTTTTATTTAAAACACATGATGTTATGTTAGCCTAATGGTCCTCAAGGTCCAGCTTCATTGAACTGGCTGAACTTCATATTGACTTTCTGTTTGTTGAATTTTCTTTCTGCTCTCCTTATAAATGGGGATAAACTTGGATCCCGTTCTCATGTATGTGGTTCTGCACTCACATACCTGTTGAGCATCCTTTCAGAAGGCCATTAGACGTCACTTTAGTGTTGCAAAGATGTTACTAAGCAATTGTCCCAAATGAGGTCACGGTCCCAAAATCTTCATGAAGGCAGATAAATGTCACTTACATTTGTACAAGTATGGCAAACTGAAGCACAAGGAGGGCAATGTTTAAGGTGTTTCTGGTCCAGCTGGCTCTGATGGGGCTTTCTCTGGTACAGCTGCTGAAGGGGAGGATATTGAAAGCATTTTCCTACCAAAACAGTGTGGCTTATTTTTAAGCTGGGGCAGCTGACCAACTTACAGCCAGGCTTCAAACAGCAACGTAAGGCAGCATGTGAGGTGCCTTATATTAGCTCACACTTGCTGTCAAAGCGAGCCCACAGCCTCAAGTGAGATGCTGTTCATCATCTGTGGGAAGAACCATCCCCCAAGCATTAGCAAGCCCAACAGCCAGGAGAGGAAACACACACACATACACCATACCCTTCAGTACATGTTCAAAGCTCCTGCATGTCTCATTCTAATGTATAACAAGGCTTTCAGTAGCAACAACGCAGAAGGTTGTCATAGAAATCAATTAAGCTTCTGGAAGAGCTCAGCAAATGCTTTTGGTGCAGTAGAAGCAAACTTACAACAGTTTGTTGTTAATATAAGGAAAGCAATAATGCTTCCTGCTAACTTGGTTACTAAAGTAGCCTGGAACTGTATTAACTTACTTCCTGGCTTAAGATGTTTGCAAACTCAGTAGTAAGGAGGTTTGAATAGAAGAACATTAGTAGGCCAGAATGTGTTAATATTTAATTAATAATAACATTAATATTTCTATGTCATATGGGAATATGGAAGGATCAGATTAACCTGCAAGATAAAGTATAATGTGCAGCAGCTACCTCCAGATTTGAACAGCTAGATTAGTTTGATGCTCTAAGGTAAAGAAAGAAGGTGTTGTGAAGAGGGGTTACCAAATATAAGACCCTGGGGAATCAGTCATTTTTTGCTGCTGGTCCCATAGTAAATCAGGTCCTGTGTCCGCAGCCACAGGGTATAGTTTTTCTTTCCTGGAGCACTTAGCTGTTGTTGCTAATACAGTCTGCTAAAATTGCCTTTTTAACTACTAGTTTTTGTTTCTGTAACTTCCATGAAGCTAGAACGTCAAACCTAAGGAAAGGACATTTAATTAGGGAATGTAACTTTGGTGACAGAACAGTTAATTCGGGCATGGTCTTTCTTTTGCTGGGACATACCCTATTGCAACCATATCAGATGCTGATGGAAGAAGAAGGACAAGGACTGCAGCAAGTGGACGAATGGGCTCAAGTGCTCCAAGCAGCCTTTTTGTTGCTGCCAGATGCAGAGTGCTGGGCTAGGCAGACCTCTGTGCTGACCAGTGGATCTATCTGCCCTTCTGAGTCAGCCCTGTTGATGGCTGGGACCTGAATTTGGCCTTGTCCCCTCCTCTGGCTGCAAGGTCAGGAAGAAAATCTAATAGAGAAGGAGGGCAGGCATCAGGGATACAGAAAGTAACGTACCCTGGGGATCCAATTGGCACGTGGAACGTGAAAAGTGATTCCAAAGGGAAGGACATACAGAATGGCAATTCTGCAGCCAAAGAGAGGGGAGAGACTGAGGTCTCCAAGCTCAGGTCCGGCTCCTGGAGGCTGTGTCCCCCATGCAGGTGGAGTGGGACAGAAGGGTCAGGTTGTGACCTCTCAGACCTCTTCCCTCACTCAGCCACTTGGTCTGCTGTGACTGTCACTTCCTAGTTTCTCTTGAGGGAACATGGCTGCTGCTCCTATTGACCAAGGTGGAGCTTCTGGTGGCAGTCATTTGTCTTGCCATCAGCCCAGATTTTCTTAATCAGCTGATTTGCTTTTCAGAAGTAAAACTGCTGTTCTCTTCACGTTACACCTCGTGTCATATCTAGGAAGAAGTTATGTGCTATGCTTTGCACTGAGTTAATGCCCCATCACAGCTGGGAGGTGACCTCCTACTCCAGACGTACCATGTGGGGTGTTCATCTGACCCTCTGCTGAGCTCATTCACTTAAATAACTGAAAAACAGCCCTAAGCAAGTAGTAAACACCAAAAAAGATGCTTGACAAGCACAGCAGAGGAGCCAAGATGCCCTGGCAGATAGGAGGTACAAGTGGAGGCAGCTGCTATAGATCCGTTCAGCCCCAACCATGTAACATGACCTCTACATCACTTCTTGCTTGCTGTGCTCCACAGTGCTTCAGCAAACCTTGTCTGAAATGGGGAGATATTATTGCCACCCTTCTCCCAACAGGGAGGATAGAGCTTCACCTGAGCTGGGGGAATCATCCCTTCAGTATACACAGTGAGCTTTTGAAGCCACACCAATCTGTGTCACTGACTCCAGGGGCTACTTAGTGGACAACAAGCTGGCACTATGTGTCACAACGTTCAAACCCAGACAGAAGTCACCTCTACCTACATATGTAGGCACTCAGCTGCCAGAACAGATGACCCTTCATTTCTTCCCTAGACAGATATCACATTTTCAGGCCTTCTTGGATGTCTGTCAGGAGTTTAAAAAGCCCACAGAGTTCAATTATCATGTTTCCCTTCCCATTTGCCTGTGGGGAAGAAGTGGGTGAAGCCAACAGAGATAGCTAACAGCAATAAAACTCTGCAGAGAAAACTGCCTGCATCCCCCAAGTGTACACACCACATAGCTGCAAGGCAGCCTGCACTGACTAGCAGGTCAACCTGCTCTGATAAGATTAGGATTGACTATGTCAATAAGTTCTTCTATTGACTCTCCAGCAAACTGTCCCACGATGAACTATGAGCTGCATTTACAGCCCATCAAATGAGCATAACAGATTACTGGATTTTGAGCTGTGGGAGTTTTTCAGGTCAGAAGCATTCTGGAAATTGTCTGCTATTTCTTCCTTTGCATGTAAAACGCACCTTGTTTTGTGTTCTCCTTGAAATGATATGAACTACCAACGTAAAGCCCGTTCTCACCTCTGACAGACAGATTGCCCTTTCATAGTGCCCTGGTTTCAGCTGGGTAGAGTTAATGTTCTTCCTAGTAGCTGGTGCACGGCTGTGTTTTGGCTTTAGTCTGGGAATAACGCTGATAACACATGTATATTTTAGTTGTTGCTCAGTAGCACTTACCCTGATCAAGGACTTCTCAGTCTCATGCTCTGCCAGTGAGGAGGGGCACAAGAAGCTGAGAGGCAGCAGAGAGAGGACACCTGACCCAAACCAGTCAAAGGGGTATTCCATACCACAGCACATCATGCCCAGTATAGAAACTGGGGGGAGTTACCCAGGATTGCTGCTTAGGTTGGGCTGCGCATCAGTCAGCAGGTGGTGAGCTATTGTACTGTGCATCACTTGCGTTTATTGGGGCTTATTCCTCTTTTTCTTTCCTATTATTTTCCTTTGCTTCAATTATGAATCTGTTCTTATCTCAACCTGTGGGTTTTACCTTTTTCCAATCCTCCTCCCATCCCATTGAGGCAGGGGGAGGACAGGGAGTAAGCATCTGCATGGTCCTTAGTTGCTGGGTAGGGTTAAACCACAATACACGGGGAGGAATTCCCTAAGTGTGGAGACTCACCTGGCTGGGATGGAGTCAGCCTTCTCCCCAGCAACTTGTAGTATGCCATGCTTTGGATTTGTGACTAAAGCAGTTGGTAAACACCAGTGTGATGGCTATTGCTAAACAGTGCCTGCACAGTGTCAAGGTCTTCTCCCTTTCTCATCCTTCCCCTGTAGCTGAGACCTCAACTAACTGACCTCAACAACTGACCTCAACTAACCAAAGGGATATCCCATACATACGGTGTCATGGTCAGCAACCAAAACTCGGGGAAAAGGAGTAGGAAGGAGATACATCTAAGGTAACAGGTACCCATCATGCATATTGAGGCCCTGCTTTCCAGGAAGGGGCTAAACGTCTGCCTGCCAGTGGGAGTGGGGAATTAATTCCTTATTTTGCTTTGTCCTCGCACACAGCTTTTGCCTTCTTTATTAAACTGATTTTAGCTCCATCCCCAAGTTTGCTGGCTGCAGTCAACCCAGCACACTAGATCAATGGAAATCAGACCTAATTTGGGTGGGATTTCAGGAATCAAACTCAATGGATAAGCATACATCTTAGTTTAGAAAAACACATTGGATGTGCCTTTAGACAAACACTAAATTGCACATTACCCCAGACTGTAAAGACTGCAGCAGGGAGTCACTCAGAGTTAGGGATGAGAAAGACTGACCCTTCAAAACACTTAACTCCTCAGCACTGTACCATGCGGTGACTGGTTTTGCTTTTACCCCCTTTAAATAATGAGCCTAAGAGGTGGTGTCTTTAATTCATCTTTATTCTTAGGTCAAACAATACCATCACCGAATCGAAGAACGAGGTTACCGGTTGAAATACAAGTGCAGTGTGAGACAAATACGGAAGAGAACGCTTTGCAAATAAATTAAACACAGAATAATTCTCTTTGCATAGTTCAGAAGTGAAAAGGAGGAGAGGCAGCAGTGCGCACGTGCTGGGAACTGACACACACCACCACAAGAAACCAGAGCCCCTAGGTGAACTCTTGCAGCTGCAAATGAAACGAACCAAACCCAAAATACCCCAAACCTCAGAGAGCACTAACTATTAAAAACCAGGCAGAAAGGGAAATAATGAGCTTTTTTTTTTTTCCTCTTTTTCTTGTTTTTTAAACAGACCATGCTGCAGAAGGAGCGTTTTCTCTACAGAGATGCTTCAGATAATCTGCCTTGGCATCCCATAGCCTGTCATACCCGACTGCGATGCTCCTTTGTTGCTGCCCATCTGAAGGCCTATAACGTTCTGTCCCTGACGAAGCTGCTCCTCTGAAAATCCTCGTCGATTCTGCTGTGCTTTCCTGTCCAGACACACACAAAAAAGGCAACATACACACATCATTCTGCGTGTGCCCCAAGGATCATGAAATATTGGCTCGCGTTAATAGATGCGTCCCCCGTAATGCAATATCTCATTTGCACCATCCCGTGGGCTGGACAATACTGGCTGGGCTAATTGCTTTCCTGCAGTTAGGAGTAATGCTGTAGTCAAACCCACAACACTTCAGGCTTTCACTGTACCACTTGTTCCAGAACCCAAAGGCCTTTCCCAGCAGCTATGACAGGTAAAATACGTAGTGCTGTATATAACACACATGATAAGAGTTAATTGGTGTTAAACCCTACAGCTCTCAACAGACGCTTACCTGTGCTATAATACAGATTGATACCCATCTAGTGCAGCAGTAAAAATAGGCATAATTTAACTCAGTGGAGTAAATAGGAGCTGGATGTACCCAGAGAAACAAGAGGTCAGAGGTGTGACTTGCTCATTTTGACAGAGCAGATGATGGTTGCCTGCTGGACAGAACAGTTGCTCTGTTGCCATTTCCAGCTCTCTCCCCTTTAAGCAATAGACTTCACCCTTTGGACCTGCATCTTAACTCCATAACAGTCCTTTATCTTCTGTCAAACCATACTGAGCGGTTTTGTTTGGTGTCCCCGGTCTCAAAAGCCCTTTGGATCCATAAACCTTTGTTGGAGTTTAAAAGGAACCCCTTTTCCCTGAAAATGGCACTGGGGCTCAAAGTGGGAGTTAAAAAGAAGCATGGAAGTTTGTACTGTGCTGCCTTGAGATAAACTGCTCATCCTGGATTAGTCTTACATTTGTAACAGGTGGGGAAAACAAGCGATTTTTACAAGGAAGAAGGATCACCCTGCTGCTGCCAAATAAGCCATATAAACCAGCAGAGCTCCAGACCAAAGGCCTTCAATCAACCAAACTCCCACCCAGGTACAATCTTTGCCCCTGCTGTGTCTGTCCATCCTGGGTTCAGGTTATCCTGCAATACGATGTAGTGTTACAGCTCCCTGTTTCTCCCCACCCCACTGCTAGATTAGGGGGCCTGCTGTGATTGAAAACCATCCACATGATCCTCTCCATGGGGGTCTGATCCTGCACCATGCTGAACACCCTGGCTGGAGTCCACAGAAGCACTTAAACTCCTTGCTGGGCTCAGGGTGTTCAGGATCTTGCAGGATGAAAGCCCAGCAAAGCAGAGAGGTGAGAAAGAGCCACAGGACATCAGTGCTGACCCATCACTTTTCACAATGGATATCCAGTGTGAACACACAGACTAATAAGAGGGCTTGGAGAAACCCATGTCCAGCTCTCAGATACTGCAGCCCACACAAGGCTTTGGAGGGATGCACACACAACTGTGGGTGCCTCAGAAAGCAGCCCCCTCTCACTGCTGCTTAATTTCTTTCCCAGAATACTTACACTGTAGGATCTCCACGAGAGGCTGTTTTTAGACCTACTCCTATTACCTCATTGAATCCCAGGTTCACTGCGTCTGCCTTGGTTTAAATTAAAATCTCAGGAACGCATTCATCCGGTATTGCAGCCTTCCAGTACATGAAGGGGGCCTGTAGGGATGTTTGGGAGGGACTCTTCATTAGGGACTGTAGTGATAGGACAAAGGGTGATGGATTAAAACTTAAACAGGGGAAGTTTAGATTGGATATAAGGAAGAAGTTCTTTCCTGTTAGGGTGCTGAGGCACTGGAATGGGCTGCCCAGGGAAGCTGTGAATGCTCCATCCCTGGCGGTGTTCAAGGCCAGGCTGGACAGAGCCTTGGGTGCCATGGTTTAGTGTGAGGTGTCCCTGCCCATGGCAGGGGGGTTGGAACTGGATGATCTTAAGGTCCTTTCCAACTCTAACTGTTCTCTGGTTCTATTATTTCTTTCTCTTTTCTCCTAGAGTTTTCAGCCACGTGGTGGAATAATTCCACAGTATTAATTCAATACACAGTTTGGATTATATACTGTTATTTAACCATCGTAAGCACCACATTCATTGTACAACGGTCTCGCAGACAAGAACATGTACTTACATTTTGCTTTCAGTTTGGTAGAAATAGCTTTAACTGAGACTGTAGAACAAGTCTTTTCCCCTCAGTGTCCTACACCACATCAAGTTCTGTTTGGCCTGTCTACCATAACCTGGCATCACCCATACCACAGACTGAGCCCACCAGATGTGTTCACTTTTTGTGCCAACTTGGCACCAGTGCTTGTGGTTGCCAAACCATAAGATAGGAAATAGCCACTGATCCATGAACCTTGCTAGGGCACACAAGGAAAGGGGAATCAGGCCTGGTGGGACTGGGTATGTGAGACACTGACAATGGAAAGCTAAACAGCTTAGGTCAAGTGTATCTTAATCACTGTAGATCCCTGCATGGATACTGTTACTCCATTTAATCTTGACTTCTTTCAATTTAACTTAAGGAGATTAAGAATGAGCTTGAAAGCCCTGACTCACAACTAATACCGGGTGGCAGTGAGAGGGCTTGAACTGCCTAAAGGGGTGGGTAAAGTACTCAGAAAACAGCTCCTGATCTGCAAGATGCTATCTCCTTATAGAAATAACACCTGTTTTCCTTAAGGCAGTGGCAACAAAATGGAATTACAGGGACTGCAATAGATAGGGGTTGGCTATATCCAAGCAGCACGGGCAGGAGAGACAGCTAGGGGAGGAGGGAGGTGATCACATCTTCATTTATGCCAATGAAAACTGTTCCCACCCACAATTAGGAGTCCAGATGTAAATTAATTTTTCCATGTAGTACTTTGCTTTAGTTACACAAAACGAATAAGCCTGTCTGGGTCATAGTGATTTCATGTCTGGTTTATATTAAAGCATGGAACTGGATTTGAACCCAATTTTAAACCCAATTACATTCCATAAATACAAACCTATTCGTGCACTGTATTAAGTTAAAGTAATTTCATATAAAGAACGCATGGGAGTTTGCAGTTATTCTCCTAAAACTCAAGTCTCCCTTAGCCTCAGTTAAATGAGGTGAAGGTTTAAGACAAACCAAGTGAAGTTTGTTATCCTTCTGCTGACCCTCACCTTGACATCCGAAAAGCCAAGGACACCAAAGACAAGCAGCCAGAATTCATTTTGCTAACACTCTTCAGACATCTCAGCATAAGTAATACCCTTGGACGACAGAAGCTCATGTCAATAGTATGTCTGTGAGGCAGGAGGGCTAACTAACCATGGGAAGATTTCCTTTTCTTTCTGTCCCTCCTTCTCAGCCTCCCTACCTGAAACAAATGGAGTTTTAAAGCAAATAAACAGCTTGGCCAGGATAGAAAACTCCCCATAGGGAAGTGGCTCTCTCCAAGGGAAAAAAAAAGACTGGAAATGAATTAATTTTGATTTGCTAAAATATGGGAAAAGGCTTCATCCCTTCTCTTTGTTTGGTAAAGGGGTTGTTATATTGGGGTTTGCAGACATCCATGACAGCGATGTCTTCATCAGCCTTTCTGTCTGTTATCTGATGTGAGGCAAAGGTACCCTTTACCTGCCAGCTACTCTTAGGACACCCTTATCTGCATGGCTGTTGCCATTTTTGTTCCCTTTTCTTCATAAATAGATACAGAGGATTAGCCGAAGCTACTAAATAGATGAATGCCATCAAAACTGGTGGCTGAATTTCCTAAGTATCATTGACCTCCTTTTGGTGAATAAGAATCAGGGATAACATCAGTGGACAAGAGAATTATCTCTTCTTCAGCGATCAGTGTGGGCCCCTCATGAAGCAGGATGGATAAGCCCCACAGGTGCTTGGAGCAGGATGCTGCAATCCTCCTCCCTGTGTGCACTACCAAAAGCCAGCCACCCAGGAGGGTCCCCACACATGCACGCACATGTCCACACCAGCACAGCCTGGAACAGCCTCCTTCAAAAGCAGTGCCTCCAGGAGAAAACCAGAGCTGGAGCCACGGGCGATGCACTCCTTACTCCTGGTACCAGTAATGCTGTCCCAGCTCTGGGACAGGAGAGACAAGTAAGGTGGCCTGACTTGGTTACATGAGAAAAGGCTGCGCTAAACAGCTCCCACAAGGCTCCTCCTGGGTGTTACTCTAGGCTGACAAGATATGGTAACACATGGGGCTGGCAGTGATAATGATAAAGCTGGGAACCATTGAAGGGTAGAAAACGTTGCTGCCTGGTTGGGTCTTGGCTTTCCTCCTCCAGGCTCTGGAAAGACAATCTTTCCCTTAGAAGGAAACTGGAAAGTTTCTTCCCCTCTTTTCCCAACAATATGACCAGCTTCCCAGGGAAGGCAGCTCTGAGCAGCTCTGCTTTGGACTTTACCTGTGAAACCAGGACGGATCTCCTTTGTAGCAGCCGTCATCCTTGGTGACTGCCAAACTGCCTAGAGCCATTAAGGTTCTCTGCACTGCTGCCATGTCCTTCCCTAGAAAGCCAGACAGAGAAATGAATACAGGAAACCCATGCACAAGGAATAGCTTGGCACACTAATTAACAGCCTTATCCAATGTATTAACTAACTCCTCCAGCCCCCCCCCCCCCCAAACTTGCATTAATAGCATTACAAAAGCTATTTTACCATTGCTGAAATGGAGGTACCGACGTCCAAGAGCATATTAAAAGTCATCAAAGGGACAGCATTAAAGCTAAACTTGACATTCCCAGGTTTCCAGTCCTCTGCCTATTTTAATGGCTTCCCCCATTCTATTCTGTCCTTCCTCCTTTTCTATTTAATGCCTTCCCCTATTCTATTCTATCCTTCCAGATAATCCTTCTGGCAAAATTTTCTCCGAATAAAAGATCACTTTGGTGTACAAAGAACAACAAATAGACTCAGTAAAACGCATCTTTAGGAGAACAGTGTGTTTCTTCACCTGTAACCTGGTAAAACTGCTCCCACCATTTAATCCCTGGCAATTCCAGGCAGTCCCTCTGCTAACAGACCTCACAGCAGCCCCAGAGAGCTCCTGTGCAGATAATTCCTATCAGCCCTTCCCAATTTAACTATAAAATCACCTCCCAAATCCCTCCTACTGGCTTCCTTTCTCAGGCTGCCAAAACCTGATGCTTTGCAGTTTCATACCTTCAGGTCCTGCCATCCAGCACCCAGATCTTTCACTTATGTTACCTCACTTCATTCCTCATTGCAAGAAGTCAGGGCTCATCTCATCTTTAGCCAGGTAGAAGTTACTGATCTGATCATCACTAGTTCTTAATGTTACCTCCATAAACAACAGCAAGACAAAAGCTTCTGAGGAGATAATGTATCCCACCTGCATTGGGAAGGGTGAAGTTGCCTGTCACTTGCTTAGAGGCAAGCCTTCCACCTGGCTGAAAATTCACCAGCTTTCCAAAAGGGCATCTGACATCTTTGCAATACAAAGCTCATTTTCAATAGGGTTTGCATTTAAAAACCCTGACTCCTCCTGCCTCCCCTTCAAAAACGAGGATAATCAATAACTTTTCCTTTTTGCTCATATTTTGCCCTTTCCTCCAAGAAGCTGAACAAACAAACAGCAAACAAAACGAGGGAGACATGGAACATCTTATAAAGTTAAGGTTGCTCCTCTTTTCTTGGTTCTAACTCCTGCACTTTGTCACTTGGTGTGAAAAGGGAAGGAACATAGAGATATCAGCCAGGCAGGGTCTAACTCATTACCCAATATGTTAACTTTTGGAACACTTCCTAGCAGAAATGAGCTGCAGCTCATATTTCCAACCGTGTGAAGTGGTAAGTTATTGGAAATCTGCCTTTTGCCTCTCCCTTCTTCTGAAATCCTTCCGTAAGCGTTTCCATGACTCCCCTCCCTTCCTTTTGGTTCCAGTGCTTCCTCTTTCCTAAAGTAATTTATCTGGTTCACAGATTTGATCTTGACTGTAGGCTCTTCACATGGGAAAAGAGGTAACTCATTAAATTAACTCTAGATCCTGGAGACATGATGATGAAAACAGACTTCAGAACTACCTCCAGTGGAGCAATATTAATGAAGATCCCTGCAGACCAGCTGGAACACAGAGGGAAGCGAGCTTTGCACATCCTGTGTTTATGCTGTGCATCACCCTCATTATAGGCAGATGCAGTTCAAGGCTTTGACTCGTACAAGCCTAACTGTATAACACACTGGCTGAGGTGAGGAAGGCACCCTAAAGCTGAAAATGTCTAGCAGCTTCCAACTGTGGCTGTCATACAGCCTATTATGGTTTGTAGGAAACCTATCTGCAGGGGACCATTTGCTCAGACAATAAATTGTCAGCTACCCAGAACCCTCGTTTTACTGTATTTGTTAATGCAGGGTGCATCAGACGGGGTCCTTGCTTAAGAGGGCAGCTGAGGAGCTGACATCCCACACATGCACACGTACACAGGCACCAATGGAAGAGGGTGAGGCAGAGAAGCACTCGGAGCTCCCCGAAGCAGCAGATGTACCATATGCTGTAACAGATGCCGTGCACAACGTCCTTGCGATGCCTCCCATATAACAAGGAGCGCGGTGGCTTGATTGGGATGAAGAGGGATGCGAAGAAGGGTTTAAAAGTGAATGAGCTGAATAATGACAGCGAGCACGGAAAACAAGAGAAAGAAACAAAAGACGGGTAGCAAAATACAATGACGGGCCCCATGGAGCCATCTGGCAGCTCCCCCCCTCCACGCTCTGCACTCAGCTCTGCTTTATTTGTCATTGCCGAGTGGGAGACGCTGCAGGGAAAAATAGATCCAGTGGGAGCTGAGCACCATGTGACAAAACAAAGCCACTGCCCTGCTTTGCAGAGCCTTCCTGCTGTGTATGAGGGGTGCTGCAGGTGAGGGAACACCCCGAATCCATGTGGTCTTGTGGTGTTTGCCCTCTTACAGCAGAGGGTGCATGGGGCCCAATGGCCAGCATAGAAAGGCATGAAGTGAGAGCCACCACACACTGCGGGCGCCTGACAGCAGGGACCGTACACATTGTCCTAAGGCTGGCATTGCAGTGTCCCTGCCCATGGCACAGGGGTTGGAACTAGATGATATTAAGGTCCTTTCCAACCCTATCTATTCTATGATTCTATGAAACTGCAGTCAGTGCCTTTCCTCAGCTCCAGCACTTGTTCATCAACAGCCACTGGGGCTGCCTGCCTGGCCCCCCACATCAGCCTCCCTGGATCATGCTGCAGGGACCTACGCTGATGGCATTCCTTCTGCATCTTCAGTGTCCTCTGCAGTACGCTTTGGATAGCACTGTCTCATCAAGGATCTTGGCACTGCCTGGACAAGGAGGAAGGAGCCTCTGTTCACCTCTTATGCTAAGCCTTTCTCTTTGGGGAAACCTGGTTGGAAGGCCTTCTCCTCCAGGACCAGAAATAGGAAGTTTCAAAGTTAAAGACCAAGAACTGCTCGGCATAGTATTCCTAAAATGCTTTTTAGTAAAGATTAACAAGAACCCAGAGGTACATCTGCTTCCTCCTTGCCTCAAAATATACCAGGGATGTATCTGTAAAAAACAATGAATATAATATCTTGGGACGGATTAGGGAAAGCTGCTCAGCACACAACATTTATGTAAGAAAGGACCAAAAGAGGCAATACTTCTTCTGGACCAAGAAGTTGCAGAGATGAAGGAAAATGCACCAGACGGGACTGAGTTGGAAACAGCCAACAGCAAATTGCATCCTAAACCATTTTCATTAACCATAACTACGATTCAAAGCAAAAGCTCTCAGAAAACAACTCAACTAGTGCCAGAGAAAAGCTGGTTTTCACTCACAAATACTGTTATGTCCCTCTTTATAACCACACGTTGACATCTCCTCTGTTTCTGAAGGGGTTATGGTGTGAATTATAGGAGTGCTGTAATTATGACACAGTGAAAAAGAGACTGCCCTTTCTATCCAGCTAATGCATCCAGGTTCAGACGGTTCAGCCCTGAAGCAGCACAGATGCTAGAGGTCAGAGTTACGGTTAGACACAAAAAGCTTGCAGCGAGTCCCTGCTGGAGACACATCCTGTTTCATCTCGGCACTGCAATGAGCAGCAGAAGGGATGAAAAGGGAGACACAGCTTAGTTTTGGTAAGTCCTAAAATAACAGCGGAGCGATGACTTGCATGTTTGCCTCCTCGGCAGCAAGTTGGTTCCTTACTTCCTGTCCTCTGGAAGTTACTAGCTTTTCCCCTTACATTTGTGGAGAAAAGGTGATGAGTGAAAGGAAATGAGGAGAGAACCACCATCATTAGCAGCTTTTTGTCTTCAAAGCAAGTTGTTCTGTACCACGTTTTCATTTGCATGCTGTGAAGCCATTATAAGATGCAAAAGACTGCAAAGAAAAGCATCTGAAATGAGCTATTATCATCCCTTGCAAGAGCTTCTCTTTCAACAGCATGCTAGGCTGAGGGGTGGGAGGGTGTTACGCCAGGGAAGTGAAAATCCCTTCCTTTAAGACACTTAAAGGTAGACGGGATGAAACCTTAAAGGGTGAACTGGAAGAAACAATCCTGCCCTTGCACCCAAGGGAAGGTTTATCACGCAAATCTGGCACCCTAAGAACACTACAGATCCCAGTAACTCCAGCTGTCAGTACATCCTTCCCTTCTAACCCAGCCACAGAGTACCCTCAGCTCATTCCTTGAGCTGCCCTTCAGAGGTGTGACCTCTTCCACATAGCCCGCCACTCTGCTCCATGTGTGCTCCCACAAAACTGTGCCCACCAGCTTTCCCAGGGGTTTGTTCTCCTCTTTCCACTGTTTCATTCTCATGGCAGACTTCTGATCCTCTCACTATCCTCCAGCTGTCCTTGCTCTGAGCCTGCACACAAGGCATTTTGCACTGCTTTGTCCAGAGAGATGCAGCATCTACAGTGAATTTGGTTAGCGCACCAGGAAGGGATGCAGCACCACAGAAGCAGGCAAACCCAGCCATACAGATGCACAAATGACTCAGCTCCTCAGGAACCAGAACACACAGTTTCCATTTCGAGCATTGGATGGAGATAGGCTTCACCTGGCTTACTGCAAAATCATCAGGGTACTCTGAATTATTTCTGCTGTTGCCATAGTGACCTCTCTTACAAGACTGTATCCTTAGAGATGCTCTGCTAACACGGTGTAGCAGTGAGTTTTACTTCTCTCTATTCATAAACAAGCCCTCATATGCTTCAGGGAGGCATAGATGCTCCTGGGAATGCATTTTAAAGCTCTAATTTAAGCTTTGCTTAAATTTGAAAACTGCAATAAAATCTTCTCACCAGAAAATGAGGGGTTACAATATTTGCTGGTAGAAGCTATTTACTTGGAAATAATTAGCATAGAGAACATGGATTTTATTAGGTCTGTGGATTTCTATGAGAATGATGGGCTTTTGGATAACACAAGCTTGGAAAGGCTCCGTTATGCCCTCAGGGTAATATAAAACCCTCAGAGGAGATAATGCACCACGGGAAGAACATGGCAATAAGGTAAGGCAAACAGAAACAAAAGATAATTACATTAGAGAATACGCCTTAGACAAAATGCACCGTTCACAACACATCAAAGCAAAGCCAAATGAAGACTGCAAGATCACTTCCAGTTCATTATTGTTACCTTCCCATAAATCCACTGTCTGGAAAATATCTGTTGTTCTGACTCCGTAGATTTCAGCAGCTTTTAAGAACTGAGAAATTTGTTCCATCTGCTTAAAAGCCATTTTTGACTCAGAGATCTTTGCAATGGGCTCGTTTCCCTTTGGATGTAAACTGTTTATTAGCTTGCATAACAGCTGAGAGAGAAATACAGAAACAAAATTAGAAAGCAGTCACCAAGCTAGAAGGCAGTTTCTGCACAGGAAATGATGCTGCAAAATGCTTTTGACCTGGCCAAGGACACAATCCCTTCAATTCAAAACAAAAGGAGTGAATTGATAATAATCAAAGTATATTAGAAATACATTAAAGCTTTCATTAACTGATGGCAATACCCTGACCGTATAAATCCTAATCTGCTTGCCAGGAACAACAGAGTTATCACTGGTAAAGGTTATATAACAACTGACAGAGAAGAAACCACATGCCCGTGCCAAAAACATAAGCAATGTCAATTGAAATATTGTTAAAGTCACTTTGGCAGAGGTTCAGCGATTAGCGTATTCTTACAGCCCACTGCAAACAGCAGCATCTGCCTGTTGTTCAATAACCCAATGGAATACAGTGTTTGAGCTGCAGAATTGGTTCCCAAGGAGAAAACAGTTCTGACAGAATCCAGTCCTTCCTCTTAACCTTTCCCTTCTCAACACTGATTGTTTCTTAACCGGAAAAGTATATGTCTGATTTTAAAGCAGATCTCATTTAACTGTATGAGAAAAGGTGGCTGAAGGCGTGAGTCATACTCATATATAACATGCGTGACTCACAAGAATCTGAACTAATCACACTGCACTGGTAGAATAATTGCCTTCCGAGATTAAGACTCCTGGTCAACAGAAGATAAATCAGATACTAACATACCTATTTCTGCACTGGCCGTAAGCTCTGACCAGTTTAGCTAGAGGAACACAGAAAATGAGGACACTGTGAATGCAAACACATGCAAGAGCATAACTGGACAAACCACTTACCGTTCCATCCATCAACCAGGTCTGAAAATGTTGCCTGCCAGGAG
Source organism: Pezoporus wallicus (assembly GCF_028554395.1). Lineage (NCBI taxonomy): Eukaryota > Metazoa > Chordata > Aves > Psittaciformes > Psittacidae > Pezoporus > Pezoporus wallicus. The sequence continues at coordinate 188,016 of NW_026637726.1, forward strand.
GAGGGTGCTCTATCTGTTCTCCACACTGTACAATAATCCAGTTCACCAGCCTCGACTCTAACTCCGGGTCATATTTCTGTTCAATCTTTTCCTGAACTTCTCGGCTTAAGCCATAGCTTGGTCCCCTGTTTGCCATCTCTGGAACCAAAGCAGAACTTTCTTAGTGGGCAGAGTCCAGATCTGCAGCTGTGAAGTAACGCACCGGAAAATGAAAGGATAAAAGGGTGAGCAGCTTGCCCTGTACGTTAGACAGTTGAACAGATGTTCATCAACACTGAAAGTAACTGTACGGCACCGGTTATAGCTGTTCTGCAGAGCAGGGGAGGGATCAAAGAGGGAATACCCTTTTCCAAAAGCAGAAATCAGCCACAACATTCTTTTTTCTTTAAAGAAGGAAAAAAACAACAGTCCCCCCCTGCCCAACCACCACAACAGGAAAAGAAAAGCAAGATCTAAAACAGAGTAGGTTTTAAAGAGAGGCTTCTGCTGTGTTTACAGAGAATACAATAGACTTTTCAGATCAACATCAAAGCTGCCGGCAAATCCAAAAGCACTTTAAAATTGCCTACCTAAGACTTGCTAATAAGAAGGCGGCTGTACATGGGAGCTCAATCAATCCGATCAAAGATGCAGTCAGGGTCTTCCTCAGCAGAGATGCAGGGATGGGTATCCAGAGATCGGCAAAGTGAGAAGCGCTGATGAATTTAGGAGACGAAGGCTGCCACAATGCCCTGCTGCTGCTGCAGCATCGTGGTTTGAAGAACAGTGTATTGATTTGATTTTCCTTGCATATGAGGAGGGTCAAAGCAGGGGCGTTGCTAAGAGCCATTAAAGAGGCCTGCCTACTCAGTCACAGCCTGGGGATCCTGTTTATCTCGCCCATCTGCAGTCTATTTCCATGCATGTTTCCTCAGCCTGGCGCTGCTCACCCTACAGGCTCAGTTTTACTCCTCCTAGTCTGCATCAACCTAAAACTGCACTGAGCATCCCAGTCCCAGACAATAAGAAATACAAATGGAGGGGATGCATTCTCTCAAATGAAGGCAACATAAATTACTGCTGCTGAAACCAGGACACTGCACAGCTTGTTTATTTTTAATCACAAAGCAGAAGCAAAACCTTTTTCTCTCTGTTCTGCATCACACTAACAGGCTTTGAGCATGGAAATTAACTTCTCCCCCTCCCTGTTCAAGTGCTGATAAAAAGTTTCAACATGGGGGCAACAGGATGAAAAGCCAAAGAAGAGAAGGGAAGTAGTAGAATATTGTTATCACCCTATCATCATATATATTTGACTATGAGATAGTGTAATAGTGTCCTGAGAAAACAACTTGAACCTCTAAAACCAAGGGGAAATCACAGAAAACTAGCAAGCACAGAGATCATATGGTATGAGTCAGCATACCTCCAGTGATAACAAGGGAGCTGTGGCCACGTACGGTAGTTTAAACTTTGATTACACCACTGCAGTGGTGGGAGGGTAGAGAAGGGAAGTTAAGACAAGAGACTTTTTCATCTGGTCTGATTTGCACAGATTTACCTTTTATTAAGACCATGAATTCCAAGATATAAACAGCTTCAGATGCTGCTGGGCTCGAGCAGACTCAAGAGATGAAAAATTGAATAGATGACCCAATTCATTGTTGTCCTCCACAGGCTTTTCATTTAGTGCTTTCTCTTCTGTGCACTGGTAGTCTTAAATCCCAATGAAATATTCGCTTACATAACTGAGAGCACGCTACGTGACAAGGCCACCACTTTGAGCACTTTCCGGCCCAGCGAACACGCTGTTGAAGGCACAGCAAACTCACAGGAACCAAGATGCAAACCAAGCCTGGAGTATGAACTGCACCTGCAACGGTGAAAGGAAGTATGTGATTTTGACATCCTTTGCATTCAAGTAACTGTTAAGGGTCAGGCTTCACACCCTTTGGCTGGCCCCACAAAGAATAAAACCCTTTATTTTGCACTTGGAGGTATTTCTGCCCTCTTCTGTTTATAAGGGAGCTACCTAGGTTGCCTGGCTCTTTCTGGTCACAGCCATTCAGTGCTTCAGAGCTCTCACAAAAGCCACCTACCTTTGCCTCAGCCCCTGACCTCACTTTCTAACCTGGGGGGCAGGGATGGGTAATTTAACCTTCCTAAGCTGCAGAGCAGAGGTCCCCCCCTTCACAGATGTTGGCTATGCAACCTGCTCTCCAGGGACCTTCCCATCCTGCGAAGGCTGAAAAGCAAGCTTGTCCATCAATATCAATTATTAATAAGGCTTTGAAAACCAGGAAAGCTGCAGAGAATTGGACAAATGCCAGCCCCCACCACTACTTCCAGAGTACGAATGATCCAACCATAAGCCTGTTTCTGTGCCATCAATCCTGGGAAAAAAGACAATGGAATGATTTATTCTCTTTTAAAGCCATAGTGTTGATGCCATCTACTCAAAGCTCTGTAATATATTAGAGATGGCCATGACACGTTGAAGAGGGAACTAAAGCGATTCTGAAACCACATGACACGTTAAAGAGATGAAAGCTGGGTAACTAGTATGTCCTGTAGCATGACTTTAACTGAAAAATCATTAATGACTGTATATTTTTATGCAGTCTGTACAAGAACGCGTTCTCAGGCCTGAACTATTGACTAGGTTATTAGAAGCCATAAAAGAAACCCAGAACCAGAAAAGTGCTTTTCAGAACACAGCAATGTCCTATGTGTTAAAATGCAGAGGGTGATGGAAGATAACCAGGTGGGCATAGACACTGAGTAAGACATCGTGACCAAAGGGCTCGGCTGAAGAAAACATGGGAGGCACAACAGGAATAGGAACATCATATCCAGTTCTGACAATCACTCTCCAGACAAAGCGGTGAACGAATGAAGTCAATTCAAATAGTCACTATAGTAACCAGAGGACTGAAAATCAGAACCTGCACCGTAACCGCTTCGGAAGGATTATCTGTTTAGCTCACCAAAACCAGAAGTTAAGAAATGGCAAACACTTGTGGCTACAAAGCAAAGAAGAACTGAAGGGACTCGAGTTCTTTCTGTCAGACACAGGCATATTAAAGCCTGGTGGCTAGAAACGTGATGTAGAAGAAAGGGAAGGTACTGCAGCAACGGTTCCATGTCCTTTTTATGTTGAACTGTTGGAACAAGTCCAGAGAAGGGCCACGAGGATGATCAGGGCACTGGAGCACCTCCCATATGAAGACAGGCTGAGGAAGTTCGGGCTGTTCAGCCTGGAGAAGAAAAGGCTGCGTGGAGACCTCATTTAAAAGTCATATTCAAATAAACACTCATGATAAAGACTCTAACTTCCCCATTCATTTGAAATCTAAAATCTAGAAAGCCTCAAAGACAAAAGCTGCTAACATAAGCATCCTCTCTTCCACCTGCAGCAGGGCTTCTCTGCCAGCTCTGAAGATGTTAAACCCCAAGGAAGTGCATAGTTTGAACACTTTGAGATTAAAAGCAAAGTAATTTAGAAAGGAAGAACCTTCCCAGTTGTGAGACGGACCAAAATGGACTGACACTCTGGTCTGCAGAACAGGGCATCTCCTAAGGCTGCCATGGCCAACAGGGTTTCTGGGATTCTTATGCCATTAACCACCTTCCATGCAGCTTGCCAGCAGAACCTTTTCCCACTTACCATTGGAAATCAATTTCTGTGGATATAATTGCCAGCATTCCCCAAATTCAAGATGGCCTTGGAGGTAAATTGTGCATTTTAATTCTCAGGATCTTTTAAGTCTTGTGCTGGATTGACAGATTCCTGGAAAGAAAAGCAACACATTCCGGTTTTGATCTGTCCCCAACCCAAACGATACCTCTGGAGAACTACCTTGGCTTGAAAATTACTCATTGCATTATGCATTTACTGGAAGAGCAGAAAAAATAGTAGCATCTTTATTTCATTGAAACATAGGTCAAACAGGCAGCAACATTTGCAAGCAAACAACAAAGATCAAATCCCCATACTAAATCATAGAACCATTGAATAGTTTGGGTTGGAAAGGACCTTAAGATCATCTAGTTCCAACTCCCTGCCATGGGCAGGGACACCTCACACTAAACCAAACTAGTAAGTGTTGCTTCTTATGATTAGGGATTGAGCTTTGCTGTCAGGGACTCTTTCAATAGTCACTGTCCTAAGGGCTATCACACTCGGGCACACAGCCTGCCAGCAAACCATATTGACTACAGAAGCAAAGGAGAAGCTTCTCACGAGGCCAACACCTGATCCCAGTCAGCCTGTGTCCTTCAGGGATTGCTTTTCCAGGACCACAGCCTGGTCAGGCCATTCACATCACTGCAACCTTTAAGAGTGCTGCTGTTCGGCATACCTTTGCCACAGACACGAGCACCTGCTTTCACCCCGATAGGCAGCAGCGACCTTCTCATGTTGCCTTGTGGGAGGCGAGCAGGCAACACGGTGCGGGTCAGGAGGCCCAAAAAGAACGCAGCCTTTCACGTGCTAGCCTAAAACCATTTGTATTTTAGTTTCAGAACCAAGCGAGTGGAAGTTTTAGCAGCTGTCACTTGCTCTTCATCCCAAGTATAAACGCAGAGATAGCCAAAGCTCCTTTCCAAATGCAAATCAAGACACAACAGCAGGCTGAGAACGTGCCTATTCCTCACAAGCTACACTTACTGCATCATATGGAAGACACCCATTTATCTTTAATGGAATAGAAGCACTGGACCATATAACTTACATACGCAGGACTTGAAAGAGAAATACAAGGTCAAGCCTGCAACTAGGTTGCAATAAGTCCTGTAATTTAGATTTAGACATAGCATGGCCAAGGCTGTAACTAACATTCTTCTGTCCTAGGCAAACACATATTGAAGAGAGATGAGGTCCTACAGCCGCACAGTAAATCTGAGCTATAAAAACTGACCTATGAACAGTAAATCTGTGAGCAGGTATTTCTGTCCTTCATCTCTCTTTTCAACTATTAAAGTAATCTCTTCCCCTATAAAACACCTGCCAGGAGAAAAGCACGATGCACAGTAGCATTAAAACCTTGTATGCAGCAAGCTGCCTGCTGTTAAACAGGGTAACTGAGTTCCCTCTGCCTTTGCTGCCCCTGCAGGGCTTGAGAACAAGGGTGGAAGGGCAAGAGCGCACACTGATTGCTGGTATTTCTGTGCCAGCTAGAACGCAGTGAGTGAATTTTCACCAAGCTTTAGTGTAATTCTGCATCCTCACACATCTGACTGAATTTGTGCATCCGCTCAGAGCAGAGATTGCTGATCTTACAGACAGGTGAGAGACATAACCCTCTGCTCTTTCCAGGGAGGCCTTTAACATGTTTTAGCATTAAGAAACCCCTCCAAATCTGGAAGGGTAAGGCATGCCCGTCTAAGACAGCACAACTATGTCACTTAAGAACCAAATAAGTACAAACCTCACTATTCCTCAGGACATCATTATTCCCTCCCGCTTCTGCACCCTCCCCCAGTCAGAGAAGGGGATAAAGCTCAAGGAGAAATGCCAAGCAGAGACCTAATGTAGTGACTCTGACCAAGAGACTGGTTCTGAACACGTAACTCTGCATTGCAGTATGACTAGAGCATTGGAAACATCCGAGCAGCTGCAGACACGGAGCTGGTTGGAAGCTAGGCTCTAAGCACGTTTTAATTTTGTGTGGAAAGTACGGTACCATAAATCTGTTAGCCCCATTGAATAACAGCCGTGTCCGAGAGAGCACATCATCAAAATTAACATAAGAAAGAAACAGCAGGAGGCAGTTCTTCTAAGGCCTATCCAGCTAGGAGGGTTTTGTGAACTGCTTTGTTTGCATTTAGCGTTGATGCAAAGACACAGTAAGTTAAACTGAAATTGCATGAAACACTTAACACCATTTAACAAAGAAAAACAACAAACCCCAAAAGACCCCAACAAAACCAAACCAGCTGAAATGTGTAATACAAAGCCAAACAATGGAAGAGACAGAACAAATAGAACATTTGACAAGATAAAAATACATGTATATAAAACTGCATTAGTACAGCTCAAAATCCATAGAAGAAGATCCCTTGTTTATTAGGAAACAAGTTGAATGAGCTTTAGAGACTCTTTCAATACATACTGGTCTATTGCAGAGTTTAACCCCAAACATGGAAAGCATGCCTCATCACTTCCTCTCTTTTTAGAAGGCAAAATGGGATTGTAGGGTTTCTAGGTTTGGGGTTTTTGGGGTGCTGTGGGTTAAGCCCAGCCGTAAATGAGAACCACGCAGCCTCTCACTCCCTCCCTCCCTGCACCGCTCCCATAGGGATGGAGAGGAGAATGGAAAGAATGTAACTCCCACGGTTGAGATAAGAGCAGTCCAGTAACTAAGGTATAACACAAATCACTGCTGCTACCACCAATAATAATAATGATAAGGGAAATAACAAGGGAAGAGAATACAACCGCTCACCACCCGCAGACCGATATCCGGCCTGACCGAGCAGTGATCTAACCCTTCCGGGTAACTGGCCCCAGTTCTACATCCTGGGCATGACATGCTGTGGTATGGAATACCTCTTTGGTCAGTTTGGGTCAGGTGTCCTGTCTCTGCTTCCTCCTGGCTTCCTCTCCTCCCTGGCAGAGCATGAGGCTCACAAAGTCCTTGGTCAGAGTAAACATTACTGAGCAGTGTTATCAGCGCTGTTCCCAGGCTGAAAGTCAACACCACAGCACTGCATCAGCTACTAAGAAGGAGAAAAATGACTGCTACTGCTGAACCCAGGACAGGGTGGTTTTTTTTCCCCTACAAGTTAAGGCACAAGTAGATTGATTTTACAATAGATCTGAAACAAAAAATTCTGGTAAGGACTAGGAACAGACAAGGTCAGCTGGCAACGCTTTTGCTTCTTGTTAATGAAAACCATTAGCTGCTTCTTTGGCATTGCATGCTAATCAAGCTTTCTGCCTAGCTAGAAAAGCTTTTTGTTACTAACTCATGAAACTTGAATGACTGTAACTCCCCAGCAGGAGTCATTTTTTAAGCATTACATAGATTACAAATACCTCCAGGTGCTTCTTCAACTACTATTGGTTGATTATAACCACCACCACAAGCAGCAGAGTTGCCCTGTCAGTGCCCTGAACTTCCTTGTACTGTGACAGCAGTGTCAGCCCCAACAGGTCCATACCACGCTCAGCGAGATGAGCCCAGAAGTCATATTCACATCTGCCAAAGGTTATAGACAATTAGAAGGCTAACAGCTTGAGCTAAGAGCGCTACTAAGAATAACTATGTGCAGATTACAGTAGTCAACAAAAACCCAACTCCACAGGCAGCACAAGATGGAGTTGGTAAATCTGAAAGACACTGATTATTTTGTGCAAGGAAACACATATTCGTTAGATATTCACAAAACATACTTTGCATGCAACAGCAAATGAGAAGTCCTTAAGAAAAAAAAACCCAAGGGTTTTAAACGTTTTCACCATGCAGAGCTTCCCCAATCTGTAATACCCTAGTTTAACACAGTATTTCTACAGAGAAAATAAATACTTGTTTTGAAACATGGCTAATACTCAAAGTAATTCATTATCCGGGCACTTACTGGCAATGACTAAAGAGATGCCACAGGCATTAACTCAGGGGACAAAACATGGTTCTGTACCATTCAAGACTGTCAAAACTTCCTGACAGGTCAAGAGCTAGTCATGGGTAAAACGTTAATCTTCCTGGTTATCATCTACCCCTTGTTTTCAGGCACGTGGACATGCCAAGTTGACGGTAATCAACGTGGTGCTACTTTCCAGCATGAACACAAGGAAAATGCTACGCTTGCAAAATGAAACACCAATGGAACTACCGTGGCAAAGTCAGAGGAAAAACTCTCTGCTTAAGGTTACCTCAGAGCCACCTCTTCATACTTAGGGAATATGGGCTGGATAGGTGAACACAGAGAGAAGGGCACTGGCATCCACTGCATCTCAAAATACTATCTGGAATACTGTATAAAGCAAGCATAATCTCTGCCTTTGCAGATGTAGCAGATGTGGGATGTACCTGTAACATGAATGCTACCACTAACAGTCATATTACATTAACTGATTTAGGAAGCAGAGAAGGAAGACAGAGGAAACAACAAAACTCCCTAGAATTGAGTTTCACTAATGCTGTGGTTTGAGGAAACCGATGCTGCAGTTTTGTATCCTAAACAATTGTGTCAACCCTGTTATGCTGCCTTCTCCCACCTAAAGTTATTACAGCAGACTAATGGGGGAAAGGGTACAAGAAAAAGAACCCCCCAAAACCTAATCCTGAGACTGCTCCCCTTCACATTTGTTTTCATCTAGCTCTAAGGCATTGGAAAAAAAGACCTTATCCATAAAATACCAATTGTTTAATACAGGCTAAAGTGAAGCTTTGAATGACTACAATGCCATTCTTTCAAGAGAAACACATTACAGTATATGCAGACACATGAAAGCTTTTCCCTGTCTGAAGTATTCTGGTTAAATTCAGTGTTTATAGGTATAAATCCCAACATAAAAGAAGAAATAGCTCAAAAGCTTTCAGTTACTAAAATACCTTTGATACCTGTGAACACAAAGGACATCAAAACAACTCGTTACTTTGAGCCTTAATTAAAATGAATTGCTCTGGAATTACTGCAGTTCACTTTCTGCCAACTTTCTCTTCCAAAAGCCACCCAAGAGCTGTGACAAGAGTAAATTAAAAACATTGCCACAGGTAAGAGCAGAAAGCGCTGAAGGAACTGGATTTTGATTCACCTGTGTCCTTAAAACCCACAACATCTATTTTTCAGGTTTTATCTGATGCATAAAAAGACAACAACTGTTTAACAATACATGAACACAGCTCAAGCTTCAGGAATGGAAGTGGCTGAGCAAGCTGCATAAATCACCTGAACTGATTTTTCTCACAAGCAAAAAACCCATTCAAGAGGTTTTAAAGCTTAAGTACTGGATTGCATATTCATACAAAGAGAAGACAAGACTACACCAGAAACAGAAATATCTGGAATTTCATATTATACAGAATGCTATGATTCCTCAAACAAGTTTCCTGAGCTAAGGAATCACTACCCTTGAATTAGAAGGTTTACATCTAAACTAGAGCTGCCTGTTTTACTCTCATACTAGAATTCAATTTTTTATTACTTCATAGCTTCTTGAGTTTTGCAGTATTCGAGCCTAAATAAAACTCTATTTCACAGGAACTTATTTGAAATTTAGGGTTTGGAGGTTTTTTGTTTTGCTGTTGCATTTTTTTGTTTGTGATTTGTTTTAAACTTAAAACCTTAAATTAAAACCGTAGCAAAGCTCTATACAATATACTTCTACTGAAAATGACAATCTCTCTAAAAATACCTTACCCCCAAGAGTTTAAGTTTTTTAAGGTAGAATCATCAAATTGTTAGGGTTGGAAAAGACCTTAAGATCATCCAGTTCTAACCCCCCTGCCATGGGCAGGGACACCTCACATTAAACCATGGCACACAAGACTTTGTCCAACCTGGCCTTGAACACTGCCGGGGATGGAGCATTTGCAGCTTCCCTGGGCAACCCATTCCAGTGCCTCACCACCCTCACAGGAAAGAACTTCTTCCTTATATCCAATCTAAACTTCCCCTGTTTAAGTTTTAACCCATTACCCCTTGTCCTGTCACTACAGTCCCTAATGAAGAGTCCCTCCCCAGCATCCCTATAGGCCCCCTTCAGATACTGGAAGGCGGCTATGAGGTCTCCACACAGCCTTCTCTTCTCCAGGCTGAACAGCCCCAACTTTCTCAGCCTGTCTTCATATGGGAGCTGCTCCAGTCCCCTGATCATCCTCGTGGCCTCCTCCGGACTTGTTCCAACAGCTCCATGTCCTTTTTATATTGAGGATACCAGAACTGCACACAATACTCCAGGTAGCAATAGTGATGCCATTTACTACTTGAAATAATAAAGCCAGAAACAACTTGTACATTTGACTGATGTTTCACATTAAGGCCAGCCTCACCTATTTCCAGCCTCTCACCTAAGCTCCTCTCTCTTTTTCAAGTGTATGAATGGCACCATACTTTTTGACAAAACTGAGATTATAGTTACATTTGCAATTAAATCCATTTACTAGTAATTCTATGGATTGACATTACAGGAATTATCCAACTATCAAGTTTCATTTACAAGTTTTCAGGCTTGCACTTCAAATTTCTAACTCTGAAGACACTGCTCCTAGTAATCTACAGTTCCCAAGTCCCAGAGAAGAGGCAGTGTTACCCTGTGATGCTGTACTCTCCACTTTATAAAGAAGTTACTATAAGAGTCGCTACACTGATCCAGTTTCAGTACATACCAAGATAATATATTGATTCCTTAATAGTAGGCCCACAAATTAACTACCTCAAGATGTAAGCCTGGACAAGAGGACAGAAGCCTTACTGATAAACCTACATAAAAGAGGTCTGCTTGCAATGTGAAGCCCTGCATTCTTTTAAGTTAACTTCTTCTTTACATGGTACTTTAAGTACTTGAAGCACACCATCAGGGTGTGCCTTCCACTCTTCAATTTTAACAGTATTAAAGAACAACATAATAATTTATCTGAAATCTGTTTATTGTGCTTCATGGTATTAGCTATTTCTAGTAATAATAACACAAGTAAACGCTTAAGTTACATTTTGCCTTGCACTGATGGTTTCAAACATAAGACACAAAAAAGTTACAGCAAAAGGACAGTACTGAAAAGGTATCAAACACGGGAAATTAAAGTTTTACTGTACAGGCCAATAGTGACAAAGACAAATCAACATTTCAGTACAAAAGTGTAGGAAGTCTATGAAAAAAGGTTTAAACGGTGAAGGAGAGGTTCTGAACACACCAGCAGCACTCCTTCAGCTTTGGGACTGTCTGTGCAAATGCAGCATTAATACCTGTATTTACGAAACAGAGGTAAGAAAACAGCAGATAAAGCTCAGCTCCTACTGTGATAGTCACAGGCATCACCTTGTTAAGATCAGGGTTTCTGCTACTCATGGAAAAGAGTCAGGTGTAGAGTTCATGCACTTATGCTACTCTGCAGCTTAAGAGAACGTTGCCAGCTTGTCAATTAAATCATCAACAGTGTTCACAAGAAGTTTTATATCCTCCTTTTCACTCATCCGGTGCTGGCCAGTTTTGCGGAGGATAACATCCACATCTTTGCTCAAAACACGATCAGCGACTTGCATAGAGATCTGCCAAGGGACGTCGCTGTCCTTCATGCCATGAATAAGTCGTATGGGACATGTTATAGGAATAGGGCTATTTAGCAAACAGTGATTTTCTGCTTCTTGGATAACGTCATATCTCAGTGAGTAATATCCTTCCTCATTATACCTTGTTGGAAACCTCCATTCACCTTTTTCTTCTATTTCATTTTGTGTCTATAAAAAAAAGAGCAAAGAATAGACAAGACAGATGTTACCAGCTCTTTGGAGCATCTCAGCTTATTTCTGTTCTAAATGCAGCAAAACTTCACCAGGCATAAAACTTAACTTTGTTCATTTTTATCAGCAGAGGAGCTACATTCCTGTTTCACTTCCAGCATCTGAAAAGACAACCCCCCCTACCACAGCACAAAAGCTACTCTGCATGCCTCTCCTGCAAATTAATCCAATTGGGATTCACCAGGGAAATAAAGTTTCTCAGTCAGAATCTATCAGAAAGGAAAAGACATAGAGCCACCATGAACAGTAAGTCTCTTGGGCTTTAATCAGCTCACTTCAAACAAGAAGAATCCCAGGAAAAAAGGATTTTCCAGTGATCAGTCTTTTTCAGTCATTGCCACAACAGCTATGCCTAAACATCACACTTCCAGAATCTCACCTAAGGTACTATGGAGTGCCTTTAAAGACAAAAATCAGGAAAATACTTTAATTATTCTAAGGTAGAGTCATTTATTGCTGTATTTATTTGTCACATTATAACACCCAACTCACTTTCCTTAAGACTAGACATCATTATCAAGGAAGCAACTCAAAGAGACTTCCCACCACCTACATCTCCTAGTCTTTACAAACACACTGATTCGAAGAATTCCCTTTCTACGCACACACACAACCTGTATGTCAGACTCATCTCACCCAGTGTCATCTCTACTACTTCAGCAGCTACTTCCCCATCCCTGAAAGCACACGGATCTGATCTGAATACAAATATACAGTACTCAACACTGAAATCGAATGGACCCTAACTTTATGTCCTATATGCCACAGTCATATAAACACGTTCCAGGTAGTGCTCACAGTAGGTTCATACTCCAAGCACAGTATTTTGCAGACTTTTAGATTAACGTAAATTTGCAGCTTTTCTCCACCACCAACACAGAAAATTTAGAGAAAGACTTACAGGGAAAGTACAGTTTGAACAACAGAATGTCTTAAATGCGTGATAGATTTCTAGACTGCACAAAGGCCAACAATCAACATTTACCTCAATGGGAAGCTTCTTAAAAGTTGTTACAAGATAGTCTGCTGCTGCAGCTACTCCAACTAGAGCAGCTACTTTATCTGGGCGTGCTATTGCGGCATGAAGCATCAGCCATCCACCCATGCTGGAGCCCACCAGAATCTGAAAAAGAGAGAAAATAAGACATTACTTCACAGGAAATGGCTAATAATTTTTTTCCTTCTTTTACAAGTTCTTTTTGTTTAATTACTTAAACCTTAGGCATTATCCTGCTGTCCTTACCCAGGCAGAACTGCTGTCACCTCCAGTGGGAATTTTGCCTGAGTAAGCACCATAGGACCTGGTATTTTACTATTCTTTTTGTTTAGCATGGCTGGTTATTGCTGCCTGAGCCTGAAATACTGTAAAGAAAATGAGAGTTGAAGCAATTCAGTATCACATGCATACTTTATGTTTCTTTCTTAAAATAAATGCACGTGGTAAAGGCTCAGTGCAGTGAAAGAGGTTAACAAATGCAATAATACAGATCAAAATACAAATTTGTAATACAAAATCATTTTAAACACAACACTAGGTATGGCATTTCCAGGCTGCAGGAGATTTTAAGTTTCTTACAGTCATTTTTAAAGTAACTAAAGAAGTCAAGTGCTGCTTCTGCCAGTTTTTGTAAGTTATTTTATCATATAGAATCTCTGGCAGTATCGTCTAGTGCGAGGCATCCCTACACATGGCAGGGCGGTTGGAACTAGATGATCTTAAGGTCCTTTCCAACCCTAACTATTCCATGATAGAGTACCTTAACTTGTACCACTCCTGCAAACCCTTTAATTAATGTATCAGAATGGGGCAATGTCACACTTTCCATTGGGAGGGATGACAGCCCTGCTCTGAGCAGGAGGCTCTAATAAACGACCTCCAGGAGGTCCTGCCAACTCACATTTCCAAGATCTTGTGATCCACCTGCTTGCAAAAGAGGTCCTATGAATACAACCTCTGAAATGAGTCAGCTTGAAAGTGAGCAGATGGCAGTTGTTAAACAGAAGCTACTGTTGACCAGAGCTATTATGATGTATTTGATTCATGTTCTACCTTGAGGACAAAAAGCATTCTATATTTAAAAATAAAATATAACCTGTGGTCCATCTGTAAGTTCATCCAGTATACAGAGAACATCTTTTCTCCACTTCCCAAATGTACACTCTTCAAATTTACCATCTGAACTTCCACATCCTGTATAATCAAATCTGAAAAAGAAACCATCAAAATGAAAATCATTGTACTGTCTACAGCAATAGAGAAGCTATAGTACCATTTAACCAAATGAAACAGGGACAAGATACTGCATTTCCTACTTAGTCCTGTGTATCACTAGCACCAGAAATCACATGAAAAGAGATTGAAAGACAACACAAACAACTAGCAATGCAGTGCTCTCTTATGATTTGATCTAACAATATCCAAAGTTACAAGAGTATTTCCCAGCCAAAGAATTTCCCTTACAGACAAAAAAAACCAAAACAACAAACCAACAACCAAATACTGCAAGTTTAAAGGTATTTTTTTAAATATACAAACTCTCTTTCAAATGCTACACCCAAATACGAAGAATTATGAAACTCAGGATTCAACCTAGTCTATCAAAGGAGAGTATCACCAAGCATGTACGTGGTGGTGTAAAACTGCAGAAGACACTGGGTAACTGAAGATTTGGCAGTTAAGAAGCACTCTTATAGATGTAACTTACAGTTGTAACTTAAAAAACTAGAACCCCTGTTCCTTTCTTCTTGATCTTTTGTACTTATAGCCTTAATGTAACATATAGCACTGGCTAGACTACAAAAATTAATTCCTTTTCTGAATTACTTTGAGAATACATTGTCCTTGCCACAGACAGAAATCCCACATTTGAAAAGGAGGAAAGACACTTCTTAGCTTGTGCGTACAGCACAGCATGCATTCCAAAGTCTGTATGGTTTTGTCAAAATACCTTCCCCAACCCACGATACTAATCTTGTTTTTTCAAGACCAATGTAATTTGAATGTACCTGACGAAGGCATGACCTAGAGAGCTGCAGAAATCTTCAAGGGCAGTTGCTTTCTGACCATTCATATTTGAATTAAAGCCTGGAAGGAAAATAACCCCTGGATGCCTGCCTTTTAGCTTATGATAAGCAAGATTTGGTTGATCTGGTCGAGTGAGAAAGCTGATTGATGATTTCAGCCTGCAAACTAATAAAAAGAACTATTTAGTACAACCATCATGAGAACTTCAGCAGAAACACTGTATTTTATAAAACTAGGATTCAGGAAATATGGGCATATTATCTGAAAATAAGATGTTTTGATTCAAATAAGTATTGCCTTTATTTTTTGATGACTACCTAGTACTGATCAATCTGAAAGGGAAAGCTGACTGTGATTTATTCTCAAATCATTAAATGACAATCATGTATGCAAGGAGTTCACTCAGCAGAGAGGATGACTGAAGCCAAATGCCAATATTCCCTATACAATATTTGTCTTCCAGTTTTATACCATCTTGAATATGTTTACTCAGCTTAACTCTTCATTTTTCAGCTTCCCCCCCCCCCCCAATCCCCCCCAACTGAATTTCAAACAAATACAACTTTGGGACTGAATATGGGCAATGATAAGTCTACAAAGACATGAGGAGACAAATTTTTTGATGAAAACTAAAACTGAAGGACAAAACTGCATCTGCGTAAAACCCCAGATCCACAAAAGTTAGGAAGATGATGTACAACAGGGAAGTTCAGAAGTGGAAACGGGGAAAGAATCTTGTGACTAACTTTTCCAACATGATGAACATAAACCAACATTAGCATTGTTTCAAAGCAAATGAAGTAAATGACATCTAGCCTTTTTCATCATATCATCAACAGGTATTTCTGCTTAAGAAAAAGATTATTGCCAGGAACAGTGAAAAAAGGTTCATTTTAACACTATGCCACCTTAACATATGTCCTTTTCTCAGATATGAAACACAAAAGGCAAAAAACCAAAACAAACCTACATTTTCTGTAAATACAAAGCAATACATTAAACACATCTCATAAGAAGAGTTGATTGTTGCAGAGCTATGATTTTCTTATGCCTGTACAAATGTGGCACAGATATCCCATTATATGGTTTGGTGTATTCTCACTGTAGAGGTTATATTATTCCAGTACTCAGATTGTTCTGTTTATACAGAATGAATCAGCACTCTGCAAATGAATTTGGTACACGGTTTACAAACGAAAGATCACTGAGTGCAACTTCAGTCAAAGTAACCTGCAGTGTATTATGTGAGAGTTTTCCTGTTGGCATTGTCTTCACATTATTTTGCTTTTGTATAGTTCAAGATAAGAAACTAGATACATTTGGAAACCAAACACTAAGTTGGACCCTATTATTCACATTCATAACTGAAAAAATAAGCTGGTTTTAAACAAGGAAAAAGGATTTATACAGGAAATATGAACTAATTAATAACTATGCTGAATGTCAACAGCTGCTAAAGTATTTAAGCTTAGCAGTTAATTAATTGCACCTCTACTGTGGATGAGAAGTGATGCGTAGGGGTATTACGGAGACTTAATCCACTCTGATACCCTACTCAGGAAGATAATTTGTTAAACTGAAGGACTGGTTGAGACTTCAAAGACTTTGATACTCTTAATTCTTAGGTTAGAAGACGCTTAGTTCTTCCACAAAGAGGTACAAAACCAATGCAACTGGGCTTCCTAGTGTTACATCTACTGGATAAATACTGCGAAATCAGGCTGTGACAGTCACCCCATTTAACTGTTCTGCAGGCTTGAGTTCCGTTTTCTCACTATCAGAGATATTACATTCAAGGGATTTGGGGGGTTTTGTCTGTCTGCTTTTAAACTTGCACATGTATGAGTAAATGTGGATGCCTAACAGATGCAGGATGCAGCTAGTTTCAGCATCCTATCGTCAAACAGACATTATACCACTTAAACTATAGACTGAAACATTCTATCTCTGAAAAAATGGACATTTCTTTATCCTATTGATGCATCAAGTATTATAAAGGAGAATAAATAACATAACAATGTATTCACTCAGATGCATCCACACTATGGCTTTTTGACTGTGTGTGTGTCTATCAGCAAGCCAGTCACTTCTTCACCTGCCACTAACAGGGGAAACACATGAAGAACAAACTTGACAGAAAAAGAACCGGAAGTATTTTTCTCTCCTTTAAGCCCTAATAAGCATCTCTGAAGCTGCAGTTTTCCACTCTGCAGCACTCTGGAGGTGTCCTCACACTGGTTTTACACTGGGCAGGGTTTCAACTGCAGCTACAAAACACAACTGCTGTCTAAGCTATTCCACAAACCAGTATTCCACATTTAACAAGTCACTGTAAGTGCACCAGCAGCAATCCTAACCTGAATAATGCAAAACTCTAAAACAACCACCTGGGCCAATCCAAAAGCAAGGTTAGTTGAGTCATGCTCTGACTTCCCTTTAGACAAAAACATCAATAACTGAGGAGCTAGCCATTCATTTCTCCCCCTGATTTCAGTGAAAGACCTTGGTAAGAAAGCACTTTCAAAGGGTGCACTTAGTTCATAAAAGCAAGTTGCAGACAGAAGTACCTATCTACAGGACATGTCCCCTCTCCTCCTCCCCCAGACCTAACGCTATAGAATTCTCTTCATATCAGAACCACTGTGCAATTTTTATTTTATGACCATCAGAAATGTGACTGAGACCAGTGCTACATGCCAAAGCCAAAGAAATCCTCTTTAAGAGCCCTGGGAAGGCCCCGGGACTGTGACCAATAGCAGCAGCACATTACCATCGTCCTGGAGATAACGAACTCAACATTGTCCATACCTTATTGCATGCAACCGCTACGCTACAGGAGTAAGGCGGCCACCAGTTCTGCCAGCAGGATCTGCTGCTTAGCCCAGTCTCAGAGCACCTAATAGCACACTCAACAACCAGCTACTCGGATCACACCACCACCACTCCACCGTATTAATGTAATTATGCGGATGTAAAGCGTGCGCTTTTAGCGACACCTAAGTTTTACCCACTTCTACACCAAGCCACCTCAAACGAGGTTCATTACATCAGGAAAAAGGGGTTGTCTGTCAAATTTAAGGCAATGAATACGTAAGTTAGACAAGCACTGAGCCTCGAACAATATGAAAGGGCACCACGTGTTTGGGCACGGGATCACCTCCCTCAAAAGCAGACACCAGCAAAGCTGCTCAGGTGCCTGGTAAAACCTCACACAGCGGCACGTTTCACCTCCGAAGAAGCGAACCGGCCCACCTCCTGTTTGCCGCTCAGAAAGCAGCGGCGGCAGAAGCCTACCGCGAACCGACCACCAGTGCGAACGCACGCAGCTGCCCTGCACACACACGTCCGGCAGCACCTGCTCTCCCCTGTGCACAAGCTCCGACCCACGCCTCGCAGGCCCATCAGAAACCCGTTCCGCGGGGGGGAGGGGGGGGACCGGAGCCACACAGCCCCAGCCCCTGGAACGCACCCGGCCCGTTCCCGACCGGGACGCCCCCACCGCGACCACGCAGCCTCTCCCCCCGGGGCTCCCACGAAGGCGGCGGGGGGAGAGGAGAAGCAGCGCCGCAGTAGCAGCAGAAGCGCCCCGGGGCCCTTCCCTTACCCGGGAGCCCTAGGGCCGCCCTCATCGGCGACAACACCAGGGCGGGCGAGGCACGATGCCGGCAGCCACCCCTCACCAGCCCCCTCAGCGTGCCAGCCGCCGCCATGCTTACTGCGACTCCACTACCCCGGCCGCCGCACAGCGCACGCGCAGCCCGCAGGAGCGCGGAGGACACGCGCATGCGCCGAGCGGCTCTACGTGAGGGGAAGGGTCAGGGTGAGGAGTGCGCATGTGTCGCGGTGTGGTGGAGGGAAGCTGGTCCCTGCCCTCAGCATCGTTAAGGAGTATAAAATAAACGTTTTGCAAATAAAAGCACTCAATGATCATCTCCATAGTGTGTATTCTGGGGAGGGGACCCTTGTAAAGGCTGCCTTCTACCAGACAAGGCTGGTAAGACCCGGCCTGGAGACCCTCATAGTTCCAGTTGCCTGTCCACATGTGGGTATAAACTGCTATAAAGCATACACCTCGCTTTGTGCAGGAGGAGGGCTCGCGTCAGGGACTGCGGCAATAGGACAAGGGGCAATGAGCTCAAACCTAAACAGGGGAGATGCAGGGTGGGTATAGGGAAGTTTATGAGGGCGCTGAGGCCCTGGCACAGGGTGCCCAGAGGAGCTGTGGCTGCCCCATTGCTGGCAGTGTTCAAGGCCAGGTTGGAGTAACCTGTGCTAGTGGAAGGTGTCCTTGCCTGTGGCAGGGGTGCACTTTAATGTCCCTTCCAACCCCAATCCATTCTGTGATTCTAAGATAATTCGATGCCCATAATTACATAGTACTCCAGCCATCCAGAAGGGACGTTTCAAACCCTTGTGTACCTGCCCTGATCACCTATCCAGCAACATCAGGGCTTGGCCATGCCTCGGTCTGCAGGGCCTCTGAACCAGCTCACGCCTCCCCACCCATCTCTGCTCAGTCTAACTTGTATGGCCATGGTAGCCAAAACAAGGCCTTTATGCACAGTACCTTTTACAGGAACCATCTGGATCAGAAGACGAGCAGCATCTAACTTCAGAAGGAGTAGGAAAGCAGAAGTACTTTTGACAAAACCTAGCAAAACGGAAGATAACTGTGTTCCTAAAGGAACTTGTTTCATTATACTACTAAAAATCATACGCCCTGAGATAAGGGACCCTTATAGAACATCTGCTGTGAAATATACAGTCTTTAAACAGATGACAGAAGAGCCAATAATCGTAGATACAGGCACAGACTGTTACATAAACAGCAGGCACTGATTTTCACTGTTTGAAATGTATATAAGTGGATAGCTGTCAGACTGAGGGCATGCTAGCTTTGTGGAGTTACCACCTATCACCCATCTCTTGCAAACATGAAATAATCAGGTTATCTTGACCATGACTGAGGGAAGACCGCTGATTTGGGACAAGGCCAGCCCCTGTCAGCAGCTTTAGGTCAAGGGGTGCAGAAGCTAAGGTTTTAAGGCACAAGCCTGTGTGGTTTGCAATTGCCCAAGATACTTTAGGGTAAGTGGGTACTTGGCTCCCAGAGGGGTAAGCTCAGAGGGCTTGCATAAGGCCATAAAAGACGGTGCATAATGCCATGCTTTGCTTGCTCTCTCTTGATGGCCATTATTACAAACCCCACCATACTTTGTGATAGTATCATAGAATAGAACCATAGAATAGTTAGGGTTGGAAAGGACCTTAAGATCATCCAGTTCCAACCCCCCTGCCATGGGCAGGGACACCTCACACTAAACCATGGCACTCAAGGCTCTGTCCAACCTGGCCTTGAACACCGCCAGGGATGGAGCATTCACAACCTCCCTGGGCAACCCATTCCAGTGCCTCACCACCCTTACAGTAAAGAACTTCTTCCTTATATCAGTCTAAACTTCCCCTGTCTAAGTTTGAACTCACAGCTCCTTGTCCTATCACTACAGTCCCTAGCGAAGAGTTCCTCTCCAGCATCCTTGCCGGCCCCAAAGCTGATGATAGCAAACTTAGTGCAGATAAGAAGATACCATAAAACTGCATGGGCTTCTACAGTGAGCAGTTCCTGCAATTCAAGTCATGGCTGTGTCAAATACGGGGGAAAAACCTTGAACTTCAGCAATTTCTGTTTTGCTGTGGAACAAAACATATGCCTATATCCAAGGCTGGTGATCCATTTTTTATGACCCTCTTTGAAACATTTCAAGGTATTATATTATGTATGCAGTAAACAGACTACGCTCCTAATTTCACTGCCACTTGAAGGACTATTTTCCAGAGCTCTTTTGTGGAGAAACACACGGAATGGTTAGATTAAACACTACTAAGAAATACAAGATTACTGCACAACTGTGTGCAACTTTAGAACAGGCGGAAATGCCTCAAGACGAAGAATCAAGTGAATATCTAAACCAAGTGTATTTTTAAAAATGTTTATTGAAATGCCTTCATTGCATCATGCAGGATACAAAAATCATTATTAGAAAACCTTTATAACCATACTTAGGAGTAAAATCAAGATACATCAGGAAAAATAATAATTATATAAACCAAAGCAATTTCTGATAAGTGTTTTAAATCATTAGATTACAAGGCGTGATCCGCACAGATGATAACAATTATCTTGTAGTAACAGTCCCTTCATGATTCAAGGCGAAACTGATGTTCGTCATGCTACAGCAACCATTATCACCTGTGTATGCCACAAAGAAATTCAACCCGTTCATTACAGATACAAGGTTTAAAAAGTATAACAAAATATTCTGCCAGCGTACTTCTATTCTGCTTTCAGTCTTTTATTTGTTCCATCAAAAGCCATTAGGTTTTCATCAAGGAAAAAAGAAAAGGCTAATGTGCTTTCTTCTGTTACACAAACCACATAGCACATAAGTTTTGATTACTGAAACAGAACCTTTAAAGTCTTATTATAAGAGATTTGCTTGAAGTTTAGTTCAAATAATTTATGGTTTTGCACTATTACTCGAGGACTTGGAAGGGGGTTTAAAATGGGAGACCACAGCACCCTTGGTATTCTCATTGTTTTATGCATCTCAATCTCCATCACTTAAACTTTTCAGGGTTTTTAATTCATACACTGCTTAACGTCAACTCTTAAAACTTGCCTCTATCCTATTTGACAGCATTATTCTGTGCAGATATGCATTAAAAAAACAAAAATAAAACCAAAAAAACAAACACTGTCTGCAGCTGAAAATTTGGCTCCAAAGAATTTAGGTGGAGATTTTGAGGCTGGCTTCAAGGGAACCAGTGTTTGAGAGGTTTCAGTAGAGCTTTCACCTAAGACAGAGTAGGTCAGAACCACACTGTGACCTTATCAGATAAAACAAAATTGCTGTAGGGGCTAGAATGACCTCATTCTATTCAGCAGGGAAAATTAAAGAAACCCAAACAATTCCTTATGAGGAAGTTAATACATGTGTTTCCATTTCATACCCATGTGGAAAAATGCATCTTTATAAAGCTACCCTTCTCTTTTATTCTTCAGCTCCGTAGATGCACACTTCAAACATACAGTTGGTGTTACTGAGTGTCTGAACACCCAGAATATCATAACAATTTAATGATATTAAAAGTCATGAAGAGTTTTGGCACTGTCCCCTTACAGAGAGTTAGGTACAACTAACATTATGAAAACATTATGATAAGGGAATCATGTAACTCTTTGGCTCTGTTGTAATATTTAACTACTAAGGCAAGAACTGTGTGTACCTTAGGGTTGCTTTTTTATCTTTTTATAAAATACTTGACTAAAAGTTTTTAAGCCACCTCATCACCTATAAATGTCAAATGGTGCATATTAAAATATATGCTTATTACAACTTTTTGTTCCATTTCTAGAATTGCATCCTGATGAGAGCATTTGTAAACGGTTTAGTATGAATTTATGAAGATGTTCTCCTTGTAAAAGAATTTGTAGGAAATTATCATTCAATCAAGATGCTGTAATTAAAATTGCCTCGTTATCCATTTTGGAGCACTATGATTCTCTCAACAGTTTAGCTCTTTCATTCCTATAAAGATCAACTAAAAGAAGTAAACCTCCCCCCCCCCATTTCAATGCATTTGTAAACCCCTCTCATTCTGAGGTTTCAGGTGCACATCATAAGGAGGATGTTTCAGAGTATTCACTGGCTTTTCGGATTTCACTACATATGGCTAACTTCATATGTTACGTTATTGCAGTATGCCCTATTGCCCCCATTTATTATAACATGAAGTGGGTGTAGCCTTCTGCGCCTGTAACAATAACATCCATCCATATCCTCATGGCTTCTGGCGAAGGAGCGACCATATAGTATATCCGGTCATGCGTCTTAACACTGAAAGTGAGCAACGGGTTGGGACTCTAAAGTAAAACAGAAAGAAGCATATCAAAAGAAGAAAGGAATCAAATCCATTTAATGGTACCAGAAATGTAATTACTTGCAAAAAAATCTACGATAGTGTTAAGAAGAAAGTTGAAATGCAGAATGCTGCGCCACTGCATCCTGCATTGCAGCACTGGAAACAGAGACGTGTTTCAAGTGTCTGTATCCATCATAAACACTCTTTACAATGTATTTCCACTAGGCTATTAGGGAATAGTACAGGAGGCTCCAAACTGTAGTTTCACGCCCAAATAACCACCCCACTCTATACAATGGTCAAAACCACCTTGGGTTTCACAAAGCCAAATGCCAAGGATATATTAATCTTGTTCACAGCTCATTTAAATCACAGGTGAGAGGCAGGGGGTGCCATGAGCTGCCAGTTAACCACTAGTACCAGTTAACTCCCTCCCTGTGACAGACACATTCAGACATCCCTTGATTTGCCAACACCACTGATTTCAGTGGTCGCACCACTGGGCTAAGAAATTCCTTTCGACAAATCCCTTTTGGCAGGTAGACACTTGTATCTCTGCTTTCATTAGTACGTATATAAAGAAATCACAACCCTACCAATAAAAAAACAACAA
Organism: Pezoporus wallicus; assembly: GCF_028554395.1. Taxonomy (NCBI): domain Eukaryota; kingdom Metazoa; phylum Chordata; class Aves; order Psittaciformes; family Psittacidae; genus Pezoporus; species Pezoporus wallicus. Next base: position 211,022 of record NW_026637726.1, read on the forward strand.
CAGCATTAATCAGTGATCTACCTTCATCTTCCTTTTCCTCCACTCTTCGTTTGGGGTTTTTATTTGTGTTGTTACCTATCTTTTTTCCTACTAATGTCAGCTCCCCCCTTTGACTTTACAGCAGCTACTGTACTTTGGGTTCTGCTCTATGATACTCTGTTTACCTTGTATGCATTCTTTAGATGATCGTAATAGACTTCTTCAATAGCTTGAAAATATATTACGCCTTTTAATTTAGTTTCATGTTTGTCTGAAAAAGGAAAAGAGAGAATGACTTGAGAACTGAACACTACTTTGAGAAGGAAAATCCTAACAGAATATAGAATAGTTAGGGTTGGAAAAGACCTTAAGATCATCCAGTTCCAACCCCCCTGCCATGGGCAGGGACACCTCACACTAAACCGTGGCACCCAAGGGTCTGTCCAACCTGGCCTTGAGCACTGCCAGGGATGGAGCATTCACAACCTCCCTGGGCAACCCATGCCAGTGCCTCACCACCCTAACAGGAAAGAATTTCCTCCTTATATCCAATCTAAACTTCCCCTGTTTAAGTTTGAACCCGTTACCCCTTGTCTATCACTACAGTCCCTAATGAAGAGTCCCTCCCCAGCATCCCTATAGGCCCCCTTCAGATACTGGAAGGCTGCTATGAGGTCTCCACGCAGCCTTCTCTTCTCCAGGCTGAACAGCCCCAACTTTCTCAGCCTGTCTTCATACGGGAGGTGCTCCAGTCCCCTGATCATCCTTATGGCCCTCCTCTGGACTTGTTCCAACAGTTCCATGTCCTTCTTATGCTGAGGACACCAGAACCGTACACAGTACTCCCAAGTGAGGTCTCAGACACTATATATATGTAAAATCTAGAGAGATCCACACTTGCACAAGCAGCTGCATTTTTGTGTAGCTGCCACAGAAGTCTCATGAAACTATGTTTGTTGGCTGGAGTCCCTGAGGCACTATGAGATGTTTTCTTTGGTAACTGAAATTGCATTATGACAACTATACTGCACTTAAAACTGAAACTGTTAACTACTAACATAACCACTACAAATACATTAATAAAACCAGTACCAGATGGGAACACTACTGGATCCTACAGGCCTTGCTAACCAATAAACCAGATGTTAAGAACAAGTTTGTCACATTCTTCATATTATTACTGCAGCCTTGTAAAGAAATATCCAGTGGGTATATAATGAATGAATGTAATGAATTCAAACGTGTTTTAAAAAAGATGGACTGAGCAATGGATACCCCTACCATTAAAATCAGTCCAAAATTCATTAGACCCTCAAAATATGACAAATTCAAAAGGTCTACTCCTGTGTATTTAATTTCCTGAAAGACTTTTCAGCACATCGAGCCATTTAATTTTCATGGCAAGTATAATAAATTATGTTCTTGTATGAAGGGTACGAGAAATCATTCTGTCACTGGCGAAAGTATATAATATTTAAGAATAAATCATATGGAGCCATTATTCTGTCTACTGGGGACCTGATGATCTGTAACTCTTGCCTATCCACATCTCTCCCTTTGTCTGTTCTGCTCGTTTCTGCCTTACTTGGCATTACAATTGAACCCTATAGGGATTGCACAAGTTCTAAGCATACACGTGAAACACCCAATGAAATGGAAATGTTAGTCTTATCAGCTGAGGGGCAGATGGACCCCACTAGTGATCCTGCAACCTACCTGCATAATAAGTAAAAGTTCTCTTGTTTCTGTCAAAAACAAACCATCGTTTTTTCCAGGTTTTGATTTTTCCTCCCATCTTAATCAGAAAGCCTCGGCAGGTCTTCTCTGTGAGGGAGATATGGTAACAGGTCTCTATGTTGTGACCGGCTGTTTCGATGTGACTTCGTAGGTCAAAGTCTTCTTTCCTGACGGGCAAATAGCGAGTCAAGGGACGGGCCTACAGTAAAGGGAAGAAAATGCTATTACTTTTAACAGAAGTCTTTACTCTTTCTGCTGCACAGACACAACCACAAGCTGCCCACAGATTCTAAGAATAAATGTAAGAAAAATAAAGAGCTTTTGCTGCAGCCCTGATTTTGTTCAAAAGACAAATCCTTAAAACTTGTAACTTTACAAAGTGTTGAATAGCTTCATAAAAGCATTAGAGCATAAGAGTTTCTTGAAATCATCACTTGATCAGCTGGTAAAACAGGGCCCACAGCATAGAAAGTTTGCTTTAGAATTAAAACATTAATTAATTGTAAAGGTGTGTTGCTGCATTAGATGAAGCGCAAGAACTACATCTGCATGATGTTAAGCCAACCCTTTATTTCTCTGGGCTAGATGCTCACTACACGTATCTATCTCATTAATATTTTACTGCTAGATGTATTTTCATGCGAAGTATAATACAAATCTAAGACAAGAAGATGCTATTAGAAGAACAGTTAATAACGAGTGAGTTGCAATTGCTGGTTAGTTTCACAGAGATTTCTGTGAACGAAGTGGAATTGTTTTCTTCTGAATGAATTAAACGGGGTATCTAGCACAGAGTCAGCAATTCAGCACACAGAGCTGAAGGGCACCCCTCTGCGAGAGACAGCGAAGCAGCACAGGAAGCGGTGCCTCATTCTTGACTGCAGTTCAAGGCTCTGCATCAAGCCTGGATAGCGTCTGCTGGGAGCGCCAGCAGGAGGAGGTAGTGATTTGGGAACTCGGCCAGCTCAGGGAATATGCTCGTTTTCCGTCTATACAGACTTCCCCTTCATTTTAAATATGGAAGACAAGTCTCCTGCATCACAGGGTGATTTCTCAGAAGAGAAGCAGAATTTAGGTGCTTTGAATGACCCATGTAAGGAGCATCTCCCTCTCTCTCTTCCCCCTGACTCCAGAGAAAGTCACTGACGTGGAGAATCTAATCTGCCCCTGCTCCATGCCTAAAGTTAGCCTGCTAAATCCCACTGTGAGTCACAGATCAAAGGGACTTTCCCTCACTGCATTCTCAAGAGCCTCTTGGCGCAATGGGAGCTGTGTTGCCTGCAAGAACTCTTAGCACCCTTCTAAAATCCATACCTCTGTATGATAAAAGCTGGCACCAGCTTTGGCAAGTACAAAGCTGGTGCTCTTCCCCTAGTTTACATTTCTAAGTGTCAGAAAGTGCTGGAGAAGGTAATAAAAGGGGGGCTCACTGTACAAAGGAAAGAAAAAAGTTAACAAAATACCCCAGTCATTTCTGACAGATGCGTTTTGTCTTCCTGCCGATTCAGTCTTCATCCTCTCTGCCAAGACTGCCAATTAGCAGTAAGTGATAGGGCATTCAATTACAACACATGCACGCTCCGATTTGGGATAAAGATACAAGCATTGCATCATTGGTTACACCATACTTGAGTTGTCATTAAAATTTCTTAGAAAAAAGTAAAGTACACGTGAACATTTTATATTTGGCAATTCCATTTCATAGAAAAACAAAAGAATGGATATATTTAGCCAGAAACAGCTTAAAGTTCCTTTGGGGGTTGTCCTATTGTTCTGATTTAGTGTTATCTATTTACTGTGATCTAGAAAAGCAAGTTAAGTAGGAATTTGCCTTAAAAAATATAATAACAACTCATGAAACAAAAGGTAGTAAAGGCAGAACAGATAAAAACAAAGATATTAAAATATGATATGGAATCTTCCACACGCAGATACGTGTATTAAGATGGAGACATTGTCTTGCTATACTATACCAATGATAAAATGACTACCTAGTCTATTTGCTAGATCTAGATCTTCTTAGTTGTGGTGCAATAAACAAATAGGTAAGACCTGTAAGCCTAAAGAAAGCTCAAGATACCTTTAAATTCTAACCAGAAGCAAGGAGATGTAGGACACTGTTCTAAATAAATAGTGTTTCTCATGTGGTGTAGTCCAAGTAACAGAAGAAAACCTACGTCCTTTCTACAGTAGACGTGGAACTGGAAAAGCTTCTTTATCAGTGTTTTTTTCAGTCAAATATTTGGAGGCGACAATTCAAGATATTTTATTTATTAAAAGAAAACAACCACCAATCGCTTATAAAAAATAACACACAAATTTCTCTTGTTGAGGCTAAAAAATTCTCCTCTGCCCATACTCAGTAACAAACCTCATAGGGACTACTACTTATACTTCAGATGTAAGATGCTAAATAGATATCTATTATATTCATAGAATCATAGAATAGCTAGGTTTGAAAAGGACCTTAAGATCATCCAGTTCCAACCCCCCCTGCCATGGGCAGGGACACCTCACACTAAACCATGTCAGCCAAGGCCTCATCCAACCTGGTCTTGAACACTGCCAGGGATGGAGCATTCACAACTTCCCTGGGCAACCCATTCCAGTGCCTCAGCACCCTAACAGGAAGGAATTTCCTCCTTATAACCAATCTAAACTTCCCCTGGTTAAGTTTTAACCCGTTACCCCTTGTCCTATCACTACAGTCCCTAATGATCTATCTAAGCCCAAACATACTTTAAGCAGCACAGTTACACGTCAGAAATAATAAATCCATGTATTCAACTGAAAGCAGTTCTGTTTACCATTGGCAGAAATACACTTAGTCCCTTCTGTATATCAAGGGGAACTCTTGCACGTCAACATTTCATGTCAGCGCATCTCACCTGTGCTCTTTGTTTCTCACGTATTTTGACTTCCTTTTCAATTAATTTTTGCCTCTGGCTAGTTTCTTCTTCCAGTCTTTTCTCCAGTTGCTCTCTGCGGCGCTTCTCTTCCTCCAGAGCTCGTTTTTTAGCTTCCATCTCCCGTTCCTAAATGCCACAGCACACAGAGAACTTCAATTATATGTCAAACTATAGCTGGTAATGTATTTTCTAACCTAGGACTAAATACCTTTTTGCCTCTTAAGTAGTCAGAAATATACATCCAGCCAAGTGGACCGAGAATTAGAATCAGAATTGCAAATATCACCCCTCCAGAAATGAAGGTTCTTCTTAAGCAGCAATCCTACAGGTGTGGCAGCAGTGCTGACCTAGCTGCTGATGGGATTTTGCTATCAACTCACCTATTATGGATAGCAGCTATTGCATATGGGCTCAGAGATGTACTATGAGGGTGAAACCAGACCAAACTAAGGGGAGAGAAGTAATTTTTTAGGTGTCTATTAGGTGTAAACTGTTTAGGGTCCAGTGTTGCATTTAGGAGGATATTCTCTAACAGGCCCACTCTTGGTTTTACTCACAAATTATACTTACCCTGCTCTCAAGCAGCCTAGTCTTCTCAGCGTGCGCTTGTTTCAGAAGTCGCTCCATCTCTTCTATTCTCGCAACATTTGAAGTGCTGGCGCTGCATAAAACCCCCCAAAAGCTGAGTTATTTAAAAGAATACTTGGTATTTAAAGACATATGATCCAACACAAGACAGTTTAAGAAGGGAGTTGATCCTGTTTTCATTCAGTTCAGTGCAGTAGGCACTGTAAAGTCTGATATGGCTAGAAAAGGTTCTTGAACACCATCGAGACTAATCGGAATTAATGTTGCTTAAGGGAACTTTTGTCAAGGAAAACTAACTGCTTATCTTCTATGTTTTATCAACAAAATCAGCACAGACTCTTTTCTTCCCTCACCAAAGTTTGAATCGTAAGAAACTGAACTGTTGTAATGGGTCCTTTTCTGGGTATTTTTGATTGCTTTAGGGTTTATTTTTCTTTCCAGCCATCGCTGGCTGGAAGCTGTAGAAGAGCAGAGGCAGGCAGAAGAGCAAACGACACCACTGAAATTCATCATCTGTCAGGGCTCCCCTCTCCTGGGCTGGAGATCCCACTTACAGGATGGCCCCGAGGTGGCTCAGACACATGCTATATTCCTCCAGAATGGTCAGAGAGGCAAGTCAAAGAGAGACAGATTTCAACCACCGCCATGTCAAATCGCTGCCCAGAGTTAATTCCCAGACTGTCTCCACTATCAGAAGCTTGCCCACTGTGTATCTAAAGCAAAAATCCTCCAACCCTGAGTCCTAATGCAATCCACATTGCAGTGACAAAGACTACAAGAGGAAATCAGTGGGCTGATACCCTGTTACAGGAAACAGATGCTGAATGAAACACAACATGCTAGCCAGAAAAGCCATCCTTGTGTTTCACAGGGGTTCTTAATGCCATGACAATGTTGTACTTGATTATCAGCCTCCACTTATGCTTCTGAAATGGCTGGGGGAGGACCGTGAGCAGAAATGAAAGTACTAGCATTAAAATCAGGCTGCCAGAAGAAAACTGTTTGCAAACAATTCTGAGACTCAGCTGGACTTCTTTTTTAACACAGATCATTGATGCTTCTCCTATCTGAGGCACAGTGTTGGAGCCGTCAGCCTCTGAGGATGAGAAAAGCAGCTGAGGGCCATAAGCCTTTCATTGTCATATCGTCATTATTAGTGATCCAGGAAAAAGAAAGGGCAAAAAAGACCATCGGAGGAGCCCTATGTGTTTCAGCATACGGCTCTAGTAGGTTAACATGCTGGACTTGCAGGACAAGTGCTCTTCATCACCGGCAGATGTCTTTGAGAAATTGCCTATCACAGGGAATTCCTTTCCTTTAGTGACCAGGGAAGGAAGCTCAGGTATCACCCACTTGGGAAAGAGCATTGACAGCTTCATCATTTCTGTTCAGGACTGACACTGATTTCTCTGTGGCCTTCAACATTATGTGATATTTTCATTTTCCATCTTTAAATAACCACGTGAGAGGATAGTTAAACCTGATTATGAAGGGCTCTCCAACTACTAAACATGGTGCTTGTCTAATGACCGTATATTTTCTTAACCAGGCAGCAGCATTCACATTATCATAGCATCAACTTGTACATACTCTCTTTTTTCCATTGTAACCCTATGGCCATTGGATCAGAAAGAAAGATGATTTACCTGGAAATGTTATCTGGTGAGCACGCCGATATGCTTGTTTCCATGCTGTCAGAACTGTCTAAGCTTAATGTATCAAAGGTGTGGTCCTTGTAACTGCGGTCTGGGTAATGGAAACTGTTCAAGTACACGTTTGATTCGGATGCTGTCCTGCTGTAGAATTCGGGAGACTTCTGCCTTTGGTTTTCACAGACGCGATGATGATTGTACCCTGCACAATGCAGAGGAAGTACTTTGTGTGAACGTTTTACCCAGAAATGTTGTGACACAAACGTAACACGTTAGCAGCGCAAGCATCCTGAGCATCGCCTCAGTCTTTTCAGCATTGTAACCAAGGGACTACAATATTACTGTTAATCATAACCCAAATAAAACCTTTAAGTAACTGTTTTATCTATGACGGGCACAGATACAGGCAGATTAGTATGGCTGACTTTTCAATATATATACACTCCTACGCACAGTATGGAAATCTAATTTGCATGAATATAATTGTAATTTGAAATTGAAAATTAGCCCAAATCTGGAAAGCAATGCAGCTTAATTCAGGGGTCTAGAAGAACGGACACTGATTAAAGAGAGAAAAAGTCCTGATATTCAATGTCCTTGAGCACTTGTTTGGTTGATTTTACTGAATGTGGATTATTTTTTGTCTCTTTGGGGAACTTTGCCTTCTGGTAGCTGCAAATTGGGCTTTTAGTTTCAGCTGAAATGATACAGGCTACTTGTCACATCATCATAGTGATGTGACTATTATATGTGACGTAGTGATGTTACTAGTGTAGAGGTATGTCACTGGAGCTTTACAACTGCAATTCACTGCACGTGATTGAAGCAGATCCCTATAGCTCAACGTGTGTAAAGAAAAAGCAGCTTTATGCAGCATTTAAGCTCTTTGTGCTGTTATTTGCCTACAGAGTCACCCCTTCTGAAAAGCCATCCTCCTTGAACACAGGGAGCTTTGGCTATGTCTCCCTTCAAAAACTATTCAGATTTATTTCTATCTCATGTCCCCATTGCTCTTCCTAAATAATGCAGCAGTATTTATATTGACTTGCAGAGAGGTTGTTGAGCTTGCCAGATGCAGAGGAAAGTATAATGAACAGCTGAAGTCAGTTTACAGTGCCCTTTTGAGGCCTGTTCGATCTGATTACAGATGCGACTGCGCTGCTCACCTTTTCCTTCAGTGGATGCAAGCAGTGAGACTTTCTCACAGTTCTGATACTCAGTCAGGGTTAAAATACTCTGCATATTCCTGATGCAGAATCTGAGCTGGTGGCACAATTGGAGATTAGGAAGGACTGTTAAGAGAGCGTGAAAACCTCCCATTCACACAGGACAGCCAGTGACATTTCCCATATTTAAGATACAGAAAAAATGCAGACAAATGGACAAATGCAGCAGAAACCAGATAAAAACTTTTACTAGGCACCGTTAAGACACAAACGTTAAGAAAACATGCTTAAAGCAGGAATATTTTCCTGCCTTATTCCCACTCTCTATCTGCACATACAAGGTTACTGTTCAGTATATTTTGCCATGCTGGAGTGGGGAGTATCCCAGTTCAGGGAGCCGACAATTGCAGTTATACCTTGGAAAGGCTATAATATTCTCCAAAAGGTACCTGAAAAGCATGACTGAAGCTGAATAATTAAGGCATATTCTGATGGAAATCAGGCCCTGCAAGCTTTTCCAAGGCAGATAGTTTCCTCTTTGCTCCTCGCTTTCCTCCCTACCATACAAAGATTTCTCACACACCTTAAAGCTGGTTTCTAAGGAACTAATAGGACTTTACTTGCCATTTGGAAGAACATTAAATTTCAGTCAAAGTTCAATTGCACCAATTAGTCAAAGAGACAAAAGGGACACAAATACAGCTCAGCAGTTGCAGATAATAGCCTCACACAACACAGGTGTTACTGATTCACATGTGCAGTTTGGGTTTTGCCCCCCATTATTATGGCAAATGCTGCTGTTATTGCAGAAAAGCAATTACCTTTCATACTGGAACCTTTGGAATGACTAATTGCTCCTGTGAAATGGTTATCAATTATTCATTATGGAAAGAGAAAGGGAAAACAATAAATGACTGAAAGAACTTCATTCAAATTCATGTTTTGCTGTTGAGCCCTTCGCAAAACCTCTCCTATTCGAATCTGAATCGCATACCTTATATTTCACTGAAAAATAAACCCATCTAAAAGGCACAGAGAAACATAACAGTTTTACAAACACTCTCCTAAAGGAAAGTCAACCTTACATAAAGGACCCATTTTTAAGTAAAACATCAGTTAAATCGATGTAATCACGCAAGCATAACCAACCACTGCCAGAAAAATACAGTCGTCAGGCTGCAAAACGAGATGCATTCACAAAACCAAAGCATAATTTGATGTTCTCATCTTCCCATCATGTTGTAAGCAACAAGCAGGTTAAAGCTCAGGATCAGCTACGTACTGGCACCGACAAGCCTTGCAACTGACCTGCTTCTCTTACAATCCCACCTACACATTGCACAGGCACAATGTGTTGCATAGGAAGTTTTTAACTGCTCAGGTGCCCGTTCACAGAACACACACCTAACAATATTAGGCTTCTCATCCATCACTTCACTAAAAGCATCCCACAAGCCAAGACTTGTATCAGCCAAGTCTAAGCTGATACAAGAGCGAAAACGTTTCTTGCATTCTCTGTAGTAAAGCAGTAAATGTAACACTGCAAACAGCCATACTGTTGAGCAAAATATTGAAAATATCCATAAAGCCATATCATGAATATATATGTATATATATTCCAAGAGAGTTATTGCAAAATCATAGAAAACAGATACACTACCACAAAAGTATGGTGGGCTCAGACCTATATAGTTGACCTATATAGGTCTATAGGAACCTATAGCTGAATGCTGCTATTGGAAGTGGCACTGTCAAGTATGTTATAAAACCCCCCAAATCAGTATTTCATTAAAAAAATCACAGTACATTTTCTTTTATTTCCATTCTTTCTCAAGAGATTGACATTAATATGTCAAGATACATCCTTTGTATGGAAACATGTCCAAGTAGGAAGCCCATGTCTGTCTACCCTGTCATCGTCACCCACAGATCTGCAAAGACTTCTGCGTTTTCTGCTCTACTTGGATGGCTATGAGCAAAGAAGCGAAAAATTAGGCCTGCACAAAGCTGTAGCTCTGCAGATATTAGCATTAATCACAAGTGGTGTTGTGACAGGTTATTTGACAGCAGGAAAAAAAAGGCTTTTTGACACATTATCGTTATTTAAGTTATTAAAGTTTTCCTTGATTTTGGGAACTACTTGACAGTGCTGATGCAATCATGGCAGCGACAGATACAGCCAGATGAAGGGATGTTCTCATACCTTTTCTGGCTTTTCCTGAGTTCGAGAAGAGAAAGAGGGGAAAAAAAGGGGGAAAAAATAAACAAAAAAGCAAACTGCTTCAAAAAACCCTTATAATTTGTTTGTATGTATGTACCTTGCCCTCGGTATACTGTTTTTCTATAGAACTTAGAAAGAATACAAATAACCATCATGCTGGTACCTGACTTCTCTGTCCCAGCAGTTGTGTTCCCAATGTTGTGCCTGGCCTTATTATCTTAACTCCCACCTAACCATTCCCGCTTCCCTTCTGGATCCCATCCTCAATCAATGGGACTGAACTGGATAACACTCCCTCCTTGCTCCCGCCTGTCGCTGCACAAGCTTCTGGCACCCAGCACCTGTATGATCTTCCTAGGGCCAAGTTTAAATCTGTGCAGAGGTGCCTAGATTGTACCAAACAGCCCATGGTTTGCTTACAAAGGCATGTACACAGAAGGTGATTTGATAAACACAGTCCTTCAGAAATACCTCAGGAATGACTGCTAAGACATAGCTTTTCCCACTAATGATTTATATCAAGGATGTGCCCTCTTCAACATGCCCTAAGTTGCTCTTAACTCAGGCTATGATTACTGACAGTGACTGTTTCTTTCAAGGGCAAGTCTTGAACTCACATGACTGACTACACACAGTTTTGGTAATCCTGGAATAAAGACCATTTAGTACTTACACACCTATGAAAAGACTTCCTACTGAAACCAGCCTAAGGTTTATTCCCAGACACTGCTTACTCCTGCACAAAGAAAATGAGGTCGAAATCCATGTTCAGATTCAAGTGGCTGTTACTAAATCCCTGACTTTAACTTGGAATTTTTCACCCCAGACTTTTATGTTTACCTTCTTGGACTGAAAGAGTTAAAACTGTAGAGAGCATCTTAGAGAAATCTCCTTTTAGACCATTACTAGTTCAGTGATAATCCTCAGGCAGCATCTTTAAACTGGCTGAGCTGCCACTTCCTCCAGGCACCACTGAATATACTTGTTTTCACATCTATACGCACACACCTGAACATCTGGCCTAAAAGCTTGCTCAATGCTTTTAAACCCTATAGGAACACAGTAAGCTACTAATACTGCTTCAGGAGCACATCATCCTCTTTGCACAGCGGTCTGTGGGATGCCGCGCAGTAGCCAGTGCTCCAGACTGGGTTGATGAAATAGCATTTATCTCATGATACCTTGGCTCTCCTCTGTGCCTGAGTACACCCAGCTCCAGTGCACCTGCTGCAGCTGTATGCTCAAGGTGTCAGTAACCCAACCCCCCCCCCCGTCATCAGAGGGGTCAAATATATCATGATGTATTTGCAATCATCATGTATTTGCAATACAATCATCATCCAGTATCTGAAGGGGGGCTATAGGGATGCTGGGGATGGACTATTTATTAGAGACTGTAGTGACAGGACAAGGGGTAATGGGTTAAAACTTAAACAGGGGAAGTTTAGATTGGATATAAGGAAGAAGGTCTTTACTGTGAGGGTGGTGAGGCACTGGAAGGGGTTGCCCAGGGAGGTTGTGAATGCTCCATCCCTGGCAGTGTTCAAGGCCAGGTTGGACAAAGCCTTGTGTGCCATGGTTTAGTGTGAGCCCCCTGCCATGGGCAGGGACACCTGGAACTGGATGATCCTAAGGTCCTTTCCAACCCTATGATTCTATGTATTTGCAATACATCACCTTGAACACAGAAAACTGAGGGAGTGAAAGACCTGTCAAATGGGAAAAGAAACACAAGGAGAGCAAGCAGTGTCTTAGTACACGTGACAAGTTGAGAACGCTTTTTCTCTCTTCATCACCCTTTTTAGGTGAATAACTAATTTCTGGAGAATGAAGAGAGATAAGCATTATTTATCAGCATAAGCAGTATCCATACATTTGCAGAATTCCACTGATCTGGCAGAAAATCTTACTCCTCCGAAATACTCAGCCCAAAAAGGCAAACCAGATGTACCCCAAAGATGCTCTTGTAAGAATTACAGTGTATTTATTATATCATAACCATTTATCACAGAGTGATAGAATAAAGGAGCATCACCAAGAATGTCCACTGACATGATGTTTGGCTTTGTTTTCAATGATATATTTAAGGATGCCTGCTGAAATCAATCTTAGTTACACAGACTCAAGTTGAGCTGAGTTTAGTGGAAGCCACATAAAATTCCAGACAGTCAATTCAATGTGTAGTATGATTAAATACACCAGGTTCAAAACATTTCCCAGATCTCACTGTCCCACAGAAATGCACTTCCTTTGCTCATGACTTTGAAGCTTGTTTTTCCTCCATGTAATAGGCGTAGGTATGAGGTGCCAGGAGAAACCAGAAATCACACCTAGTTGAACTCGGTCCCTTCTGTCCTTGTATCACAACATTCATTAAGGCTGTGCCTATAAGAATGAAAGGTGCCTGAAGCAGTTTCTCTAGCCCTTCTGTATAGCTGGACTGTATAACCATCCAACTTGGACACCTCTGTCCTTGCCAAGTTCTGCTCTGCACTGCAGATACAGCTCTGTAAAAACTTCTGTGGTGTGTTACTAACACCGAGGAGCTTTCCCCAGCGTAGAAACATGGTACTTCAGAGCAAGAGAAAGCAGTTACACTCTTCTAGCTCTTCCAACTGCAATACATTCAGAGAGGTCCATGTTGAACACAAAGGGAGTAAATCCTTCGCTGACTACTAGGAGAGGTAGTCAAGACACAAACAATCCTTGCATTCCTGTATCCTTTGTATTTTGACCCTGTCTCTTACTTTGCAAGTCCTGTGACAGTTCAAGTAAAGCCAGCAGCATTATTTCCCTTTGGCAAAGCTGATGAAGGGCATCTAGAACTGTCCTCTCACAGTACAAATCAGTCCCTTGAGGCTCTCTTCTTAATTCAGTATTTCCATTTAAATTATTGAATCTCTCAAAAAATAATGGTCACCGGTATGGCAGGCAGTATAGCAGATGTGGTTCCTCACGGCGTATGAGTAGTACCATGCCAAGTGCCTTAATGAATAAATCTCTTTCATTCTCCCCTGCTGCTCTTCTTTGTCAGACCATTACTTGGTTTTGGTTTGTGATACTGCACTTCTCTCTTTCTCACTCTCGGGACAAAAAAATCTGACTCTACTCTGCCAATTGACTTAACTGCATGGTGTTAAAAGATTAAGCATTAAAACGGGTTGATTTATGCTGAAAACTCTTGCCTTTGCGCTAGGTTTGGTAACACTTTATAATTAGAAGTCACACACTAACACTCTCCTGCAACCCCTTTAGAAGAGTATTTCCAATTTGAAGCACTTGATCTCTTGCCATCAAAGTTTAGCCAAAACATCCTCACTGATTTTCAAACTGAAACAAAGTGCTTTCTACACAACAGCATAACGATGAGTCTGAACGAAGCTATTCCACCCTTGCGCACACAAAACATCAAAGCAGCTTTTCAAGCTGACTATGAAGCTCCTTTTGTATCGCATCTGAAATACTTCAAGATAAGTGAGCCACGACACGGTAGGCTCGTGGAAGGCCTGCTGCGTAACTAAAGCTAAAACCAACAATCACAACTGGAACAGCTCTATAAAGTGAATGCAGTAAGTCATGATCCGTTCTCAACAAGCTTGTTCTATCCTTGCATTGAGTCATCTTGTTGCATAAGGCTGACCTCAGCCCTTCTCTTTGACCTTTAACAGCTGCTAGCTCTGGCAAGTCCCGTAACAACAGGACGGATGCTATCTCAGCTCAGGCTTAGTCAGTGCAATTCTATACAAGGACCTCTTGGTCTTGCACTTACATTGGTAACAATGACACAGATGCCAGAAACAAAACAAACTGACAGATGGCACTGAGGAGCAACTCCATTTGAAGATGGGACACTTATGACTAATACATCTCATTAAAGCAGTAATTAGACGTATCGACTCAAGTTGACAAATGACAGACACAGAATCCCCTAGCCTCCAAGATCATGTTTCAAAGATGCAACTTTCTTTTGGATTCATCATCGCTATGTCCCTCTGACAAAAGTAAAGCCATTTAGCCATGACAGAACACCTCTCTCCTTTCCTATTTTGTAGCCCAGATATTCAAGATCACTTATAACACTGCAGTTAAGAGATTCTCAGAGGTATTTCTGGGGAATTTGTCCTGGCAAAAAAACATACCTATGAAAAACAATTTGTATGATCACAACATGAAAAGGATAAAAAAACCAACCCAAACCACCCAAAAGCCAAAACCAACCCCACAAGAAAGCCACATGTAATATATTGCCTCAAAAATCACTCACAGGAATTACCTACTTAACCAATGTGTGGTTTTTTTAATATACTCTTCTTGCTTACTAGATATTTGGTGACCATAGGCTTCAAAACCAGATGTGCATCTACCTCGTAATCTTAACATCTTATTTTGGCAATATCTGAAAATCATATTTAGAACTTGCTTTTTTCCAGTAAGAAGTAAACTTCTAATTTACAGCCCTGTCGCTTATAGCAACACCAGTTTCAGGCTTATCTCCTGAAGAACTGAACACTGGCTTTAAACAGAATTAATCAAATGCAAAGGTCTTACCTTTGTGCATCCGTCTCGACTCTGACTCTTTGGTCATGGTTGCCAGGCAGTGAGGGAGGACACTCCCACAGCTGTTGCTCTGTCCTAATGGCAAATGGCCCTGCAGGAAATTGTGCAAATGCGTGCTTAAAACTACATTTCAAGATCTTTTTTTTATTCCTTTAAACTTGCTTTGTCACGGGTATCAACGTCGTGCCACATTCATCAGCCATGGGTATTTTAGTTGTGCACAGTCTCTGTTAGGCAAAGTTTTTCCCAAGTATCTTCACCTTCCTGCTGCTTGTTGATGTAGCATGCCACAAATAAAGAGTGTTTTCACTTTATACATAACCTTATCTTTACTATTTCGAGGCTTTCGGTAAGAAGGACTACAACCTGTTGTGTCTCTAGAATCAACTGAAACTAGCCTGAAAATACAATCTTTGGGACAGTGACCATGCATTTATGATGAATGTACTACAGCACTGCATTTCCAGAGGTCAGAATAAAGGCTGGAAGTATGGAAGGCTTTATGTCTATTTCCATGCATTAATAAACCTGAAGTTCTTTCAAAGGCAATTTCAGATGTGAATCGGGTTGGGAACCGCTATAAGCATTACCTCTGACATAATAAAGGGATTTTTACATAGACACTGGAAGGCTATTAGTATTATGCAGCTACGTACTTTAGATGCAATGTTTCGTCCAAGCGTAGAGCTATTGAAGTGCGGTGATACGGTTGGGGTCGTTTTCTTGCGAGGTAAAGTATCACTCATGTACATGCCTTCCCTGTGCTGCTTCTTGCGCTCTTCCAGGTTTCTGAAATGCTTCAAATGTAATTTGTTACAGTTTTGACATTACGAACTGACCTACTTGCTCAGTGATGCACTATATAGAATATACTGTTTGGTGACAGGCTGGGAGCTTCACTGGAGAGAATAAACTCTAAAATACAGAGTACCTCCTGTTTCACGATGCTTTGCAAGATTTCTACTAATGTCGCATTAAAACCATGCTGATTAAGAAAATACATGAAATCCACAGGCACATTTTGTGAATTTTAAAGTAAACTAAGAAAGAACCCCCCAAAACCCCTCAAGTCTAGTGTACAAGTGTTATCCAATTACAAAGAGAAACATTTATTCACCTCTAATAGTTTGGTGGCTTAAAAACAATATAGCTTTTGAGAGGCATTGTTCAAATGCCTATGAAAACTTAATTTAGGCCTTTCAAACACAGTCACTTGTACTTTATTGCTGCAAGTCTTCCGACAGTTACAGTGGCTCCTAAAGGTTAATATTTGCCTCTGGGTTGTTTAGATAAGGAGAAGCTTAGTTCAGTGAGATTCTATAATGCATTGTGTTGATTTTTAAGTGAGCAGTGCCTTTAAGTGCAACACTCTGCAAGCACTATCAACTTATAATCTATCATTATCACTAAAAACTTCCCATGTAAATAAACCTCACGGCCACCATAACAAACACACACAACAATCCCAAGTTATCAGCTTTGAATCTGTTACCTGTTGTTGCCTGCGGTGTTTCTTAGCTGGCAGAGGTGGAGGTGTGTCAGATAAAGGAATAGGATCTACATGAGTAGCCATGACCTCAGGCCAATGGACTGATGGAAGTTGAGCAATAGAGCGAGGAGAAAGAGAGTGAGGAAACACAAATCCAGAACAGAGAGGTGATCTTAGCTTTATAGAAAAAAGAGAAATTACACACAGAGTTTTCTTTTTGGAATTGCTCAAAAGATACGGCACATACAAGCTGCAGTTTTAGCACTGTGTTGGAGCGTTTAGCAGGGAAGGAGGTATTGTTGTATTGCAACTCTCAAGGCATATTGAGCTACCAGAAGCAGCGCAGAAATGCCAAATTCTAAACCAGTAGCTGCCTTATTGCAACACAAAGGTGGGTTTACATTCATAAGGTTATTCCACTCCTTTCAAAGGGGATTCATTTAAAGTTTGCTGTAGTCATTACATAGGCAAAAACATCACAAAGGATGGGGAAGAGAGAGAATAAGCTAGAAGACACAGACTGGACAGACTCCGTGGAATAGCTAAGTTGGAAGCTACCCATTTCCCACAGATATTCAAGATATTCTTCTACCACCTCACAGGAAAAAAAGAAAAAGGAAAATAAAGCTACAGAACATACAAAATGAACACCCATGGACTCCAGAGACCATTTACTACAGGTGCATTATATTATAGTGTTTGACAGGTAAAGATTGTCCCTTATTGCTGCTTGGGTCATAACCATTCAGGATTTCGGCCTTCAGAGTCCCGTCTACATCACCAAGGACACTTCCCAACTGGAGCAGCCCTTCACCTTTACTCTTATACTGTTATCTGACCTGGTAACTGGCAGGAGGCACTTTGCCTTAGGGTCAGTTTATTACATGTCAAATTACCAAAAAAAAAAAGAATATAAAGAAAAGAAAAAGGCAGCCATGAAAGAACAATGCAAACAAAGGGAAATGTCTCTCAAACAAACCTCTTTATTTTGTGGCTGGCTCGTCAGCACAGCCGTGGAAGGCTCAGTGGCAACTGCGTCAGCATCTGTGGGGGGCTGAGTGGAAGGGGGTATATTCGTGGAATTGCCATACAGCTCACTAATTTCACTTACACTGATATAACCCTAAAAGGAGGAATTGAGAAGTTAAAAGGAGCAAAAGCCAAAAGACGTGCAAGAGTATTAATGTATCCAGTACGATGAAAGTTAGTTTAGAGTGATACAGCCAAAATATTTGTTAACATTGAAATACTTCATCATCATAAAATTATCATCAAGCTCTTCAAATGTCGAATACTTGGGTATGGAAAACTGTTCTCCATTTAATTCCAAAAAACATGTGGAGTAAGTAACCAAAAAGCAAATGTACATGAAGTGACCAAAATGTAAATCCCTTTAGAAATGATGTATGCTGCTCTTTCTTGGGAAAGCAGACTGGGGGAAAAAGAACTAATTTCATTCACCTATCTTATTTCTTCACCTTTTTTTTGTCCATGTTTAAGTAAAATAAAACGTGTTTCTCACCTAGCTATTAAGCTAGTTTGAGTAAACCAAATAACTAACAGAACTGGGAAGAACTTGCCTAAGGACCAGCCGTTGCTATTCTATAAATTATACTGACACAGCACCTTCCATTTGTATTGTCTGGAAGTCACTTTGACCTTCTAGGTCTTACCAGGAGACAGGTAAGATGCTGTTAGAGTTAGCCCCACAGCCACTGCAAATGGACTGAGGAGCAGCACGCACAGCAATCAGAGTGTGCTTCTGCCTGCAGAGAGTATTATGCATGCAGATTTGAGACATAATGACAGAGTACAATTATTGCATTGCTTTGATGTTAACTGAACAAATGTTATCTAAAAAATAAAACATGGATTCTAATCCATGCAGTACAGGATGCCAGACTAAAATGCCCAATATCCTAACTTTTTATCCATAGAAAACAAGGCTATGCAAAAGGAAGAATAAATCACTGTTGAAGCAATGTCATTAAAATTAGAGAGAAATAAGCTCATTTTTTAAATCAAGATGGTTAAGTTGCTTTTAAATTCAGAAGGTTTCAAAGGGGCTGTGTTTCTGTTATTATACCACCACACTGACTTCCAGTAAGTATGCTTCAGTAATTCAATAAGAGAAGCCATGGACTGCTATAGTATTGCTTCTTTTAAAAAATGGATAACTTAATAATGATCACAGAAGGAAAGGTGGGAAAAAGTACTAACCCTGCTATCTATTAGCACAATTTTCAGTGTACTTTATCAGTTATTTCAAGCTTTATCAGCTGTTTCAAGCAGATAACCAATTCTGGAAAATGAGGTATCAAACTGTGAGCACAGCACTCTAAAAATAGGAGACACATCTTAACTCTGATATTATTTGATGAACTATTAAATGAGAAGGGTAAGGACACTAAAGTTGACCTCTCAAAACATGTGGCAATATTATGGCAAAATGAAGTATAAAGCTTGCTTAAGCATCTGGTATACGCATCAGTAACCAAAACTTAGCAAGTCTATGAATGCAATACTGTATTCATTTTTTACGGAGGATAAAAGCACTTTCACCATTTGATGAAAAACATTCAGTTCAGACTCACAGCCCCAGTGGGCATTCACCATGGAGTTAAAACGAAAAGGCTAACAATAAATGACAATGTTGTGCATTATCACGTGCCCCTGCCCCTGCTACATTAGATGAATAAACAGTTTCAAATCAGATTAGGCATCCAAGTAATTTTGTCAATGCTGAACTTTGAAACAGCACTGATTTTCCTCACTTTATGTAAGTACTGGGGTAACTATCCTGCCTAAAAAGGATAGTTACTCTCTATTAGAGAGTTACTCTATTAGAGGCCATTACTCTCTATTACTGCATATGCAGGCAGTAAGCTTCATGATGGGTGGAACAGAGTTAGAAATGCGTGCTCTGGTGAAGAGGGGCTTGGGATGTGTGAGCAACCCCATGGTGAAATTAACTTCTGCGTGCAGGCAGTCTGTTTAAGCTGTGTACCGTTTGGTGCCTGACTTCTAAAGGTGCCAGAACAGTTGGATTAGAATTAAACTGGACTGAAACAAATATAACACCTGGCTATTCCTTCTCCTGTTTGCCTTGGACTAAGTCCTAACTGACCTCACTGCAGTGAACAGAATGACACCGCTGAATAATCCATTTCATCCAGGCTTACTTAATGTAGGTGCATATTGAAATACCTGTGATTAAACAAACCATTACGTGGATATGAAGATAAAAATCAGAGATAGAACCCACTATCTAGTGAGAAAATAAACAGATCCATCTCAAAATGAGAAAAAAAACCACCAAAACCCAAACAAAACCACCCGAATGCTCAGACTTTCCAGATGCACTGGTCCAAGTTGAAACACAACCAAGGATACTGAAAGTCTAAGCATCTGCAATGCGGGTTGCAGTGAGGAAGGGTGCTCAGCCCCGCTGGCATGCGGAACTGCACACCAGGAACCTGAAGGCCAAACAAGCAAGATCACACTTTCCAGGTGCTGAAAGGACGTGGTCGCTTTAGACTTCAAGAGCCCGACTTCCCACAGTGACACCTACATCATTACATGTGGCAGGGCTTTCCTACAAGCAGATCTGGCAAGTCCAGTCAAACCTCTTAAGCAGAAGTTAAAGAAGCAGCCATAGAAACCTGTCAGTGTACTTTAAATGCTACATTTGCCACTATGCAACTATTCAAAACAGTTGAATAAACAGCTAAATAGGTATCTTATAACCACAATAGCTTGAAGTCTTTAATTCAATGCTTTTGATAAAGATCAAAACATACACTTGTCATGCTTTACTGCAGAGCCTTAGAATAAAGGGAAGGGAAGTAATGATAAAATCTACAGTGCAAAAATAAGACTGCACTGTATTCATATTTGAACAGAGTTATTTTTGGACCTCATTCTTCTTCACTCCAATGAGATTAAATTGTCTATTTTGAGAAAATTAGACACACATACAAAAGCGATCATTTTTCCAGAGCAAGAGATGAAGGCAATGCCAGTCACATCTGGGAAAACTTCAAGGGAAGCTATTTTTGCTCCTCCATGCATTTGGACTTCCATGAATAGCTTTACAAAGTAATTTCATCACATCTCAGAAAACTGTATTAATAGGACTCCACTAAGTACTCAAGTGCTTTCATATGAAACGCTGTTGAAAGTTAGTTATGGTAAAGTCAAAAGCAGTGAATCTCTTTACCTCTTTTAGACTATTGGGACTGACAGGAAATCCCTTTCCTCCGGAAAGTGTGCAATATTTCTTTTCCAGATTACAGAGATTCTCTTTTTCCTGTTAAGAAAAAGAGGCATTTCATGCTAAAACCAAACAGCCACGTACTGAAAATAAACATTAGCCACTTTTGTAACCATGTAAAGAAACACGCTGAAAGAGAAGGGTAGAAACGGCACCACAGAGCTTCAACTTCCTCCATTTGCTGGGTAACTGAACAACAAAGTAGAGGTACAGAAGGTCTGTTTTCAAAAGCTAGTTAAGGAATTTATGTAATAACCACAGCCAAACCAAATAGGCTCATTGTGCTTAATGAACCAAACATGGTTTCTCTTAGAATCATAGAATAGTCAGGGTTGGAAAGGACCTTAAGATCACCCAGTTCCAACCCCCCTCTGCCATGGGCAGGGACACCTCACACTAAACCATGGCACCCAAGGCCTCATCCAACCTGGCCTTGAACACTGCCAGGGATGGAGCATTCACAACCTCCCTGGGCAACCCATTCCAGTGCCTCACCACCCTCACAGGAAAGAATTTCCTCCTTATATCCAATCTAAACTTCCCCCGTTTAAGTTTTAACCTGTTACCCCTTGTCCTATCACTACAATCTCTATCACTACAAATCTCTTCCGATTTAAAGCAAAATGTAAAATGGACACAAAAGGTTAGTGCCAGCTTCTTACTAACCAGCTGTTACAAGATGTTAAGTATCTCATCTTGTCCCCTGGGATGGACTATTACATGCCAAAACTCTGAACACACTGTGCATGCTTTGAGCAGCCATACCCGGAGCACAGGCTTCTAGCTTCGGCACCTGGGTGGGTGCCTCTGGGGGACTCCATTGGAAGGAGGGCACCTCTAAAACCCTCTTGATTATCAAATGCCACTAACTTTTATCACTGTAAGTCTGCTGATAAATCACAAAAGATTTCTTTTTTTAAAGGTTAATGAATACAAACATCTATCACATTATTAGTTACTTGCTAGCTTCTGCATAAAGAAGGTTGGACAGAGCCTTGGGTGCCATGCTTTAGTGGGAGGTCTCCCTGCCCATGGCGGGGGGGGTGGAACTGGATGATCTTAAGGTCCTTTCCAACCCTGACTATTCTATGATTCTATAACTGATGCTTTTATTGTGCTTCACATTCTTTTATTCCATTGAAAGCACTTTTATTACACGCCAAAATATTTGACAGGCAACAAATACTTACTCTTTGCAGCATCATTATTAAGTTGTTTTTCTCTTTTACAAAATGATCTTGTTCTCTTTGTGCTTGTTGGACAATATGATTTGCTTGTTTCTTGAGAGCAGATATCTTTTCCTAATATAAAACGAAAACCAGCACAACTTAGGTTTCATTTTCAAAGCACAAGACAACCTGCAGCAAGGATTCTATTCATGAGTTCACTCATTCATATGAGTGAAGGAGTAGGAAAATAAGGTTTTACAAGGCAGCTCGCCGCTCCAAAGGAGATAATTAAATAAGATTTAGTAAAGAGACAATTTATTCAAGAGACAGAACAAAGGCACAGTTGCATGTATCTTTTGATAATATGGTAAATAGCATCCATATACTGAAGAGAACCGGTTTAAAAATGCAACTTCTGATCTCCGAAACACTGGTATTTAATTGGTTGAGATGGGACTTTTACAACTGATGTTAAAAATCAAGGTGTCTTCTTAATTTGCTGCTCTATTGTTAACAAAATCATTTAACATAAACACCAATCATGAGCATAAAATAACTGTGGTTTTGTCCAGACTGTATAGATCTCTTCTCATAAAGCAGAAAACCCAATGCTGTGGTACCTTCCGTAGCAAATAAAAGGGTTTAGTTTTTACATGCAAATATAAAAGCAGAGCATGGATTTCATTTACTTCCTTTCGGAGAAGTGCATGGTTTGGTCTGTGTGGCATTACCAGTCCATCACCTTAGCTCTGCTTCGAAAGCTTTTCCAAAGAAGAAACTTTTGCATCATTTCTTACAGATGGGCAGGTTAAAGATCCACTCCATCTCCTTTACGCTACACAACAAACAACGTATGAGCTGAGTGTCAGTGCTTTTACCTTTCTGCTGACAATGCTGCGCTGATACTCGGCCACTTCATGCAGGAGCTGTTGTGTCAGATTTTCTTTCTCTTCATCTAACCTGCTCTCATGTTCAAGCTGCTGAAATTCCAGATCTTCAAAGTGTTTGCTTTCTATGTCCAAAAGATCAGCATCCTGACACAAAAAGATAAAATAAAACCATGCTTTCACTGAAACCGGAGTAGAGATGCTTACAAACACAAAACCCCAGTCTGAAACAGTATTTACATACCTCAAGCAACATGCTCAAACAGGAACTGAATGCTTTTAATGATCTACTGTCACCATAAGAGAGCAAATAGGGCTAGTCGAGCTCACAAAGTGCTATATATTCTGCGTAAGATGTGCTAGGGAACAAGAATTGAGCTCCATTCTATACAGCTCTGTCCACCAGGGAAACAATAAATAAATTAAATCATAGAATCACAGAATGGTTTGGGTTGAAGGCACCTTAAAGCTCATCCAGTTCCAACCCCTCTGCCATGGGCAGGGACACCTTCCACCTTGCTGTAACCTTCACAAGTATCCTACTCAGCAGCATAAGATTTGTTGGAGAACTGTTCTTGCTGTAGGCAACGGCTTCCTGAACCAAGTAGCAAGTGTACTGCCTCCCTTTTGCTAAAACAACTGACCTCAAAATATAGTAAATAATAATCTATATACAAACAACAAACACAATGGCTCCATATGGTATTTCCAAACCATAAATTTCTCCTGCATCTCTCATACTTCAGTAAGGACACTGAAGAAAATTCGATGGGAGAGAACCTGGCCATTACTTCAAGATGTGGTGGTTGCCCCATGGGCCCACACTGCCTCTAAAAACCAGAACTTCTTCTGAAGTGCAAGATATTTCCTAGCAATGGACACTGTCTTTTCAGATCTCTGCAGGAATCCAGGCATCTATTCTCCTTCCCCATTTATATATATATCCTTATAAACCTAGGTACACGAGAACAAACAAGCTTTGGTGCCTTCATACTAAGAGTAAAGGATGAAGCATGCTAATAAGCCATCCCATTGCCTGCTGTGCACCGGCATCCCCAACCCAGACTTCAGACCCAGCACGCAGCCAATGCTACAATGAAATTGGCTGCCTGTGACCCTGAGCACAAATGACAACGTTTCTGAGGTCCCAGAGATGAAGCAAGAAGGGGATTCATCACCTTCAGATCCTTCCATGTTGGCATTAAAGTAGAAGCCATAACCTGCGGCAGGGTCAAGTATTTAACCCTGTACCAGGCTTATTTGGGGGGATGAAAGTATTTTCTGTATTTTGGATATGATACTTATGGTAATTTCATAACAGCTCCCACAGTTGGTACCCATTAGAGAGCTACTGTGCACTAATTCAGTGATAACATCTTCGATCACAGCCGCCACAGCTGATATTCACTACAGTTGGCCTGGAATAATATGCAATAGGACTAACTGGAGCTGTAACTGCACCCCACATCTCAAGTTTTGTCTCACTTTCAAATCCCAAATAGTTATTAAGCCAATTTCAAGGCAACAAAATAATTAACAACATTTAATCAAACAGACTACTAGAAGCCCCTCTCATGTTCTGCCCATGAGGAGGGGCACAAGAAGCAGGGAGGCATGAAAACATGAGAGACTGAAAAGTCCTTGGTCAGGGTAGGTGCTACTTAGCAATGACTAAAACAATGCTGTGTTATCAGCACTGTTCTCAGACTAAAGCCAAAGCACTGCACCAGCTACTAGAAAGGAGAAAAATAACTGTTAGAGCTGAAATCAGGCCAGCAGTCAATAGTGAAAAAGGATTTATTACCATCCCACAGTAACAGGACCACAACTTCTCATTCATCAATACCTTCAAGGATGTGACTACACAAGAAAGGCTTCATTTCCTTCTAATATGAATGAGATATTATAGAATACTGCCTTTGTTTCTGTAAAGGTAACTTACAGAAAAATCCCAAGTGTCTCAAACCCATCAAACTTCCCAAATACTGCAGAATTTAACACTGCTATTCCCCAAGATGGACTTTTGAAAGATCAAGTTTGTCTTTCAGATGGTACTGATGCTTGGAAAATTATTCCCTCTGCCCCCCAAAGGTAACTGTATGTGCTGTAGACCCCACTTAACCTTAATGAATACTACAATCTTTCTACAGATAGTAACTGCACCTTCACAGATTATATTGTAGCTTTTCCAGTTATAGATAAGGTAAAAATCAAGTTGCATTTGTACTTCATGCAAAGGTTCTTACACCAAGATGCAACTGTTGCAAACACAGGAAGAAATAAACCTATTTTAGTAAGTGGTATCATCTTAAAAATGAGTTTCCCAAAGCGCAGGTGAGGCTAAGCTGTAAGTTATACACTGTTCAGGCTATAAGTTATATGCTGAGAAAGAGAAATTATCCACGGCTTCACCGAGACAGCCTTTTACAGCATTGCAAAGGAGAGGTACACAACAAGATCAAACACAAAGCAGGAAAGCTTGCTAAAATGGCTGATCCCTCTCACACAACTTCAATTCCCATCCCACAGGTAAAGAGGGATGCTCCGAACCATCTAAACATCACAACAGCTTTCACACCACCCACAAGGCCTAAGGTGCTAACTACAGGCACGTAGCCCAAAGCTTTGGAAGCATTCAACACAAAAGGATTCCTAACCCACCCATTTGCACTCTGCTCATTTGCCATTGTGCACACACCATCTATCACAAGCATCCCACAAGGAAACATAACCCTCATGACTAGTAACAGGTATAAGATGCAGATACTTGAAACAGAACAAGTAACACTTTACTCTAAAAAAGAAAAGAAAAGAAACCAACAAAAAGTTAGTGCAATCTTGAAACTTGCTACTGACCCTCTTCAGCTGCTGCTGTAATTGTTCCCTCATGGACTCAGGGCAATTATCAAGCTGCGTCTTCTGCTCGGAGTAAAGCTCCTGAAGCCTCTCTAGTTTTTCCCTCTCAGCATCAAGTTTTAATTTCTCCTGAAGCATGAACCAGAAAATAAAACACAATTACCTTCAAACCCAAGATGTTGTTAGGGATGACGACGGTGCGGGGCAAAACCTGAATGAACAGTTGGAAGCATGGAGGTCAAAGACAGAAACCTCTTGTTAGTTGAAATGCAACGGTGGGATGCAAAATGATCAAAACAAAACATTAAGCAGTTTAGCGCGGTGCTTAATTCTCTCCCTCATCACTGTATGATGCTGTTAAAGCCCACTGCCCAAACGCTTGTCTCACCTAATATACACAAAACCAAACACAATAAAGGAAATGGTAGCCATGTTAGTGAGGTAATGATGAAGGAGAGAGGAAAGAGTAGATTTAGAAAGCAAAATGGTTGGGAAACGACCAGACTGGCAGTGAGGGGAAAATGGATCACTCTGGGAGAATGAATTACATGCCTATGCGCTTCTGTACAGATAAGTACATTTAGCAAGCAGTGAGAAAACACAATGAGACAGAATGTTCTAAAGCAATAAACCTGGGCCAGGAAATCCTGTTGCAGCAGAAACACCAAGTGATTTTACACGTTTGCTTCAGGGTACAGGAACGTGAACCTGTGCTAAAAGGGGACTGCTCGACCTCCCTGCCCTCACTCATCTTTCCTCTCATTCCAACTAACAGTATTTGGCATATAGCTTCTCATGTCCAAAAGCCCTAAACGTTTACATCTTTATTACAAAGTACTGCATGGTTTGCTGTGCAAAACTGCTTCAGAGACTGACTGCAGATCACTTAAAGCCACCTTGTACACTCTTCTTTATTTAGGGACTGAAGTGTGGGAACCGATAAATCAGAGCACAGAGAATGTTTTCAATGCCTTTTACTTGCACCTCCGCTGGCCAACACAGCAGATGCATTTTCTTCAGCTGAGCAATTAAGAACTGGAAAAGCCAATATACTTGATATGCCAGGTATAAATAAACCAGCTCTGAAGCCCAGCTCTCTGCTACCTTCTAGAGTCACACTGGTGTAGCTCCCTTTTCTATTTCTTGTTCCGTAGTTATGTACCTCCTCTCGGGTAACATCTAACTCTCCTTAACACTCAAAAATTAACAGTGTCAGCCCCAAAACTCCAGCTTTTCCTTGTGGATGCTCCAAGATCAGCTGAATTCTGTCACAGCATCCAGTCGTTCGTCCTCTCTCCAGTCCCCATTATCATTTAATGTTAACATCAAATGTGTGGCTCAGCAGCTGCTACATGATCAGACACTCTGCAGCACCCCATGGCATGTGCCATAGAGAAGAAACTTCTAGTATGCAGTACTTGCCATTTCAAACTGTAGAATGGTCTTTCCCAAAACCTTCTCTTTGTTGATCCTGACAAGGTTTTCAAACCCTCACGCACGGTGGAGGGACAGCATCAAACATGTATTAGCTGCCTGCTTTCTTTATGGCTTTATCTCTAAATCTGAGTGGAATCAGGATCTGGGGTTTAATTTTCCCAGTATTTAGAAACAACAACAGGAAGCATCCTCATTCAAGCCCGATGTCAACCGAATTCCCAGCTCTGTAACTTTCATTTACACCTGCAGCTTCTCAGCTCATACAATCAGATGAACCCAAATGGTTACTTGGGGGTTTCTTTAAGCTTGTAAAACTGAGCCAGCATATTCAATTACCTGGACTTCCTGTATTAGTTTCTGTCTTCCAACAGCAGCAGCAGGGCTCAGAAAAGCAGAGGATGTAGCACATGCAAGCTGCACAATGAAGGAGAAGCATGCAACTCTTGACAGGTCACCTCTAGACCTCTGTCCCCACAGAACCCCCATTTGCCGAATCATCCTTACTTCCAACACGGAAGGGCATCTATAAATAAACTGGTAGTTCCCCTCCTCACAAACCCTGATGTCCATTTAACATTCAATTGACGTCTGACGCGTTGTTTCCTGCTTTCCTTTCCTGCCCACATAACAATCTAAGGCAGCAAGGACTTCTCTGATGTTATTGTGCCTCTGACGCTATTGATAGCTCTCTAGGTATCTATGCACTGCAACCAGCACGCTCATTCACTAACCAGCAAGTCAAATCTTGAGGGTGAGAAGACATCCCCAGCAAGTATAAAACTCCCTGAGAATCCTGCCAGAGGTACCGTTACTTCCCTCAAGAAACCAGAAATGTATTCCTTTGAGACTGAAAGCGATACTCATCTGGTCTATTTATAGCATAGGAAGTGCTAACATCCCAGCAAACTGGCTCCCTTCGAAATGTGCAGTCTTGACAGGAAATATCACTTTCAGCAATGAGAGGCATTTGCAGCTGTGGGGTTCAGTTTGCTGACATCTCTGGCTGTGCATTGGTAAAGTCCATTTAATTCACAAAGAATAACTTGATAAATAAAGGGATAATCAGATTTTTTTCCGTACAGCTTCTTTTATAAATGGATCAAGGCATGTTCTTTTAGAAGGGAAAACACTAATAACTGTGCAAGCTAAGTGCAAGATGCTAAGTGCAAGATGCTAAGCGCAAGATGCTAAGTGCAAGCCTGCAGCTGACTCCATAAGCTGTGTGCTCAGGACCAGTAGCAGAGCTGTGAACTCCAGCTGCTCATCCTCATTTAACCGCATGAGCTTGTACTTGGTAAATGTTTCTCTGCATACAACTGTGTCCCAGCCCCAGCGTTGACTCCAGAGTCACAGGAACTGCAGTCTGGCTGGATCCTTAACACCCTGTTTCCAGACAAGTACAGCTCAGTAAAGTATAATATCTAGTTTTAGCCTACTGCCCAGCTTACGGTCTGCCTCTAGATACACGTTAAATGAACTTTAGGATATGGAGCAGGACTGACTTGGAGTTTGATGATGCTGGGGCACAGCTTGGATCAGTTTTGGCAGTTACATGAACATCATGAAGGATAGCAATTGAAAGAATTGAGGTGTGACACTGTCCTCCCAAGAGCCCAGACACGGGATGTCAGCAGAGCACCCATGGTATGAACACAGCCCTGAAGCGATTAATATGGTCACAAAAGGAAATCAACCTTTAGATCTCATAGAACTGATTTTAGGGACAAGAGAGAAGAGAAAAAGAAGAATGTATACATATATCCGACACATCTCATAGATGATGAGGACACAGAGACGAAAGGATAGCATTAAAGACAATCACAGCTCCTAGAAGAATGGGAACAACAGAAAAAGAGACACCAATTGCTTCCCTGCAGTCTCCTGTGGCTAAGGATGCCCTATGCCAAATCAGTGCTGATACTTAAAACCCTAGCAGGTCCCCCCACCCCTTCTGCAGAGAAGTTCTGCTTTTCAACTTGTCATTCATCACATTCTGCTACTGCAGGCAGGCAGGCTAAAACTGTAGAGCAGCATGTGTCTGCATGCATATGTGCCTTCTGAACCAGCTCTCCTGCATAAACTGGTAGGCTCTGATGAAATGAATCAGTGCGGATCAAACAAGAAAGCTGCTCAAAAATCCAGATGAAAACTAGAAAAGAATAAAGCAAGGAACCAGGTCACTATGAAATGGATTGTATGGCTGGTGCCATGGGCTCCTTTACAAGCTTCCACTCCACCCCCACAAAACAAAACCAACCAACCAAACAAAACCCCCAAGCAAACACAAAACCAAAGCATTAAAAGCCCATAGTATGTGTTATTTTCAGATAGAAACTACAAAGAAACCCATCAATAAAGGAAAAAACCCAAACAAACAAAAAACCAACCAACCAAAACCCTGAATGCCTTCCCATCCAGCAAGCTCTGACACTATAACGTTCCAGTCTAAGTATTCCAAGACCTTCCTCAGTCAAACCCACTTACACATCCTCATGTTTTAAGGTAGCCACCTCTCATTACCCACACCAAGCTTCACACATGCACACCCTGTGTCTCTCAGTACGGAATCAGCTAGTCTCACCACTCCCATAGGCTTCCCAGAAATAAAGGAGCACGAGCGCTTCTTTGTTCTGAAGTTTCTCCATCTCATCTTCCATCTCTAGACAAACTTGATTCTTTTCCACTCCTAAAGGACACCCCTCCCCTTCTCCAAAATAACCTACTGCAAAAGCTAGAAGTGGAGGAGAACTAACAGATTACAGAAATTATTCCTTTCTACTTGGAAGCGGTGGGATGCTACAGAGCTCGTCTGTTCAGTAAAACGCTTTGGAGAATGAGTGGAAGAGCAAGAAAACTTGACTTTAACAACTCACTAACAAAACTGGCTTAACTTAACTCTTGCCATGTATTTGTAAGAAAATAGTCTAGTCCCTGACAGAAAGCAGGCTAGGAAGTGTAATCAGCTCTTCGGTGGAGCAAATGATTGGGGAAAGTGTTCAACCTGAGGTCTACCAACCCTGCCAGCAAATGACAAACACTTCCTATGCTATGGCTGACACAAATCAGACCACACACAACTCTTATTAAAACAGATACTGCTGAAATGAAACAGATCCTTCTGTGCACAAACTGTACGTGCTCCTCTTCTGTATTTTTCGGACTACTCTTTCCCACATCCCTTGAGCTCTTTCAGAACAGAAGCATAGAACTTGTCACGGTTTAGTTGTCTGTCCCTAAATCCCTGTGGGTTTCATGAAAAAAAACATTAAGAGGGGAAAAAAATATTATGCTGGGCTTAATGGGAGCTTAATATGATAGGAGGTATTTCACAGTAGTTCTTATTACTATAAGAGTGGTAACTAATTTATTATTATATAAAAGACTGTATACAGTAATAGCATCTGTCCTAGTGAACAGATGTGGGAGGCAAAAGAAAACCCGTGAATCTAGAGCACTATTTCTTCATGAATGTAGGAGAGGACAAAGCAATGATCCAAGCCAGAAGAAAAGAACCAGCAGGAATTTTGAATCCAGAACAGAAAGGACTGAGAAGAGACCACTACTACATTTAACTTTGATTGCTAGCGGCTCATCAGACAGCGGCTCTTTCCTTGACTCGATTCTTGCAAGGCTTTCCAGTACTAATCCAGCAAAGAGGCCGGGCTTCAAACATTTTGGCATGTCTGGGATAGTCTGTTAATGACTGAAAAATATTTCCACAAAAGCATGTGGGCAAAATTAAATGTATTCCAAAAAAAAAAAAGAGAGGAGTTATCCGCTGCCAGCTGGTCTTGATTTCTGCTTTCGAGGAGGGACAGGAAACCCAGGTTGATAAAGGAGTTGCAGAGCACGTATTTCCATCATGACATAAGGCAAAGGTCCTCCATGAGAAAGGCAATAACCTCCCCTTCTTCAAATGCAGTCTCAACTTCTACATACTAATTGTTTGGAAACTCTCTGCCAAAACTCCCATTTAGCTCTGATTGCCTCCCACAGCACTGCTGCTGAATCCATTACTCACTTTCAGTTATCCCTGTTTATTCACGCTCACTGATTATGCTTTCCTTTCCCGGCTACGTTCTTACTTTCAGCCTCATGATTTAACTTGGAAACATGCAGGCATGGCAAATCATTAAAGCATCCTTCTCCATGTATCTGAAGGGGGCTATAGGGATGCTGAGGAGGGACTCTTCATTAGAGACTGTAATGAAAGGACAAGGGGTAACAGGTTAAAACTTAAACAGGGGAAGTTTAGATTGGATAAGGAAGAAGTTCTTTCCTGTTAGGGTGGTGAGGCACTGGAATGGGTTGCCCAGGCAGGTTGTAAATGCTCCATCCCTGGCAGTGTTCAAGGCCAGGTTGGACAGAGCCTTGGCTGACATGGTTTAGTGTGAGGTGTCCCTGCCCATGGCAGGGGAGTTGGAACTGGATGATCTAAAGGTCCTTTCCAACCCTAACCATTCTATATGCTGGACTGTGTGTTTTAAAGCTACACAGACCAAGGAAGACTACGGAAACAGTACTTTGTAAAGCTGGATACTATCCAATCAGGCAAATACCATTTTCTCCAGCTTCCTTATAGACAGACATCAATCCTGAACTAAGCCTTGGGAGCAAAGGGTCATCGGGAGGCAGTCACAATTGTAAACAGCACCGTGGACCTGAGCTGCTATTCCACTTGAAACAACAGCATCTTTATTGCACACCTACAGCATAGTAACATGAATGACTGCCACGGTAATTACAGGGAGCCAGGCCTGGACAGCAGGGAAAAGGGAGATACTGGCTCACCTGCCTGCTTCTTTCTGGGTACTGCCCTGGTTGGCTATATCCAGAGCAGGCTGTGCTCAAGGTAATTTTGTTAGTATCTGAAGCAAAGCTCTTCACTGGATTACTTCAAGCTTTATCTGTCAAATTGCATTGCTAGTGACTTATTAGGGCTGTCCCTGAAAAACTGGAACTCGTGATGAATAGCTTCAATGCTGGTATTCAGATCTATAGTTGGTCATCTTTTTTTTTTGTGGATAAAACCAAGTATGTAGCACATGGTAGTTAAAGGAAAGAAGGAATGAGATGACTTTAAGCTGGACTGTCCTCCATACACTAGCACAATTTCCAGTATAGGTGAAAGCACGGGCCATGCCAAACAGCTCTGGAAGTAGCTACCCCAGACAGGACAGCTGAGTCCTGGTAGCACTTGTATCTGGCAGAGATGCACCATAGCCAGAACTACTCTGAGTCTTGAAATGGTGCTGAAAGGCTCTGCCATCACTGCTTGTAGCTGTTATTTCCAAACCTGAAGTAGATCAACCCTAACTTCTTCATTCCTTACAGTGTGCGTGGTGGCGTGCTCACAAAAGCAAGGGAAACGCTTTCAAACTCACTGCAGGTTGTGCACCACACTGCCTTCCCTGCCAATTCATCCGTTCTTCCTCACCATGAGTCCTGCCGTGTGCTCAGGCAGGGCTGAGCACAGGACTCGACCAAAATCAGAACGTAGCTCACCATTTAACGTACAGACCCACTTACACAATCCCTCCCCGATTTACAGGTAAGGTGCTGGGACACAGAGATGTACCACAGCAAAGAGCACGTTGGCACGGCCTGAGACTGAACTCATTCTCCCACCTTCAAGTATGTTTTCCAGCTGATTCTCTTGCCTTGCAAGGGCTAAAATCTGTGGCTTTCAAACTGCACAAAGCTTGGCAAAGCTTTGTGTCCTTATCTAAGTGAATTGTGAAAGGAAATAAACCAAAGAATTGGGCAGCAAGCAGTACAAGAGCTTCCACCAGAGCCTATTTCCGTACACAACACATCATTAGGTTGTGGTTTATGATCTCTCTTTTCAAGTATTTCACAAGTTTTGCAAACAGGTGCGTGGTAAGGGTGAAACACAACCAGGGCAGGGGTTTCCTGTCAAACAGGTGCTGAGATCAGTGGCAAATTCCAGGAGCTGCTCAAGTCGCTCCCGAGACAAGTACCCTCATGGACGGCACCAACACCCCACCATCGTTTTGGGAGTGACATTAACCCTCACCTCAAGACAGCACCGCGCGGTGCATTCAGATACCACTCCCTTACCCTGACGGAAACGTAACCACTGCCTGAGCAATAGGACCTGACAGCTTCTGGCCAGGAAGCTCCATCAAAACCAAGACCACCGGTTATTATTATGGGTGAACGTATTCGGGCAACTAGAAGATCACTGCGTGGATGCTGGGCCATTTGCTCTTGCAAGAAGCTACACAAAAAATACCATCAGCACGGTGGCAGCAAGTGGTCAAAACCTGAGCTTTTCCAATTGTTTCAGCAAAAAGGACCACCTGCAGCCTCCACCCCAGCACCCCTTTTCTTGGGGGACTGATCCTGCACTGCTACAGAAGCAAGATGCTGCCTATCTAGCATCAGATCTGCAGGGCTTAGCCGTACAGACACACAAATCAAGCTTGAAAACTTGCTGT
Organism: Pezoporus wallicus; assembly: GCF_028554395.1. Classification (NCBI taxonomy): domain Eukaryota; kingdom Metazoa; phylum Chordata; class Aves; order Psittaciformes; family Psittacidae; genus Pezoporus; species Pezoporus wallicus. The sequence goes on from NW_026637726.1 coordinate 244,403, forward strand.
TGTTGACACAATCAGTGCCATCTGTTTTGCTGGCTGACACTACTGTCTCCAGAACCCTTCAGCTGTCACTCTCTATTTTGCCCATCCACAGAAACTCGTCTCCCACTTCTTTTTTAAACCTCCCCTTTTATAACAACGCTTTCAGGCATCTTCCAGAACAAAGCCTGCGCCCTGGCTTTGAGTTTGTATCTACAATTTCAGTCTTAACTGAGCCACGGCTTTCAGTCTAAAACACACACTCAACTGCTGGGGTTTTGCTTGTTTGTTATAGAATAAAAAGGAACACAACAGAGAAGACAACTAAAATACTGCATCTGATCTGACTAGCGGCGTGCTTCCTACCGGGGAAAACCAAGTGGTTTGAGTGAATTTGCCTTTTAAATAACAGAAGTGCTATTTCTAGGCTGCTTTCCCTGTTTCAGTCCAACTGAGAATTTAAACTAGAGCTGGAATTGTAGTTTTCTGACAGCTACTCACTCATGTTCCATCAGAAGACCGAAAGGAAGGTTTAAAACCCCACGTTTTAAAATCATTTCCATTAGTTTCATTGAACTTTTAGGCTACTGGAGAATAAATATATAAGGCAAAAGAGCTCTTGAATTCCTGGATATGTGATTTGTTACCACCTACCAATCGCAACATCCAGCAGCATCCCTTTGAAGGGTCTGTGTTTGCACCACCCGATCTTCTGTTACCAACGCTAAACTCATCTTTATACTAAAACTCATCTATGCAACACGTTCTACGGGCAACTTAAAATGTGATCACCCCGAAAGCTGAGTGATCACTGAGGAGTACACAGGCACGAGGAAAGCACGGGCAGAAAAGTCCACAAAAGCTCAAGCTTAAGCGGGATGTGTGCTATCATGCCGCAGCGTGGAGAGGTGGGAGCACCATTCTCATCAGGCACAGGCTCGATGAGTGCAGCTACAAACCAGCATTCAGGCTCATGACAGGGTAGGCAGAGGCTGAAGACAAAAAGCTGAGAGTAAGACAATGCAAGCTGTAAGAGGTGAAGTAAATGGGAACCGTGAAAGAGCTAAAAATGTGCACCTTTGTCTAAGAAAAAGCAAATAAAGCAGAAGACTTCCAGATATTTCTGGAGAGCTGACAAAATAAAAAGGGAGATACTAGCTAGAGCATTTCCACAAGTGACAGGATTAAATTATGGGATAGAGGATGAAACATTACTGGCTGAAAGCCCTGGAAAAACTTCCTGACCTTGAGGTATTATTGGCCATGGCTCATCCCCTGCGGAGAAGGCAACCGCTCGCCTGGAGAGGCCACCCGAGGGCCTGCTGGAGAGGGCCAGTGCTCCCTGGTTTGAGGGGGACAGCTTCATCTTGTAGGCCCTTTCCCTTCTGTACTTAAAGTCTTATTATAGTGCCATTCTATTTAGCAAATGCATGCTTTTACATATGTGTATTTGCTGCATATTTGAGAGCAATTATATGACTGTATAGGAGAAATGATTAATTCCCTGGACTTAATCACAGAGAGAATGTTCTACAGGACTAAAATTGCAGTCAGTCAGCAAACAAAATAAACCAACGTAATTGCTTTAAAATTACATGCTTGACAGATGTCATATATCATATATTCTATATAATAATAAAGGCATTTTCTGAAACCATAGCCTTCTTGCCTTCTGTTCCTTTGCTGAGAAAGGATTTGTTATTTCTTTTCCCATTCAAAATATAGAACTTACAACGGGAGGCAGTGGAACAGTTCAATCAGTGCTGTTCTTTTGAACAACAGATAACCCAAGTCCAAGCACTCTGTGGCTGTTTCATTAATCAAAAATATCTTTATATTAGGTCAGGTCTTTTTACTTGAGCATACTGTATTTTGCTGGTCAAACACACCTTGGGAAATCAGAGTTTTCCAGAAGGATGATGTCAAGACAACTATATTTTTCTCCCACATTTATCAAGTCAATTGACTCAGACAGTACTTCATAAAATAACCTCCATCAATATGTTAATCATATAAAGGCATATTGAGGACCGAGCGAAGAGAGCAAACATCGAGCTAAGACAACTCAATTACCTTTGCCTTTTCACCAATAACATTTCTCTCCAGCTCGGCTATTTTTCTGTTTAGGTGATCCAATATTTCCTTCTCTTTCAGCAGCTCTGTTGTTTCAGATTTCTGTTCCCCATCCAAAAGGGCACATTCCATATCCAACTAGGAACACAAAACATTTTTCAGAAGCAGTCCAGATTATGAAGACATCTCAAGACACATTATTTGCTGGGGAAAGGGGGGTGAGCAGCTGATTATTCACAACGAAGAAACCTTTACGAAAGGGGGAGGGGATGGAAGGAGGAAATAAGTTTTGCTGCCGCAAAAAAGAGATCAACAAATCTAAGACAAAGTCAAGCTGCAACATAAAATACTGCAAAATAAAGTCCAAACCAGCTTTAGTTTGAAGAGACTTTTTCTTTCCTATCTCTTCTCTGTGCTTCCTCCTGTTATGATACTGTACCGACTCTCTGTGCCCAGGCTCCATAGGAAACCCTTCTGGAACAGCTGTTTCTTTCCTGTCGCTGATAACTGGAGCAAGCACAACCCAAATGCCTGGCCAGCTTAGTCTGCAACTGTGACATTCCAGACGTCAAGTGGGTGCCAACATACCCTTGCCACTGTAAAGCCAAAGAGGTTTGAAAGGAAGTTGTCTCACTTTCTTTCTCTTTAAACAGTCACAGGAGATACCACCATAAACCTCCCAAGTGACACAAGGTATTCAGATCAACTGAGTGACCATTAAACAAGCAAGACTGTTCTAATTCCACTTGGGAGTATAATGGTTATGGCTGGGAACGCCTAATCTGAGCATCACATCCACCTCCCAGCTGGGGAAAGATAACCTTCGTAAGTCGGAGACTGCCAGGTCCATCATTCTGTGCCTAATCCTGGTGTAAAAGCACAGAATACGAAGGCTTCACACATCTGTGAATTCCCTATGTATTTGCTGAACCCACCAGACTTCTGCTATGCAGACATACCTAACAAGCACGACTTATAAACCCAAAACATATTTCATACCTCTCTCGAAGATTCATCCATCTGGTCGTTTAAATCTTTGATCTTCTGCTCCAGTTCTTCCAAGTTATTTAGTATGACTATGCGCTCCTCCTCCAGTCGACCAAGCTCCTGCCCTCTTTGCTCATCACTTGTGCATTCTGGTATCTGCAGTTGCATGTTACAAGAAGGTCATTAGAAAGAGAGCTAAACACAGCCTTGCCTTTCCTTTCCCCTTTCATACTGTGTTCATTGAAAGCAAACATAGTACTGCTGGTTTTGAACTCATTACAAATTTCAGATCTACTACATTGCTATTTCTATATTTAGAATGTGTACATGAGATACAAGCATGACAGTTTACATCCACTCACTGGAAGTAAATTCTATACGTAACAGTAAATACCATTCATTCTACAGGAATTATTAAAACCTAACCTTTGAGAATACTTTACATGCTGTGCTATTTAGGTTGCAAAAACCCAGTTGTTCCCTTATAAGAGTAACAGAGAAAGATGCTTTTTATGTGAATTTCAGCTGTCCATATAATAAAAGCCAGGAGGCAGGACAGGACATTTTTGTACCCAGCCATTAAGATGGGCAGCTTCTGTAAAATAAGGACAAAAGTTGGTTCTGTCTCCCCAGTTAGCACTGAGGAAGTAGTACCTTAATGTTGCTCTTTCCATTGCCTTACTAGATTTACTTACATTTACTTCCTAGCTGCCTGTGCCAAGAATTCAACAACATTATGAAGGAAACACCTGTGATCTTACACCAGCAAAGGCTAGATCAAAGAGTATTGAGTTTCAAACATATTCTTCATGTTCCTCTGACCCCAGGGGCTTGCGATCCAATTACCCTCATAAAGCTGCTCGCTCATTGTCCCCAGTCAGAATGAGAGGTGGGCTGTGAGCAGGGCAGTGTTAAGCCCTGGACCACACAGCCTTCATCAAAGGAGGCTCAGCTCAGCTACTGAATGGCTATTCTGAGAGCAGGCATTTTATCCTGAGCAAATCCCATCTCGATATGTTAAAACAATGAGCTGTGTTTCATGGCCACAGTTGCTTGTTATTGCTTTTCTGAGGGCTTAGCAGAGCACACTTTACAGTGAATGAATGAATGGTATTCCTCGATTAGCATTAGTAATCCTAGCAGGAAAGCTTCTTTTTGTCCGGTATCCTGTTCGGATAATGCTGACATAACATCTTTGATTTCAACTTCCTAATAAGGATTTAAAATGGGATCTTTTGACTTGCACAAGGAAAGCGACGAACGGGAAAGAAATGCAAGACCACAGTAACTTGTGCCTTACTACCTTTCAACACAGAAAGACCAAGTGAAACCATAATAGCATGTTTCTGTTCAGCATAAATTCACATTGAAAGACTCAGCAGATTTTCAGACAGATTCTCCTTTATAAGACATATTATTTGTCTATCACACCTCTCCCTTCTATACCTACAGACTTCTATAGACAATAAAGGCATAAGCAAGTTAGCAGAGGTTCAACACCATTTATATTAGGCATATAACCATGCTGAAACGCACACAGTGTGCAAATAACAACAAAAAGGAGACAAAGTATTTTGAAGGCTTGAATTTGTTAAAACAGAAACCTGGTTTTCTGGCTTTGCTTGGCCTTATTATGCTCCTGATTCTAACTCTTGAATACAGACGTTTAACACCCTGCCTGTCACCAGGATTTGCTGCACTGCTGGTCTGACACACCAGAGCCTGGGCACTGACCCAGCCCAGAGGATGCTGCTGCTGCTCTAGCTGAAGGAAACCGTTCGGAATGCTGCCACCTCATTCTTTAAAGGACAATCTCCCTTCAGTAATAGAATAGCAGCATGAAGTACACAGGAAAGGAGCTGCAGCTCATTAAACACAGGAGCTGGGTGAGGGAAGCAGGAGGCTGGCTGCCACTGTGCACCCCAGGAGAGACAACAGGTGACTACAAGGGGCTCAGATCCAGCCCTGGGACAGTAAATCTGGTTCACAGAACATTCCTTCACTTCCTGTGCAACTGTTCTGGTTTGCCATGAGGAAACATCCTCCTCTTACAGGAGACAGGAGCCTCAGGCTGGGAGAAGACAGCAGAGCTTCCCTTCCCTCCTACATCCCAGCACGATGCCAAACAGGGTTCCTGAAACCCTCCTTTATTTAGGTAGCTATGACTGTTCAAGCAAATCCTTCTCCCTCAGAACATCTCAAAACTCTTCCTGAACTGTACATACCTCCGAAATAAAACCCCAACCCTTCCAGTGCCAACAGCTTCCATAGAAAATGGACTAATCATTGCCAGACTGCTGAATTGTATGAGTTCCTAGGTCTTCTCACACCTAAGACCTCGGAAAGCTGACTCCTGGAGGAGGATAGGACAAGGGGTAACAGCTTAAAACTTAAACAGGGGAAGTTTAGATTGGATATAAGGAGGAAATTCTTTCCTGTTAGGGTGGTGAGGCACTGGAATGGGTTGCCCAGGGAGGTTGTGAATGCTCCATCCCTGGTGGTGTTCAAGATCAGGTTGGACAAGGCCTTGGGTGATATGGTTTAGCGTGAGGTGTCCCTGCCCATGGCAGGGGGGCTGGAACTGGATGATCTTAAGGTCCTTTCCAACCCTAACTGTTCTATGGTTCTATGATTTCCAGCAGTCAGACCTGGATTGTACCCTTTCCTCCTACAGAGCGTTACCTTTGGTGTGATGCTCAGGTAAGAGGATTCGGTGGCATCCTTCAGGAAGCCAGGAGCAGCGAAAGGTGGTGACTTCGCACCGTCACTGAAGTGCTCCTCAGCTCTCAACCCTCTAGAGGAGAGGAGGGCGGCAGTGCCGCGACTGTGGCTGCTCAGCTCCGAGAAGTCCGAATCACTTGCAGATGACTTCAACTGGCTCCTGAACCTCGTTTCCAGGCTCATCTGGGAGTCTTCGAACACCGAATCCTCATCGGAGAGCTGAAGTTTTTCGAGTTCTTTGTTAATCTTCTGGACATCAGCAACCGTTGTGGCCGCAGCCGGGTCGCTGTCAGATTTGGAGTATTCCGCACACAGGTTGAGGATCGTCTCCAGCCGCTGTCGTTCCTAGTTTGAGGAAGAAAGATAATGGCCCTAAGCATCACCTGTGAGCCAAAGTAAAGAAGAAGTGAGAAGAAACTTGCTGGGGGTTTGGGGTTTGTTTGCTTGGTATGGGAGTTTATTAGAGTGAAAGATTAAAGCCCTCCAGTTCCATCTAGACCTGTAGCGCTTAGAGATAACACATAAATAAATCGCAATGCAAGATGACGAATCAGAGCTCACATGGAAGAGCTTATAAAATCAAAAGAGGATTTCACAGAAATTAATTATTACTTAAAGAAGATGCTCTAACACTTATCTTGCCAATATAGAAAATTTTAATATTGTTTATAATATTGTATATAATACTGTTGCTGTAACTGTACCCCATTCATACGTACAGATGTCCACTGAGGTCACTGTATAAGTCACTAATGGGTCCACTTTACACTTACGTTATACTCCTACCAAGCTGCAAAACATCACACAGATTTTCCATGACTTCACTCATTCCTGACTTTCCTGTTTTGCTAACTCTGATTCCCTTTCCTTGAGACAGAGTTAGTCCCCATTTTGAAACACGCAGTTTTAGGAGCATTAACAGAAAAAATGAAGCATCACGTCTAAAATACAACACATACAAAACCAAAGAAATGGGGGAAATCTTTACTTACCAGTTAACTCAAATTCCCTATGGATTCATACCAACATTTCAAACTTGAGGATCTGAATACCTGTGCCAGTTTGACCTGATGTATTTCAAGATGCTAGAAACATTAATGCCCTAAGGATTTCTAGATCTATATGGTAATTATCATTAAGTACCAGAAAGCTATATTTGGTTTATATTGCTGTATGCATAGCTTGCTGTAACTTCAGTTTCAGATGGTTTTTCTTTTACGTTTTCATTTTTAAGGGGTAATTCTTTTCTTTTGCTAAAAAAGAAGAATAATATTAATAAAAAATGCTTACCATAAGCCTTATTAAAAGTTCCGCTGGAAGAAAAAAAGACCTCTGTGAGAGTTCCATGCTTGGCATTAATACCTGCCCTAATGAGCTCATTTCTGATTTCGAGGAAATCCTACTTGTATTTAGTAGCATTTAAAAGGAAAGCCAGAAAACCAAAACCCTCAGCCTCCTGCCCCGAGAACCACTGCAGACACACTCACTTTCTGAGCTCTACCTGGCATTACATTTGCATTACGGTTTGCAAGCTATCTGCGACAGTCCCAACACTCCCTATGCCCAACAGCAAGCAATAACAAGGATCAAGCAAAGCAGTTTGGTCAATGCATCGCCTGCCCCTTCCCTGCAGCAAGACACTGGAGTTTCATGACAGGTTAATACCAGTTTACAAGCACGTAGTATTTTATACAGCTACCAAGAGATTACCCGGTTGGATGCACTACCCATTCACATCACCCGCAGTTCAGAGCTGCGTTTCCTAGCTGGAGAACCCATCTGAACCCATCCATTTCCAAGCACTACCCAAGCTAGACAGCGTCACAAGACAGGAGTTTTGCCTTCAGGTAGCTTATCCCCAGGTTCCCTCCGAAGCCTCCCGTATCGGCACCGGCAGGGACGAGCCGCTGGAATAACAGAGCCTGGGGCAGCTGCGGAGCAGCAACTGCAAGCTTGTATTTTCCACAAAACGGGTCCAAGCAAATTCTGCAGACATCTTTCAACCCCAAACGATCGATATAATTATAACTCCCCAAAGCCTTGCTGCCTCAAGGCAACCACTGCCTCTTCCCTTACCCCTCCAACGCCGCTATCCTCCCTCTTACTAAGCCTTTTGGCCACGCAACCCAATTCCTAAAGCGCTGTGCAAGTGCTGGCTGGGACCGCCGGTTATTATGCAGCTCTCCCTGTTGTGACGGCATCGGGCCTGGCCCTTCCATACAGTCAGCGTAATGGCTTTATAGATGGGAAACATCTATAAACGCCAGCAGGACATCCTTTCCTGCAACAACAGGTATATCAGGTTACCCCATGCCAAGCCTCCATCCCTTCCATAATAATAGGAAATGGCCCATTTCAAAGTGCAGCTGCTGCTTATCCTAACCCAAGCACTCAGGTAAAGGGGGTCTCGCTGCAAACTGCCCTTTGCTGAGCGGTCAGGAAAAAGGGGAAAGAAAAAGGGATTATTTTTTCCACAAGTCCCAGATGCTCGGCAAAGCTTAAAAATTGCAGGAAAACCTCTGCCAGTCTCCAAAAAATTCCTGATGAACGTTCAGGCACATTACAGAAATACTGATATCTCTCGCTTCTATTTTGACATGTGCTGAGAGGCTTATGGACAGGAAGCTCTGTGGTTATTTTATACTCTCTATTCTCATCATTTCATCTCGGCCAACTCCTTCCCTCTACAGCACATCTGCATTTAACTGTTTCCAGCATAAAATTCCGAGTCAAGCAGCGAGCTAGGAAAGCACCCCTTGCAATGAAAAGTGCGAAAGAGGAGCACATGGAAAATCCAAGTCTCTGATTCCACAAGGAATACGACACAAGTTATTTGTGATGCTGAATACAGCGGAAGGGAAAAATAAAGGTATGTCACAAGAGGGAAACTGGTTTAAAACTGGCTCTGGTGGGAGGGTGTTGAATCAAGCCTTGTAAAACCTTTCGGTTTATTTCCCCATATAATGCCTTTCCTAACAGCCTAAAATGCCTGTATGTATTTTCTGTGGATTTCTTCCCTACTATGAAGGGGCACCCAGGTCTTGTGCACTTTATGCCCAAGCAGTTTCACCACCTCTGGCTTACACAAAGCCACACACCGCCTATATGTATGGATGGCTGCACATTTAGGTGCTGAAGAAGGGTGGCATAAGGGGATGATAATCCCTGTCTGTTATCGATTAACGACATCAACAGACATCCCTGCCCCACTATAAAGTATTCCAAAACAGCAGGGATAAATACCCCCCCCCTTTAGAACAGCAACCACATCAGTGACTCCTGGATTTGTTTGTCTGCTGCATGCCACGTATATGAACTTTACAAATGCATAAAGGTGATGCTGTATCTAGATATCAAGGCAAGACTTGGTTAATCAGCTATGGCAAGCAGGAAGCTTCTTCAATAAATGCTATTAACAACTGGATAACCCCAGATCTCATTAAAAACACAGGTGCACTCTAATCCTGTGTGACCAACACTAAAGAGAATTATGGCTACTCCATGCAGGCAGGGCTCCCTTTGCCTGCAGAAGAGCTGTTGCTCTTTTCAGCTACCCAGGAACAGTACTTATCCACTGTTCCTCTTTTAAAACAACCAAGCTTCATAGCAAAAGCTTGGAGCAGCAGCTAGGCACAAAGGATGGTGGGGAAAGAGGTGGAGAGACCGGGGTAGAGAGCAGCAGAAACTTCCCAAACTTACTTTATTACAAACACATTCAGTATCCCAGGGACAAGAGGCAGGAAAAAGGTTTCTCTTTCCTTCCTGCATTTCTAAGGAGCGGGTCATTTCACATGTGTCAGATAGTGAGAAGCTGATTTCAAAGGTAGGCTTTAGTTGGGTGTGAGAACAGCTCAACAACTGTCCCTCCTCTTCCCTCCAGTTTGCAGCCCTTTCTCACCCCAGCTGCATTTACTTTCCCATTTTCAGTCCTTGTTTTGCTATGGACTTTTGGCTCTGAGGTTACCACTCAGCACAGAACCCAGGAGAAGCGCCCTTATTCCACGTCCATCTCTGATGGAGGACGCACAGGAGCATGAAGTCTTTCATGACAAAGGCACCTGCATGGAGAAGAGCTCCAGAGGGACCACCTCAGCTCAAAGCAGAGGATGGGATGCAGGGCTCAGGTTAGCACAGCTCATCTTTACCTTCCCGTTACAGGCACAGAGGAAAAGGACCAGTAAAAGCAGAAGAGATCAGTCTCTAGGGAGGAACTGGGCAGACAGCTCTCTGCAGAATTAGCTCCTGTATCTGCAGGCATGTATTAGGCTCCTGAGGAAATGCCACTGGCTTCCAAAATAACAGTATTATTCAGACCAGTGCCCTTTTGCCCCGTAGTACCTCTGCAGAAGCTCCTTTTCAAATCACACCAAGGGCAAGAGCCTAAAGACTCCAGTGCAGTACTATAAGTCCTGCAAATGAGAACAGGTCTCCTGACATTTATTTCTTCCTGGCCCATATTCCACAAAAATTAGGTATATTTAATAATCCAAAGTGTGGATTACAGACCCCCCCCCAGAATGTTTTGGAACACAATTAAAACTGAATGTTCCTGAAAACCTACTAAGTTATTAGTGTTATATTAGTTATTAGTATTAGCATTCATTATATTCTGCAGAGGTTTTTTTATCCTATTACATGACACTTGTTAACTTACTAAACTAACCTGATGTTAAGTAGCTGTAATGCTACAGAGACTGCCCAATACTAGTGGTGAGAAAAATAACCTTGATCTAACCATTGTCTGCTTGGCTGGGCTTTCTATAGGAGTCAAGTCACTTATACTTTTACATGCAGCTTGGGTGCTTTGTGTTTAAAGGGTCTATAAAAAGATACAGTGCCAACGTAAATGTATAAAATATATATATGATGCTGTTCCGAGCTGTATGGGAGATTTCCACAAGCTCTAATACCCATCACTTCAAAGCAACACCACCTTGCAAATTCAAATACCCTTTCATTTCGTTTTCCCTTCTCATGAGCACGTCTTACTGAGTTGTAAATGCATCAATGCAAACCGGGCACAGAGATACTCGGTATTATTTCCTCCTTGCTGAATAAACCTCATGAAATCCAATGCTCTTTTGACCGTGAAAACATGGACTATGGAATAAGGTCCTTGAATTCTGTTATTGCTCAATGAGGCATTGCTCATGTAAACTGAAATCTCCCCCAGCACAATTCCTGGGCAGAATTTCATTAACAAGCATATGCTTATGGATCTGTACTAACAGCTGGACTATGGAAGGTGTCATGCAGCTACTGCACGTCTAATTGTTAAGTACCTACCACCATCTAGAGGAAATACACTGTACTGCCTAAAACCCAGCAGTACACAAATCCTGTTCAGTGCTATTCAAATGAGTGGGCATCAAACAAAACAGATGGCCTTAATATCTATCTGACTATGCTGGCTGTGCTGTTCCACCCCCAGCCTCCCCACGGGCTGAAGAGAAAGGCTGCCTTTCAGTTCCAGCTGCTACCACAATCGGGCTTTTATCTCAGATAGGGGGGGAAAAAGGCATGATCTCCTCTTAAACAAAAATTCAATAGCTCACTGAATCCCATTGAATATTCTTGGATCACGGTGATAATTTTCTTCCTTGTTTACAAGGCTTCTGGGCTAGCTTCAGCAAAGCTAACTGACTTCTGCTTGTCATAGTACTGTACTTAACATCTGGATAAACATCCCTACACCAAGATGCTACGTCCGGTCAGCTGGGCTGGAAGAGGAAGCAGCAGCAGACTGTGACCCACCAGCCCTATGCAAGGACCAGGGACAACGTGGTGCCCTCCCACCAGTCCCCAGCACTCAGCAGTAATGCTGGAGGGATGGCAGTGACAGGAACCCTTGTTCTAAAGACAGAGAAAACACCAAATTCTACACCAGTACATACATGTCTTCCCTGTTTGGTACAGTGGAGCAAATTAAAACTCAGATGTTTAAATCATTCTTAAAAAAAGGAAAAAAAACAAAAACCCTCCCCCCCCCCCCCCCCCCCCCCCCAAAAAAAAAAGCCCTGCAGTGTGTATCTTCACTGTTTGTACCTTCTTCCCAAAACTTTAACATGCTTGGAAAAACAGCAAACAAATTCTCTCTTTAAAGAACCAGGATTTACTAGTTAGTACTGCCTACTAAGAAAGGAGGGGAAGGGAGAGGTGGTCATTACATCCAAATAAAGATCCAGAACAACTTCTAACACCACTGAACACCAAAACAACTCTGTATCTTCCATCCCTCACAAGAAACCCACCCAATACTCAAACCACAAAATAAACCCCAACCCTGTTCTCTTTGAAATACAAATACACTCTCCTATATTGCCCTTTATGACTGATTATCTCAGGTTTTACAGCACGACTGTCTGGAAAACCCTCTGATAAGAAGCAAGCAGCACTTTGCACACACTAAACCACCAGGACTAGGGAAAAGGGAGATTTCCTATCGAAGTGGGGGAACAGCAAGGAGAAGGCATCAAGGATAAACAACCCTCCAGCATTTCTGCTGATGCTTCCCACTCCTGCGTGCACAAGCAGAACAACCTTTCCTAAACTGCCCAGTCTTTTCCATTCATATCTGGCCCTCCTTGCCCCAATGAGCCCAGCCCCTGCTCCTGAGAACCTTCACAGGGAGCCAGCAGAGGTTTTGATGGGCAAAGGGTACAAGGCAGGGCAGACACAACACTGTGCCACTCACCAAGGGGGAAAGGGCCTGTGCTTCTAAGGCTACAGCCCTGGTTCTAGGCAGGCAAAGATGAACATTTTGGCATCTTGCAAACCGACTGCATGTATCTTAGGCTGAAGTGCTGAGCCTGTTAGAGATGAAACAGCAGGCTCCTGCTAACAGAACAGGTTCTCCACCAGCTTGTGTCAAGGACATAGGTAAGATGCGAGGGAGACATCTGAACGGGTTACCATCCTTCAGCTGAACCTGCTCACAAGTGGGGCTTTAAATGGGAGCCGTGGCCCTGCACAACCAATGGACCACTGCTATTGACACCTAATGGGCATCCCGCTGCTCCTCATGGCTTTTCAGCCTGGGCGGCCTGGGAAGGGAACTCCCCTGCAGCTCTGCTGCCTGTATGCAAACTAGACAGGTTTAAGAGTATCCTACCCCCGCTTTGCTCAAACCCATATAAAGCACACATTTAAAGTGGAGGTCTCAAATCTAAGCCTCAGTAATACAAACTGGCCCATCTAACAACCTCGGTTTCCGTGTGGACAGTAAAATCAGTATAATGCGAATGCATGTTAATAGGGTCAGAGAAAACTTCTTTCACAGAAAGGATCCCTTCAGAGACAGCTTCTACAAGAAACTTTTCCAACTATCTTTGTGTGTTCTGAAGATCTTTTTGGTTTTCCTACCCAAAAGTTGTTTCAGTAACACATAAATAGCATTTTGCTCCCAAGTTTCGCCCCAAGCTGAAGCAGTATGCACTGCTTTACGTTCTGAATAGAAGCAGAGAGAAACCCTGCCCCTCTCTTCTAGTCTCCATTTTGCAATGGGGAGAAGCAAGGAGGCCTGTATTTTAATGACAGTATTCATAAAGAAAAACCACAACCGAGGAGGGAACGCTCTGATGATAGATGTTGAATCCACACCAATGCCTACCTGACAGCACAGCACACATGGCTGAGCAGCTTACAGTGGAGTCTCTTTATTTTACCCGCTCACCACAAAACAGTGTCATCATCTAAACCAAAAAGTGCTGGATCCCTGCAGTGTAATTTGTGGGGTTGATGTACAGAGGCATTTTAACAGAGCCCACAGGATGACTGATGAACCCAATTTACACGGGTTCCAACATCTTTGTAGATGCCTGAATGGTCTATCCTTATCCAAGCTGTTACAGCAGCACGCTATTTAAGCATCAGCTTCGTGGACAGCAACAACAAACAAGGCATACGAAGCAGGCATTTGGATTGCAAAGCGTGTCAGCCTATGCTTTGCTGTACTTTCCTGATGGCCAGATCTGGGATGGACATTATCCACATGCTAAATGCCACGAAAAACTAAAAGGAAGAGAAGAAATTACCAGCCGTTCCATCTCCTGCTCCCGAAGCCGCTCTTCCCTCTGCCTCCTGTGGTAGTCCATGAGGTCTTCCCTTCCCGAAATGGAGCTAATGCTGTTCTTCCGCTCTCGCATGGACGTTTGCAGCGAGCTGGGCGTCTGCCTGTAACTTTCCAGCTCTGGGTCATCAAGTTCCACAGAGCTGGTGGAGAGGTTCCTTCGGACAGAGAACGACCTGTCAAAATCCACCGGGGAGAAAGAGCTACTGGGACTCGCTCCTGAGAGTCCAAGCCTATCGAAGTCATCGGGAAGATACGGGGGAGAAGGTGCTAAAAGCATTTTCTTAGCGATTCGAGGGCTTGCAGGAACACTGAGCGTTGAGCTGGCGTAGGAATGACCCGCAGAGACCGAGTTGGCATGTGGTGAAACCCCTGAGCTGCAGGAAGAAAAGTTCAGGTAATTGTCAGCATCTAAAACGTTCTGAGGTAGATCTTTTTCTCCCAGTTTTTTCCTTTTAGTGTTACCCAAAGAGCTTCTTGGGGGCAAACTTAACGGCACCAGCTGGCTTTCTGTTGATTTATAAAGTCTGGGGAGGGAACGACTGTACATTCCCATGTGACTTAGAGATCCACCAGAGTATTTCCTAGGCCGTGAGCCCAGAGTCTCCATCATCACGTCCTTGTGCTTAACTGGCTTTATGTGAAGGGCCAGGGCGTCTTCAGTGTTCATCCTCCTGCCTTGCTTTGGGCTAGAAGGCATGCTGGCTGCCCCTGAATTGCTAGCAGGTGAAAGCATCAGCTCGTTCCCTGAGCTTCCGTTCCACATGGTCAGAAGAGAGCCCGAGATCTTCTTTGTCTCCAGCATTCCCGGGAAGTAGACATTGTCATAGGATTTGTTTTTCTGACTGTACTTGGAGTAGTGAAACTTATCCATCTGTCCAAGGGATTTTATGTTTTCTCTGCTGGCATGAATATCAAAGTCTGTCCTTCCTAAGTTGTAGCCACTGAGGGATGAAGGCATGCCCGATAGGGAACCCAAATGCTTTACAGAGATGCTTTTATCCGGAAGATAAGGGCTTTCACAGGAGAACTGCTTGCCTCCTTGAAGTTTGCTAACAGAGTGTGCATTTTTAACACTGGAGGAAGGACTGGGTTTAACTGGCATTGGTTGTGAGAGGGTTAAATATGAGCCAGCATAGTCCCCATTTGTTTTAAATTTGAGACTTGATGAATATTTCTTCTGGTTGAGGTTTTCCATAATATCCTGGAGACCATTCTCAAGGGAATTCACTGCAGAACCCTTTCCCAAAGTAGCATTTTGTAATTCCATCTGGTTTTGTGTGTGGCTATACTCTGCCATAACCTTACTGGAATCTGTAAGGAAGAGAAAATAAGGGGGAAAAGAAAAGTAAGTAGCAAGTAAGTAGCTGCCTCTTGCATGTGTATGCCTGCACGTTCATTTGAAATGAACACGTTTATAATAATTACTGTGCTTGTAATAACTGGGTCTCAGATCATAAAGCAAAGGAGGGGATGCACAACTTCCCCATCTCTCTTTTTGCAACAGATGGAGGCTAAAAAAGACGGGGTAGTTGGACAGGACCAAATCCATACTACAGATCAGCAACACAGTTGGAAAGAGGCTAGACTCTTTTCTTTGGTGACCTATCCATGGCAGGAGCCTAGCTTAGCCTTTATAATCCTGAGCCTCCTAAGATGTCCATGAAGTAAAGCAGCATTACTGTCCTGATGTCTTATACCTGAGGAACTGAAGTCTAGGGAGAAGATGCAAAGAAAGACTGCTGAGTAAAGAACTCAGTGCAGGTCTCCCAGGGCTCAGGATACAGAACATAAGATGCTGCTCTGGACCACCTCTTTTAGCCTGTGCAGCTAGTGCATCCAAGCCCAAATACATTAATGAGCTTAATCAAAGCTCAGTGGGAGCTTGTCATATTTCTGCTTACCCAATGGACTGTCATGCAAAGCTTCATGGAAGAGTACATAAGCAAGGCCCATTTTTCAAGGTGTTTTAGCTCAGTGCTCTTAAAATACAAACCTGTAACTACACCTGCAAAGAGCACTTTAGTTAAAAGATAGCCTGAAGGATGTGTAATGCTCGGCTCTACAACTTCATGCAAAAACAACACCACAAACCCTACTACTAAAAACACTGACAGGGGTTTAAGGTTCCAGGTCTTAACGCTTGTTTGGAATTATAACATGCTGCCTGGAAGAGGACACCAACCAAACAAGCCTTCGCTGTGGTGGTGGTTAGCGTTCAATGTGTCAAGCTCCAGCCTACAGTTCCCACTCTGCCAAAAGCAGAGAAGAGAATTCAGCTCCTCAAAGTGTCAGTTACTGCAGGAGATAAATGGGACCTCCACAGGCTTGCGCTCAGACCTCAAGCGATGTAGAAATGGCACCGCTAACACCTACAGCATCTCCTTGGATGTGCTAGGCTGTGCTTTGAACTAATGAAGCACTCTTCAGTGTCGGTTCCTGCAGTGCAAGCGAGTGCTGCTTGTGAAAATAAGGGTCAAATCTGGGATTTACTCTCGGCTCAGTCACATTTCACCTGTGACTTCAGCCACCTTGTGAGAAACCTCATTTCAGCTTGCCACTCGGCAGGAAAACCTAACATCCAGTTGTGAAAAGTGCTTTTGAACTCCTCAGAGGCAATACTTTAATCCTCTTCCAAGTACCACTTCAGGCAATTATACGAACCTAGACACAAAACTCCCACCAGACTGGATATGATCTGGTTGAACCGAGGACCACTAGGTTCAGGTACCTAGGGGTAGCTGGCAATGCAGTCTTTGAGCGGGTCCTTGTTTCTGGCACCTTCCTTGCTAACAAGCCAAAAATGCATGGAATTCATTACTGTCCAGGGCATCACACAATATACCTCTGTTGCACAAGCTTTCTCTGTGCTAACTGTAGTAAGTCTAAGTGAGTAACAACACCTTCTCTTCAACTCTTAAGGAACAAACCCCTAAGTTTAAGAACAAAGGTACACATCATTAACAATGGAATTGAATAGGCAGAAGATAAAAAGAATCAGCATTACAGGGGGGAACAAAACCAAATCAAACCAGAAGGAAATAACAAACACCTCCTTGAACAAAGGTGGACCCGGCCAAGCTTGTGTTAATGACAAACTGTGGAAGTGGCCAAAACCATTAACTTGCAGCTTCGTAACCAAGCCTCAGGTTTACTATTACACAGAACTTCATCTTTTTATGCTGTGATTTTATTTGCTGTAATTTTAACCCATTGTTACCATGATACAGCTATCTCAGCTGCCTTTGAACCAGTAAGCTCACAGAGCTCTCTGTCAGACCACCACTGCTGTGAGCAGTGAAACTGCAGTTTCTTACACTCTGACATCTGACTTAACATTTTTTTAGCTGTTTTCACAGTATTTGATCAACGGCAATGATGAAGATCCAAAGAAAAAAGAGGAGGAATGTGACCCATGTTCAACAGAGCTCTTGTAGGGACAAGACAAAATCAGACGGCAACGATCAAGCATTCATCTCATTAGTGGTGTTATAAGGAAGAAGAAGATGCAAAAGTTATTTAAAAGCACAGATATAAAGCACAATGTACGTGCCTTGTGTACTTCAATACTTACTTGTACCTTCCATTCTCTCCCCTTCCCTCTTCCAAATCTCTCAAAACTGAAAGCCAATCCCATATCAAAATTGTACTGCCCGCATCTTAACTTCAACACAACTGAACTTTTCTTTTCTTGCATAAACCCTACAGGCCCCCGTACAAATAAGCTGGCAGACACATTAATGGAACATTAATAATCGTTTATTGCTCCCTTGCAACACCAGCAGGGCACATTCAATCCCACAAAGACTGAACACTTATGCCAAAACACAAGTTAGCTCATGGAAACTTTCTGGCCTGTTCAGCGCAGCAATGAAGGGTTTATTGTACTTTAAATCCAAACAAGCACAGTGAGAAAAGGTCACAATACCTTCATGTAAGACAGTTGGGTTCAACAGGTCTCTCCCATGCCTTATGCCAGGCCTTCTGGGTTTTTGGTTCCAGCACCACAGTGCCCGCAATCACCCAGTTCAATTCCAACTGGACAACAGCGTATGTTTAACCGAACCATAGCTGCTTCCCACAAACCAGATCTTATTTTTGGGGTCACGTTTGGGATGAGACTTTAGGAATGCCCTAAGATGCATCACACAGCCTGGCTGACGCTGCCCTCACAGGCAGGTAAGAGGGACTGAGGCTGGTTGCTCTAGCACACAGTGTGCTCTGAACCCATCCTGCATCCAGGTCAGCCCCAGCTTTCACTGGTTAACCTCCAGTGCACAGCACAAGGCTCCTCTGTTCAGCAGGGTATTTGCTGCCTGGAGCTATAGGGAAAGAAATTCTTCCTTTCTTATTAGTCTTCTTTTTTTAACCCTCATTCCTTTTCTTCCTTTCCTGAGCTATTTAGCTGGGGGTCACTGATATCTGTTCCAGCCAGGCATTAAA
Organism: Pezoporus wallicus; assembly: GCF_028554395.1. Classification (NCBI taxonomy): domain Eukaryota; kingdom Metazoa; phylum Chordata; class Aves; order Psittaciformes; family Psittacidae; genus Pezoporus; species Pezoporus wallicus. Next base: position 262,671 of record NW_026637726.1, read on the forward strand.
CTGATGAGGGAGGGCTGGCTGTCTGCAGCATATCCAGCTGCAGCCTTCTTTTGGCTGGTAAATGGAGTTAGACATGGAATAAGAATAGAGCACTGACCTTATCCACGTGCCAGGAGAATTAAATCAATAATAAACTCTAACAGATTTCAGTACATTTACAAACAAACTTTGGGTTTATTAATGGATTACCTGATCCAACATTCTGAAAGGAGGAGGAGAGGTTGCTTCTGTTTGGCATCATATTCGTCCTCTACAGGATGGTTAAAACAATGCTAGTTTGAGTGAACCCAATAAATCTTGACCTGCAAATAAAGTAACAAGAGGAAAAGATGTTGTTAAGAAGTGTACTCTGAGAGCATCTTTCAAGTGTACAATATAGACCAAAACTTCCTTTTTTTTCCTTTACCTTTCCCTATGGTAAAACTTCCAGAAGAAATACGTTAAGGTAGTTGGAAAGGGCACTCCGTGTCTAATGTAGAGACTCAGAAAGAAACCAAACCAGAAACCCACACAAACACTCTCTGCAGTTGTTTCATCAGTTAAAAAGTCCGTATCATTTCATTTGCTAATCAGCTCTTCTCTCTGATCCTGACTCTGCGCAGGCAGTTACCGGTCACAGCTCCCGAGTTTTGTCTGCGATCCTGTGGCTGCCTTAAGAAAGCATTAACAAGGTCGGACTTTTCTGCTTAACCACAGAACCATAGAACAGTTAGGGTTGGAAAGGACCTTAAGATCATCCAGTTCCAACCCCCCTGCCATGGGCAGGGACACCTCACACTAAACCATGTCAGCCAAGGCTCTGCCCAACCTGGCCTTGAACACTGCCAGGGATGGAGCATTCACAGCTTCCCTGGGCAACCCATTCCAGTGCCTCACCACCCTCACAGGAAAGAATTTCCTCCTTATATCCAATCTAAACTTCCCCTGGTTAAGTTTGAACCCGTTACCCCTTGTCCTGTCACTACAGTCCCTAATGAAGAGTCCCTCTCCAGCATCCCTATAGGCCCCCTGCAGATACTGGAAGGCTGCTATGAGGTCTCCACACAGCCTTCTCCAGGCTGAACAGCCCCAGTCTCACCCTGTCTCCATACGGGAGGTGCTCCAGTCCCTGATCATCCTCATGGCCTCCTCTGGACTTGTTCCAACAGTTCCATGTCCTTTTTATGTTGAGGACACCGGAACTGCACACAATGCTCCAAGTGAGGTCTCACGAGAAAGTTTCACATGTGAAAGCCTGTAGCCCACACAACAACACCAGCATCCCGCAATCACGGAGAAACCCATGCAAAAACAGGTATGTGATCCAAAGCACAGAAAACGTTTTGGCATGCAGTGATCCCTGAGGTTCCAAAGAAGCCAGACCTGGAATGCAAAGAGATTTTTTTTTCTTTTTTTTTTTTTTTTAAGTTTATTAGAAAAATATTTCTTAAAAAAATTGCCATAACAGAGACCTGGCTTAAAAGAAATGTCCAAATCAGATCCCAGCCACTAGAGGCTAAAATTAAACCTAAATCCACTCAGAAGACCTCTAGTGAGTTGTTCTATTGAAAGATTTATTTATTTTTTATACACACATCTGGTTTTAAAAGGTTGAGAAATAAAAGCTTTAAATAAAACCCCACGTTGAGTGACAAAAGTAATGGTGACCATCTGTAGGTCCCCTGGGCTTTAACTGCGGACAAGCAAATAGAAACGCAGCAGAAAAACAAGCGAAGGATGGAGACAGATGTCTGGGGCTGTCTAGAGACCAGGCACCTATTTAATTAACCTCAGTCGTCACAGCCCCAACGTTTCAGGTCTCTGTTGCACAGGCTTTTCGTGCCATGCCTTTTCATGTTATTCTCCTGGGAGGACAGCCCTGGGAGAAGGGAGCTGGCTGTAATCCCTGCAGCAGAAGGAGGCTCCTTTGCCATGACCTCTGGCTTCTCCCTTACCTGCTCCCCCCCCAAAGATGCTCTCTCCATGGGGGGCAGGTGCTGTCCTTCCCCTTTGCTACCCCAGGAAACCCCTGGTGCTGCCCTCGCTTCAAAGTGTTTTTTCTTTCCCTGCAAAGGTAATTTCTCAGTCCTAAAGAGAGAGTTCCCACCCCATCTCCCACCTCCCAACAGCAAGAGGTGGGCTTCCTCCAACAGCCACACAATCGACCTTGGTGCTGCTCCCCAAGGAGCCTTAGTGAGGAAGGAGACCCTCAGGGCACAGAACCCAGCCACCACATCTGCCCTCTCCAGCATCAGAGGACTGAAGCTGTCCCCAGCGGATGGTGGGAAACAGCCTGGACAGCAGATAGCTTTCCAACCCATTTCATGCTCAACAGGTCCTTCTGTTGACATGAAACATTTAGGATCCTTTTCACCCCACTGGGTCTTCCATCACACAAAGAGACTCCTTCCTTCATCCCTTCCAGCTTGCCTCACAACCTCCAAACCTGAAACCTGCGTAGCATCCCAAACCTGAAACCTGCGTAGCATCCCAAACCTGAAACCTGCGTAGCATCCCAAACCTGAAACCTGCGTAGCATCCCAAACCTGAAACTTGGGTAGCATCCCAAACCTGAAACCTGCGTAGCATCCCAAACCTGAAACCTGGGTAGCATCCTAGGTGCCTTCCTTGCCAGGAGTGGGGCTGAGGGGCAAGCCAAGGACTTCCTGGCTGGTCTGCAGTGGACAGACAAGTGACCCCAGCAAGAGTTAACAGCACTTCCTCCCACTTGTCAAACTGGCTCTTTGCCTTTTGCCTGCCTACACGATGTGAAGGACTAGGGCAGAAATCCTGCTGAAACCACCTCTACGTTGTTGCCTTGGAATATTGCGTGCGTAATCTCTATTAAAATGCTGCACTTGGAGCCCAGAGCTCCCCTGGAAAAGAGCCAATAATTTAACTTTTCTGGACATGTTCAACCTGACACAGAAAACCGTGGCTCTCAGCATCTCACACTGCTCTGTAACAAGAGTATAATTATATCATCAAACAGAGAACTAAAATAAGGACAACTTGGAAGGAAAAGACAGAAGGAGCGGTTGCTTTAAAAGGCAGGAAAGGTGTAATTGGATTTCCTGCCTCTCTAACATTGCTGCTTTGTGGTTAAAATCACTGGTAAGATCACCAAAACACCCCCAATCCTTTCCCATAAAACGATGGCTAAAACTTTATGTGACAAATATGAAGGAGAGAACAGCTGAGAGGGAAGGGTTTCTCTGTAATTGAAAATTCAATCTTCGACTGGTGAATACCCAGGTTTGCTAATAGCTAAAAGGGAAAATGTCCTTTTTAAGGTTAAATATTTATATGGTTTCAGTTTGAGGTTGAGAACTCATTACACATCTCTCTTCTTAGCGGATGAGAGATCAGAGAAGTCATCGCCTAGCAATGATTGGATCTGGGGGGGGCAGAACTTCCTAAAACTCTCTGCTGTGGGCATAACTGAGAAACAATGAATGAATGAACGAGCCAAGGAGATGAGCAGCTCAACATCTACAGTTTATCTGCTCTTATGAAAACATATTCTTTCAGATGAGGGTTATGCAGGGCCTCATCCAACAGCCAGAGAGGCTGACTCTTGTTACAGAGCACATGCTTTACTCTGCCTTGGCTGGAACAAAGCAAACTGATTTCATCTGGGTTTTATAAAGTCATCTGATGTGAATGTATACAGCATTAACAATCGTGTTTCATCTCCACAGTGCCCAGGCCAAATTCAGTTTTGTTTCACTAACAACCAGAAAAAAAACAGTGATTCATGACTCAAACAGGCAGCAAGTCAAACAAAGGATTCCAATCTTAAGATGCTTTAATGCAGGGGGACTTCTACAGTAAAAGCTCCTTTCCCTTGTGTTGTGGTTTGACCCCAGCTCAGCTCCCTCAGCCACTCGCTCCCCCCTGTGGGATGGGGGAGAGAATCAAAGGGTAAATGCGAGATCCGGACAGTTTAACAGGTAAAGCAAAAGCTGCACATGTAAGCAGAGAAAACAAGGAATCCATTCCCCACATCCCACCAGCAGGCAGGATTCAGCCATCACCAGGAAAGCAGAGCTCCATCATGTATGATGGTGACTTGGGAAGACAAATGACACCACTCTGAATGACATCCCCCCCTCCCTTCCTTATTTCTCCACCAGCTTTATATAACTGAGCATTATGCCATATGGTATGGAATATCCCTTTTGGTCAGCCGGGGGTCAGCTGTCCTGGCTGTGCACCCTCCAAACTTCTTGGTCACCTCCAGCCTCTTCACTGGCAGGGCATGAAAGCTGAAAAATCCTTGACTTAACAGAAACACTACTTAGCAACAACTAAAACCATCAGTGTGTTATCAGTGTTATCCTCACACTAAATCCAAACCGCAGTACTATATCCGCTACTGTAGAGAAAACTAACTCTATCCCAACTGAAACCAAGACACCTTGGCACAGAAGCCTAAAGCTGCAGCTCAAACAAGCTCTACCCATCATTTAGTCCATAGATTTAGGGCAACAACTGCTCAGTGTGCAGTTTCTCATCTCTTCCTTTACTTCTGCCTGGGCTGATACCTTCCTCCCTTTAGCTGCTCTGGCACCCACTTTGCTCTCACATTACCAACTAAGTGGATTGCAATGCCTCAGGCATTGCTAAAATGCTCCTCTGACTGAATATAAACGGCCAATTTCAAACCAGCTCTCAAATTTGGCCATCTCTCCTTTAAAGCCTTTCTGCTCTTGATTGCTTCTTCAGTTTCAGTTTCTCGTAAAACATTACCAGTGGTTCCCAGCAGCTCCTGTTCCCTTTCCCATCTCTGACACTTCTCTTCAGAAACTCCTACAGCAGTGTACAGCCACCCATGGAAAAGAGATGAAACCCAAAGTGATGGAGAGGGCAAGGCCAACCCCCTATCATTGCCACCGCCCTCACAACATCATTAGGGTTGCATTTGTTCTGCAACAAGAAGGTTCTCAAACGATAGTGGGTCTGTTTCAACTGTTCCAATAACACACACACACTGTTCTGGAAACAAAAAAGCCTCTTCAATCTTTACACCCTAAACACAATTCGGTGAATGAGTGCTGACAGCTTCAGTACTCAGAGGTTTAAGCGGTATAACACACCGACCAACACTGATAAAGGGACTGCTTATCAAGTTGATTTACCTTTTTCCTGCATAATCTGAAGACAATGTACTTGCTCCTGATTAAATCAAGACTGGGTTTTTCCCCTCACTTACTTCCAAATAAAAGCCCTGGCAGGCTTAACCTGATGGGAAAGTAAAACTCAACCTGATCTACAGTTTACCTCCAAAACCACTTAAGTATAAATCTCTCTTTCCCCAACCCCATAAAGCTTTTACTGTCAAACCAATATAATAACAGAAGGGCACCTGCATAATTGGGTGGAGATTCTATACCCATAAGCTAGCAAATGGACACATCCTTAAAAGAGAATGCAGTCATCTCTGCCAAAAACCGGACAGCTTGGCAAGGCTGTTATTTAAAGGTCGCCTTATACATCCTTCTTCATTTCCTCCTCTCCCACAACACAATATACTAGACTAGGAGAATTAGCTACAGCTAATTTCCTGCCAGCATAGTCCTGAAACCTACTCAGTCCTTGGTTTTTCATGATATAGGACCTACAATACCGTGGTCCCCACGGTGCAAGCGAGCACAAGCTCTTGTTATAGGCATAGGGTGCTTTAGTTCCCAAAGCTTACAGCTTGGCACCTCCACCAACGCTAGAGAAATTAAAAATGAAATATCTGTGAATCAGATTTGTCTAAGTCACTCCTCTGTAATCCTGCAGGCTTCCGATGTGGAAAAGGGAGCGGCAGAGGAAGTTGCTCTTGTGGCTTATCTCTTCCTCTGAGAGATTATCGTGTTGGATATTGGAGAAGGAGCAGAAAGAGAGCAATACAACAACAACAGAAAACACCCTTCAATGACTTCAGTCTCCTCATAAACAACATCTATTTCAGTGGAATAACTACGCCAAAAATTGCACCCAAATACACATTTCTAAGTATGCTGTCCAACTGTATAAGCACGATTCTCTCCTACTTGATAAGGATCGATGTTGTAGGCATTGTCAAACCAATTGCTCTTTCCAATAGACAGGCATAATCATTTTAATCGGGTCTTGACAACTGACAACTTTAAATGTGCATCAAAAAAGGAAACATCACCATGTAAATATAACAGCTTGGTGACTACAAACAGAGATTTACACCATTGACATAAAAGCCACAATAAAAGTTGCAGTGAAAATGCTGAAGCTTTATCACTTTTGTACCATAATAGCCGCTTTTACCTGAAACTGAGACATGTTAAAGTACACGTTCCAATAAATCTAATCTCGTTCCTGTGTGCTTGGTAGGACAAGAGATGAGACCACCTACTCCAACCACATTATTTTAGTAGACATCACTGCCTCCTCCTTGTTCTGCAGTCACAAACCCCACTGGTTCATCTGGAGTAGATAAATCCAGGCGAGGACAGTTCTTTTTTCTACCCAAACGAAAGCCATCGGTAGTTAGAAGCACATTAGGAGAGATTTCTGTTAAAACAATGAACTCTTCACGCAAACAGGGCTGGCAGAGGACGAGACAACTTCAAGTCATCTTCCTTTATTCTGTCTTGGTACCTTTCTGATAGTGAAGCTTGAGAGTCAGGTATCTGACCCCACGACTGATTCATCTCCCAGCAGCAATGAGGAGCTCCCTGCTATTATCCTGACACTACTCCATTAACTTCTACTGAAAATAGGAGGGTGCTCAAAAGGTCTGCAAAGCAAGACTCAAACATTTCACCCCGACACAGTAAACAGAAAGCTCTGGTGGACTGCGATTGCTTATATCTCACTGTGCAGATGAACAAACCCCCAGACAAACAACACACCCGGTGTAGTTATAAATGCACATAAATATTTCAGACCAACATCATTCTCACTGCAGAAGCCCAAGAAATACAGACTTTCTTCGTCTAAAATGTCAGGAAAAACAATTAGGAATGCGAATTCCAGACTGCACAGGAGCAGAAATTCCTAGTGTAGGAGAGCAGGAAGAACCTACAGAAAAGTTTCTCCTTTCACATCCTAGCTGACATGATAAACTTTGTCTCTTAAGGGTGCCCCTAACGAATCCAATGAGAGCTTGTCACACACAGCAGGTAGGTAAAGTCACAGGAAATCTAAGCAGCCAGAAAAACGAATCAGAACTGCCTCAAAGATCATCTACTCCCTTGTTGGTTTTGGCCTGCCTGAATGTCCTCAGCATTTTTACCCTGTCTACTACATTACTTTCTCTCAGGCAACCTCTGCCCACGATCTGCTTTCCTCTGTGCTGATTTCTTTCACTGCCACTTTGGGCCTGTCACTTCCTTCCATTAATACTTGCCTCCAGTGCCCACTTATTCTGACAGTTGCTGTCTCTCTTCTTCCGTTTGCCCATTTCTCCTCAATTTATCTCCTTCCTGAGATGCTTGCCCCACATTTCCAAACGTCCCCTCTAGCTCCTTAACGCTTCTTCATTCCCCAGCACTCCCAGGGCAGTGAGCATGCCTCCAGAAGAAATGCTTCTCATCACACTGGCTTGGCAAACCACATCATGACAGCGACAGCTCAAGTGGCATCCGCTCTGGCTGCTGTGCTACCCAGCCATGGGGCTGCCTACACAGATACAGGGCAGCATCTATCAGCAAGTCCCAGTACTGCATTCCCTCAAGGGAGGAATACAGGCACTAAACCTGCAGTTACACTATTTAATATAATTAAGGAAGTTAACTAACATGGTTCTCTTAAAAACTGATTCTGCCTGCATGAGATTTGAGTAAATAAAACCAAGCCTGGTTACATCTATGGAGTTCACTCCTGTATTGCAGTCTCTGGATCACCTTCTGCAGGTGATAACTCCCCTTGGATTTCCACAGCACCTTGGATGTGTCCCACCAGTCCAAAACAAAACCTAAATGAACAGCATCTGCTCTGAACACCTGAAACAAGGCATTGTCTTATAGCTGTTTCATTCAACAGGAAGCACTATTTGCCATACCAGCAGTTACTACACATCAGAATTAACTGTTTACCTGAGAGAATACACTCCAGGAGCAGTGAACACAGCACTAATTCCTTTATGGGCAACTACCAGCACTTCCCCCCACCCACTCTCATTATTTCAACTTCCCTCAGGATATTTAAGTGGAAAAGATCTTCCCATCCAAAACCCTTTAGTCCTGATCCAACTCCAGCCTCAAGGTGGACCTGCAATCTTTACCTCACCCATCCTCTGCTTCCTGTCTAAAACCAAACTATTCCAGATTTATCACGATTGACTTTGTTCCTTCCCAACAATGGTGTCTTTGCATACCTTCAAGGAACTGCCTTGATAAGCACGGCCAGTAACCAATACAGAGAAAATGACTAATCTTCCTGTCCTGCTCCCTGCCAAAATTTTCCATTCCCTCAGTAAAAACATGGACACACACAAAAGTCAATTTAGCATTTGTCAAAATAGGAAGGGAAATGCATTGCTGGTATGGAAGTGGAACTGCATAATCCAAACAAAAACCTCTGGAGATGATGGGGTGTTACTATTTGACTGCCCTAAAAGCATCTCTTTCTCTGTCACCCTCTTAGCTGAGTGTACGCCACACCCGCCCTTGACAGCAGAGGTAAGTGCTTTTCCACCTTCTTCCTTCACCTCCTTTCTCTCATGCATTGCTTCCTTCTGCTGTGGGAAAAGCAAGAGCATCCTCGGTCTTCGTGATTCCCCTTGGCACTGCTCTGCCTCACCTCCTCCCTCCCTTTCCCGTGTTAACACCTTATCTTTAGGAGCCTTATCTATGACAACATGGGGAAAGGAAAAATTGAGACGTGGACTTGCAAAACTGCCTCTCTATTCCTCCAAAAGAGAGGGAACGCACAGCACATAGGTGAGGTACCCACCACGTTCCGAGTGCCAACACATACCCCCAGCTGCCCTGGCGATGCAGACACGGAGGATGTGGGCATGAGCAGAGACAAAACATCCCGCTGACAAACTGAGCATGTGGGGGGAAACGAGCTGGTGATAAAACCCCATGTTTTTAAAAATCACACAAGCACTCAGCGGCAGGAGCAGAACGCCCATCTCTTGAGCCTTTATGTAAGCACAGCCAGTCTATTTACACTTCTGCACATGGGGAAATTCCTCAGGCAGCAGCTTTGGGAAGGAGCAGAAGGAGCGGGGGGAATGTCGGCTCCCAGCCTCGTTCCTCCTGTTGCGGGTGAGCGGCAGGTAGCTTTCCGAGAGAGCTCGGAGACCCAGGATGAATTCTCCACCGAGCTACAGGGGCCACCAAGGAGCACCGAGACCCGGGCTGCTGACCGGGCTACCACGGCTGGGTGCCTTACAGGCTCCAAGTCGGTCAGGGAAGACCAAGCCCAAACCCCTCCGATCCCCGCAAGCCACTCAGCCGTAACGCCGGGCGGCTGCTGCCGCCGAACTCCGGGGACGGCATCCACCGCCCTGGGAGGGACCCCGCTCCGCTGGGCGCAGCAGCGTTCGCACAGCCGCAGGAGGCTTTAAAAGCAGGCAGCCTAACAAAAGAAGCGCGGACAAAGAGCCCAGTCCTACGTCCTCCCTTCCACCAGGTAGATTACTGACGACGGGAAACCGAGCCGAGCCCTGCGCTTCCTCCCTTACCTCCCCTGCCCCATAAAACGTGCGGGGATGGGCGCCGCCGGCCGGAGCAGAGGCTTTGTTCCCCGCCAGCACCGGGGGGAAACACCCGGACAAAGAGGCAGAAGCGGCCGGCGCCGAGAGGGACGCGGGGTGGGAGTCCCGTCCCTTTGAGCTGCAGGGTCTCCGCCGAGCCGGGCAGTAAAGGGGGATCCCACCGCCCCTCCCTACCTGCCAGAAACGCGAGGGGAGCGACGGCAGGGGGGCTGCCACAAACTCCCTTAAAAGTAGCCAGAACCCGGGGACAGCTGTGAGCAGCTGCGCCGCCGGGGAGGGACCTTCTCCCCGTCCCCGCAAGGCTCCGACACCGGAGCCGACACCGGAGCGCAGCAGCCGCCCCACGGGACGGCGCTTCCCCTGGTCCCGCACTCACCACCATCACCGTCGCCTCCTCCTCCTCGCCCTGCTGCCTCCGCCGCTGCCCCCCGCGCATCTCGCCCGCCGCCTCCTCCCGCCTCCCTCCACCGCCACCGGGAGCCGCCCCCCGCGCCGCTCCGCCCCACGGCGGGGCTGGGGTGCGGGGCACCCCCGCGGGGGGAATGGTTCGCTCCCCTCAGCCCGGGGTCGCGGCAACGGGGCGGCCGAAGAGGAGACGGAACGGGGGGGGGCAGGCGAGGGACGGAGAGCGGACGGGCGGAAGAGGGAAACGCACACACGGATACCCGGGGGGGGGGGGGGGGGGGGGGGGGGGGGGGGGGGGGGGGGGGGGGGGGGGGGGGTCCTTGCCGGGGCCGTCCCGGGGCACAGGCAGCGGAGGGGCCTCCGGCGGCTGATTCACGATCCATAGATAGGAATCGAGCGTCAATTTCCTGCCCGCAGGATGAGCTGAGCAAACAGGGCGGCTCTGCGAGGGAGCGGGCCCCGTTTTCCGCGCCTGGGGCTGGGGATGCGTTTACCTGCGCCCTTCCTCCTCCTTCTCCTCCTCCTCCTCCTCGGGCAGACGTCCTGGAGTGGTGGCTGAGCTGCACACACGTGTGTGTGCACACCCAGCGCGCCTAAAAGACCCCAGGTGCTGAGCATCAGGGAAGGATGCACACAGCTGGCAGCACCACCCTTTCAGCATCCCAAAGTGGGGAGTGGGCGGATGAGCCCGGCTGAGCCTCACTGGTGGGGTTTCCAAACCAAAGCAAGCGTGCAAAACAACACCAGCTCAGCAAAGCACAGTGCCCAGTTAGGGGTGCCAATGCAGATCCCACCAGAGGTTCCTGCTTGGGAGGCTACTGGGTGGTAGAGGCAGCAGGGATAACCGCTGGGATGCAGCTGTTACCAAGGCAAACTGAAAGGGTGAAGAGCCTCTTGGGATGTGTCATCCCAGACGATGCTGGGAGCCCAGGGTGTATAGAGAGCCTTTGCCTAGAGAGCACACATATAGCATGGGCTTGGGAAGGAAAACTCGAGCAATGAGGGATGCGAGCCAGCCTGGAGGACTGTGCACAGGGCACTGAAGCAGAGTATCCTGCATAGCAACCTTGTTTCGTGCTGTGTGGCCTCATCACTCTGTTTCCCAGGGAGGAAATTTGGGGATCGCAGCACATACCTGCTGCACACAGGTCCTCAGGGATGAGTTGAAGCTCTTACAGCTCATACAGATGAAAACTGCTACCACAATCACAGCGTTCCCATCCACCGTGGGGGAATAGTGTTCTTTGTGGTCTGGTTTCTTCCTTGAGTATTCCAGGGGATATTTGGCTTGGCTACAACCGTTACTTTAGCACGATTTAAACTTAGTAATAGCTCATTAAAATCTGGAATCTATATAGTAACACAGTACCAGAGAGTATTAAAAGACAAAAAGAGGGCTTGTCTGCCCTGGTTTCTGCTGTAGTTTACATAGAAAAAGACAAACTTTTGAGACTAATTGCTATAGGCCAGAACCTAGATGTGCTTTTCGGTGCTGCCTCCACAAATGTCCAAATGCTTCATTTACTGCTAGTGTTGAACCTGGCTCTTCCGTTTCTTTTCACTGAACAAGCAAGGAGAGCACACAGTTAGAATAAATAGAGGCATATACATACAGCAAATGAAGATCTAAGGACATGCTCACAGCTGGAAGAGGCAAGAATGACTTTTAAACCCTGGCACAGCCAAAGCCAAAAGCAGCCAGCCTTCTCTTGGTCTCATGTGATCTTCCCTTTCCTTTTAAGTGGGAAAACTCTAAGTAATTGTGTGCAAAAGAAATCACCCTAGGGAAAATGATGTCTAATAGTGCGGAAAGGAGTAACTTTGCTCCTGTGGTTAAACTGTTACTCTGAAAGACTTTCAATGTGCTGAAAAGTGCCTTTAGTTGGTTGCTACACAGCAGGTGGGATGGCAGCAAAGCTGGGTCAGGCAGAGCATGCATTTCTCCTCATACATGTCTGCTGGGAAAATCTTATCTGAGTCAGTGTCATCTGTTTCTTGGCAGCAAAGGAGAGAAGAATAAGGAATAGGGTTTACTTCTAACATGACAAGAGGCACTCAAAAGCAGCCATAGCTGCAGCCTTAAAATAACTTGATAAGTTGGAATGTCTAACAGGCAGGAGTCTGGCAATGTAAAACAAAAGACGCTCTCTTGCACGTTTTAGGAGTAGGGAATACTTGAAAATCAGCATGCCAATGAAACTCCAAGAACTAAAGAGCTGAGAACTGTTGCTGCAATGAAAGAAACAATACTACTCTTAAAGGCAGGAAAAGGGTATGGAAACTTGCACGAGAGCGACAAGTTGTAGGTGGGTTCAGCAGTCCACCTAGCTAGCTTTAGCTGCTTTCATAGCAGTTGCATGGCTACATCAACTATACTGCATAACACAGAGGCTCTCCACCCCTGAGCATGCAAGCACGCCCAATAAAAGTTTAGTTTCCATGGCAATTCGTGTGAGTAGAAATGAAATGTTGGAATGTTTGCAAGAAAAAAAAGATGCTTTAATCTGGAGCATTGAAAATGATAATTAAAAACCTTCGGTGCCATGCTGCTGCAACAGGGAAGGAGAGAGCGCTGAGGAACTGAAGTCCCCCCTGAGCAGGCACCTGCAATCACAACCTCTGCATTGTTGTGTCCCTTACCTTCACAGATTTTATCCACATCAGGTGTGGACGTGACTGCATTGCTGTCAAATGAGCCAGAGCCCACAGCTGGGAGTTGGTTCAGGCTTTATGCTACCTGCAGGAGGACGGACAGTATCAAGCCTGCCAAAATCAGTCAAGATAAGGCTACCCATTGATGAGTGGGTGTAGTTACACACAGTCTTTGGTGGCGAAACTGGTCTGGTTTCTTCCCCTTCCTGCCCTAACTATTCATTTGGATTGCCAGTCTATAGTTTGTGACCTTCTTTGGCTTGGCTGATGCAGTTACCTGTGAAAACCAGATCAAGAAAATGATCCAGGTAAAACCTCTTCCTTCCTTCCACCTCTCCCCCATCTGAAAAAGGTCTGACGAGTTTTTGCTGTGGAGTGTTTGCTGAGAAGAGGAACACATAGATCTGAGCAGATGTGCTTGAAACCGCGCCTCTGCTTCTTGACCTGGCATCAATAGATGTTAAAATACAGGTTTTAACACCGATGGATTGTTAAAATTGCACCCTTTTTGTACAAACATGTGTCAGCAAATTAAGTTGCAACGGTTCAGTGCTTTCCAGCGTGTAACCAGAGCATTTGTAACCACTGCGTCAGTGAGGAAACCCAGCTGTTGCTTGCCACTGCAGAGTAAAAACACACATCGGTTTAGAGCTTGAAAATAATAACAGTGGTCACAAACAGAACTTCTGTTGGAACATCAAAGCAAACAGTTGTAACCTCCTCAAAGACCTTTTGGAGCCTAGATAGTGAAAGAAACTGGATTTTGAAGGCTTATTTGGAATCTGCAACATAAAAAGGCAATCTGGAATGTGCCTGCATTCACCAGTCCCACCCCGATGAAAACATCAACTCTGATAGCTACGCTGGTCATCCGAGTTAAACACCCTAAAAGCCTGTTAACGCAGCACATAGTGGAGAGGTAGATCAAACAACATAAACCAGTGTAAGCTCAGGTTCAAGCAGTGCAGTGCTCTCGTGACTTGCTCTGAACCTTCCTCAAATTGTCTCACAAGAGCTATCGAGAAGAAACTACCCAGGGAAAATAAGCTCCAGTATTTGAGTAATCAAATCTCATGCTCCAGGGCACAAATCAATTGCTGGAAGGGTCACGAAATGAATTTCCTCAGCCTCTTCCTTTGCACAGTTGTACACAATTAACTAGGTTGTAATTGCAAGGCAAGAAAGCAGTTAGGTTTTGCATTCCTCTTAATCACCGAGTGCTGCTGCTTTTGCAGCTGAATTGGGAGCTCGAGGGACAGGTCTGGGAGGTGGGTTTTGTTGCACTTCTGCGGGGCTTTGCCTAGATGTGCAGCACAGTGGTGTGGTCTGTTCTTCCTTTGATGCCGACTGCCTAGCTTAGGGTAAGGCTACCGTTAAAGTGAGGACTCGATCTAAGTGGCTTGCTTCCTGTTAATAAGAAGTTACCTTAAAAAGTCTCTATTAATAATTGCACAACTCATAATGACTCATTTAGGGAGCAGCAACGTTGTAGCCATAATGGCCTAAAGATATAAAGGTTTGTTAGGAAGGTACCTATTTTTATTAAAGCATCTCTACCATATAGCGCAATAAAAGACCATACTATTTCTTCTTTAAACAGAAGATTTTAGTAATCAAAGGGATTTTTACTGACACAGGCCAGACATTACTCTGCTTCAAATCACAGGAGCGCTACCCTGTTAGCTTGCATATGGCTGTCTTTGCAGCTAATAAATTGCTTCCCTTTGCTAGAATAGGCATGCTTCTGTGAATGGGGGTGGCTTAGGGCTTAATTATCCCACTGTGATACTGCAGCTAAACTCACTACAGCGTTACTAAAGTTTTTCTGTACACAACCACATTTTTATACATGATCTGTGAGCAAATGTGTTGAAACCCGCAAGCACCAGGTCTACAGGCAAAACCGTGGCCCATGCTCCTCACAGGTGTTAAATCAGCAGGCAAACTGTTGGCAGAAGACATGGTGCAAATGCGATAGCTACACTGGTATAGTCACAGTCATGGATTAGGGTAGCTGATCGTTTTGTACTACCAGTTGGATACAAGGGTATCTTCATCCTAGCTGCCCATTCTAGACTCATCAATGTGGCTCGTCACGTCAGTGAGATAGTACTTTCTTTAGCTGGGAATTAGAAGAAACCTAAAAGCATTTAAGCCACTTGTCCAAGGTTACACAAGACATCTTAGCAGGAGCAGGGTGTGGAACACAAGAAGCCAAGATAGTACTTTGATTTCAGTTAATCAGTGGAAAGAAATCTCTCCCTGTGTTGAAATAAATGTTCACTTGTCTTCTTTCTCCTGTGTAAAACTGTTCTCATCCTTCAGGTGAATCTCAATTAATTAACACAGTCAAAAAAGAGGTAAAGCAATGCTTTTCTACCAAAAGGAAAGATGATCGCCAAAAAACTACTTCATAACTGTTCAGAGTCACTTGGGCTGGAAACGATGTAGTGGCTTTCATAAAGGACAAAGCATCGCCTAACAAAGTTTAGATCAAATATATCCTCACAAGTCATTCTTGAGGATGCCTTTGCCGATGAATTTTCATATGTGCATTTAAAAGGTTTGTAGAGGATTTTTCTCAGCAGATGGCTCCCAAATGTGGAATTAAATCCTATTAGCAGCACAAAGGATGACACGGTATCACTACTGCTTTCCCGCACTAATAGGAGCGGAATAAGAGGCAAAGGTACGTGTTCACCTCTGCTTACTGGGATTTTTCTCCAGATACAGGATTAAAAGCAACTAAAAAAATAGAAGTTATAACAAGTTTTTTCCTACACAGTCTTTACTTAAAGCTACCTTACGTGTTTAGACAAAATAGAGAAACCTAAAAGATGAACATCCTGAAGATGCAATGATGCAAAAGCCTAAACCAAAACAGCCGTCAGGTGACAGTCCACTATCTGACCTCCCCACTGCACTTCAACCCCTTCAACTAAATCCTAAGAGTATAGTGTGGTGGAGAGGGTTGCAGAATTGAATACATTCAGCTCCTGTCAGAGTGCACAGGGCAACATGAACCAGCATTTCCCTGCAGGCTTTTAACTGATGGGTGCTATAGGAATCCGTCTCCTGAGGCCAGGACAGTGTTTGTATCAGACAGGCTGTTGGTGTGCAAGGCACCATATAGCACATACCCCTTGCATATGCCCTGTGCTAGATTAATCCATATCCTGTTCTTCCCTGTTCTCCTTATGTCAGGCCCATTTTGGGTTACCATGGGCTGTACCCAGCTGTTCTACTGGTAATGCTAGTTCCTTGTGCCCACTGTTGGATGTGCCACCTTCCTCACAGGATCTGTCCTCATGCTAGTAACGGGATGGGGTTCCTGAAGGCAGGGCAGGGAGTGAAAACATAGGGTGGCATAGGCTGCAAACAGCTGGAAGAACTTTTGGGCCCATGAGCTTAGTTTAAAGGAAGTAAAGCACTTGGGTACTTCAGATTCAAAGCCCAGCATCTCTCCACCTACACAGCCTGCAGTGGCTAAGGCCACTGCACTTGAACCAGAAATTGAAGCTTTAGAGGGTATGATGGTGAACTGAAAAGCAAGCAAACTCAGACATATGTGGAATATGAGTAGTTTGGAGATGCTATTTTACAGGAGCCAGACTGTGTAAAGCCTGCTGATTTAGGCAGGTATCCTTGTCTGCTCACCTGCGAGCATCCATCCCCATCCCGCAGTGTTGCTCCTGGCAGCCTGCTTGCAGCAAAGCCCCGGCTGTGCTCTTCAGTCTGGGCCTGCACCACTGCAGCCACAACAACGCGTGCTTCCCATGAAATTCCCACTGACTGATGTAGGATTAGGCCCACAGGAAGCAATAAAATATGCTCGCTGATCCCAGGGTATCACAGGAAATTAATATATGACAATCTTTAACACATTGTTTTCATAAATTGTAAGTTTGTACTGCAGTTTAAAGACCACCGTGACATCTGAGATAGGAAGCTGGGGGTGGTCTCTCTTCTTTGTCACAATGCCTTGTTTGCACATTGCTTTTTGGGGTTTTCCCTTGCTGTTTGCACTACCGAATCCTTCAAACAGTCAGGAAAGCAGTGTACCTAGTGTTAGTAAGCAGCGACCTTCATTTTGTTTGTAAGGTCCTCAGACCATCCTGTAAATGATAAACCCGTGCTAAACAGCAAGAGAAATGCACTAACTTGGTGCTACGCTTTGCTGACCGGACATAAATAAGGTAGCAATAGGAAACGGGGACACTAAAGTAGCCCATAGGAGCCAGGTGGTTAATGCATAAAGAGAGGAGGGAGGGCTGACGGCAGATTCTCATCAGACCTGGAACCAGTTTATCATTAGTGTGCTTTGTAAACCTCAGACGTTTAACAGGGGGAAAATATTCCTTCATGCCTCAGATCTCCTCTTCAGTTAACGGAGGCTTTAGGTTCCCCCTCCTCCCCCTTTCATTTCTGGAGAGGCTGCCAAGTTCTCCCAGGGCTAAAAGCAACAACTTTCTGTTCAACGTTACTTCATGCTTCTGGTATTAATCTAATAGGAGGCTAGATGGGAGGAGGGGGAAGCAGCTTTGAAAGCCGATTTCCTGCCATGCAGCGGGAAAGCCATAGAAAATGCAGACCTAACAGTAATTTTAACAGCTGGACGACTGCTTTGGCTTTTACTCGCCATAGGAACAGGCGACCGCATACTCTTTCTTGCTGTTAGAACAAGAAAACATACCTCAAGCAAAAGGCGAGAAGAAGGCTTGCGATTGCAAATACCCCCGGTTAAAGCATCCCGTTCGGCTATGCTAGAAATATCAACACATTCAGCAAATTGCCTCTCATTCCTGTTCACATTCCTAATCAGGATGTTTGTGGAAACAGAAAACATACAAAGACACCGTCTTGCTAATAAGCACTTGAACAAATATTGACTCGGGAAGCGCTCCAGCAACCGCTTTAAGAAGGGTCTTAGCGGGTTTGAGAAGCACGCAATTGGGACCTTGAAATGAAACTCCCTGATGGAGGTGAAAAAAGGAAATCACAGCAAGAAGAGCAGATTGCAAACGTTCAATATTTAAGCCACATCCAACAGCAGGTCACAGCCACATATAACCTACATCAGGGAACTGTTAGCAGCACCCCTCCCAAGCATGAGGCACGCTGGTGGATAACTTCTTATAGTCAGCCTCCATCCTCTGGGTAAGTTCTTAGGAAGAGCTTGACTATTATAATTGTTAATAATAGTAAATGTTGGGTGGGTGATGGCCGCAAGTGTAGTCCTGTATCTTAACTAGTAAAAAGAAAATGGGTATTTTTCCCCTCCTTCCATGCTTTTTGCTCAGCCTTTGCTCCACCTGTTTCTCACACGCCATATGGCTCAAATCACAACATATTGCAGCAGATTTTTTTTACATTGATGCATAAAAAGCTTAATAGCGTACACATGCTGAAATCAAACCCTGTTTTGTAGATAAAGCAGGGCTATCGCTTGTTTGTGCGTGCTGTGTATACCAGTAAGGATCCTCACCGCAGATTATCTTGATTATAATGCTTTACCTGCCTGCTGATGCATGCCATCATCCGAACATGGCAGCTGGTTTTTATATCACTAGCTGCAGCCAGCTGTTAGACTGAAAGCGTTAATAACCCTTTTCATAGGTCCCAGGCTTGCATTAAACAAACTGGAAGACTCACTCTCAAGGGCAGTGATGGCAGAAAAGCCCCAGAAGCTAACACCCAAAACACAAAGTAGAAGCCACGCTATGTGAGCCAGGAGACTTCTCATGGGGCAGATAAACACAGGGCTGGAACATTTGATAGCTTGAAGGACCGATGGGCAAAATAAAAGCCTTGAAAACAAGTAAGGCAATAAGAAAAGTTGCTGTGGGTATCACATTAGAAAAGCTCAAAGAGATGGAGGCGCTTGGGGATGCGGTACTGCTGGAAAGGCAGAGATGTGCATAAAGAAAACTGTTCCCAGTTTCTTTATCATTTTATTCTTTCATAAACCCCAGCCCATTAGGCACAGTTTTTAAGTCAGCAGGACCATTGCCATCGCTCCCTCTGTACTCCAGAAATTCCAGCTGGTATCAGGTTTGCCTTGTAATGGAAACAAGCTGGCAGAACTTCAAAGACTTGATAACAGCTCAGACAGAGGAAGGACAGCAATCATTAGTTAGACTTGGCTATTAAAACTGTTGTTTACACATCTTTTTTTTTAAAGAGAAGTTAGATAGACTTTGGCAAGGCTTAAAATGGTGCCACTTCTGTCTGGCCACAGCTCAGGAGGAGAATGTGAACATGGAGCCGTACTGGAATTTGTTTGGGAAAAGCTATCTAACAGCTCAACTTCCATCAAGCATGCTGCAGCCAGGGGCTAAAAGCACCCTGAAGTCACTGAGCTCACTCGGACAGCTTTGAAATGACTGGAAAACTGAAATGGAAGTTTAGAAGAGCAGGGGTGAGCACCCTGTTTATTTCTTCATTTGAAGGCACAGAAATCACCCAACCCTGATAAATATTGTCTTGAGAGCACGAGCACTCCGAAGAACCTAGGAAACAGAGTAATAAAACATTAAGTGGAAATAAGCCTTTGATTTATAATTTCAGGTATCAAACTATAAATCTGCCTTTGATGGACAAATGCACTTGAAACCATTCCCTCTCAGTGCTGCATCTTTTCGTTTTGGAGCACAGTAGGATTGCAGGTTCAGTTTCAAGACTGTCCTAACGTTCAATGCCGTGCCAAACAGCATCTGTACTATGTTAAAGTGCCGTGATCCGTGCCACTTTGCATTGGTTCAAGAGTTATGCTGGGGCTCACAGTAACCCGAGGCGGAGTATCTATACAAATAAGACTTCTTTACTCCTCTGGAAAAGAATGTTTCTCTTTAAGAGCTATTACAGTCCCTCATTTCTTTTCGTACTCCTCTCCTTCTTCCCTGATCATATGCAACCAAAGAAACAGCCTTTGTTAGCTTCTTCTGAGCTGGCAAGAAGCCCAAAGATCCAGCTGACAAAAACCTCCAGTCAGCAAATCCAATGGGAGGAATGCCCTTTTCAGAGCCCCCATTTCACAGTCTCTCTGTCACGGACCATCTCAATGGCACCACACAGAAAAGCCTCGCATGGCTTTTCCTCACAAGGTGAATCACCCTTATTCTGGTCTTTGTACTTAAGTAATTAACTCTCATTACCCACCCGCTGCTGCCCAGCATTTGGACCCCGAGTTATAAGGAAGGCTGATGCGAGAGCATCAGTGCAAAACAAAGCTCCCATCAGTGGGTTCAAGCAGCGATTGCAAGACCCAGTGGGTCGGCTCCTGTCTCTCCCACCCACTGTTATGCACGTAACATGCCATTCTATACTCTAAGTCAAGTAGCTTGAGAAGGCTGGGTTAGCCTAGACAATGTATGGGCAGCAAAAGGTCCATGGAGTTCAATACATGTGTACTGCTGTACATCCCAGCCCACTACCAGATGACTTCGCAGAACCTTCTGGTTCACAGCAGTCAGCAATAGGGAAAACAGATGCTGTGAAGAAACTGAAGGTTCTATTAAGCTGGATAAGGTGAATTTCAAGGTTGTGGGTTTTTTCTCCCCCTCCCCAAAGAAATTCAGTGCTTTTTAAGGAGGTAAAGAACACAGTAAATAAAGACTTCAGCAGGCGGCACAGCAATCTGCACTACAGCTTCACAGCACGGAAGTGGTGCATCCTGCAATCAGAGCGTTTCATATAATGTCAAAATAAGCACTCATTTCCCATGCAGTTTTCTTTCCCGAACCTTTCCTTAACCAACACAACAAGCAAACACTGCTCCTTCTGTTCCTTCTCCCCCCCCTTTCCTCAGCAGTCCTTTGGTATTTACCTCCTCTCAATTTGGATTTCCTGTCTGTTCCCTAGGGAAAGGATTTCCCTGTGAGAAACAAATGTCATGCTGCTGATCTGTTTGGATGCCAATAGACGGAGTCTTTCCTCCTTGCAAAGCAAATCTCTCATTTACCTGCTATCAGCATGGTACTGCTCTCAGATTTGATTGAAAGGATGAACTTTCTGGTCCCTAGCGGAGCTGTTAGGTCCATGTAAATTAAGATGGAGGCAACCGTTATGGGTAAATGAAGACCTAAAGTGGATTGAATCTCAAAACCAAACATTTTGAAGACATACCTCCTTTCCATAGGGTCTTGCATAGCACATCTTTTTGCTTACTGTAGCTGGCCTTTTGGTCTGAGAGGGGGAGAAAACCAAGTGAGAATACTCATGTGAAGAGAGCAGGGCACAGTGATTCTCCCAGAAGAATCTAGATAGGGTGATACTAAACATATGCAGCTGTTTCTGAGATTACCATGGTTGTTTTTCATGAGGGGAGAAATCTTCCTGGCAATTCACACTTAATTATGTGTGGAAGTGAAAGCCACCAGCAGGACATGGGAGGGAGGAAAGAAAGCTCTGCATCTGAGCAGTCAAAGTCCCAGGAGATGCATCTGCTCAGATGGCTGGGACCCAAAAGTTGCTTCACCTCAAATACAGATCAGATCTTTTCATCTTTCCTCATCAACCAAAGAGACCAGGAAACCTTTAGTCTCTGGGCTGGATCATGGCCAAGGATGCCAACTTATTGACAGGCTCTGAAGTGCTTGGGAAGGACAGCAGTACCACTTCTCTTTTCTGGCCCTGCAGAGGCCAGAAGATGCAATACAACTATGCCATAAAGACAGAAAAGTCATTTCTGGAAAATCATTGAGGAATGCATTTATATGCATATACACTCACGTACAAGGTCTGCATGCTATATGGAGCATAGGTAACACCAGCATAGTGCGAAAGCCTGGCTAAAAAATGCAGTAGGATATACCACTTAGTGCATTCTCATTTAAAGGTCTTAAGGGTGCTTGGTGCTTGGGATATTGAAAATGCCTTAGATCTCTTTGCTATCCTCTTGTGATGCATTACAAAAGATGCTAGATTGCCATGACTGCAACAGCCCAACTGTGGCAAACAACAGCCTATGGCTTTGAATCTGTTATAGAGCACTGGGGAGCATTTTGTGGCTTGTGGTACACGCAGAATGGGTGATTTGTAGACCTTTTGGGTCTAACCACTTATTACCCCTGTGCTTGTGAGGCACTGGGTTGGATGACCCTGGTGGCTTATTCCACGTACGGTGTCTCACAATGCTTACTATTTTGTGAGAAATAAATAACTGCCTTCGTTGTATTCTCACTTAGGAAGTTGACTAAAAACTTTGTTATTACATATGAAAGGATTTTTGTGTACAGAAGTCTAAAGGTTGAATGCTGGGTAGTGCATTCTGGAAAGCTCAAAAAGGCCAACGATGTCACCGGTGCATCACCAGAGAGCTGTCTGGGGTTCAGAAGGATGCAGCAGAATTACATATAGCCTCGCTTCACTTTACCTTAAGCTCATTCACTTTGCATTTCCTGCAATGTAAGCACATAGAAGAATCTAAATCTACGCTTAGTTATCATTTCTGAGACTAACCAATGTCAGATTCAGACAGTGCTTTAATAAAAGTCAGGCTCAGTTGTACGGGAAATTCAGCAAAGCCTGCAAACACTTTAAAACCAGAGGAACTACCTGCGGAAGGCACTGTTTAGGTGGTCTTTGTCTCAGTTCCAATCCAAACTCATAATGTTAGAAATCTTTTAAGGTCATGCTTATAAATAGACTGTCAAAAGTCTCTTTCAAATAACTCATAGAATGGTTAAAGTTGGAAAGGATCTTCAGGTCGTCTACTTCCAACCCCTCTGCCATGGGCAGGGACACCTCACGCTAGACCATGTCACCCAAGGCTCTGTCCAACCTGGCCTAAAGACAAGACGACACAACCTTTCTGTCATAGCCAGACAACCCATTCACATGCTAAATCGAGTAAGAAAAGCAAACATTGTGCAAAAAAGCTGGATTCTTCTAAGCCATGAAATAGGTGAGTACTGAAGTAAAGCTTATTCAAGAGAGTGTGTGTGTGGGACAGCGCAGTAATCAGAAAGATGAGTAAAGGGTAACTGTTATCAAGTACAATAAATGGAAAAAGCAAACCTTTAAACCCAAGTGCAAGTCTTACTTTGTCAAATTCAACTCTGTAGCAAGTAAACATTCCTATGTGGAAAGCGCCAGTGGAATCTACTTAAGCCAGGTGGACCTGGTTTGTGTTTTATTCTGAACTGCCCTTTCCCTTCTAACTAATGTTCCTTTATATTTTCCACACTGAAAACTGAAGTTGCATTCCCTAGAAAAGATTCACTTGTTTAACTACAACTGGAAGCAGATACCCACTTCATTGCCACTGCAGTAGTGAGGAGATCCATCACAGCGTTACCACGTTCTGAGCTGGTCAGTACTTCTGCATAGTTTCTCTTGTGACAGATAGGTATTGGAACCTAGTACTGCATTTTTCTGACACAAAGCCTTCTGAATTCAGAGCAGCTCCTTCAACACAAGTTCTGTATATACAAGCAGAGAGCAGGTAAAGCCTTGCTTGCTTGGAGCTCTGGGTGCCTGACTTCTGAAAACTCAGCTTTTATTCAGGCAGCGTTTGTTTTGCTGGGACTTTCTAACTGCCTTCTCTGCACACTGCTCTGATGTCTTTCTGCTTTCTTTTCCACATGAACAATATTCAGCCACCTGCATGTTAACTCAGCCTGTTATCAAGCCCTCCACCTACACGACACATTCTTAAACAGCTTTGCATGCACCCTTGGTTTTGGGGTAGTGGCTCCTATTGTTTCAGCTCTCTCTGCCATAAAGCTTAATTGCACTTTGCAGTTGACTTAAATGAAGGGTGGTTGTTACACCCACTACCTTCAGCAAGACTTCATGCATCACGAGATGCGCATTTTTAGTACCCAGGCAAGTCATCGCATTTGCGTCCTTCAGAACTACTCAACAGGACCCTGACCACTGACAAGTTCTCTCAGACACAGGAGTTACTTCCCATAAAACTTATGGAGCTGCAGACCACTTTCTATTTTACTAAAGGTGCCCTGAATTTAGATGCAGCAGCTCCCCTTCCCTCTGCAAAGGTAGAATGTGAGTACTACAGGAAAACAGCCTGTTCCACTCTTCCTCCTGCCCTTTAAATCACTCTCCTCTCCCCAGCCAATTCCCTTTTCCAATGGAATCTGCCAATGGGCTGTTCTCTTTGTTGCAAGAGCCGGATTTTCCCTTATTGCAGATTCCTAACTTTGTGAAACAACGCTCCACACATTTCAATATTAACCTGTATTGCCAGCTAGGCTCAATGTGGTAAGACACAGAACAGCCAAAATATAGTGTGGTGTGGAAGGGGAGAGGAATGTTTTACCTTTCAGTCATAGATCGCACTTTTGGCAACGAGTAAAAGCTGCTTTTGTACTCTGGAGAGCCCTTGACAATGGGACACCCATGTTCAAGCTCCTGCCATGTTCATCTGAGGTCTGCAGTTAAACACCTCTGCTCCGAGTTAGCCAGAACTACCACTTTAAAGTGGGGTGCATCCTTGTGTCAGGTCAGAGACCACAGAACATTCCCAAATTAAAACATCCCATTAGCATCCAAAAGCAGACATTAAACAACTGAGTTAACAAAAAAATACCCACGTAAAGAAGAGGAGCATTTCAAACAGTTCATCCCAGCACTGTTAAGGAGCAAGTATCCTACTCCAGTAGTAACACACTGCAGTCCTAGTAGCGATGGAGTGCAGGCAGAAACCTTTAGGCTTCCACTGCTCATATGGTATTTCCAGCCTTTTAGATGCTGCTTCAGATATGAGCCTCCTAGGAACTGACTTGTGCCAACTTGGCGTTCCTCAGCTTGTTCAGGTTTTTTCATTGCCTTTGCTGCCTGCGTAGGGGCCGATGAGTGGCAGAATGAAGGCTGCTGCCCCTTGCCAAGCTTCCGAAGTGCGGGCTGGTGCTCTGAGCATAGCAGCAAGCTCCCTTTCCCCACACCGTGAGCCCCTGTAGTGCAGCTGAACCCCCACCACAGTCTTGCCCTTAGCAATCATCTCCCTTAGTACAGCTTCCGAGCGCTCACATCCAGATTGGGCCAGTTCCCAGGCCAGGGAACAATCCCCGTTTACCTAACGGCACCATCCTGGGCTAGAACAGTAATGTCCTTTCTCTGACCCATTTGACACAGGAAATTTATCGGCTTTGGAGCTCTTCCACTTAAAACAGAGAGAACTGCGTGAACGCTGCTTGCCAAGACCTGCTCCATGGAGCACACAAAGGAGCACGGATATAAATGAGCCGCTTCCTTGCGCAAAGCGTTGTGGCATTCCTCAGCCTGCCGGTCATGCCCTGGCAGGAACCTCACCTGGCACCTATTTTTGTCAACCAACAGGTCATAACCCGAAGGCAAGTTGCTGTTAAGGGCACACACAAGGCGTACACAGGAACAAAGAAAACTGAACGCATGGGCAGGCTTTGGAAATCCCATGGAAGTTTTACCTGGTGAATGATGAGCAGATTGCAAAAACGTGTCGGTATTCCTGGGAAGTACCAGAACCCAGAACTGTTCCATCACAGGAAACTGCCTCATCATTAGGCAAAGCAGTTGGGCTGTCTCTTGCTTGTTTTAACCCTTTTTTGGCTTGATGAGTCTTCCTTTCCTGGCCAGATCATACCTGACATCCACAGGTGAGGTGGAGAGTGTCTCTCTGCCTATTTGTTTGTTGGATAAGCCAGTTGTCCTGGATGTGAGGTGTAAATCTGAGCTCAAGGAGGAAGCTCATGCTGAGTTGATGCCCCTCACTTCCCAGAGAAGAGGTGGGCACAGCCACAACTCAGTAAAGAACAGCAACCCCCTATATGTAAAGGGACAATGGGGCCCTGAGCCCAAGGCATGAATCCCGATTTCAGATAATCCCTTCTTTCCAAGATGTGAGCACACACCCAGCCTGAGTGGTCATAGGAATTGTTGACACATTTTTGTTCTTCCAACAGCCTTTCCTTGGCCGTTTGCTCTCTCCAGTAGGTTATGAAGCCCCTTTTTTGGGCACATGGACTGGGAACTGCACTACAAGAGCTGGGTTTTATAAGACAGGAACATGTTGCAACTCCATGATCCCATGCCTGAGCTGCTGTAGTCTGTAACTGCTTGCAGTGCCATGGAGCCCCACAAAGGATGCTCACGGGTGACTGCCAGCTGGGAATTCTCTAGCCTTAAGTGCTCAGGTTCTCTTTTACCAAGCTTTTAACACCACACCTTGATCAGTTTCGGAAAGAAATCTTTAAAAAGGCATGGAAATGGTAGCACATAGAAATGATATCACATAGAAATGCTATCACATGGAAACCTCAGAGCTCGGTACAGACCTCTGATCCCTGGGGTTAATGGTAAAACACGCTTACAAGCCAGTGTCACATCTACACTTTAAACCTTCCCTCTGAAAAGGATCAAAGAATTTGTATCATAAGTGTTTGCATTTTCCAGCCTGAGCTCAAAAGCCTTCAGCGAAACGCCCCATAAAATTAGTGTTGCCATTTATTGTATGGCGCTTGAAATTCATAACATCTTAATAAAATGGAGTTCTTAATCTGCATGTTTTAATATAGCCCTTGATGCATATGTTTGCACCTGTTTTTTCCGTGACAATACAGTGCTCCTCAAGGAACGGTCGGCAACACATGGATACTTCCTATGCTTTAAAACCGGGCAGTCTAGAGAATGAGCTTTGGCCATTCAGTCCCTCACTAGCTGGCAAAGGAGAGGAGGTAGCAAAACTGGCTGTTCCACCTAGCTGGCTCCTCAACATGTTGTCCCCATAATTAGCCATGCTCTCTGCAAGCTCTGATTAGGCCAGCTGGCCTAAGGACCATCAGCACCTCTCTCCCCAGAGCTGAAATGTAGAGCATCCCAGTCAAGGAATGGCACAAGCCTACCTTCAGAGAGACATGGCAATCCTTGGTGCGAGTGACCCGCTCCTCCAGTTGAATCCTCCCTTTCCCAAAGCCGGGGTCAGGATGCAGGACTTCATTGATGAAGACATACTAACCCCTGTCTGGCTCAGGGCACACACCCCGAAGCTGCTGGAAGGCAGAATAACCATACAGACAGAGCCAAGTGGCACTGATATTGTATGGAGTCTATTTGGAGGCTTGGCCTCTATTAGCATATAAATGAAGCGGTACACGCAGTCGCAGCTTGCCAGAAAACGAGACAGAATAATCTCCCCAATTTGGCAGCTCTCTGGAGCATTTAGTTTGTGAATGAAGAGCCAGGCGCACTTTGGAGCCAAGCTGGGGTCCGGAGCTTACAGCCAATTGACTTTACATGGCAAAACCGGGTCTTGAGAAGGCATAAAAAGCAGACCAGCGCTTTTTCTGCTCTTAAAGTACGTTTCTATTATAAGAAAGTGACTTTAAAGATACTAATGGCCATTCCAATAGCCCGATAGCATTTCACCTGTTGCATCCAGAGGCCCAGACGGGCTGTGACATGGCCCTCCTGCTGCAGGCTCCTGGCCGTTAACAGCGTTTTATTCCAAGTAAAGGAGAAGGAACTGAAAGTTCACAGGAAAACCGATACAGAGGAGATGTGACCCCATCGCTGCTGAGCTTGGACACAGACAGAGATTTTATTTATGGATCTTCATGAGGGCAAAGAATAAGGAGGCAAAAATAGAAACGAACACCTTCAAAACTGGCACGCAAGAGCATGGAGGGAATGAGTGGCTGTATTCATTTGCTTACCCTCCGCAAGCCTTTTAAGGTGGCTCAGTTAAGACAGAGGGAAGAAGGCTTGCGTTTTTGTGCCAATGCCTTTGACATTCATTAGGGTTTACTTCTCCTTCTTTAAATATTTTCAATTGTCAGGAGCTCAGCTGAGACGCAAAAGCAAGGAAAGCTAAGCACAAAGGCATGCAGATTTTCCCAAGTGCACTGCAGCCTTGCTCCTATAGCTACATGGTCTATTTTGGGCAGGATTACATTTCTAGGGGAGAAAGGAAGGTAAAACGGAAAAGGAAAATCAGTGCTAGGCAAAAAATGGTCTTTTTTCTTCAGGTATTCTAACTCTGGTTTAAATACACTGCCTTGAAGAAAATCAGTAATTCGGTCTCCATTTAGATTATCAACCACAGTCAAGCTTAGCTTGACTATACATGCAGGTCTACCTTGTTTTCCGTCCTGGGACAAAGGCTCATCTTCATTAAAGGGTTGGAGTTACAAGAGAATCTTACAGGTCTCTTCAAGTCCTTTCGTTTTTAAGCTCAATTCAGAGCTCTCCTGTGATGCTGTAGCAGCTGCGATCTGGAGATGCACACATGACTCACTCTTTGCAAATGCCCTGGCCCTCCTCCTCGGCTGGGGTGAGGTAGATGCTGCACTCCTGCCCATTTTGACTTGCAGGCATCTGAACACGTGGGTCCTGTCAAGATCCACTAAGTCACTACGTGGGTCCTGGACTTGCTTTAACAGTCAGATAGATACGATCCCATCTGCTGATCACAACTAGGAAGGCTACGATCCGAATGACTGCTTTTTCTATGATATAAAATAGTCAAAACAACATTAATGAAAAGCAGGAATGAGTCGGCTTGAGCGAGAGCCGGGAATTTTAACAACTTGGATCAAAGAAATGTGTGACATGCAGCATGATTTGGTGAAAAAAAACCCAGATTAATGACACAAGGCAAGAAACACTGAAATAAAACAGTCCTTGAAAAGCTCCCCCTTGCCCATTTCATTACCATTACCCACCCTCGGGAATCTGCTTTCCTGGTAAGCCATTTCTGGCACAGCTATCCAGTGCAAAGGGTGGTTTCTGATCTTGCGCTCTGGAAAACATCCCATTCAAGTTTCAACAAGGGAGAAGTATTTCATTGAGGAATTAGCATTTGCTTAACCCACCCTTACACAACACAGAAAAAGGAGCAAAGTGGTTCATCAAAAACCGAGTACAGCAGAATGAAATAACCCCATGACTCAGGGCTGAACCATAGCTGTGATGCAAATCTGCTAGTGACTCCAGCTTGCATCTGCTCAAATTAAAGGGCAAAACTGCTCTAATCTTGTTAGGTCTTGCATATCCTGACAACACCACCTGAACTGGAACAGCAACATCATTTTCCAGTTGTCTCCATGGTTTTCTTTCTTGTGGTCAGAACCTAAAACAAACTCTGTCAAAAAGAGGGCTGCTTCCCAAAATGTTTGCTTTGTAAATACATCTCTTATTCATGCTTCTAGGCACGTAACATCACCTCCAGGACCATGAACCTTTTATGACCATGACCTGTAGCTTGGAAATGGCAGCTTACTATGAAAGAAAGATGCTAGCTTTGTCCTGAACGCACTCACAAAAGGTCTTGCATGGATAACTTCATTAAATCTCATCTGTCTCTTTTTCCCCACCTCAAAAAAAACAAAACCAACCAACAGAAAGCAAAGCACCATAGCTCAGTAGAGCAGGAATAATGATAATTACATGGAGCTTTTGCTTGGTTTGTGTTATCTCCACACTGCAAGGCCCCAGCTCCTATTTGCAGGTAAGGAGCATTCAGGGGACCAGCTGTGTTTGGCTGAACCCTTCTTTATGCTCCACAGCAAAATGAGACGATGCAACACAAGTACCATTGAATGGGCTTAAACTACTTGTCTCAAGCAAGTTAATAAGCTGCAAAGGAAGTCTGGTGCTGAGCTTCTGATTTACTTTATGGGTTCCACCTCTAAGCACATTACTAATAACCTTCAACACACAAGACACAGCCTGGGGACAGGCGCACGTCCTTGGCATTATACCACGGGTAGGTGACACATGTGTCTCTCATCTGACACGATTCCCAGCCTCTGGCTCACCCTGATTTTAATTGCTTCCTTTGGTGTCCAAGGGCAAGGAAGCAGCAAGGGCATGCAGGCAGGACTCACACCACCGAAAGGGCAGCCGGCCACGCAATCACATTGGTCATCACCTTCATCTGCTCCCCTCCATTGCTGCCACGGCTGCATCCAAGCCCTGGCACCAGCTCCAGCCTCCGGGGCAGCTTCCAATTCGGAGAGTGTACGCGGCAAACTGTTTGCAAGCCTTCACAAAGCCCCACCTGTTTGTATGGAGCCTTTCTGTGCCTATTGCTGTAGGAATGGGCATTAAGAAATGTCAGGAACAAGGCCGGTTTGTCATTCACAAGAAACTAACGTGCAAAACACAGATCTCGGAAGCCAACGACCTTTGTGAGGTTCAGGGTAAACTCCGGAGCCCAGCTGCAAAGTAACAGTTGGATTTCAGCTATAAACAGCCTGACTTTTACGGGGGGGGGGGGTAACTTCTTTCGGTGAAGTTATTTATCCTACAGGAAAAATGCTGTTTGTAAGGGCAGGGGGATGGAAGGAGGAAAGGAAGTGCCGCTTGTGGTGTGAGAAGCTGCTTCCCCTCTAGACTGGGAAAGGGATGCTATAATAAACATTCCACAAAGCCACAAAGTTGGAGAGTCTTCAAGAAAACCATGCTGCCTTTTGGGGCTTTTTTTTAAGAGGAAAAATAAACTTCACTGCTCCTCCATCAGGATATTTAAAGCTACTTTCCTGCCTTTAAAAGCACACCCTGGTTTTTGTTTCCTGGCTGGAAGAGGGGAGGAACCCACAGAGATAACAGAAATCACAGCCAAAGGTAAAGAAGAATAGCACATGTTTTAGTATCTGTGTGAGGCAGTGAGGTAAAAGGAATGAAAACTGAATAGAAGATAAAGAGGAGGAGAAGGAGATGGACTGCCCAGGTCAAAGGCTCTCTGAAAACTCAGATTCCAAACTGTTAAGGCAGGGAAATCTACTCAAGCTGTAAATCCTGTGCAGCCTTAACACAAACTGTATATTTAATATGGATTAATCTCACACAGGAAGTTGCTGTTTAAAGGTAAAGTCCACACTGAAACAAGGGTGGCTCTAAGCAAAGGAGGCTTCTAAATGAGAAGTGGTACCCATCACCTTTACTAGATTAAAACACATGGATACTAAACCATGACATTTCTCATGCTATCCTTACTTTGTCTCTCAGAGAAGTCCAGCTTCTTCCGTAACTAAAACTGCAAAGCATCCCCATAAAAACATTCCAAGTGAAAACCAAAGGATGAGGTATTTGGGGTTTATTCTCTGATTTCTCCAAAACACAAATGATGACAAATGGGTTTGGAAACCTGAGTGACAGGCCCTAAACAGCACCAAGACAGGAACCCATTTCAGAAGCTCTCAAGTCTGTAGGACCCAAGGAAACCAGCACTTCACTGAAAGGCTTTACTCTTTCTTTCCAAAGGTGAGTTTTGGGCTCCAGGAGCCATAGGTTGTAAGAGATAAGGCTGTGCCAGCCAACAATTTGTCAGTTACTTTCCCCTCTCACCCTAAGGTATTTCACAAACATAGCCCGTTTTTCTTTTTTTATGAACTTTTAATAATATATGTAAAAATATATATTTATAGATAAATTTATATAATATATAATATAAATACAAACTCACATTCAACAGTGATGTAATAACAATGACAAAAATACATTATCCTTTGCTCAATGTGCCTCAAGAAGGTGCTGTCACCTCAGTCACTCAAAAGAGCCACATCACCTTCATAAGGCAAAATGAAGATGTGAATGAATGCACATTCCTCCTCTGAAAGTTGTGAATCACCACACTATTAACATAATACGTTGCTCCCAGGTGAAATTACATCAAAATTAAAACGATCATTACGTATCTGTTCACCCTACAAGAGATAAGTGTTCTGCTCAGCTTGCTGAAAATAGCTACCTGGACCTTAATGGGGAAGGCTAAGATGAATTCCTTCCTCATATCAAGCTTTTGCATCGTAATTATGGATTTTAATTCACAGTGTGCATAGTTATAATTTGAAGTAGCATTTTTTGGCTTTCCAGGATGACAGTCGGTGACCAGTGAAGTCCCTTCATCTTTTGCTTTAAGGTCCCAGTTTGAACAAATGGCCCATTGTTCCAGTATTTTTGCTGCAGGAAGCAAGCAGAAGAGCCTCTGCCAAAGGTGGGGATGCTTATAGCAAACCTGGCTCAAAGATCTCTGTTTTGCACATTCCCAGACTCAGCACTGCAAGAAGAGGTCAAAAGGCAAGAAGAATAATCCTTTAGCATTATCTTAAACTAATATTTAAAAACCTAATTTGTGTCCTTTTTTAGGACCATAGAATAGTTAGGGTTGGAAAGGACCATAGGATCATCTAGTTCCAACCCCTCACACTAAACCAGGTCACCCAAGGCTCCATCCAACCTGGCATTGAGCACCGCCAGGGATGGAGCATTCACAACCTCCCTGGGCAACCCATTCCAGCGCCTCAGCACCCTCACAGTAAAGAACTTCTTCCTTATATCCAATCTAAACTTCCCCTGTTTACGTTTGAACCTGTTACCCCTTGTCCTATCACTACAGTCCCTAGTGAAGAGTCACTCCCCAGCATCCTTATAGGCCCCCTCCAGATACTGGAAGGCTGCTATTAGTATCCCCATATTGGTTTCTCCAGCATCAGACTCTGATTTTGGCAGGAACCATTTGAACAAGCAGCATTGACATGTGCCATCCAAACAGCTATGCTGGTCAGAAAGGAGCAATCAGCCAAGCAGGGATTCTGCCATGAAGGACAGGCCCCAGAGATACCTTAACATCCACAGGGGACTTTCAGTGTGCATGAGCTGGCATCCCATGTGGCTTAGGTGAACTTCAAATGTTATCCTTTACCTCAGCACATAGACTGAATTCAGCCATAGCCAAGTCCATCTTCACCCTTCTCTTTAGATTTTGCTTTATTAATAAAGCATGATGGCAGATTAAGTGTCCTGCTCCAGTTGCACAGCTGTTTAAGCTTGCAAACCTAATGCCTCCAGAAAACCATCTTCAAATACTATCCAACAAAGTAGAATAATCACATACCTACGCCAAATGAGTCAGCAAACACACATAATCCTCTCCAAGCAGATGTAATGCCTTGCCAAAAAGACATACTCCATTTTGGGTAAGTTTTACTGCTTCTCACATATTATCAAAACTGATGACACTGGAAAGATTGAGGCAGTGATGTAATTACTTGTGGATACCAGTGACTCTGAGGGAGAAAAGATTACTTTTCCCCCCCAGCACTTATATTTTCTCCTTCAACCACATCATATTCCCAGATGGAAAGACCGCTACTATCTAGTATCCCTTTGCCTTATTTACCACCTGTGGCTGCAGCAGTACTCAGCAGGAGACTGCAGACTGCAGCACTTTAACCCATGTGCTCAATGCATCGTCAGGATTTGTTTGCAAGATGATCCATTAAGACAGAGCATCGCTTTACAAGATGAAGAATCACATGCTTAATTGCCTCCTCTGAACAAGCAGAGGTAATTGCGCAGTATCTTGTACTGATGACTCCTCCACACATAGGCCCAAGAGGGAAATTGAGGCTAAGATGCATTCAGTATGGGACTACAGAAAGCAGTGACTCTGCAATCAGAGCTGTTCTTCTTACATGAAAAAGAAAGATTACTCAACCAGTGCTGGCAGTTTAAGAAGCAAAAAAGAACTTCAAGGAGCAAATGAGCAATGCATTCAGCTGAATAGTGCTGCACTCCAATGGGTAAGAATGAAGATTTTACTATTAATTGCCTAATCATACAACTTGCCCTTCAAGCATAGCAAACCATTTGCACAGACCGTTCCGAGACGGAGCCATTTGCCTACAGCTGAGACGCAGCATG
This sequence comes from Pezoporus wallicus, assembly GCF_028554395.1. Classification (NCBI taxonomy): domain Eukaryota; kingdom Metazoa; phylum Chordata; class Aves; order Psittaciformes; family Psittacidae; genus Pezoporus; species Pezoporus wallicus. Next base: position 296,047 of record NW_026637726.1, read on the forward strand.
AGATGTGTGATGCCCGTGTCCATCAGACATATCCAACAAAAGTCATGTGTAGTTGTACCAATATCCAAAGAGGTCTCAGGTAGGGTCAAGTTTCACTTTATCACCTGGGATTACAAAACTGTGTTTTCCTCCTCACATACAAACAGCTGGAATTTCCTCCCCATGTTAGTGGTACCCAACGGCAAAATACTTTTGATTTCCAAAGGCTAAGGGACTTACACATACCCTGCTTAACTTGCATTTCAAATCATTAACCCACCATTTTACAAGCCTACAAACAAAAGGAACATCCCAAGAAGCTACACAGTTAAAATTCTTACTCAGTTCCGAGCCTTCAACTCTTTGCCACCTGTTCTACTCCAAGTCTCCTTTGGTAGTCATTAGATCCATGACTTGTATGCCAAGAAGGGATGTGCAAGACAGATGTCACTTGTTTCTTAACTTCTTTTTCAAGGGTTCAAGAGAAGCAGCAAACACTTTGAGTTCTGTGAATCTCTGCTCTGGCACTTGGAACACCTCCTCCCCTCTTTCTGCACTGACCTGGGGTCTGCAGAGCTTTTTCTCACATGCATTCCCACTCTTCTCTCCAGCTGCTGTTGCGCATCAGGATTCCCCCTTTGCCCCCTTCTTAAACAGGTTATTCCAGAGGTGCCAGCATCATAGCCGATGGGCTCAGCCCTGGGTCCAGCTACCATGGGCTCTGTCAGACATAGGTGAAGCTTCTGGCAGCTTCTCACACAATCCAGCCCTGCAGCCCCTCCACTACCAAAACCTTGGCCTTCAAACCAAATACAGCCGAGCTCATGTAATAGCAACATAAAAGACAGCAAAACAATTGTGAGCATGGCCTTGCTTATGGCAGAGGCCACGAGAGCCAATAGCTATACAGAAATGCAGCAAGAGAGCTCTGTGAACCCAAAGGCTTTTAACTTCCCATGGAAAATGATACCCTGTGACAAATACAAACCCCTGTGGCTAGCAGCAATTTCATCACATATGGAAGCATGGGAGCAGAACAGGAAGCTAAAAATAAGGCACAACTTCAACAAAATTAAACCTATAGCTTAGTTTGTGTTCGTTTCCAGAGCGGAATCTGAACTGCTTGCAATTAGTTGGAGATTGCCAGGTGTTTTTTACACCTAAACCATTGGTCAATATTAACAAGATCCTGAAATCTAGAACGCTCAAGTGCATCTTCCTTTCTTCCCTTCTCCAGCATTTCAGTCATAGCGTGGGGAAATAGAAATAGCATCATTAGGATTACTTAAGCAAGCCCAGAGTAAGAATAGCAAATAATGACAAAATATTAAGCCAGCTACATGTACCGTACAGAAATGACTCCTGCTGCATACATCTGGAGGAAATTAGAGTTGATTTGAAATAATGAACTAACCAAGCAGGGCCACCTTCATAGTGGCTCTTATTTGCGGTGGCTAGCACTAACAACAGCCAAAAGATAGGTCCGTACTTGTAAGCTCCAGTTTTTAGGTGTCACTGCAGATCTACATAATGAATTCTATCACGTCCCCCATCATCCAGACATATTGCCTAATATGTAAATATAAATTGCTGCAGTTCTTCTTATTCCTCTCCCATCCAAACCACAGGTATCTCCTATAGGCAGTATATTATTAACACTGCGACAAAGGCGAAGTTAATAACTGGTTTCTCTATAGGAAAACATTTTATGCCACGAAGGGATTTATTATCTGAAGTCAGGCAGGCTGCAAAGTTTGCTGATGAGAAACAACTCCTCAGCTGTATTCAGCTGTTTTGACAACTGCTAAACACAAGTGATGACACTTGAAATACCTAGTCTGAAACAAGATAAGATGAATACTTCATGTTAAAAGCTTTCTTGTACTAACACCTGGTTCTGCAACACCAACAGCAGAGCAGCACTTGATACAGATGAAAGTAGAATTGGGCTTGTAACCTTTAACGTGAGTCAGACGTGATTCATAGCTCAAGCTCTGTCATTCCTATTTGTTCTTGCTTATTTGATAATAAATAAGGGACCTGTGAGATACTGCCTTACTGGCAGGGGCTCTACAGCCTTGCAGGTACATGCTGGAAATTCAAGCCTAGAACAGGCTGTGAATAATAAGGCTGTGGCTGCTAAACAGGAGAGCTCACTAAAGGCACCCCAGAACCCCAGCTGAATCCGCAGTGGGCCAAACACAGGGATCACCCCGTGTCTCCTGCCTTCCAGCCTGAAGCCACTCTGTTTCCTCCATCGCCTTCATTTTTGGGCAGCAAAGCCACTGAATTGGCTCAAGGAGGAAAGTCAGAAGCTTCAGCTCACACAGGACAATCCCTGCACTCAACAGCGAGACTCAAGCAGTGTGGCAACAGCTCTCCTGCGTCCCTCCAGAACACCCTGCGCCCCTCCAGAACACCCTGCGCCCCTCCAGAATTCCTTCAAGGACACAGCAGACTGGGGAAAAAAAATCCCTGAAACATCTTAGTGCATAGACTTATGCTTGAAAACTACAAGAATAGGTCAATAATGTGATAGAAAAGGTCAATGTGCAACTAAATGGGATCTCTAGGTAGCTAAAAATGAGTTGGCTTTCACAGGAGAGTGGAAAGCCTCTGAGAAGGAATAAGAATAAAGAGTGTGAGTCTATTACAGTGCTAGTCTTTATTACTCTAACTCACTTACTGAAGAGGATTTTATAGGTGGGTGAAGAACGCTGTTCTGTCCTCAGATAGACCAACCACATATTAGCAGCCCACCAAAGTAAAGCACAGTTGTTGTGTTGGCTGTTTTAGTTGCACTGTATGGATTTCTTTAAATCTAGCTCCCAGGCTCGGCTAGCAAAATGCATTTTGTCTCCTTTGATACGGACCATCGACAGCTCATGAATATTATAACACGTCCAAGCCCAAGCAACTGCAAGCAGAGTCAAGTGCTTGCGAGCAGTCAGTTACAACAGAGCTATGAACATTGGTATTTATGGGATTTGTCTCTCCAAAGGCAATCACAGGATGCCAGTACAGTAAGACAAAACCACACTGCTAAAGTCAAAACATTCCCCACAGCAGCTTCCAGAGAAGGGCAGGAATCCTGACTCTAGAAAGCCACCATAACTGGTTAGATAAGCATGGAAATTCAGTCTGAAAAGCAAAGCAAGTGAAGACGCAACAAGAAGTTCCACTTGGTATGTCAATGACAAGCACCATTAGTTTACAGCTGCTCTTATTTACACATTCTAGCCTGACATATGTAGTTTGGCTTCTCTCTGAAGCTAACAGCTCAAATGGCTGCACAGACTCAAAGGAAAGGTTATCCAGCCCCAAAGTAAATTGTCCAGCCTCATGGTGTGACAGGACAAGGGGTAACGGGTTAAAACTTAAACAGGGGAATTTAGATTGGATATAAGGAGGAAATTCTTTCCTGTGAGGGTGCTGAGGCACTGGAATGGGTTGCCCAGGGAGGTTGTGAATGCTCCATCCCTGGCAGTGCTCAAGGCCAGGTTGGACAGAGCCTTGGGTGACATGGTTTAGTTGGAACTGGATGATCTTAAGGTCCTTTCCAACCCTGACTATTGTATGATTCTATTAGATTAACAGAAGAGCACACCAGGTTTTCTGTTAGCACTAGAAACCTTTCAGGGCAGGGTAGGGAAGGGGCTCCAAACGAGTGCATTGTAAACTGAAGCCCACTGTCAGTACTGTGTCTGTAGGCACACCTATATCCGTTTCATCCAGTCATGGTGTAAAACACTTCTTGGGACAAAACTGACACCTATTTATCAGTTCAAAGCACTAGCATAAGGCATTGCCACTTGTGTTGTACAGCAGACAGTAAGTGGTAGTCTTTCCACCTCACTGCTCTGAGATACAGCAGCATCGCAACAGTGCCAAAGCAGACAGTGTCTTGTCAACTGCTGACAAACGAAACAAAGTTTCCTGTTAACTTCTCTCCTAATATAACCAGCAGGCCCACTCAAGATGAATGAGGTTACCAGGGGAGAAAAACAATCTGCAAATGCAGGTTAATTCACAGGCAGCTGCGCTCTGACTTGTGTGCCAGCTAACAGATGTTCAGGTAAAGCTAAGCTAAGACTGTGACCACAGCTATGGCATAAGCGGTTGTGCTCTTCACAAAGCCTGGCACTAGCTTCATTTCCAAGTGCCTTGGTTTTCCTCAAGAACCAGTTTCTGATCTGTGGGGAAAGACTTAACATGTTCCTCATTTGTCCTTCGTAACAGCTGTGGTCCATAGCAAAGACACACATTAAACCCCTCCTGAGAGAATGTTAACACTTCTGTTTCATCATCCTTAAGTCTCAGTGACTAAATGGAAGACAACTGTGTTTCTGCCCTGTCTCAGACATGCAGAAGCAGCTCTTTGTGCCTGTTTTCCCCTCCCTCATGCAAACCCGAGCAATAAGCTTTTCCTTACATCCCCCTAATTCAAACACTGGACAAGGGTAATCACATTTCACACTTCATGGTTTAAACTGATCACCATATGGATTAGAAAAGAAACCGTGTCTCACCGCATATGAAACCATCACACAAGTCCATAGCTCTGTTAGTGGTTTCCTTGCTGTAGTCTCAAGAACTGGGTATTTGCCACAACTGGAGACATGTATGCTGCACACACACACACATATCTTCTCCTTGCTGCTTTATTTCACTAGCTCAGGGTCTCTGTAATTTGTCCAGAGCAGAAATGAAGAGAACAGTTCCTTTGCTCTGAGCAGAGCATGCTTTGTAGACATGTAACACATTGCACTTTCACATACTAATAATGACTTGCTAGGAAATTCCCTTGCTGGGCTAGTTAAAACGCACTGGAAGAGTGGCTTTGATCATCTTCAGAGCTCTTCTGCATTTAGTCTTTGGGGCAGATTGTTTCAGATGAAGACCTAACACAACCTCCATTAGGACCTTTAGCATTTGGGGGTTCTGGTTGCCTTTTTTTTTAGCACAAGTTTTGCTTTTTGAGAGTATTCCTGGAGAATTACAAACTTCTATGTTAAGATTTGGGTTTTGCATAGTGTCCCCACTCTGTGTCTGTCCTGACCAGCTCGGAGAGATCCACAGCTGGGGGCCTTCTCAGCAATTCCCATAGTTTTGGTGAAGGAACATAGCTGCCGTTTCCAGGGCCTGAATCCCCATTCAAGAGATGCTGTACTCTCAGCTGCTGCCAGGCTGCAGCAGTAACAGCAGCAAAGCTGTCTGGAACAAGACAGATAATATGAATAATGATGCCTGGTTTCTCCCCGCCAACCCAAAGGAAAGCGGGATTTGGCAGGAACATTCAGAGGCACAGAGCAGAGAAGGGGAAGGGTAAAAGGGCTTTTGACCCATTTCAAACAGCTGTGTATTCTTCAGTGCTTCATCTAATCAGCACTCATGCAAAAGAGTTGCCATCCCTTCGGAGGGCATGTCTGAAGGGAGGCATTGGCCTCCATACCCTGCATCTTTAGCACCCGTATCCCCCTCCCCAGCAATTACTGCTCATGTCATCTCACTTCAAATAGTCCAAAGAACCCCCCCCCCCAGCTTTGTCACTCCTTTTCCCCCACAAACAGGCCCCTTCAGTCCTCTTTCCCATGGCTAGGGTTTGTGCTCCCTTCAGGAAGGCTGCACATCCATTTCACACAATAGGCACCATCTCCATGGCACTGCACAAGGAAGGACTTCAAGTTTGCTACATAAATCCTACCATGCAATCGATTTTCATGCCAACATTTCTGGGTCACAGCAAGCACTCATGCTCTGGGGAGCCTTTCATAAGCAAATGACTTCAGATGGCTCTGCTCTGAATAATCTGCTCTGACAATGGTTATTGTTTATGCTGGAAGCTCCAGTCAAAACTGGAGCCCCGCTGATGCCAGATAAATAGGCAGGTAAACACGTTCCCTACCTGAAAGGACTTGCTGCATCTTCTATGTCAACCAGCAGGCAGCACAAAGGAATCCGACCTCAGGAGCTCGACGCAGGGGGTTGAACGGAGACAGAATGAAACTGGCCAAAATGTTGGAGCCCCACAGATCAAGGGTTCCCTCTGCACCTCACCTCCCACCCCAGTTTGATCAGAGAAGCATCAGACGAGGGGGGATCTCATGAATTCACGCTACATAGCCATGCCCCCAGGCAGGGTCAGCTGCAGGCACGCCGCTCCGGACAGATGTGATCTACATGGTTTGAACAGAGGGTCTGCAAGCTGAATACCTCAACTACTGTTCACAGCAGAAAAATCATCTTGCTGCCTGTTGTGAGCACTGCGAGACACTTTTGTCTTTGCAAACAGCTCATCTGGAACCTTTTCCTAGAACCATAGAATAGTCAGGGTTGGAAAGGACCTTAAGATCATCCAGTTCCAACCCCCCTGCCATAGGCAGGGACACCTCACACTAAACCATGGCACCCAAGGCTCTGTCCAACCTGGACTTGAACACTGCCAGGGATGGAGCATTCACAACTTCCCTGGGCAACCCATTCCAGTGCCTCACCACCCTTACAGTAGAGAACTTCTTCCTTATATCCAATCTAAACTTCCCCTGTTTAAGTTTGAACCCGTTACCCCTTGTCCTGCCACTACAGTCCCTAATGAAGAGTCCCTCCCCAGCATCCCTATAGTCCCCCTTCAGATACTGGAAGCTGCTATGAGGTCTCCATGCAGCCTTCTCTTCTCCAGGCTGAACAGCCCCAACTTCCTCAGCCTGTCTTCATACGGGAGGTGCTCCAGACCCTGATCATCCTCGTGGCCTCCTCTGGACTTGTTCCAACAGTTCCATGTCCTTTTCATGCTAAGGACACCAGAACTGCACACAATACTCCAAGTGAGGTCTCATGAGAGCAGAGTAGAGGGGCAGGATCACCTCCTTCGAGGATCCTCCTTTTCTTTCTTCCAGCCTTACCTTCCCTAAATTACAGAACCCCATGTCTTCATGGAGCAGGGTCCTGGTCTTTTTTCCTATTACTTTCAAGCCCTATCAGCTGGGCTTGCAAAGGAGTTACCAGTGTTATCCCCACATGCTGTAGGGTCAACTTTGCATGTCCTGTCACCTCTGTCTAACCTTGGGGAGCAACTGAATCCTTCACCATATTGTCTCAGTCTCTTGTCATTTTCACATCTCTTTCTGCAGAACCGAAACCTGTTCACTTGTTTCCCACCTTGCAACCAACTGACCCATTGTCATTTGTTACAACCAAGGCAGGAATCCACATTCATCTTTCATGGATTACAATCCATTTCCAAATAGCTTTTCCCAGTTTCTCAGTTATTTTGAATAGGGAGCTTGTTGCCTAAAGCTCCTGAGCCGCACCCCCATCCCAAACTTTCCATTATCAAATACATGTAATCATGAATCACTGTTCTATTGTCCAAGCCACCAGGGAAAATACAGACTGACTTCAGGCCTCACTGATGCATACCTTCGTTTGAATGACGATCTCCTGGCAACTACTCAAGGAACACTTTTCTGATCCACTGTTTGATTATATCATGACTTATTAAGCAAGACAATGCCAACACTTAGCTAGAAGGTTTGATTAATAAAGGACACATTCACACTGGTTTTATCATCTTTTACAAGCTGGTGTAAACTACATTGGTGTTGAAAAGGGATGGTCACAATGCTTCCCACAGCAGAGGGCTGACTGAAGAAAGGCAGATTAAAACATCCTCAGCAAGCATGGGTTTACCAAGCTGAAAAGGGAGAATGACAAGTGTCTGAAAATGCAGCCATATTTGCCCACTCCTCCACAAACTAATCTCCCAATATCTGTCCCTGAGCCCTCAGAAGCCAATTGGATTAGCCATTGCCCAGCTATTTCCACCACCCCCTTGAATGGGCCCTAAGATGCTCCTATAGAATCACAAAACGGTATGGGTTGGAAGGACCTTAAAGCTCATCCAGTTCCAAACCCCTGCCACAGGCAGGGACACCTTCCACTAGAACAGGTTGCTCCAAGCCCCATCCAACCTGGCCTTGAACACTGCTAGGGATGGGGCATCCACAGCTTCTTGGGCCTATCTGTTCCTGTGTCTCATCACTCTTCAAAAGGACCAGAGACACTGGATTTGCTGCTGCATCAAAAACACCTTGGTTTTCCTTTCACTAGCTCAAGGGATTTTGGCTGACAGCAAAGCCCATGCTAACTGCAGACCAAGGCCATGTCCACAGTGCTCACCAGGAGCCAACCATCCTCACAGGCAGCCACTGCTCCTTTGCATGTCAGATCCTGCTCCCCTTTGCACATGCACAGCCAGGCTATGGCTGGTGTTAGTGCTGGGTTGGGAAACAGCATACTGATGCTTGCTGCACCCTGCAGAACGCAGAGTGAAGGAAGAATTGCACCGTAAGTGTAAAGACTTTGGGTTCAACCACTTTCAACAAAGCCAGGATGTGAAAGGAACATAGGAACAGAGGAGTAACAGTGTCAAAATACTGCTGATACTCTGCAGCTTGATTTGAACATCAGCTGATAGTGCTAACGATCAACATCATCTGCACATGCTTAATTTTACTTCCCTTAGCTTCCAAGCAGCATACAATAGCATGATGAAACCGGAGATCTAAAAGACCTGGATCTAAACTTACTGACACACACCAAAAAATATTCCATCACCTGAGTGCGAGATACTCAAAATCTGGCTTTCCAAAACTGCTAAAATAAACCTTTTTTTTGCTAAATTCTGTTTATTGCTTACAGTTGCACTATTCTCTTTTATAGTCGAGCATAGAGTTAGAGAAACTACTCCTTGTTGACTAATAGCACCATTCTCATTAGCACTGGTCAGCGGATCTTTCACACTGAAGACTCAAGTGAGCATAGCCATTTGGTTTGCATGAAAAACAATTATCTTGGCCTTCAAAAGGCATTTCAAGCTAAAAATGAAGAGATGCACATTGTCATAATGAAAACTTTTGGCACATTATGGTTTCAATGAGATGTAAAAACTACCTGCTGCAATTCCCTGTGATTTTTTTCCTGCAATTATCAACTCCAGCATCTCGTAAAACTTAAATCTTTGGCTTTAGCAAAACAGTGACAATTACATATTACTCTATAAAATAATATAGGCAAGCACATCACTTCCACAGTACAGGAAACAAGCCGTAAAGTAGTAACTTGGACTTTATGAGAACCTTTTAAGAGAGCACAGCTTTTCCATAGCAAAACTGCCATTTACATCACCCTGCTGCTTTAGCAGGATTTATTACCACAGCAAAACATTCCTATTTTGGTTATTATCAGGAACATGCAAACTCAGCTCGCTAAAGAACAAGCTTTAGGCCACTCCATAACTCAGCCATCAAGAGGTGGGATACCGAGTTCACTCTTGTTGAGCATTGTCCCACCCTCACGTAGGCTACGGGACACTTGGTGGCAGGTTTCTTCCCTGTAATCACAAAGATGAACCTAGGAAGCCTAAGCACCAGCACCCAGCTCACCACCCAACACTGATGCTCCATGCGAACCATCTCAAGCTGGCAGCAGTTCTTTCCACTCCTCCCAAAGAGTTGCCCTCTCCCACTGCAAATCTGCAGTCACACATCACCTGAAAGGCACCACAGCCAATCCCTGTGGCAGGAAGAAATGAGTGCTCTGAAGCAGAGCACTGCAAGGAGATGCTCGAGAGTCAAGATGCGCGTGACCTCTAAACTACACCGCTCCTTAACAGGCCCAGTGAGCAGCCCCACCATCTAGTACTGGGAAGGCAGCACTAGACAGAATGCAGAAACACATTGCAGTTTGCATATGTGAATTGCAGCCTTGTAAGAGATCTTCTCTTTTCCCCTTCCTCTCCATTGTTTACACATTAAAATGGAGAAGACGGAGGTACCCTTTAATCTATCCTCTTCCCCATAAGATGGGCATTAAGTTATTATTAATAATGTTAACCTTCTTTTTGCTGTTAATTTAATCTTTCAAATTTTGGTGTTATTTGACCCTTCCAATAAGCCTTTCCTATTTCTAGGTGCAATGTGAGAATCAATGCTCGATTCACATCGCTTTGCAACGCCAAAACGTGTTTAAAAAAACACCCCATGCACCAAAACAATTTCTTTTACACAAAAGCTTATAAACCATCCATCCCAATTTAAAATCAAACCTAGATATCAGATCTAAGCAGTTCGAAGCCACATTTACAGAAAGCGGGTGTATAAAACTATGCAACATTGGCTGCAACTGGCTACAGACTGGTGCCAGTTTGGAATATTTGTGCAAGACAAGAATAGACAGAGGGAAACAGCTTCCAAACCCCACTGAAGAGCGTGCCCTTTCCCAGGCCCTGTGTTTTGCTTCATGTTCAGTCCATAATCTCTTTTCCAGTCGTCTGGAGGCCACTGGCACTGCTGCCAGGGAGGAGGCCTCCTATGACTCCTTCCAAAGCGAGTTATGCTGGTCAGGGATTTCTCATTTCCACTCCTGCTCCATGTCTCACACTTCATTTCCCCCATCAAAACCATACTTTGAATCATTTAATCTCATTGTTTATTCCCATCCAACCATGGTATCCTCCCAGACCACTGCAGCACAACAGATGACCAGCACCCTTCTTATCCTTCCTACGTTTCTGAAGACAATGAGCGTATCAAGCAGACAAAGAGGGATCCACAAACGTGGTCCTTTTAAAGCATGTTCCCTTATGTTGCAGGAAGCTGCTAAGGAGAGTTCTGTTCACACTTCCCGCTCTTCCCCTGCAGATGCTTGCATTGCTCCCCTGAGGTTCAGCCTGGAAAAGGCTCTGCTCTCCATTAAGGTTGCTGCCACCTCTGCATTCAGCAGCAAGCTCTGGCCAAAGCCCGATAGAACAGCTTCACCCAGCACCAGTTGCACCATGCGGTCTGCAGGCAGGTCCCCTGCAATAACAGTAATGTAACTATCAACCCGTTCCAAAGGCCATTTGTCATCCAAGAGCAGAGAAGGCAAGTCATAAACCTGTAGGGTCTGCCGCAGGTGGGATTTCAGTGTTTACAGCCACCTCCTTCCCTCCTCCCTGCTTTTGTGCCTGCCACACCAATCAGCCATCAGAGATGTGGCAGAGCGGATGGACCCAGCAGCTCGCAATGGCAGATGAAGGGCCCAGGACACGTTAGCACAGTCACACTGACTAAAAGCTACCCCTGCTCACCCCTCTGCAATCGCTAACACAGACAGGGGGCTTGATCCTGCATGGCTTTCCAGTGCTGCACCTTATCTATCCTCTTTCTTCCTGGAGCCTAAACCAAGTCAATGTGCTGGTGGAGTCGGGTTGGTTGTGCCTCCTCTGCGTGTTTCTTCTTCCCACATGGGGAAGATAAGCTCTTGGCAAAACACTGGGATTGGAGAGGAAAACGCTATTTAAAGGTTAGCGGCCTAAATGGAATTAAAGACAAGTGCCCTGAGGCTTTTTAGCCATTAGGTAGATATTAGAATTAAACACTTGATATAGATAAGCCAGTCAAGACTCAGCTTCTGTCTTTGAAAGCATCACAATGTTTAATAGTTCAGTCTTAACAAGAATCAAAGCCTGAAAAAGCCCCAAATTCTAAGTCAAGACCAATAAATATCTCTTTTAGATGTGAATTTCTAATCTCAGTCAAAGGAAACATTGTCCCAGCCATGACTTCTTCACTCATAAATGCATCTTAAAATGTCAAATACAGTTTGGGCTGAGTATACTCTTCAGTAAACCAAATGAAACATACCACTTTCCTACAACATGATTGGATAGGTATACACATCTCATTTCAAAATGAGATGGTCTGATTCAGCTGATGACAAACAGAGCAAATTAATCACCTTCAATTTTTGCTAGATAACCCCCCCATCCTACACAGTGTCAGAGGTAGTGCTTTAATGTCCATAACACTGCATTCCCCAACAGAAAACCCTTCCATCAAAACTTCCCCATGGATATTGAGCTGTAATGCTGGAGAAGCCTTCCACCTCCTTCATGGTAATGGGTGATGCCTCCCAGTGTGGATACCAGTGTTTGCTGGGAGCACTGCAATTTCATCCTTAAGCTGTCTGCATGCTCTTGGCAGGCAGCTACTGTGTCTGCATCAATACAGCTGCTATCTGATTAATCAAATCCCTCATTATTGTTTCCAAAGGAAAAGCATGCTTCCCTTCTTTCATTTCCTGGAAAAAAAAACTGAACTATTCCCTGATTCCCAAACCTAGCATGGAGTTGTTTCTAAGTAACTATTCTATTTGGAGTTCTGATTCTGCTTTAGTACAGAATAAGGGGCGTTTTGGGATGCTGGAGATCTCCATCTCCTTCGCTAAGGCTACATCCCGCATGACCGCTTGTTTCCCCCATCCTACTCTCATTTAGGACTATCTGAAGAGCAAGTGTTGGGTCCCATCTCAGATATTCCCCTCTCAAGAGTCACACTTGGGCTGGTGTGGCCAACCATCATCAGCTGCATCACATTCCCTCGGGGAGATGGAGCCATGCCAGTCCTTCCAAGAGGAAGACGGAAGGTTAGATGAGGATATTAACAATGACTACCTTGTAATTAGCTGCAGCACCATTACACATACAAAATACTGGGTTTGAGGGGGCTGCACAGCTGCCTCACAGGAAGCCTTGTACCAGAGGAGCTTACATGCCCAGCTCCAATGCACTGTGCTTTGAAATACTTTAAAACAGAGGATAAGGAAGCCTCAGTGTTATAAAGGAGCACTGATAACACATCATTCCAACAACTTCTGACTTCACACAGACACTTCATACCGTTCACCCACAAGACAACATGTTGAAGGCAGCTTCTCAGCACAGGTCATATGCTGAATGGGAGGCACATTCCATCCCATAAACATTTAAGCTACCAGGAATTAACTTATCAGAGGCCATGAGGGCCCTTTGGTCTGCCAGTGCCTCCTCCAAACAGACAGGCAGTGGGAGTGGGTTTGTTGGTATGCACCAAGCATTTCAGGCATGAATCCCAGCCTTGTCCCAACGTACCTCAGTACGTGGGCACAGCCATCCAGCATGGAGAAAACCTCACAAACCATCTCCATGCTCCCGGAACGTGGGCAGTGCTTGGATTCAAAACAGAGGCAGCACCACCAGCGATAACATTAGTATGACAAATCTGATCACTGCACTACTGAAACTTGCTAAAAAGCCCATGAGGGCTGGAGGAATGGTTTCATTTCTGTGGCATGCTTTTCACAAGCTAAATTGGTTCCTACACAGGTCTTTCACCTGTGAAAGTCCATAAGCCTGCTGCATCCCTGCCTTTGCACAGATATATAGTTGTGTGACAGTCTGAATGCATGAGAAGATGAGCTTATCAAAATCCTATAGCTTGTCATAGGTACAGTGCAGAATCAGAATCATGGAATGATTCTGGGTTGGAAGGGACCTTAAAGCTCACCCAGTCCCAATCCCCTGCCACGGGCAGGGACACTTTCCACTAGAGCAGCTTGCTCCAAGCCCCTGTGTCCAACCTGGCCTTGAACACTGCCAGGGATGGGGCAGCCACAGCTTCTCTGTGCACCCTGTGCCAGCGCCTTGGGTACTGGCCACAGGGTGCCAAACAAGCCACCATTTAAGAGGACTTCTATTATATTCAGCTCTCAGTCCTTCACTCACTCCATCTCCAGCCACTGGAGGACATTGGTCCAGAGCAGGCTCCTGAGCAGGTCCCACATTTCGAAGTTGTACCAGCCATACAGCCAAGTGAAATCAGTCCTTAGCGGTCCCCATCTCCTAACATCAGCTCACCTTCAGGCAACAGAAGTAAAAATAGCACCAACCGTGACAGAAAGCTGTGGCAAAACTTCCAGGATCAAGTCCCTAATCCTGGTGTGGAGCCTGAGGGGCTTTGAGCATAACTTGGGATAGCCCTGAACCCCCTGCAACTCCAACCTAAGTCTTTCAGTCCTACAACTACTCAGGTACAAACATTAGCACTGAAGAAGAGAATACATCAGTGGCCAGTAAAGTTGTGTTGCCCTTGGACATGCAAATGCATTAGAGCAGGAATGCCAGCCCTTGGTGTTTTTTGGAGTTCTTTGCCTTTCACAGCCACTTATAAAGACCAAGAATGTCATTCACATCAAAACTAACAGAGGTTTTGAAACACTTCACATGGTCCAAGGTCTGCCAAGTCTTTAATCAACACAACACTTATGGGAACCAATATTCTCCTCCATCCCATCACAAAGCACAAATACTCACAGGAAGTCTAAAGGCAAGACTTGACTTTAAAATCCTTCTCTTTTCATGGAAAAGATTTGACACAGAGCCAAGAAACCTCAAAAGGATCTGTCCAGGAAGAGTTTTCCTTTTTTTCCCTGTGAAAAAACAAACAAACTGATTTTTCAGTAAAAGTCCTTTTCTGCAAGACTCTTGAAGAAAACTCCCACCAGCTCTACTCAAAATATGGTAATACGTAGACACAAGACTGGCAAGTTTCAAGAACACGTATCAAGACAGTGTTGTAGCCATGGTGCAACTGATCCCCCATCTGCATGACCCCCCATCTGTTCATGATGCAGCTGCACCGACATGCACCATGTCATCGTGGGCCTGCAAGCTCTTCAGGCCATCTTGCTTTCAACATCTCCAACAAGCACTGGTGATGATTCATGTTTTCATCACCTGCACAGTAAGCTCAAGAAGCAACTGAGCTCGAGATGCAATGCGTTCCCAAACAAGTCACTTTGGGACCTACCCTCTCAGCCTTTCTTCCATGTTTCACCTCAAGTCCCATTTAATAGCAAAGTGAGACTTGGTTGGCTTTTTCTAAGCCTTTTTGAGAGCAGAAAATCCCCTAATAAGGATTTTGGCCTGCAATTATTTGAGAAGCTAAATGTCTTTGTTAAGGGGTATAAGGATTTCCCTGCCTGTGACAGGAGGGTTGGAACTACGTGATCTTAAGGTCCTTTCTGACCCTAACAATGCCATGGTCTAGCTCATCTTATCCCATCAGCAGTGCCCAAGTAAGCAATAGGAGTTGTTTCATTACCTACACCTATTTCCTAACATCTACTCTGCGCTTGATAGCTTCCTGGATGCCTCTGGCCATACCCTCCCCTTGCTCTTAAGGGAATTCCAACCTAGTTGTTAGGTCTTAAGGAGTGGTTATATAGTTAATGCTTTATGCAGCACACACTTCAATACATCTATGCTTCTCCATTACTATCTCCCTTATGCTCTTCACCTCAGCCCAAGTGTCGACAGATTTCATACCTAACTAAGCACAGAGGGGCAATATCTGAGTCAGAACACTTGTGAATAGACAAATAATGCATGAAGCCAGCAGAGGCTTTTTAATCTGATACGGCTCCTGTCCCAAGAGCACACCTCAACTGTACCACTTGACCAGTATCAGCTCCTAAGCCAATATTTATTCCCTGAAACTATGCATACTATTTGACCATCTTATGTTCGGTCTGCTCGCATTTTTCAGATGGAGAATAGTTGTTCACAGCAAAAAGACTACTTAAAGCAAAAATATAGCAAAAAAAAGAAAGAGAAACGGTGACATACAGTCTCTGCTCACAAAAATGACAACTCCCATTGTCAGCCCTGCTTGGGTTCATTTCAAGTTGTTGTTTTAGACAGCTCCAGCTATCTTGTGCCCAAACGAAATCAGAACAATCACTGCCAACGTTAGCGCATCCCTCCGCTCCCCCCCCACCTTCCAATACAGTCGCTGGCAAAGCCAAAGCTTGATGCTTAAGGGCTGCAGCGTGCTTGCCTTTTTAACTTGATGGACGTCAGGAAGCTGTAACCTTGCCAGAACGCAGATTCATTCGTTATTAACACAGCCCATATTTAGCCATGTGTGTGTCTGAAGCGAAAAGCACATACTTTCGTCTTAACAAAGCCTCATCTCTGCCCAGCCGACTCCCCCGGGACCGCTGGATCCCATTCTGCTTGGCCAAATAAGGTAAAGCAAGAATCTGAACCATGCAAACCTGGCCTGAAATCGCCCACAGCTTTGAGGAGCTATTCTGGGACTTGTTAACTTGGTGTTAAACATCAGAGGGTGCTGCGGGGCCTTCTTTTGATTACTTTTCCCTGGATACTGGACTTCCAATAAGACATCTCAGAACACAAGAGAGGATTAAGAAGCGTCTCTCCAATAGGACCAACTGTCAGGCACTTAAAGGAGAAAGGATGGGATGCATATTATGTGCCTACATGTGAAACATCTTTGCAAAGGCTTCCTAACGAAGAACTCAGACTCAATTTTCCTCGCCCACAAATACATTACACCTTTTGTCCCCCAGCACTCTATGCCTCATGACTTGCCACATCTGAGAAGCAAGCAGATGGTTCATGGGAACTCAGAGATCCCCATTATTAATGTCCAAGCATCTAGGACACGGAAAAAGCAAGCAGCTTCCCAGCATTCCAGCTGCAGTATGTGTACACTGGAGTCATTTAGCTTTACATACAGCAAGTTCAAGTAAACCACCATGAAGACAATGAATACGTGGACCAAATCTTCGTTCAATGGCAAGAGGAAAGCACAGATTCTTTCAAGGAGCTGGAAGTAAAAGCAAAACCTCAGAAAATAAATCAAGTTTTTGCTATTTGTTGTAACTCAACGAGGAGTTACGAGCAGTGATTAGGTACTGCGGGACTGAGAAACAAGTCTTGGCTTTCCCTTAGATGGGAAGGTATTGTCATACCATGAAGGATTTTCTTTTCTTGATCATCATCAGTGTAGTTTTCCATAAAGTGATTTTAATGCTGACTCAAAACCTCAGCTGCCTATTGATTTTTGTGGACGCACTGCACCAGTGGAGCTAATGCAGCACCCTACTTCCTACTGTCATGCAGATACTGGGGAAACACCCTTGTAGCCATGCAGAACAAGGAGAGAGAAGGAGCAATTATTCACTTCCAAAACCCCATGTTCTACAGGAGATTAGTACTTGAAACTGTTCACGTGCTAACTAATCCCTTATCACAGTAGCAGCACTCAGCCTACTTGCCCAAAGTAAAGGTGAAAGAGCAGCTTTAAAGGTTCTCTTTCCCAAGAAATGATTCAAAAGGAAATTCAACAAAGTGGAAAACCAACAAGTGACAAAGACATACCTTTTGCCACATAGCAAACAAGATAGCAGGGACAATAGGTCAGGCTTAGCCTCAGTCTTTGAGTTCAGACTCCCAGACTGCAGACCTCATCATACTGGTCTGCATTTGAAGCCAAGACTGTGGCCTACAGCAAAGAACCAAACAGCTACACTGATGCAGAAGGGCCATCCAGGTTTCCATCAAAAGACTCAAGAGAAAGCTCTAATCCAGATACATGCATGTGTGTCACATTGATGAATCTGGATATATTAACATGAGGGGAATTTGGAAGCTCTTCCACTATGGGCAAATGACATTGCGGACCGTGTGGGCTCACTTGCAGGAGTTCCATTAGCCACACCAGCATGACAGCTTTGGAGTAGGTAAAAACAACTGGATTTTAAGTATTTTTCTTTGTTTTATTGTCAAAATTGTGACAACAGAGAAAGGCCTCGATCTGAACACTGCCTGATTTTGGGGTCTTCCTCAGCCAAAACACAGCTCCCAGTTTGAAGACTGTAATGCTTTCAAGGTGAAAGCTACTATAATAACTTTAATAAAGCTACAAGCCTGAAGAGTTGGAGGGCTCAGAGTTAACTTGGAGCAGATTCCAGCACTATTCCACTCAGTGCAGAATTAGGAAACAGACACAGGAATGCCCCCCATCTAGTCCTGCACGATGCAGATATCCCCTTCCTTCCAAGCTGGTGCTGGGTATGAAGCACCAGGTCCCCAGAACAAGAGAGGCAGGTTCCTTTCAGGCCCTCTCCCTGATTGTAAGAGCTTTGGGTCTTGGCCTGCTGCTCTCTTACCCAGCAGGACCACAGCATGCCAAATTGGCCAGGACCCAACTCTCCTGCCCATGGCCAGACGCCATGGCTGGGCTGACCTGCAAAGAGCAGGGCTCCATAGGGAGTCCTGAAAGCTACACCTCTGCCAGCTGGATGATGGCCAAGGCAGCTCCCTCCCCAAGCCAAAGCAAGGCTCTGACTGCAGCTTGAAACTAAATGCAGAGCTATAGAAGCTTCCTCTTGCTTTTCCCACAAGGTGTTAAACCCAAACAAGGTCCTGTAAAGCTCTTCAGATCACAGCTGGGGGTAAAATCTGTATCTTTGCCTCTAACATAATGGAGCTCATGGGCAGAAATAAGGTTGAGCTCATAATTTTGTTCAGGTTTCAACTCACAGCAAACCAAAGCCAGGAGAACTGAGGTGCTGGAAAGCTTTAGGCACACTCATCTCTTATTCTGGAAGCTTTTCTTGTGCTTGGGTTTGCTTTTTGGATTCATCTATTTTTGTAAACCGAGTCAAGCTGAAGAAGACAACGATGCCATAAATGAGGTCATACAACAACCAGTAATTGTTTCCCTGTTTAGTCTAACTCAGAATTAAGGAAATAAAAGATTAGGCCATGTGGAAACACAGACTCTATAAACAGACTTGGGAGACAGGGAGAGAGAAAGTGGATTGGATTTACCTGGTTATCACATCAGGTTCCAGGTACAGGACACAGCTGACCAAGGTTACCAGCAGAACTGGGCTTTACACCAAGCATAACCATGAGCTGCTGTTCTGGAAACAGGCTTGAAGGGGGAGCAGGGAGGGTGCCCTGGGTTCAGCAGTAGCAGTCATTTTTCTCCTCCTTAGTAGCTGGTGCAGTGCTGTGGTTTTGACTTTCAGCCTGGGAACAGCACTGATAACACCGATGGTTTTAGTTGCTGCTCAGTCATGTTTACTCTGACCAAGGACTTTGTGAGCCTCATGCTCTGCCAGGGAGGAGGGGAAGCCGGGAGGAAGCAGAGACAGGACACCTGACCCAAACTGACCAAAGAGGTATTCCATACCACAGCACGTCATGCCCACTGTATAAACTGGGGGCAGTTACCTGGAAGGGTTAAATCACTGCTCTGTCAGGCTGGGTATCAGTCGGTGGGTGTTGAGCAGTTGTATTCTCTTCCCTTGTTATTTCCCTTATTATAATTGTTGGTGTTAGCAGCAGTGGTTTGTGTTATACCTTAGTTACTGTTATTATCTCAACCTGTGGGAGTTGCATTCTTCCGATTCTCCTCCCCATCCCTCCAGGAGCAGGAGGGGAAAGGGCAGGAGTGAGCAAGGGCTGCGTGGTTCTGAGTTACAGCTGGGCTTAAACCACAACAGAGGGGGAAAGCATTCGGGCAAGGGGCAACAAAAATACCTCCCTACAGCTGGTCCCATCTGGACCCTCACCAGGTACGTGCCCACAGGATGTCCACAGAAAACTGCCAAGCCCGGTTATTTGACTTCCATTTCTCATGCTACATAATCACATGCAAAAACCCACATGAAAACAGAACCAAACTGAAATGCGCACCAAACCCCCCAAAACAACCAAACCAAACAATGCTAGTCCTGCTAGCTGGAGCCAGTGGAATTAAATAGGTCTTTGTGTACATTTCCTATCTGTGTACTTCAATATGGTGCAGAACAAAAGGCAGCTTTGTGCTTAATATCTCCTATAAATCCTGTTCTCTTCATCAGGATGAAGAACTGGAACGAGGACACATTTCTCAAGTGCTGTACTGGAACCAGAGCTCCACACACACTTAGAAGTTCAGGATGTGCTTATATGAGAGGCTTGGGATGTAGATTAACAAACCCAACGATTTCTATACTTGCCATATTCAGGCAGGCTCATGCTCTGTGTGCTTGGCCAGCCCTTGGACCACAGCGTCCAAGTGCAAGTCTTAAGTTACCCAGTCAAAATAAACAGACTTAGGGTTTGGCTTCATGCACTGTCCAGGCTGAACTTCAGCTGGCTTTGCTCGAAGCCCACTTCCATTCCTTACTGCTCTCCAGGCTCAGCCCTCACTCACAGGGCTTGTGCTCCTCTCCCTTCACACAATCAGCCTCCTTCGCTCATGCACTGGGAGTTTTCAGTGAGTGGCCTGGGGAACTTCCCCATTTCCCATCTTCCCAAGCAGCCCATCACAGCAGCAAAGCATCTGAAAGAACACTATCCCTCCATAGTTTCCTATCCATCCTTCACAAAGCAGCAACATGGAGAAAGGAATCAATCCAGAGAAAGTAACACTTAACCAAGAGGTATCAACAACAGCAAAGAAAGAAAAGCAGAGAAACAGGACAAAATAAACCTTGACACACCACACCCCCCCCCCCAAACCCATATCTAAAAGACTGCTTTGTTTCATTTATGAAAGCATGTTTCTGGAAAAGAGATTTCCAGCTTTGCCCCTGGAGTACATAATGGCCAAGCCTCTCTGTTTGGACCCAAGTGTACTCTGGCTCAGGGGTTCTCCCAGCTGGGGAATAAAGAGCTGGCAGGCTGGAGACTACACTGCTGTTGAGGTTGGGAATTCGAAGCTCTATGACAAGGGACAACACAGAAGAGCTGAGGACTGAAGAGGTTTGCTGGTCCTTGAAGTTTGGGAAGCAGTACTGCAGCCTGCAGCCGTGCTCCTTCTAGGCAGCACACAAGCAT
Organism: Pezoporus wallicus; assembly: GCF_028554395.1. Classification (NCBI taxonomy): domain Eukaryota; kingdom Metazoa; phylum Chordata; class Aves; order Psittaciformes; family Psittacidae; genus Pezoporus; species Pezoporus wallicus. The sequence continues at coordinate 316,526 of NW_026637726.1, forward strand.
GCTTTGGTTAGTGGAGCTTCCCAGATGAACTGCAGTCACATACATGCTGGTTTATAGGCAGAGGAAATCCTCCTTTCATGGTTTCCATCCTCCCACTCCCTAGAAGTCTTCATCTTCCCAGTTGACCCAAGCATCAAATAACTTCATTGTGTGGTTACATTCCCAAAGAGAAGCAGGCAGGGGTGGGGAGTCCATGGTGGTCACCTTTTCTTTTCCCTGCCACTCAGTTGCAAGCTATTCCAACAAGACAAATTACTTGGAATTCACAGCAATATTTACAAGGAAAAGCTGTTAAAAAAACAAAATAAGTACTTTCACATTCGACTGCAAAAGATTAAGGAATGTGGCTCTTTGCTGGTCACCTGAATCTGTTTTACAAAGACATCTGAAAGGCATTTTATCAGCTGCAGAGCAGTATTTACTTATGCAACTGTTCTAATGGCTTTGGAATGTGCACCATGGTTGCTGGAACAGCTTGCTCCTGAGTGAAGTAATACAGGCCCATAGGACATGTCACTTTTAGACAGCATTTATTCTTCGTTCTCAAGGTGAACAGCGTGAAATAAAACCAAATAACTGAATGAAGACCTCAAGTGATGACTTTTGCAGAGTTGCCCTTCATGATTACAGGAGCATCAACTCATCAGCAAACTAAGTCAGTGCCACAACTGAAATACTCAAAGATCAGTTATTTGGGTACTAAACTTTCAGCTCAAGATTGCATGGGTGAAAACTTATTCCTGGTGCCCACTAAATCAGTGTTGGAGTCAGTATCTAGGATGGAAGGAGCATGCCCTAGCCGCATTTAAGCCTTACCATGAGTTTGCAGCCTTGCACTCCCTCAGTAGTTCAGCAGTGGAGTTATGGGTAGATCAAGGATTGCCTTCATCTTCTCAATCAGAAGCATAACTCTGGTTTGTGTTGCACATGCCCAGGCTCAGCTACTCAGCCTACTAAAGGATAAGAAACCCAAAGAAGAAACAAACACAAACCCAACATTAGTAACAGCTCTATCTGCCTTTAGGACAACACAATCCCAAACACCGAGTCACAGCCTGGAAGGTGCAGTGGTTTGAATGGCACTTTGTATAACAAAATCCTAGATAATAATTGTTATTTTACATGGTGATGTATAAAACGTGGAAAATAAAGAAGTGAAGCCCTATGGATCCTCTTGGCACATATGCCAAAATAGCCCAGCCAGTCCCATTGACCTAGGGCAAGTGTTATTAAACTGACTTATAAACATCAAATGCTTTAAGCTGGTTTTACAGGAGGTGGGAGTCAAGCCCCCTGTGCTAAGCCTGAGTTCACAGAATCCTTGGGAAAAGCAGCTTCTGCCAAAGCCAGGCCACGCTTGAGGATGAACAGCACTTGTGGCTGTTCAGAGCCCATGGGCCTGGCCATGATGGCCCTTCTGCAGTACTTAGCTGTCCAACACAAAGTGCTTTAGCTGGTGTGGTAGCAACCTTGAGGTATCTTCAGCAGGAAGCATCACACATGCATCAAAGCCTGTACTTCCTGCAGGCACAAGGGCTGTGGCTTTTTAAGAGCATGGTATTTGCTAAAAGGGCAGGTAGGCTGCGTATGCATTCAGGAGAAAGCAGATCTTGGAGAAGAGAGAGGCAGGGCTAGAGGCTCACCTCATTTCTGACTCATCCAACAAGAAAGCTTCTCGAGTTTTCTACGTGACATCCCACTCGGGTCTCTACTCTGTGAGGACAGGGCTCTGTCTGCAGTTCCCTCTGTACCTCCTCTCCAGATTGAGCAACACAGGCAGCCCTCAGCATCCTCAGGCAGCTGCTGCACCTTTCCCCTCCTGCTGTCAATCACAGCCTGCCGCTCCAAGCCACAGCAGCAGCTACACACTCCGCTCCTGCTCTCCTATCACCAGGACAAGGGTAGAAGCCTCCCGATTTTCTGCTTTCCCCTGCCTTACCTCAACCATCCCACAGTAAACATCTCCTTTTGTCTTTCTCCTTTACAAGGGCTGGTTTGTTTTCTCATTGGAAAGCTGGTTTTGGCCCTTAAGGCAGCCTGGACCTCTCTCCCTCTTTTCTCCTGCTGTGAAGAGACCTGACCTGGAGGAGAGTGCTTTGAGGCTGCAGAAGAGATCTCCCCACATGACCTTTTTAATCCTTGGCCTCCATTGCTTCAGTCAACACCACAAGTGCCTTCTAGTATGATAATCACCATTTGTTGCTTAGGAATTAAACATTGACTAAACACATCATTCTGCATAGGCCATTGAACTGGAAGAATGTTTAGTGAGCTCAGCAGCTAAAGCTTTATTAACCATCTCTTGGTGACCTTCTCCTTGAGCATGGCAAAGGTAAGGCTTGGGCTCAATCTCAAACCCTTTCCAAGTGCTCCTTTTCGATCTTTAAAAGCATTGTGGGTTACAACACCCCCACAAAGAAAAGCCTGCCAGCACAGAGATGCTAACTTATTCATGCCGCCGCGGTGTAAAGTTCGCAGTTCTACACTTCATGCCATGCCCATTCCCTCCAAGTGAGTTTAGCACCAGCCACAGCGTTGATCTACTACTGCTCCTTCTGCCACAGCAGTGAGTTTAAGTGCTGTGCTCAAGGTTAAAGAGAGATTATTTCCCTTCCTTCAGCATGCCTGCAATGTTTAACAGGGCTCTAGAGCACAGGTCAACTAGGTGTGTTGAAACGACAGCTAGCAGGCAGTACAGCAAATTGAGTTTGACAAACAGCAGCAAACCCAGCAGGGTAACAGGAGTCCTAAATATCCCTGGGGAAAGAAAGATGCCTCCTCTCTAAGCATCAAAACCAGGGTAAAATGCATCACAATTACGTTCTGAATAGAAATCCACAGGGAAGTCTGCTAAGGTACCAGCTTCTCCCTCTTAGGCAGTGAAAACAAGCAGGGAGAAAACTGACAGAAGGATTCCTTGCATTCTCTGAATTCTCTTCTTCTTTTGATGCACACAGAAGAGAAAAGCACAGGAGACAAGAGCCCACTTTCCCCTCAGACTCAGTGCTAACGTATCCTGCTCCCATCAGATCAGGAGGGGAAACTTTGATGGGTGTTAGGTGGCCTTTTGTGGTTATTATCCAAGAGAAAACACTAAGAACAGCTCCACCACATCACTGGAACTGGATTCCACCCCATTTGGTGGCATCTTGCCAATGCTAATAATTTAGGAGGGTGGTTAAGTGCTTTTGAAACTAAAAGGCAGCTTTCAACACTGGTCCTAGACCAGCCAGCTCTGGGGAAAGCAGTCAGTCTGAGCCCTGTCTCAGCCTGGAGCCAGAAAGCCATACCTGATGTAGTGAAGCTCTCTTGGGGTACACAACTACATGCCAGCTGCTTGTGAGCTAGGGAAATGCCACCACCAGCATTAAGGATGAGACTCACTGGGCAAAGCACATGTGTGCTGAGCAATGGGAAACCAGCAAGACAGATGAGAGAGGTCTGAGCATGGGCTTGAGACTGCTCACAGAGGACACAGCCTGCTTGCCTTCCTTCTCCTGTCCCACCACATACTGGAATCCTCAAGAGGAGGAGGTGTGGTGCCCTGCAATGTTAGAGATGGGATCTCAAAGCACACAGCCGAGCCTAACTCTGACCCTGAGGTTCCACATTCCCCAGGGAGGTGCGTAACGTTCCTGCCTGCAGGAAGAACCAGGTTGGAGATGCACCCCAGCACTTTGCAGAGGGCATTCTTCAGTCCCTACGTGGGAGGTGGGTTTCGGTCTGCTTAGCCTAGAGCCCATGTCAGCCTACATACTGGAGTCCTCAGTGCTGTAGCTGGAGCATTCCTCAGGCTTTAAGGAATGCAGTGCAACACAACTGTGATCCAGGCAGGCATGATCATCACCAGTGTCATTTTCAGCATAGTAGAAGGCAGTCACAGTGTTCTTCTACACAAACATAACAATAACACAGGGGTTTTCAGCTTGATATTGTCAAAGCCTTTTTGGCAAAGCTTAAGGCCCACAAGGAAAACCTCACCTCTTGGTTCCACAGGCACAAAGGAGGCGTGAAGACCACTGAAGCCATCCAGGCCCAAGCAAAGCAAGATGCCTGGACAGGGCAGCTGCATGCACATCTCTAACAGTAACAACACATGGTAGACATCTGGATCACTACAGTGGTGAACCTCTGGATCTACCAGCCTGTGCCCCTTGAGAGGCAGGGCGAACAGCAGTACCTACACGTTAAATATTACATTTCAGTGGGCATAAGGACAGTAAAAAGGGTTTTCCTCAGTTTTTCCAAAGCCACCCTAACCAACAACTTTCAGTCAGTGGAGCAGGAAGAGAAGGATTTCAAGCTGACTGCTCATTAGCCATGTACAGAAGCACAGGCATCTAGTGGGAGCTCCAGCATCCTCCAGAGGCTTGATTTTCATCTCGTTTACCCCACTCTCTACTCAAAGCCCTGCTGTAACAGCTTCTACAGCCTCTGCTGCTCCAGGAGTCACAGCAGAGTAACAAAGCAGAGAACAAATTCACTGGCCAACTATTTCACTTTGGGGTAAACTGAGTTTTACTCTAAGCATGATCTTGAGAAGCTACTTCCCTGGCGCATGTTGCTAACAGTGCCTGCGTTATCCTTTAGCCTTGGAGGGGGAACAAACCTAGCCCCAAGACAGGAGGAAGGAACTAAATGCAGAAAGGAAATTAAGCTACTTAAATGTTCTTGTTCTTGGCAGTAAATGCATGAAGGAAAGATGGTAATCATTGAGTTCATTGCCATAAACAAGCCATGTTTTAGTAGTCTCGCTTTCAGTAATTATTTCCAGGAGATAGAAAGTAGCCATCTGAAACTGCAATCCCCCCTTGTGCACAAAATCCAGGTGGCACAAAGATGGCACTGCCAAATCCCCTTCCAAATGCAGTATTATGAAAATGAACAATTACCTGGTAGGACTTACTAGGATCCCCCAAATTACCCATTTGCTAGTGTAAACTATCCTTGTTTTTCCTGTGTGGACCTATTTCAGGAAGCAAAAAACCCCAGTTGTGGATTCATTCTGAATCTTAAAGCCTAGAAGGATACACCTGGTTTCAAGTGTTATTGTCAGCATTGTGCATGGCCCCGCAATGCACACATCCAGCATGCAAGGGTTAAACAGTCTTGAGAAATACCCGCTCATGGCTCTATCACCATGTTTGTGATGTGCAAAGGAGACAACCTCGTCATACAGCTTGTGTCCTTCATCCTCAGACAATCCTGTCACTAAGGCTAGTCTTCAAGACAGATCGATGGAGGGCCAGGAGGGGATTATCTTTGTGATACACTTTAGGCAATGGCTAAAGCACATTTTTCCAGCAACAACAGCTATCGCAGGGAATGAACTGACTGCTTCTAATGCTTCCAATCATTCCCCCAAAACAAAAAAGGCAAAATCAGATAAAAATGGTCATCATTTCAGGCTGAAATAGGAGTGATTGTTACTTTCCCAGAAGAAATGCCTGGCACATTGCATTTTATTTGCTGCCAGTGTCATCTTTCAAAGGACGCAATCAAGTCCAATTCAGCCCTTCTGTAAACATGGAACTGCACTGAACAGATCAGATAAACTTTGTACTGGACGCGATTCAAAGAGCAAACTTGGTGTAATAATTTGTTCTGCCTTAAAAAAAAGAGCCCCAAACCAAAAGAGCTTTATTTTCTGTTCCAAAGGGCAAGTTGCAGCACCATCTCTACTGCATACCTTCCCTCCTCCCTTTGCACTGCTCCAGCCCCTCTTTGAAGAGGGTTTGTGTTTCTTTCTTGCACTAGTGATTTTAGGTTTTGCAGTTCCCAGTTAGGAGAAAACCAGGAATACCAAAACCCAACCCTGTGCTCAGGTGGTATCAACAAGAGAAGTGAACACTGAGTTAGAGAAAGCTAAAGAAGAGTATTTTTACCATCTTTAATTCTCCTTTACGCAGACCTCAAACAACCTGTGTTTTCCTCCACCCAGTCTGCCAGATGATGACTTTGATGCAGGCATGAACATCCCCTCAGGCAGTCTTTTATTCCCCTTTTCTTATGGTGTATATGCAAGAAGCAACACGATAGAACACAACTCGGCTCGCAGTTTCTTCTGTACATTGCGTTCCCAAGTTTCCAACTTAAGAGGAATTGGTCTTGGGAGTTACAAAAATACCTGAAGTGCCAAGGGGCTGTTTGCAGTACAAAGTGAAGTGCTGGAGGATGTGGCTGCGCCTCTGCTGAGCAACCAAAACACCATCAAAGCTTCCTCATGATAAGAGAGATGAAACACCAAAGGCATCTACAACTCTGATCAAACACAGAAACCAAAGCATGGAATACCATATAGGCTTTGCACGCACCAAGGTTTTAAGCCATGCAAGTGAAACCTGCAAGTCTTCATGTGAAGACCACTCATTGCTGTGCAGCTCCTGAGTCACCAGAACTCTTCCAAAGGTTCACCCAGCAGCTAAGGAGTCTGCCTTCATTACAAAGGGACAGTCTGTGCTGATGTTGTATGCAGCTACCAGCTAGCTGCCTTAACACACTAGTGCCTAAGGTGCTGCCAGCCACCTTCTTTCTTCCACCAAGCAGCTGCTCACTACAGCTACCGCAGCACAAAAGCATCCCTGTATCAATTCTGCTTCCCAATTAGAAGCCAAGCTAAGCAACTGCACCTTGCAAGCAAGGTTGTTGTATTTTTAACTACTGAAAACACAATGATCAAAAGCAGACAGGAGCAGCATTCACCTCTTTGAAGTACTACCTAATTCACAACTGTACGCAAGTTCAGCCCATACGTAACTATGCTGAAAGCCTTTTAATTCACAAATTTGGCCATTTAAACAGCTCTACCAGAGGCATGTGCTCACTGGTTCCTGAAAGGAACGGTACCTACTCACAGGCCAGATTTTTGCTGGACCTGCAGACATAACCCTTTAAGATCTGACAGCAGCTTCTTCCTCAAGCAGACCCTGCATCATCCCGCAGTTCTTCCCCCAAGGTATAGTTATTTCTATTGCAGATAAGAGATATGAGAAAGGACGCAAAACCAACTGTTTTCTACTCTAAGCAACCTTTGCTTCTAATTTAAAGCAGACCTCTAAACTGAGGGAAAGTTGATTTTAAGCGTGATTATTTGAACAGCTTACCTGTGCAGCAAGTTACCTGTTAATGATCCTGGTCATTCTTTGGGTCTTGTCCAGAAGATTCCACTTAGTCTCCAGTTCAGGCGGTGGCACTGCTATCAGCCGAGCAGAGCAGAAGCAAGCATCAAACTCTGGATCCCTGAGTAGAACAGCTGGACTCACTAACTAGCAGCAGTTAAAATCCACTTGGTTTCTTCTTCCAGCATTTGCTCACCTGAGAACTTGACAAACTGACCCCATTTACTGGGATTTATATTGGAGACAGGCTTTTTGTTCAAATAGTTTTCTAGTCTAATACAAGCAACTGCTGTGTCACATCAGAAGAAACGGTGACATTACCATTACTCAGCTCCAGAGCCTGCCGGTTTTCTGCTCACCTTCCAGATACACATAGAACGAGAGCAGTTGGCAGCATACACCAGGTTTCAAACTGGTTTTCCTTCAGAGAGCAGAGAAAAGGTTATCCTCCACAGCTAAAAACCCGCACACAGGTTCAGCAGTATCTCCTAAGAGGCAAACACCAAGCCCCATGCAATTCAGGAATGATTCTGTTTGAACAGCTAATCACAGGTTTGTGGCAACAGCGAAACTCAGTATAAAGGGCATGCATAAATTTGTTGCAATACATGTGTCTAGTTATGGCAGTCTCATACACTTCATACAAGTTATCTACTTTGTGCATATATATGCACATTCATACACATGTGCCCTTGTCCAGCATTGCTAAAGGGCAGAGAGGCTGAAAAGAACATGTATTAAATCACCCCCTAGAGAAGCAGCATGATGAAATTATGCTCGCTCTTGCACCCACGTCCCCTCTAAGGGGATATGATTCCTGGTCTGGGGAAACACTCTCTGGGGCAGGGAAGGGAGAGAAAGTACCACTGCTACTGCAAACAATTTAACCATGAACATTTTCACACACTGGCCAGCTTATGCTGTTCACATTTCACTTATGCTACACAGATATATATTCTGTAGAAGTTAGTGGCAGACTCCCTGTCCACAGCACATTTCAGACCCATTACTATAACCATTGGCTAGCTATTTATGTGAGTCACTGTTAGTCTAGTCTGGCTTGTAAACACTTCCCCCAAGGTCTGAGACAACATGTAGGCACAACAGTGATTACACTCTGAACTGCCAACCCTACCTTTAGAGGTTCCAAAAAGTAAAGTAAAAGCCACAGTAAACCAAAATCTATCAGTTACCAGTGTCTGCAAACACCCAGTACTTCCACATTCTCCAGACAGGCAAGCTGAAAGTAACCAAAAAGGAAGGTCTCCATTATCTGATCAGGTTACAAGCATCCAACATTAGCCCACCCTCTGGGAATCATGATCAATATCTTATTTCCTGATCAGGTGTTACCATTGAGCTTCATCACCTATATTAAAGCAGTAGAAGCTGCACAAAAATTGGACTTGGGTTTCAAGACACAGCTAGATCGCTGCACTGGCACGCTTCTATCCCAGCGTGCTCGGGCTGAGATGCAACTGTGCATGCATGAGAACACTATCAGTTTCCTGACTTTGCACTACTACTTCCACAGAAGTTCTCAGCACATCCTTAAAATAGACATGTTGTCCACGAGTGCATCAAGATGTGGAACCTCAAAAAACAACCTTCACTGACACCATTATGCATCAGGAAAGTAACTGAGCTCCACTGATGTTAATTGACTCACAATGTGATCATCACGTATCAAAACAGTCAGCAGTACAGAACATGCAGAAAAGATGATTCAGTCAAGTTGTACTTTTATTTTCAGGATTAAAAACCCCAATGATATGAGGCAGAGTAAAGCAGAAAGAAACAGATGTCAACCCCAAAGTTTATCTGCAGTTCAGATGCGGCATCCTCATTGCACAAAACTGAATTGGACAGATGGGTGAAGCACAAAACCACCACAACAAATTGAGAACTGGTAGCTCTCCTCCAACTGGCTCCCTCTGCCCCCTTACACAGTATAAATAACACAAATAAAATCCAGCTGCAAAATACATGACATGGGAAAAAGTCCAAGAACCATCAATTAATTTTATATAGGATGAGATTAAGAATATGCTGCAGTTCAGGTTAAGTGCGATACAGAAGTTATCACAGTTCTAACAAAGGTAAGGGAAGTACTGTTTCAGTGAACAAAACATCATACATATTCAGGAATATAAAATATAATCAGATTCAAGCAAACGCTTCTGAAGCTGACATTCCAGTCCCTACAATTCAAAGTTAAAGCTTGTTTACATGATAAGACTTGTAGAGAAATAAATACACTTACAGAAGTACACGCACTTCAAGACAGACATACTGAATTCGCAGGGCTGATTCTGATCTTTTTAATACTGATTTTACAACGTAAACCAAACAGCTAATAGGGTTCTCATTGAAAGGTATGACTAAGTAAATCACTAGACTCTCACTACAGCCAGCCCAACGTACATGTCCTTAGCATAAAATGTATTTGCTCTTCAGCATACGCTCTGGCTCTTCTACCCATCTGTTGAGTCAAAAAACAAGCCTGGAATAAGAATTTGTCAGACAAAAGGAAAAAAAGCCTCCTTTTCACTGCTTGTAAGGACTACATCTTGACTGATCTCATTTTGAATGGCGTATAGGGTCACTTCCGTTCCTCACATTACACAGTTTCTCTGTGCTTAAGCAACGACTGAAAGCCTACCTGAAGTTTTGCCCCTAAACAGTGGTCCTTCTAACCAAAGAATTTATATATTAGGGATTGGTAATGATACGCTCAACTCTACATGAAAGTTTTACTAAAACTGCATGGGGACTTGGTATCAAGTAGTATATATTCAAGTAAATCTCACATGCTCTGTCAGACTTCTAAGGGTAGCCCAACTTGAAATCAAAATGGCAACAATCCTCTACCTACAGAAGTCCTAAACCCTGTCTGCTAGCTGATACAGCAATGAATTCTGACACTGAGACAGGTACACAAAGAAAACATTTCCAAAGGCTAAGTCAGATGAGAACAACAGATAAGCATCTTGGCAGATGCACTGCATCTGTCTGAGCCAAACTCCCTGCTCAGAAGTGCTTCTCCAGCTTTACAGCACAGGTGCTTTCTGAACTCCAACGTATTAACTCAGTACCAACATGGAAAACAGCACTTGTTAGGAGCAAAGATACCATTTTCCCATTATTCCTTTCTTCTCCAAAGAAGCCTGTTGAGGAGAATAAGGGCCTTTTTGCACTCAGCAATGCTGCTCTGAAGATTCCAAGCCTGATACCTCTCACTGACCTGGAAACTTGCCTTGCCAGCGTTGTCTTCAGCGGGATCCTCACTACTACAGCACACATGTTGGCTTCCCTTCAGTTCCTGAGATAAAACTAGACAGCAGGAAACTGTCCTTTGTTCTCAGAATACCAGCTCCACAGTTGTTAAATACGTTAGGACAGCAGTTCCCAAGTAAGGAGCTGAGAGATTGTGAGTCTGCAACAATCTAGTACTAATTCCTCTTGGTTTTCCCCTACAAGCACACAATAAGATACTAAAAACTCACACATGCTTTCCAACAGTCTTCTCTGCACTGCTTCCCATCATGGATATAATACAGAGGTCTACTGCACCTCAAGTATGCCCTTGAACTGTACATGGCAGGAATTAGCACCAGAACAAGCATACCACCAACGGATGCTGAATATAAATCCATATTCAGCAATTGCACATTAGAGAGAAACAACAGTCAAACAATGCATAAGTAACCTGAATTCTGTAATAATAAACTATACAAGTAATTATTCAAGAACAAGCAATTCAAGTAAGAACTTAGTCTCAAGTAGCTACTAGTTTCCTAGCTTTTCTTCTCACAGCACCTGCGGACTGATCAAGTCCTCAGAACAATTCTTCTGGGCCATTTTTCCACCTAGAGTGTTTAACATTAAACTGTACTGCTTTAGGAATATACAAGCAAGACTAAAACACCATATTCAATAGATGCAGGTCTACATCAACAACAAGGAACCTCCAGCCTCCTCCTGCATTCATGCCAATCTTAATTTTCCTCAAGTTCACACACGCATGGCATTGCGGGTTGTTAGTTGCTTTATGCTTGACTCTGTTACAGCCCACTCTGAGGCCAGACTCCAAGGCAGTATCTCCGTGCAAGCTGCAGCCACTTCCACTCACCTGCCAGACCTGCTCCAATCTGCTGCCCAAAACCTAGCTAAACACTGCCACACCTTCAATGTGGGCACTGGATGCAAACTAATGCCCTGCTTCCTTGATCCTCCCTTCCTGCCCAGCTCACCTTTTATGTTTATAATAGCAGAAAACAGAGTCCACAGCCCAAAGTCCAATTCTAGACGAGCTCCATTGTGCTAAGTGTGAGCACCACAAATATCCAGATTCCCTATGTCACAGATAAGCTTATTATACAGGTAGCTTTGTTACAGGCTATAAAGCGTAACAGAAGAAAGGTAGTTCATACTGCTTAGGATGGTTTAGGACTACCCTAAAACCTATTATAAACAAGAACATTAATGTTGCCCAGAGTTGTGCCAGGATATAGCGTGCGGATGGCAATTGTGCTTGCCAATTGCTCAAGTCACTGCTGAGGCTGTCAGGTTGCTCACAGACCTAACACCATAACTGCTCTGAAATGACACACAAGCTTCTTCAGAGAGGACAAGCTTACTGAAATGTGTTGGGCTTGGAATTCTTTTCTCCTCACTTAATACTAAGGCTATTTACCATTTCTTGTCCTTCTGCTAACCCTCTAACACCTAGCATGCCTTGGGCCTAATACAAGAGGCAAGAACTAACAGCAAACACATGAGAAACTTCTGAGTTTGCACTTAAAAATATCTAGCCAAAGCCCTGAGTTACAACCATCACGTCTCTATTCAGATAAATACAACAGAAGATCTAACACCACTGTCATCACTGTGCACGCACAATATAAATATCGGTTAAGCCTGATAAATCTCTTTTGAGGTAGATATATACAGTACAAAATAAGTTAAAGGTTGAATACAAACATCATACTCACTTCACCTCCTTGCCTTGTCCTCCAGCTCTGCAGGAAACCTTGCAAACACATTATTTCTGCCTTATCAGCATTCAAGCCACGTTTTCCCAAGTTCTAAGGGCTAAGACAACTTGCAGCTAAAAGACCACTGAAACCAAACCCATACATTTAACACCATCACAGAGTTTCAGTTAGGACCATGAGAAAAACAGGTGAACACTAAATTCATCTAAGGAAAATCCAGCTATTTTAAATAATTTTGCAAGCAAACCAGTGCTGTTCAAAACAGGTTCCAACACTTTGATCCATGAGAGAAAAGCAACAAACCCAAACCTTCTGCTGGGGTTTTCAAAGGCAGTTTTAAACTGGAAGTTTGAGCTTCAGTTCCCAAAACCTCATTTTCATTACTTGCCCCCTGTCACTGAAACAGAAGACAGGAGAAAGACTGCTTGAGAGACAGACACTCCCTCCCAACTCCTTTAGTAAAAGGATTCAGTTTAAAGAATTCATGGAACTCTAATGAAAACCATGCAACAAACAGATAAATCAGATTACAGTCTGCTCAGAACTCATGGTTCACATGGGAGGTTGGAGAACTTGTAGACAATCTTATCCTGAGATCAGGGTTTGTGACAAGCAGGGAGGTACTGGGTTTTTTCTGTGTTGTCAGACCATGATGGCAGATACAACAGCAAAATAAATCTGGAGATACACTCTTCCTTTGAAGCAAACACCTATAAAGACAATCCATCCCATTGCAGATTAATACAAATTCATAATCACTCAGTAATTAATGCACCAACAACTGCTTTAGGAAGGTGACTGAGCAGAGAAGCATCTGCTCATCAGTCACTTGTGTGTTTGTTGTTTTCTTTTAAACCCAAGATAAATCAGACGGTAGGACTGCTATTAGCTAGTCAATTAAACGCTGATAAGTACAACACATGACCACACAGGCTCAAGCACACAGTCATGTTTCGTTGTGACTCATCACAAAACGATTATGACTACAAAAGAAGCAGCACTGATGCCTGCCTGTGCTTGCGTGACTATTACTTTGTCACAAGTGGCTACAGGTTGGGAAGATTTCTCCCCCATGGCTGTAGCTCTAATGACAAGCACAACTTTTGGGATCCCTTTCAGAATTCACTGTCCCATTGCAAGTCACAGAGATAAATACTAGGAGTTTTGAGCAGTCCCTGTCAGCACCAATTCTGTGCATACCAAGCGAACTCCCACTTAGCCCATCTCCTTCTAGAGGAAGGTTGTCTGGGCAAGAGACTTCCCCCAGTGAAAACTCGATGGATAGCAGAATACAAATCAAATGACCAGCAAGCAAACGAGAAAGGTTGAGCTGTAGTTCCTCAAATGTTTCAACAGGAATTCAGACTTGACAGTTATAATCCTCAAAAAGTGAGGACTGAAATGTTCTTCACAATAATGCCAAAATAAACACACTTAAACATAGTTGCAATAAATACCATTAAAGTATTGGAAAAAAATGAAGAGGTCCAGAAGGATTTAGATCCTGTAGAGGCAGAGCATGCCAAAGCCTTTGCCTCTCAGGCCCAACAGACAGGGTATTCACACAGTATAACAGCTTCCCCCTGAACAATGGCAATGCTGTTCCTTCAAGCAAGTCAAGAGGTAGCATCTAAAACAGTGTAATAAATACAGCAGCAACCTCCAGCTGAGCCCAGCTATGCCTGAGGTGGCCCAGCTAATATTGTGTTGGCGAGGCTGGTCACACCACTGCTAAATCAGCAGCAATCCTTGGTTGAGCCCTGGCCTGGAGAAATGAGGATGCACAAACCAGGGCACAGCGAGTCCAGCCACCATGGCAACATGCACCAGCATCCGTTACATCTGCCCCAGACGCCAGCCTCTTGTTGGCAGGCAGATACCGCAGCAGATGTGGGAGCAGCTCAAACACATAGCCACAGACACAGAACCAGAGCAGCACTCGGACAGCAATTCCTGTTCCGCTCAGACCCACACATTGGTGGGAGAAGGGAGTCTGCTGTACTTGATGCTCAACTGTGTTTCCTCTAGAAAACTTGCTTCACATAAAGAGATCTTACAACCGGTGTCATTTAATAGATATGACTTTAGCGTAGTTTGAAGATGTCCACTGAGGAGCACAACTGGGATGCAGCAATCAGGATTTAGTTGCAGATTCATCCTCTTCTAAAAGGAGGTCGTTTAGTGCAATAACTGTAGCAGCAAAGTCAACCAGCTCCACAAAGTCCGATGTAATTATGTTAACGCCCTTTACACCCGGCTTCTGTGCTTTCACCCAATTCAAAATCATGGGCAGGTTCCTAAAAAAATTGAAATAGAGGAAATAGAACATTTTAAAAGAGACTCTTCCCTATACACATTCTGCTTCTTTCAAATACAACATCTCACATTGGTGATCAGGTCCTGGACTGCCACCCAAAATGCAATTACCTGATGTAAAGAGTTCTTAACACAGCATGCGATCATTAGGTACCAAATAGAAGTATTAGTCTTCAATCAATCCAAACTATCATGCAATCAAATAACACCTGTGAACTCTACAGGCACTGAGCAGACTGTGCTTCAGGATTTAATGTTGCACCACCATTCCCACCATCCTGGTTTCTGTCTACCCATGTAGATGTTGAATCAAAAGCTTAATTTCACAGCAGACTTGAGTGTAGCACAAAGCAAGGCTACACCTGCCCAAGATGTGGGCAGGAAAGGACTGCTGCCTTAGGGTGGGCAGGAAAGAAGTTATCAGGGGCAGCATGCTGCATTTCTACCAAACCCCTTTCAACCTCCAGACTCACACAGGGCAACTAAATCAGGGAAATCAAACCAGAATCAAGCCTTCAGCTCTACAGGGGTTGAACATCCCACCATACATAACTAACCAGAGAAAGGTGAGCTCTATCTGAAATTGGATTAAATGGAGTCGAAATTCCTCCCCACAGTAGAATTTCTAAGTAATTTCTTGGACAGACTGCAAGTCAGGAGTCTGTACAAGCTTTTTTTTCTTTTGCACTTTAACAGGCAGACACCAGGGTTTTCAGCATAGAGACAAGCAACTAAATATATTAGATTTAAATTAGTGCCATAACACACATAACTTTATAATAAGGCAGTAGGCAAATGAATTAGCTAAAGGGATGAGGCAGAACAAAACCCAAAACAACCCTAAAAACGCCCCACAGCTCTTGTTCTAGGAATACAAGAGATAACTTGAGTCAAGGCATAATTACTGCCCCTGTCAAGGGACACACCAGACTTGAGCCAGCTAAGCGTGAACATTACACATTTCTCCTTTAGGAAGGGCTCAAGAACACCTAAATATTCATATTCCAGGCAAGATTTCCATATGAGAAGGCAGACATCTACACAGCACTGCAAAGACAGATTTACACCTACAAATCAACCAGCATGTATAAATGGATACAAGCCATCATGCTAAACTGCAACATCTATTTTAAATCTTTACAGTTCACTTTCCACTAACTGGTAACGATGGAGCTGAGGGGAAGGGATGAAGCAAAGGCAGCCTTTCAGCTTATCAGTGGTCTGCAGCCCAGATCCACACTAGGAGTCACTTAAAACTGCTCATGAAACCAGATGATCCTTTACTAGTATAGGATAAAAATTGAGTACCATCTTTCCTCTAACCACGAGGCAAGTCTATTTACTGCACAGTATGTAGTTATGAGCTATATACCTGCTTTCTGCTCAGTATCCCCATCGAGCACATTTGCATCTATGCAACTTGTGAGAGCAAAACCCAGTCTCAAAGGATCTGAGCACCATCTAGCGTCCAGTGCTGACCGCAGAAGCGCAAGCCAGCCTGGAGACAACATATTTTGCCAAACATCATTTGGATTTAATTATCTTTTGCTAGATTAATGTCTGTAAACAGGAAAGAAAGTGAAAACTCCATTATTTATACTTCACCTGGAAATTACTTCACTTCTGTGACTGTAAAAGCACAACACTTGTTATTTTTAGAAAGGATTTTAAAGAAACTACCTTGTATTGACTTTGGCATCAGAACAGTAATACTGTAATTACTTCTAAAGTGTCCAACGATTCTCCCAAACAGAACATGAACTGGATGCTTGTTTATCTCACTGCTTAGTATTAAGCTCAGCTGCTGATCAAATTAGACCTTTACAAGTGTAATTTAGAACTTAATATCATTATGGCACAATAAACAGTGACATCAAACCAGGCAGTATTACACAGTGAGGCAGAAGACCAGATCCCAGCAGGACTTTTCAATTCTGGGAATTTTTAGCCAACAAGCTACACACTGATAACACAAAATAAGGTCAACATGCAACCTACACTGGTCGTGTCGTTAACAGCATTAAAAATCACTGCCACTCTGTGCTAGTCAGAACAAAACCCTCTAATGATCTCACAGGCAAATTAATTGTACAACAGTCAGTGGTACAAAAAAGTCAAGACTGTTAACCTAATATTTGGTAAAAAAAGCCAAGATAAAATAGCCCCCATCTTTGGCCATTACTGAAGTCACTGACAGACTGGTACAGACAAATGCAAAACTGAGCCCACACATAGGCATTCTTCCTCTAAGGCACAAGGCTCTCCCCCCTGCCCCAAATCAAGTTCATAGAACTTGGAATGAGTTAGTGGTTTGAAACAACAGGTCCAGCCCATGTTTTATGAAATCATATCACATTCACATAGAGCTCCAATTACCAGGAAGCACAGCTACATATACACACAGACCCTGTTAATTATTTTCAATAACTATTTTTAATTACTGGAAACATCTCTCTCTAGCAATAATGAAGCAAAACTGCATGCTTTCATCAAGTCTCACTTCTATATAGACATTTCATAGTATCTGTCCCATTCAGGGCCTCTTTTAAGAGGAAACAGAAGTAAAGAACTGAGACAGCAAGACAAGTCCTTACCTATGAACAAGCGTATTCTTCAGACCACGAATTAGATTCCGTGCAATAGTTCTCACTCGAGGTGTGAGGATTGCTTGAGAAACATGAAAAGTCCCGTAACGACTTCGTTCCTCTAGAGTGGTCTCCAGGAACTGTAACAGTTTGTGCACATTGGTTGTATTAGCCCATGGCGCCGGCATTTTATTCCCTGGCCACAGGAAGGGGTATTCCTGACACAAAGGGTAGTGGTAGAATATAAGAACCTAACAGAACAAAGAAAAAGAAGAAATGAACAAAACTTCACAACTACATTATTTATATCAAACCATCATGTTGCATTGGTTTATGCTTATCAAGTACTGCAGTGAATAAAGGACCAAGCATAAAGCTGGTACTGAATTACAAGTGTCAGTAGGTTTGCTGCGCTATTGCCAAGAAAGAAAACAGATCAGTATGGTTAGCTGTGAAGACAACATTGCTTCAGGCTTTATGGGTCATCAGTTTAAGATGAAACAGTTGCCAAGAATATACTGAAATGTCATTCAAAGAATTCAGCTTAAAAGCTTTTTGGAGCACTGTCATAGACTATTACATGCATACTGGAAGTTAAGGATTTTTAGCAGTCTTGCCATTTTCTGTCTAACTACTATTAAGTGGTTTAAGAGCACCAGGCTGACTGGCCTAACAGCATTCCACTCACTTGCTGCATGAGATGCCAAAGTCAAGTCTTACTGCCAGCAAATTCTTCTGTAAATCAAAAGTATTTTATGCTTTGTAAGGTGGTGCCCTTTAAGAAGATAACTTCAGGATGCAACACCTTTCATTAACACCCTGTCCTGGTTTCAGCTGCACCAGTTACTTGTTTTCCCCAGTAGCTGGTTCACTGCTGTGTTTTGGCTTCAGTCTGAGAACAATGCTGATAACACATGTATATTTTAGTTGTTGCTCAGTAGCACTTAGCCTGATCAAGGATCTGTCTCTTATGCTCCTCAAGTGAGGAGGGGCACAAGAAGCTAAGAAGGCACAGAGACAGGACACCTGACCCAAACTAGCCAAAGGGGTATTCCATGCCACAGCACATCATGCCCAGTATATAAACTGGGAGGAGTTACCCAGAAGCCATCTATCACTGCTCAAATCAGGCTGGGTGGTGAGCAATTGTATCATGCATCACTTGTGTCTTCTGAGCTTGCATTTCTTCTCTTCTTGTTGCCTGTTATCATTATTGCTATTGTTGGTATTCTTGCCATTACCACAGTATTTTACTTATAATTATTAAACTATTCTTATCTCAGTGTATGGGGGCTACCCATAGGTTGAGATATCAATTCTATCACTTATCCACATCCCACTTGGGGGGCGCAGGGCAGCAATGACAACACATGGGTGAGCAAACAGCCGTATGGTGCTGAGTTACTGTCTGGGTCTAAACCACAACACACCCAAACTCAAGATGATCAATTTTGGACCCTAGGACTGACAGCATCAGTTGAGATAAATTCCTCAAAGTTTCATATATTTTTACAGTTTAAGACCTACCTGCCATTGCTGAAACCCTGTTCTCAATTTGTATGTATGCATGGGAGCCATTACCACAGAGAAGAGGTGCTTAACTCTGCTGCTACTGATATGGATGGCTGCAAAGGAGCCAAGAAATTCTGTACCATATCTTAGCCACATCAAAGCTTCTATGCTTTACACTGGCCTAAAAAGGTGAGAGTTTATTAAATCCTCATCAACACAAGTCAGCACTTGTCCAGAAGACAAAGCCTTAAGAAGCACAAGACTCAAGGATGCTACCATTTAATTAACATGCTTGGAAGACAGACCCTGGATGGAGGGCCTACACAGCCATGTGTAAGTGAAGGGAAACATGCACACTACATGAGGCCCTAGCAGTCTTCAAATACAACTGTCAGCAGCCTCCCTGCTCCAGTACCTCTGAGTGAGAATGACACCCATCTTCTTTATTTAAATCTTACCCTTTTAGGTTTGAAAAAAGGTTACACAGCCTCTTCCTACCTGGTATTTCTTCTCCCACATGTATTGTAAAGTCACATATTCTACACATTCAACAGAACAAAGTTTGGATCCAAATGCTGAGCGGATCCTGTTGATTAAGAAGAAGTGATGGCTGTCATCCATGGCGTAGAAGTGATTGAAATCTAAGAAGATTACTTCCGTGGGGTGCTGCTCAAGAAAGGTGTTAATTTCCTTCAGCCCATCCCGTACTTTAATGCCAAACAATCCATGTATGAAGTAAATCTCTTGTCCTGTTTCCCCAGGTTTGGAAGATACCCGAAGATCAAAGTAGCGGATCCCACTTTCCAACTGCTCTTTGAAAGTCAGATTTTGAGTCACTGACCATTTCTTCATGATCTTTTTAACCAAAGAAAGTCTGGCCAGACGTTTGATGGCTGTGGCTTGGTCTGGTCCCACAGGAGACTTCTCATCAACCCAGTAGCTAAAGGAATCATGTGATCCTAGGGGAAAAAAAAGCCCAAGAATAGTTAATTATACAAAACTGACTCACCAAACACATACACATCCATGTTCCCAGTGAAGTGATAAGCCCCACCTGCACGGCAGGATCACAGAGTTAAGCTCAAGCGCAAGTCTTTCAGATTGCCCTTTACACCTTAATTTTCCCTAACTGCACAACAAGAGCTATGTTTAATGTTCTCAGCACGCATGGTTCTCTTGCATGAGCTCCCAATTTCAGTGCACTCTGAAAATCATGATCATAAGACAAACATCAGCGGCAAAGGGAAATTTCCTTCTAACCTCCCTTTCTTCACAAATTACCAATCTATCCCCAAAGCATTCCCAGAGCCTGGTGCATCACTAGTTTGAGATACGACTCCAGCTTTAGTATCAGAATCAGCGGCTTTATTCTCATTCTACCTGCTAAATCCAATCATGACCTAACACACCAAAGCTCTTGCAACAGGTATCTTCATTCGTGCGACGGACAGAGGGATCTATCTGTACATGCCCATCTTACCAGTACATCTCACTAAAGCCCCATGATGGTAAATAAAGGATTAATAGTTTGAACAGAGAGCAACAACTGGATGAACTTAGAGGTGGAACACTCTCACCATGTGGTTAGATACCAAGCTCATATTAAACAAGTTCATGAATGTGTCTTTTCCTGACGGTGCCTGTGAGTGACTACAGGTACAGTGAATATGAAATTCAGCAAAAGAGATCACCAACCATCAAAATCACCAGTCCCTGCCTAAATAATGAGTGTCTGAGCAAGCTCCTCTAACACAAACTGTAAGTTTGGCAGAGAAACTGCACCTTACAGTTCTCTGCAACAGTAAGCACACAAAATTTGTGCTTACTAAAAAACCCTCCAACTGAAAACACAGTAGTGAAAGGAAACAAAACTCATTCAAAATAACAGCTTCAGAGTCAATGAAATAGCCCTTATCCCTAGGTTATCCAAGTCAATAACAGAACAAAGAGTAATAATAGGGCAGTTTATCTCAGTTTATCTCTGTACTAGAGCAGCATAAAGCAAAGATGGGCAGAAACTGATCTACCACAGACTGAGGCTTACCAGGGATTTCTAACCATTTAGATCAGGCACCAACATTCTGGCCAAGAAGCTGCAACCACTTCAGACACGATTTCCCTGTGAAGCCCTAGCTGTAAAGGAGCTCTAACAGCCCTGCCTCCCTGTTTTCTTCAGGGCAGCAGGTGAAGGATTCCCTAGTGAGCCAAACCCCACCTGATAGCTGCACACCCACGTCAAGTGCAGGGAAAGCATCTTCATCTCCAGACACCATTAAGGAGCTCCTTTTCCAGCTGCCCTGGGGGTAGAGAGAGCAAGCACCATGCTGCCAGGATCTGCATTGCCTTTCCTCATGCCCCAGGGTTCTTGTCCCTCCTTCTTGGACTATACTTTCCTTGAATTTCCTCCTCTAGCTCAGCCTGCAACTCTGCTAAAAAAAAAAACAAGCCCTCATCTGTAATTTCCAGTTTTGAGACAACATTTGAGGTGCCCACAGCCACCTTCACTCAAGCCTTCTATTTATGTACCAGTGCTCACTAGAAGACTGATCCATTTCCTGTGAGGCAAGGTCAGAGCTATAAGCAAGATTATGATCTCAACTGGATTACCTTGTCAGGATTCTTTAATCCCAATGAAAGAACAGTCTGCAGAAACATCAGTTCACGACAACCTAAAAATGCACTCTTGGCTCCATTTCTACTAGCTCAAAACTACTGAAAGGGAACCATGAAGGTTAGTTTTCAGGCTTTACAAGTTAATATTCAAACTAATCCAATGAATTCTTCATGAACTCTTCAGTCTATGAAAAGCATGCCTCTTCCATTCAGTCTCCTAAAAACAAGTGGCAAGTAACAAAAAAGCTATTTAAAAAGATGTCAGCTTAAGAAGCTCTTTAGTACCTATCACATTAAACTACATCAAAAAGTAGCTGTCCGTTTTAGAGTGACACCTAATGTTTTTCCCCCACTTCCAAATGTGTAATCCCAAACAAAACACAGGATCAAACACCTAGAAGACGTTTCAGAAGAAGCCACATAAAGCCTGGCTCATACTGCAAGCTGCAACTCAGATACCTGAGGTTCACACACACCCCCGCGCAGCAGAATGAGCCTTGCCATCTCCTCCAGTGTTTGAAAAGTTGACCTCAATCACAAGCGGTTCATCTTCTGCCTCAATGAATCTGCATCAAGAAGTCACAAGGCATTTTGTTTGGGTATGTGTGTGTGTTGCCTTTTTTCCTCTCCAAGTTGTATTCAATGTCTTCCTCTGTTTAAGTCACTGTAGAAAATTGTTTAAGATGCTAGAATAAGGCCATAAGAAACATTATGTTCATTTTAACTATGACTGAACAGCAGCCTCTAGAGATGCCTATAAAAGTCACTTGCCCCATATTATGCTTCCTTAGTGTCATTGATAAGTTCAGCTTATCAATGAATGACAATTTTCTCTGGCATCAATCAGAGTTGTTTAACCAAACCCAAGCCAAGAAGCAGCCTTTTTTCCTGAACCTGATCACATACATTACAGCTGCAAAAGCCTTCCTTTGCCAACTGCCACATAGAAGGATACAAAGAACCAACTTCTTCCACTCAAATTCTATTTCTAGCTCTAAAAAGCAACAAGAAAAAAGCCACAAGCACATCAACTTTTTCGCCACTCACTGCACTCCTTAACAGGGCAGCTGTTATCTCTGTAATTCAACTATATGTGATATGCTTCTATAGTTAGAAAAGATCCTTACAACCCCTGCCCTGTGGCTCTGCTCAAAAGCCTCAGAAACCGAACTTCTCATTGACAATCAAATCAGTATATATACCTAGATATGATTACGTAGAACACAAACAGGAGCATCTAAACAAACAAGCTCTCCTTTTCATGCTTGGTAGAAGACCACCTCCTAAGAAGGCCAGGGGAGCATCATCAATACTGAGGCTGGAAGGAACAGCAGAAATTCAATTAGATTATCAATGGTCATTTACAGAAGGCCAGCCAAAAACCTTGAGAAGTACCTGGGCCCAACCCCGACCCAGAACATTTTTGTTCTGGCAAGCCAAAAGAAGGCAAACTGAAAACCTAAAGCAGTAACACCTGATACTTGTTGAGCTGAGAGGTAAGAGGTGAGGATCTACATCATCCACCAGACCCTTCTTTAATTCAAGATCACTGTGCTGTGTTACCAGCTCAGTCACTGGCTTTCAATATAGCCTGGCTGTGATGTTAAGCTACATGCTAAGATGATTGCATCATGTCAAAATAATCCCTTCACTCTACCCCCTAAATGACACCAAAGGCCCAGCCATACCATAGCTATGGCAAGAGCCAGACTGGTGCAGATAAAGCACGACTGCTTTTTGAAAAGCATAACCTAAACCAACCCAACTCTGTACAATTTAAAATGCAGAGGTTAGAGCCCACACCAGAAGCACAGCACAGACCAGCCCCATTTTGTCTGCAGATCAGTGTTAGAGCCACTAATCACATTTTGAATTCACATCTAACACAAGGATGCGTGAAGACAATCAGATGCTGTGGCATTCTTGTACAGTAACAGCAACAGGGCTGGCAGCTCCTGAACAGAGCAAGCATCACAAAACTCTCATAACAAACAGAAGTCTTCACCACATGTAAGTAATCATTTGAAGCCTGTATTCCCACCACCCAAATGGCATGCATCTCCCTGAACATCACTGACCACTTCTCTAATGGAGCAAAAAAATAAGCTCAAGAAGCCTTGTCAGCAAGACATTTCAGATGATACCTGACATTTTCAACATAAGTAACACCCGATCCCTAAAACTGTTCCCTAAACCTGCTGTGAACTAATGAACCTAGGTATTTATAACCTCTGTCTTACAGACCAGAAATCAAAAGGCAAAGAAAAGCCAAGAAACTTTGTCTTTGCTGTCCTTCAGGCAAACAAAGGCCACAACCCCACTTTGAATCAACCTCTGGAGTGTGTTCTTGCACATGCAGCACACTGAAATTCACTGTACATAAGAACAGACTAGCATTCAGATTGCAAGCTTCACTGAACTACTCCAGTGACATGGAATCACTTGGATACTCAACTCATCCCACAAAAGCAAGCTAAACACAGGAAATAAAGCAATGATGATTTGCCACTTGCTTCCAACAGGCTGAAGATGCGCAGCATGAAGCGGCAAGCACTAAATTTAAGCATGAAAGAGTCCATACAAAGTTCAGGGACTGCTAATCAGCTGGCAGCTCTTAGAAAGCAACAAACACTGCTCTACTATGGTTTTCCTTTCATCTGACAAGGACTGGAAGGCTTCAAGGAAAACAGTCATGTCCCGTCAAATGCCCAGACACTTCACTATCAAAGGCTACGATATTGTTAGAGCAGTATTAAAGAAGCATCTTCCATATGCCAGATTGTTGAGATTATGGCTAGTCCTCTTAAATTTATCCCAGTTGAGTGCAACCGTGGATTAATTTCTATTTATATCTTTAAGCCTCTTTTTATTCTCCTTACACTAATTTCTCAAGTTAATTGTGTGTTAAACAAATCACTTCTTAATTGAATTTGTATGTTAAATAGATAGCATTTCACTGTTCAGGATGACTTTTTTGTCCAAGTCTTAGTGCTAATTATTAAAAGCAGCCTTTTATCATCACATCTACAGCAGAGTCTAACTTCAGTGTGTCTACTCCTCATGCTACTTAGTCACAGATAAGTCAAATTAACCCATGGCATAGCTCAAACAAATGACACTCATCAACAGAATGTTAGTAAGGCTTGAATTTCAACAATTACTAGTTGTATCACTCCGTATTATCTTGTGTTTGCACATCAGTAGTTTCTGCATATACAGTTGCAGTGGAGAGATGGGAATGAACACTATCTCACTAACTCTTACGCCCTTTCAGAAGCTTAAGTTTACCTTTAAGGGATGTTAAAGGTATGACCACATCAAATGCAAAGCACAGATATCTTCCAACACAGAACATAATTTATACACTCCCAATTACCTGAAAACAAGGCAAAACCTGCCTTTATTTTCCCCCCAGACACAAACTTGCATACTAACATGCTGCTTAGCCTGCGAAGAGTCTGGCTAACCAAGAAGCAATGAAACCAACAGACCAGGAGACTGCACTGTCTATGACTTTAACTAGATCAGAATAATTTGATCTTTATATTAATGGAAGGAAAAAAGGCAAGAAAACCTCCTGTGTTATGTTAAACATTCATAAGAAGCAAGGGTCACATACTGTACCAACTGCCTAAAAGCACTGATGGGTCATTTATGGACAATCACCCTAGCTGAAGCTATGCCAAACTTCCTAGAGCAAGCTTTGCTCACTGGACGAAGCACATTCCCCATGTATTACAAAACACCACACATGACATAGCATAGCAAACATTACATAGCCAAGACATCTTAGAAGCACAGTAATCAAGTCCCAAAAACACAGGATGCAAGTGCTAGCAAGTTAAAGCTATCCCACAAGTGCTTTTCTAAACCAAATGTCCTGTGTGTGCCAGAACTGAGAGGAAAACCAGGATAAACAAATGCATCTCTCAAAGCCCAGAAGTCCTCAGGATTCACGTCATTAACAATCCAGATTTCCTAATCAAAAGATTAACATCTTAAAAGCTCTTCACTGATGAAAAGCAAATCCAATAGTTCATATTGTACTGCCCAGCAAAAGGAGGCAAGTTGGAAATAACATTCCTATTGATAATTAATTATCCAAAACTATTCAGATGCTCATATTTTATTAGAGCCCTAAAACAATCCTTTAGATATTCTTAATGCAGTCACAGTAGGGAAGACAAAGCCTAGTACAGACCAAATCCTCTTAGGAAAACTTATTCTCCTTATCAAAGAATTACCCTGATTTCCCCCATGGCCCCTTTCAGGGTTGGAGGTGGAATGGGGGGCAAGAAAAGGGGTACAAAGTGAAAGGGTGAAAAAAGACTGCTTAAAACATCCTCAGACAATATCAAATGGTAGTTTGCTTTTCCTTCCAGCCAGAAGAAATCCATTTGGCACTGGATGGATGCAATGCCATTAAGGTGGTTTTGTGATTTAACAGTGACTTCCCATTTATCAGAACCTCAGCTATCCACACTGGGAAAGCGCTAAGTGGCAGTACAGTTCTATTACTTCAAAGCCTGCATGGATCTACCTGTTCTAAGAGAAAAAACACCCTGCAGTTTGAGGTCCTGTATTATTCTTCTGTGACCACTCAAATGTGTGGACCAACAGCTCATTCTCTTCCAAGAAAGCTCTAGGGAACTATTTTCTTGTTTTCAGTACACAGTATTTCCCCTTCATTTTACATCGTTCCTGGAAGAGCAGGCAAACTGGAACTTTCACACCACATACAAGTGCACCAACCACTTAGACCAACATGGTTTTTCTCCATTTCAACTTTAACTCTAAGACATAGATTTTAATAAAAAAAAGGAAGTTTCTCCTGATTAAAAAATTAATGAAGATCTTCATATACTATCTGAAGATTTTGTGGCATTTTGAGAACAAATGGGTTTTGCCAGAACAGACGCCAGCAGCCCTTTAGAAAGGGAAACTGTAATATCTGAGGCTGGCTTTCTAGGGGATCTTCTGCATAGACCCAGTGTCTGCCACACCACTCACAAAGACGCACAAAGGAAATACTTGGGAATAGTGGAAAAGCTTCCATTAGTATTCTCATCAGTACAGTGGTCCAGACAGTTGAATAGCCTCTTAATAAGAAGAGTTGAGATTTGCTGCTACAATCAAAAAGACTACCCAGGTAATAAAACACCTTAGGAAAAGTTCCACATAAAAACTCTGCATTTACAAATCATAGCCAACATCACCATTCTTATGCAGATGCTTTCTTCTGACCATCACTACCTCACTGATGTGTAGCTGCCAATTAAACTGGGAAGGAAAATAAACCTTTGTCAATCAGAACATGAACATTATGTATTTCTTCCTTCTGAGCTTTAACCCAAAAAACAGATGGCCAGTTCAGCTGATTCAATGATGCTTTTAATTAGGACTCCAAAGAAGTACTGTTTGGAAGGAGGATGCAGTCTTAAGTTCACCACAACTTCTCCTCTGAGGAGGCGCATCCGGAGTGCACACCAGCCCATGAACACAGAAAACCACAGCATTAGGAAGTTCAGCAGCTCGCCCCAGGGTCACAGAGCTTAAGAGCAAAAAAACACAGACAACCAAACCTAGTAAGATCCTAATGGCCAGTTCTTAACTGACAGGGTGGCTACTTCTTTTAAGAAGCATTTCAGTTCTGTTTGGCCACCTAAAAGGCAGGCAGACCACAGGGCTTCTGGTGAGCAGTCACACTGCTGGGACAGCAGAGCTGGTGCACAGGGAGATGTACAGGAGATGCCTAGGGCCCCACCAGCACCAGGTATTCCCCCACGTGCTTGAGACGTGAGCACAGCAAGCACCCAGCAGTCACACCATGGCACCATGCAGTCACTCACAGCAGCTTGTCATTGCAGCAAACACGCCTCCACGCTCTGCATACCTCCTTTAGGCTTAGCTATGGGCTTGCCTTGTAGGGCTGCTCCTCATTAAGACTTCAAATACTAGCTGTATTTGTACAGCTTTGTTTTCTAGGGCTGATTATTCGGCAAGTCTTTGATCATTCAGATCAAAAACTTTAGGCTTCTGCCTCAGGCTTTTGGAGAGTTCTTCCCAGAGAAGAGCAGAAACAGTGGCACGTTGTAGTACTGAAAGTTTTGGCCACAGTCATACTGACACCACGAACAAACTCTGGGAAGTTATTCAATTAAAAGTTGGTCAGAAAGTTAATGAAAAGAGTGCAGGTGTCATAGTGGAACAATCAGGCAGCTTGACTGTTGTTTGTGCTGGTTTTTGGAGCAGAAGACAAAGATTTACTATTTTAGAAGGCCAGGGACACATCTCTCCTCAGAGATCAGTGAACAGTCAAGTTAAAGACATTTTTAACAACTACTTAAATTCTCTTGTATGGTCTTACTTTAAACATACTTGAGCCAATATGATTTTCTCTGTTATAAAATTACTTCAGAAACTGCAAAGCTCATCTTTTCCATCAGTTCCAACTACCCATCACCAAGCATCCCACAGAACTCACCACCAACCAGCCAGCCAGCCTGATGCAGACAGCAACAGCTCCGCATTCCAATTGCTCTGCATTACTTAGAAATGAGATCCCAGCCATCATTCCACATGCTTTTGGAAGAAGAGTGAACACACCAGCTGGCATCACTAGAAGATGACAGAAAAGGTTCTGTCATCTGTGCACCATCAGAAGCCATGACTGAAGAGCTGTCCTACCTCTCCCAGATGGACAGGCTGCCCTGCCTGCACATTCCACAACAATGGAGCCATGTGCCTAACAACATTCAGCTCTACATGTACAGCATCTAAAAACATGTACAGCATCTAAAAAACTGACTTTTGGTGATGTTTTGGATCATTCTTAAATTTGACTAACAGAGAAACATTTACTTAACCAAGATTAAACCAGAAATCTTACACTCTAGGGCAAGACCATTGGTATAAGGTTGGGTTTTGGTTTTCTTATTACCACACTTCAAATGCTAAAGTAAAACATTTTACTTCCCCCCCCGCCAAGTTCTGTTTTTCAGCTCTTTTCTTCAGGGACTCCAAACAACCTGACCTTAATTCAGGTTCAAATTAACTGTTCCCCAACTAAACTTAATTTTTACCAATAGCAGGTGTTTCCCCAAAACCACATGAAACCCCATGTCATCTAAATGCAGCCATTCAACCTGTTGTAGTATCCTGCCTACATCTGCAGCACTACATCAGGTTAGCCTTCATGTTCCCGCAGGACACCCGCATGCTCCAGCATCCATCCTGGGGCTTGCCCAATCCCAAACAGCTGTTTCAAGGCTTTCTTACAGGAACCCTTCTCCAAATAAAATCACTCTAAACCATCATTAACACAGAAAAGCTTTCCCATCAGGCTAGCTTGATGAGCACACGCTTTCAGACTTGTAGGAGTAGAGAAGGCAGGGGACAGAAGAGGCTTTTAATTAGCTCACTGATACTATGAGAGGGCACCCACAGCTATTCTGAGTGATCCTGCAAACAGCACTGGATCCCTACCTAAATGATCATAACTTTCATCTGGAAGACAAGGAAAGAAAAGCAGTACTGGGTAAAAAACTCACAGATACCCATCCTCACCAGAATGGGGAGTCAATCCAGGGATACAGCTTGGTCGAAAACTGCAATGTATACCTACCTGTCACATTATGGCTCTTAATCATTCAAGGATGAAATAAGCCTGAGAGGGTTAAGGAAACGCATTACCAAGACCTAAAGGAAAACAGAACTGACTACTATTCTGCTTATCACATTCATCCAGGAGCTTGGAGCCTGGACTAACAAAACACTCGATAAGCAAACACTGATATTTGGCAGTGAACACCTGCTAGATTGCTTTGCTGTCTCAAAATAACAGGCACAAGCTCATGATCTCAGAGAGAAAGGATCTTGAGAAAGAACAAGTGTTTCTCACCCGTCCTAATACAAGAATTCATGTAAAAGCTTGATGAAACTGGAAAACGGTACTTTATCTTCACAAGCAGAAAGATAACGCATATCCTAGCACCTAGTTCTTTACAATACTGCAAAAACTACTTAGACAAGTAGATTGAGTAAAACAGTACAAATTGGACATGCCACAGTGCCATGAATTAACAGCATGCAAGCACAAGCAAGAAACAAGCTAGGCTTCTACAGCAAATTCTTTTAAACAGCTGATTTACTTTAAAAGTAGACCAGCAACAGCACTGCAGCTTTATCTTGTGTTCCATTTCTCAACAGAGAAATAAGACTACTAACGGGATGCAGATCAACATATGGCAAAGGGAAGTAACAAGTGTCACAGTTGCACGTGATTTCATAAAATCATTTGGAGTAAAGCAGCTTGAGATTAAGCAAATACTATACAAAGCCCTGCCAAGAGTCACATTTGCAATCAGAACAGTTAAGAGTTCATTTTTAAACCCACATTCAAAGAGGATTAGCCTGGAGTATAATTAAGAGAAAACCCTCTAGAGTTTCACACAAGGTCATCAGTTGAAGATGCTTTAGTTGGGTTGAGTATATCGCATGCATGTAAATTGATGACATTATAATTACTTGATATTTGACAGTTTCTCATCATGAAAGATGCCTTCTCTCACAAGACTGCACAGAAAACCTCATCTCTTTTCCTTGGACAAGACCATACTGGTTTAACATTTTGCCTACAGTTGTGGTTTCTTTTCCAACAGAAACAGCAAAAAAACCTACACTTTGGAAGATGACCCTGAATATTCCGAAGTCTCTCTCCATTTTGCAGACAGTTAAATCATCACATAAACACCAAACTGACATACTTTACGAAATACCTGACTTAAACATCATTTGCTACCAGTTGATTCTAAGGACTGAGAAATAATGACTTTCTCTGCCCTCAGGTAGCATGACTGAGACCACATGAAATAGCTCCGGGAAACACAGAATCATGTAGGTTAAAAGGAACCCCAGAGGTCACAGCTATCTTTTTTTAAAGCCAGTGAAAAGAAGCAGCTCCAAAAGCAGAACTGATGGCAAGAAAGAACCAGACAAACTTAGCATCACACAAAGGAGTTAAGACTTCCCCACTTCCAACATCATACAATGAAACCTAACCAGTTTCTATGTATACTATCAATTTTTTTTCACTTTAAATAGCCCCATTACACCAACATTTTGTCCTTTTTAGAAGGAAAAAGATAGTAACATTTTTCATATACTGCATTTTTCCAAAGTGCGAGGTACAAAAAAAACCCAAACAAGCAAAACCTAACCAAGTTTTATGGGTTTGAATGCTGGCTTTATTTCAAGCTAAAACAAGTTTCAGGGTTTCAAGTCCTAGAGTTAAATCTCTGCTCCTGTTTACAAAGGGTGACTGGGAGTCAGGAGGAGAAAACAAAAGACTCAAACCACCAAAACCCAAGCAAAAGCAAACCAGTTGAGTTCCTCACTCCAGCACAGGAAGTAAATGCACCCAGAGGGGGACAAACAGCCCTTAAGGACAGACAAAAACACTTCTCACTTGAGGTGGAGCCTTTCATCTCTCTTTCTTTGCTACTACTTCAGGTGAAGCAGCAGCGAGTGCTGTAGTACCTACACCAAGGGAGACCCATAGCCCCTTCTCTACATGCTTGAAATATCTTTTGGCTATCTCTGCTGGCACAAAAAAGGAACTTACTCATTTCTAGGGAACTGTCTCTATACAACATGTACCCAAAACATGTCCTCTATTTAACATTTACCCAAAGGATTTTGACAAGCTAAGGCAATGCCATGCAAATCAAGCCTGTACCAGTAGCAGCCAGTCTAACGTTCAGTATTAGAACGAGCTGCTACAATAGCTGCCACTAAAGTCTTCCCTGTTGACATCTACAAGCAGTATTGGAGGGGTTTTTTTTTGCCATTTACAGGTGGAAAGCCAGCCTACTCCTAAGTTTAGAGCCATCTGTTGTCTTCCTCATTTATCAGTTTACCTATTCATCAACTAGCAGTGATGACACTTACCCTAGTCAATTTCTTATACTGGCCAATAACATCCCAATGAAGGATATCCTGTAAGGAAATGCTGAGAGAATTGGGGTTGTTCAGCCTGAAGAAGGCTTTGGGGAAACCTTACAGCAACCTTCCAGTACCTAAAGCAGACTTACAAGAACGACTTTTTAGTATGGTCGGTAGCAATGTGACAAGGGGCATTGTTTTAAACTAAAAGAAGGTCAATTGATGCTAGATATAAGGAAGACATTTAATGTAAGGGTGCTGAAACACTTAGCACAGGTTGCCCAGGGAGGCAGTAGGTGCCCCATCCCTTAAAACACTCAAGCTCAGGTCAGGCAGGGCTCTGTGCAACCCGATTAGTTGAACATATCCCTGTTGATTGCACTGGGGGGTTAGCACTAGAACACCTACAGAAGTCCCTTCTAAACTAAACTAGGCCATAGATTTTATGATCGCAGAACCACACTGCACTCTTCTCCCGTCTGACAACCCACTGAAGTTCTGCTGTCAAACGGCAGTTCCCATGTGGTGAGCCTCCGGCCGTTAGGGTCAACATAAACAAACCTTTTTCCCTACCTGCTCTTAGCCTTGCTTAAACAAGCCGGAAAACATCAAACAGGACCTCCAGCGCTCACAGCTACCTTCTTTTAAAGCCAGCAAAAACAAGCAAGCCAACGGGTTAGACTCGCAGCAGTGTTTACACAAGATTAAGCTCTCCTTCCTCTCTCTCAACAGACAGGATTCAAGTTAGCCCTTACCCAGGGACTCAGACCCAGCCTAAACCCAACCGCAGCTCCAAGCACAACCCTACGGGGGCTCACGACCCTCCGAAGAGCCGGCCCCCAGCCTAGGGTCACCGCGGCGGGCACAGGCCCAAGCTCAGGCCCCGACGTCTCCGGCACCCAGACAACCCCTCCCTTCGCCTCCGCACCGCCCTACCCGGGATAGCCAGGTTGGAGAGCGGGTAGGAGCGCAGCGCCGCCGGCAGCGAGCCCATCCAGTCCGCGTTACTGTCCGCCATGGCCCCCGCGGCTCCCCGCCGCCGCCGCCGGCCTCCTTGCTTCCCGGCCGGCGACCTCATGGCGGGCCCGAGGAGCTGGGCCGAGCCGGGCCAGGCCGGGCCGGCGGGGATGGAGCCGGTAACGGCAGCCCGCCCCCCTTATGTAACAGGTGCGGCGACGTCACGGCGGCAGGGCGAGCAGCCATTGGCTGCCGGCTGCTGGCCCCGCCCCGCCCCTCCGGGAGCGCGTCCTGGGGCAGGTGCTTTGGCTTCCGTACGGGGACGCGCGGTCCCTGTGCCCGCCGGGCAGCACCGGCAGCCGCCGCCGCATGGTTTCGTGTGCTGCACCCCCTGACCCGGAGCGAGGGCTGCTGCTGCAGGGCTTAAAGGGCCTGTCTGGCCTCAAGCGGCAGCATGGAGCGCTCCTGCAAGCTCATCACCTGAGATCCAGCTTCTCCCGAGCCAGCGGCGCTGCTTTTGCTGCCGGTGGCACCGGCTGAGGAGCTTTGCAGATCGCCGTGGCTTTGTGCAACCGCGCTGGGCAGTGATAACGATGTTGGGGTGTGCTTCCCTCTTTAGGGCACCCGTACGTAAGCGGCTGCCCCATGTGTACCAGGATCATTCCGTGAGCTTGGATGTGATGCTGTTGTTGCACCAGAGAAGCTACCCTCAATACAGAGGGCCAATGCCCGTTTTACAACGTTGACCAATCTGTTTTAGCTGCAGCAATTTGCACACTGCACCTGACAAGAGCCATCACTGCAGCAGAAGATTTAAGGATCAAGACAGGGCGGGCAGCCTCAATCCTTTCTACCTGCGCAGTCAGCCTCATGCTCTGCCTTGCACTGGGTTTAGCTGTGGGGTAAAGCATCTTGTCCAACACAGTTCCTGGATTTGCTATGATACACATAATGGATCCTCTGAGACACTTTTTCTCCCTTGCATTATTAGACATATTTGAAGGATAATGCTTTGTCAGCAAATTCTCTTAACTGCTTCTTACAAGTTATGAACATACTACATCTATGAACATACTATTTCCATACTCTTCACACAGGACATGGAGACAACTGGTCTACTCCATCATATGCTAGTGAAAAAAAAACAACAAACACTGCTCTGAAAGGCAATTTTTCACTGTCAAATTGATAAAGGCTGAAAACGAAATTCCAAGGGTTCTATATTCCAAAAGTCCTCTGTTTTTGTCTGTAGGGAAGTAGTTTTTAAATGAACAGGTATTTTTCATTTGGCATATGAATGGTTGCACGATATTCACAGGATGCTTTCGTTAATATATAGAAAAACTAATTGAACTATATAGATACATAGACTTAATGTATCTGTAAATTCATATATGTTGACTGTGTATATTCACCTAATACAACCATAATCTATCTTCCATACATCTACATTATCCTTTCCAAGGAAGCGCACAAAGATGTTTTGTGTTTAAAGCTTTGATACTGAACAATCTTTAGAACAGTGCAATTTTCATTTAGGTTCTTATGTTCTTTTAGGTTTTTAGGCATGTTTCTACAAAGCACTCCTGACCTAGGACTCCTCACGCTCAAGGAGATGGGGGTTTGGCATGAATTCAGCTGCCCTGCAGCCCTGCTCCCTCTTCGCATTAGGACCATGTAGGGCACTGGCCTCTGATGGAGGACAGAGCAGGCTATGCTGCTCAAAGCCATACATAATGGGATCATACACTTTTTGCCTTGTGATTAAATTTGTATCTTCAACTGAAAGGCAGACTGTTACGTGGGAGCTCCCGTCCATGTTCCTGCAAGTTTATCTCCTTTAAATGACTACTTTAAATTACCCTCTTTCTCACAGTCCCCCCATCGCAGCCTGGGACCACCCAGCAAACCAGCACGTGTGAACTCCTTAAACACAGCTGGCAGTCACGGCTGTTTCACGGTGTAGCTTTCTAGGATGGGAAAGCTTTGCAGTACAGGGGTAGCCATTTCACCGAGGCCGATATGCTCTTGAGGACGTCTTTGTGTCTTTGGGGCAGTACTTTGCTGTAGTCAGTGAACCTGTAAACACTGAAGCTGTATTCTAGAGCCGAAACAACCAAAGCTGACCACTGACACGGTGCTCCTGGTGTTCTTGCCAGGCCTCATGCTGCGTTTGCCGTCTTTCAAATGACACGAGGAAGATGGAATGTGTATGACAGATGGCAGTGTCTGAAGGGGAGCAGGC
This sequence comes from Pezoporus wallicus, assembly GCF_028554395.1. Classification (NCBI taxonomy): domain Eukaryota; kingdom Metazoa; phylum Chordata; class Aves; order Psittaciformes; family Psittacidae; genus Pezoporus; species Pezoporus wallicus. The sequence continues at coordinate 350,811 of NW_026637726.1, forward strand.
AGGGTGTGCGCTGGTGTGGAAAAAGGAGTCTAATCGACTCTACCAAAAAGCAGGTCTTGGTGGTCCTCTGCCATCAGATCGGCTAGAAAAGAGGGGGAGAAACTGGGGAGGAGAAAAAGAGCCTCAAACCTGCCCCCTTCACAGCCTCCCCAAAGTCTCTGACCCTTTGCCATCACTTTTTAATGTGACAGCATCGGGGTACTTCAGTGCTACCACAGTGACTGTCTCACTCACAGTTACCTTCAGCATCCCCAGCCTACGACATGCAGCGTGAGTACACCCAGGCTCTTGTGGTTAAGATGGTTTCTAAACCTCCAAGCTGCAAAGGACATTTAGTGTGGGACGCCAACAGCTTGAAATCAGAATGAGGAGGGAAAGGGGAGACTTCAGCTGGGAGCATCACACGTGACACACTGGCATTTGCCTGCAGTAACCACTATCAGAACTCTCTTATGGTCCAAAAATCCTTCTTGTGCTTTTCTAGAAAAGAGCAACGTTAAATTGCCTGTTCTTTTCCCCAAAACCTCAACCTCTTTCCATTTCCATGGAACTTTGTAATTTTGTTCTCTAGTCGGTACCAAACCCTGCCATAATGAACATTAATTGCAATGGCCAGAGGGAACAAACGTGCATTAATAATACAATTCTATTTTCCACTGACTAAACCCACAAATTAGCTGGGGTCTTGTCACTTGAGACCATTCAACTGCTCCACTTCAAGCATGTTTTTAAGTGGCTGCAACAGTGAATACCTAAGCAGGGAGGAAAAAATACCATGCTATCGACATCCGTTTTATAAAGCCTGCATCAAGGTCAGTAGTTGTTGGATTTTTCCATGCTGCTGTGGAGCATTCACATGTGAATCACCTTCAGCAGTCAGGATGGCTTGACTGAAATTTGACTGTCTCTTTTCCCCTGTGGATTACGTGGATATTCATGCCTTATGTGGGTTCACTGACAGAGTTCAGCTATTCGCTTGTGCCAGCATACGAGCCCACGTCATGGGCAGCCCAGGCAACCTAGCAGCTGAGATCCCGTTCCCACAGCCCTAACCCTCCTATTTTCAAATGCATAGTCAAAAGGTCAGCTGTGCGGATCGTGCTGATGCTGTTTAAGCACTAAGAGGCATATGGGTTTTGCTGTTAGTCAATTCCAAACACACAAACGTCCTCTTGGGCTGCCATATACAGAATATGAAGCCAGAACTATGAACTTTTAAAAGTGCTTCAAAGCAACAGAAAACAAATTGATAACATCAAGTGCTACAGGGAGCTTAGCCTCCTCTCCTTACCGTGTTGAATACCCTGGTTACATGTGTCCCATTATTCAACAGGGTGCATTGCTACCGTTAAAAAGCTTTCAGTTAGTGTTTTCAAAGTCTTCCAACTGAGTCCAAAATCTACTGTGCCAGGTAAATTCCAGATCCTTACTGCAATTTATCGGCAGACAGTAGATCAAATGGGGGGGTTTGAAATGGCTTCTGTGTCATCTGCGTATTTTAAAGGTCATTTTGCTACTGATGAGAGGAAAACTGCAGGATTCACTCTCACAGAGAGAAGCTAATTGCTCAACGTTTCATGTAAGTATATTCAGACTCCTCCAAGCTGTTCATTACCATTTTTACCCGGACTGTAATGGAATTATTTAACATTTAAACCCATCAGACACACTTAATCACAAACCTCGGCAGACACTGCTGCATTTAAAACATCGCTTCTTCAAGTGCGGGAGACCAAATAGCAGTGTTCATTTCCCGTTTTACAGCAAGCCAAAGACCCGCCGTGACTATCACAGCACTTTCTGCACTTCCCAAGTACATCGCAAATACTTAGATGCCTATCACATAATACACCCTTCATATGAGTGACTTCCCTCCTTTCTCTGTCCACCACTCATAGCCTCAGTATCAGTGCATATCATTACCCACTTCTGTCTCCCACCTTTAAAGCAAGCCCTCGGCATCCGCTACTCTGTTTGACAACAGCGAGCCATTCAATACTTCATTTACACCACATGAGGGTGTTTGAAGCTGCGCAGGATGCCAGAGTTAATTCGGAAGTCCTCCCTCCTGTCTGGAAAGGAACCAAGGGGCAAAAAGATACGTTATTTCCCCACTGATTAAGAACCTTACTGGGGCAACCTTGGACAAGAGACTTTGAGAGGAAAAAGATGAAGCCTCCCACGCCAGATTGGAAGAGGATGCTTTAAAGAAGATGTTTTAAACAGAGCAGTTTTAAAGACATAATCCCGTGCTCCCTGAATTCAAGTAATCTTTTGCTCCAGACTTCCCCGAGCTTTGTCTTGCCCTTAAGGAATCATGTAAAATATGATATGATTTCATATTATTTCCAGTAAAATCTCCTTAGACAGGATTAAGTAATCATTATCCCCCTGCAGAGCTCTTTAGAAGCTTTCCATTAGCTTCTTGCTCAAAGTTAATTGCAGAGTCAGGAAGGACTGGCTACTAACATAATGTATAAAACAAATCTTCCCCTTCCTATACTGCTGCTTCTGGAGTTTAAGCACACGCAGATCTGTCCCATGTTTGTCTGCTCTGATAAGTGACGGCTTTAAATCCAGCAAAGACTGCACAAGGTCACTCATACCCTGTCGTGGTATCATTTCTGTACACAGCTTTTTAAAGCAAACACATACATAAAAAGGAACCCAGAGCACCTCACAAGGCTTCCAACACAGCTGCAGCGAGGAAAGCATCTCTCTAAAAGAGAAAACTCTGTCGGTCCATATTAAGATGGTCTTTTCCCCTAGGGAAGTCCCAGGTGGCAAAGACCATTATCAGCAACTGTTAACGTATGAGCTGGGCTCTGGGATGGCCAAGCAGCCTGTGCTCTCCCATTGCCTGCTCCCAGGCACTGCCACACTGCAAACTATAGGGGTGCTTCTTAAATAAGCAAGCCCAGCTTAATTCATTTACAGGCTCAAAAGGTGCCTTGTAAGAGAAGCTACTGCAATGCATGTTAAAAGGAGGCATGGTTCAGAGGCAGAAGGTCATTCAGGAGGAATAAGGCTTGGTGGGGTGGCTGTCAGGCATGCGAAGACCACAGCATCCTCTAAGCTCACAGCTGCTGAAGAGATGGAAGCCAGGCGGAGGCAGAGGGCACCCATCTGCCCCATGTACATCAATCAGGCCTGGGGCTGGCAGTCGTTCTCTGCCCGTGGTTAGCAGGACCCACACCACCTGGACACAGCCATCAGGAGCAAGAATTGGGGAGTGCTGGGTAAAGTCGCTCTCTTCGCCGAGTCCCAGCCCTGCAGCTGACTTCACAAGGCACATTAGTAACTGAAAACAACCACAGGACACAAACTGCTTGCTTCCATCCTCTCCCCACCCCCTGCAACAGTGTGCTGTCTCCCCAGAAGCAGATGAAGGTCACTTGCACACAGAACCCCTTTGCTGCTTAGCTCTCTGATGCGTTGCTTTTACAGCTGTGTCACGCACATATGAAAGCCCATATACAGCAGACGCAGCTTATTTCACAGTATTGCATCTGTGTTATGCGTGACCTCAGATTCTGACTCAGGTCTGCGTTACAGGTTTTACTGTATTACAGATTTGCATTTAGCATCACTGTGCTGGTTTGGGATGGGGTAGAGCTCATTGTCTTCATAGTAGCTGGTATGGGGATGTGTTTTGGGTTTGTGCTGCAAACAGTGCTGATAACACAGGGATGCTTTAGTTCCTGCGGTGATTACACAAAGCCAAGGCCTTTTCTACCTCTCACCCCACCCACGAGTGGCTGGGGTGCACATGAGGTTGGATGGGGGGGCACAGGTGGGACAGCTGACCCCACCTGACCACAGGGATATTCCACACCAGAAGGCATCATGTTCAGTATATAAAACCGGTGGAAAAAGGAAGGAAGAGTGGAATGTTGGGAGTGATGGTGTTTGTCTTCCCAAGTCACCGTTAACCTGTGATCGAATGCCTGCTTTCCCGCAGGTGGCTGAACCCCTGCCTGCCGATGGCAAGTGGGGAATGGATCCCTTGTTTTGTGCTGTGTATGTGTGTGACTTTTGCTTTACCTGTTACAACCGTCTTGATCCCGACCCAGGAGTTTCACCTTTGGATTCTCGCCCCCATCCCATAGGAAGGAGCGAGCAGCTGAGGGGGCTGAGCTGAGCTGCTCAGCTCTAAGCAGAGACTTGGTACAATAACCTTCTATCCCCATGCAGCAAGCTTCAAACACGTTACCCTTATAGAAGAGCTTTCCTGACACTCCCATAGTGTCGCTTCTGTCAGTCCCTGTCTTCACAGTTTTCAACACCTCAGGGGTAGTTTCCCTGGTGGCTTAAGCCACACTTGAGGAATCTGGTAACTTTATCTGGTCCAAGTTATTCCAGGATTGGAATAAGCACCCAAGTCCAAGCTGGGGGGGGGGTTAAACCTTCACACTGGGGCAGCTGATGCCCAAAATAATAGCTTTGGAGTTGTCTGTGGGGTTTTGTCCCGTTTAAGTTAAAGCAGGGGTAAATTTTGAGCCCAACCACAGTTCTTGGGTATGTTATGTGTTTATCCCAGCGAGCAGCAGGTGAAGCCAAACAGAAACACGAACTACCTTGTGCTCAATTCAGCTTCATTAAAATGAAAGGATGGAGACTGGGGCTGGCAGGTGGGGATTTTCCCTCCCTCTTTGCCCCCGGTCCCCCATGCTGCCCTCAGATGGAAGGGAGGGCAGGCATCCTCCTTGTCCCCATCCGTCAGCCCCGCTGCATCCCCCCCCACCAATCCCACCGCTCCGGGACACGGGGGGGCCGCGCTCGCCGCCGGCCGCGGTGCTGCGGCGCCACCTGCTGTTCATATTCGGGAGCGCAGCTGCTGCGCCAGCGGGTGCTTCCTCGGCGCGGGGGGAGCTCCAAGGAGGGATGCTCTGGAGAGGCTGGAAGTGGTCCTTCAGCCAGGCGGGAGTGGCCTGGAGGCCGCTCCGTGGCTGAGCCATGTTTGCGGGAGCAGCATCCTTTGGGACGGGTGGGGCGGGGAGCCGGGCGGAGCTCCTGGTGGCTCTCCTTGCAGCCAGGCTCTGTTAGCAAGTCGTGGGGTGTTCCCAAAGGCAAAACCTCAGTGCCAGAGGGAACATCTCCGACCTGAAGCAACCGTGGGGATTAAAATAGCCGAGATGATAAAATAACGCCACGTTGATGCTATGCTATGGAGTCTGCTATCGACCTCTAATGACAAGGAAGCAAGCTGTGCTCTCCGCATCCTTTCGAATATGGCTATCCAGCTTGCTTTTTTATCCTGACTTCTTTGTTCAAAAGCAGCAAGCTGCCTTCTTTTGCAGTGACTGAGAGCATGAAAAGTTAAACTACGTTGCTTCTACAAACCCATACAGACAAGAAGCACTCAAATTAATATTGAGCCTTCCCTGCATGCAGAGTCTGTACAGCTTTGTAGGGAGGAAGGTGTTTTCTGTTCAGCACAGATGTTCCCTTAGGGATGGATTTAGAACTGCTTATGCCATAAGGTAAATAATAGAACAAAATGCCTCTAAAAAGATCTGTCAGATCATTCTTTCCAGTAAGCCATTCATCCATCTGAAGTCCCAGGAAATACAGTGCTCCAAACCCTGATACTCATTGACCCGTGTTTAGCAGTAAATAAAGCAAAACCCAAACCAGAATACAAATTTTAAGCTTGACATGATTGCGTTTTAGTTGATTAACGTTAATTACAGAAATACCATCCTGTTAACAATACATGTCCCAACAAGCTCGGAGGGACGGTTTCTTGGCTGGCTGAAGGTAATGTAAGACCACACTGCTGCCAAAAGCACTGCTCCTGCGCCTTGCATTGGTGACCATATAGCTGCTGAACTGCCTACTACCCTAATCATGAGTGAAAGTGCAAGGGAGCACACAGCCCTGGCAGGATGGAATCACGAAATGGTTTGAGTTGGAAGGACATTAAGCTCATCCAGTTCTAAACCCCTGCCACGGGCAGGGACCCCTTCCACTAGAGCAGGTTGCCCAAAGCCCCTGTGTCCAACCTGGCCTTGAACACTGCCAGGGATGGGCCAGCCACAGCTTCTCTGGGCACCCTGTGCCAGCGCCTCAGCACCCTCATAGTGAAGAGTTTCTTCCTAATGTCTAATCTAAAACTATCATCTTTCAATTTAAAGCCATTACCCCTTGTCCTAGAACTACATGCCCTTGTAAAAAGTCCCTCTCCAGCTTCCTTGTAGGCACCGGAAGCTGCTATAGGGTATCACCAGAGCCTTCTCTTCTCCAGGGTGAACAAGCCCAAGTCTCTCAGCCTGTCTCCATAGGAGAGGTGCTCCAGCAACTCTTTGTGGCTTTGGGTAAGACTGGAGCATCCTTTCCATGGGCTTAAGGCACCTGGGAAACTACCCCTGAGGTTTGGAAAATGGGAAGATAACAAATGACAGAAGCTCATTCAGACCAAAGGAGAATACAATTATTATAGTCCTTTTTATTTTTCTTCACATGTATCATTGGTATAATTGCAGAAAAGCAGACTCAAGAGTGATAATTGTTTCAAAGGCACAGCACTTCCAAAAGGACCAGCATTTCCCATTATCTTTAGGGTCCTTATTCATTTCAGTCCTCAAGTCTCTGCTCCACGGGTCCAAAGTTGATCTTTCTTGCAACATCAACAACAGCAACTGGTTCGTCTTCACAAGCAGTCCCACCAGGCCTGCACCGTGGCCTTTCCCCTCCACACCATCCTGTGCTGCAACCCCATGATAAGAGATGCAGGCTCTTTCTTTGTGTGTAAGGTGCTGGTTCCGTTTGGTTTGGTTTCGCAGCGATACCAAATCCCATGTTGGTTCATATTTGTCAATATTTGCATAGCAAAACATGTAATAATTGTAAGAACGGCTCCTGTAGGTATCAAAACCCTTGTGTTAAACCACCGTTTCCCCTGTAATCGTGGTGCCCATATGGCAGAGCTGTCATCTCTATACACTTAGCAAAACAAAAGGCGGGTGGAGTGATGTGTTAATCTGTTCCCATTAACAAGACAGCAAATTCCCCCTTGATCCCGCAGCTCAAATGAAGCACATGTAATCTCAGGGTGACACTCACAACGGTGTTAATGTAATGCATGCATAGAGATAGACGGGATGAAATAAGTGTCCTCGGGAGCGCTCAGCTTCCAGCACTGATGTCGTTTAGGTGCTCTGCATCTTAATATGGGTCATTAACACCAAACTGTTTTAAAGACAAAGCCTTTTAATTGGGTCGGCCTTCTGTGGGCGATGCTACAGGCTTTCCAGCTCGTGGCAGGACGGGGGGGTCCCATCAGATTCCACCATGCAGGCATACTTTATGGGAGGCGGCGGTGGCTTGAAAGACGGAGGTCTGTCCATTCTGAAACGGAAGAGGAAAAAAAGCACTATCGAGCAAAAGCTGTATAAAAGACTGCTGCAAAACGTGCACGGGAGGAGGGAGGGGGACACTAAGTCGTTATAAGAGCACCTGACATTTGCTTTCGCATAGCATGACTCCCGTTTCTGCTCTATAGCCTCAGCGCACCTCCCGGTATTCATTTGGCTTCCTCAGCTCCCGCCTCCCAATTTTACTGTATTCATGCTTTAAAAGAGCAGACCGTGGTCCCGGTGAAGCATTCAAAACCCTTGCAGAGGGTTTTTTGTCGCTCACGCTGCTCTCTGAAGGCATATTTAAAGACTCAACTTTTCTTTTGTCAGTTTATAGGCCAAGTTAAAGAAAGGCCCCATCCCAAACCGGTGCAAAAATTAATCCCGTTTTTACCTTTGATATACAGGGTTTTTGCAGCCGCGTTTCAAAAGGGCTTTTTAGGACCGCAAATGAGTCATTAACACCGTGATTTTTCAAACATTTTAGTAATGCTAGTGAGATTAGAAATAATTGGCTCTCAGATACTGCTTTCATCAGTAGATCTCCGAGTGCTTTAGTAGGGAATTAAACTTTGGTAATAATTACAAACTCAATGCTTCTTTGGCTGGGATTAAGTTTTGGGTAGCCTACTTTCACATATATTATTCACAACCGAAATAGAGTTACCCTAGAAGCACAGTTTCATTAAAACATGTCCTCAAGTAACCATGCAGAAACAGAGAGCAAAAGCAGCTGGCAGGCAGGCTAATAGGAGTGGGGGGGCTCTGGGATAAAGAAATTGACTTGTATTCTTCCCTCATGCCCTGAAGCTGCACCGCAGCTCTTTCTTTATAGTTTGTTTTATAGATAACCCACGGAACAGATGAAAGGGCTGAGAACACTCAACATAAAAAGGACATGGAACTGTTGGAACAAGTCCAGAGGAGGCCACGAGGATGATCAGGGACTGGAGCACCTCCTGTATGAAGACAGGCTGAGGAAGCTGGGGCTGTTCAGCCTGGAGAAGAGAAGGCTGCGTGGAGACCTCAGAGCAGCTTCCAGTATCTGAAGGGGGGCTATAGGGATGCTGGGGAGGAACTCTTCATTAGGGACTGTAGTGATAGGACAAGGGGTAATGGGTTAAAACTTAAACAGGGGAAGTTTAGATTGGATACAAGGAGGAAACTCTTTACTGTGAGGGTGGTGAGGCACTGGAATGGGTTGCCTGGGGAGGTTGTGAATGCTCCATCCCTGGCAGTGTTCAAGGCCAGGCTGGATGAAGCCTTGGTTGAGATGGTTTAGTGTGAGGTGTCCCTGCCCACGGCAGGGGGGCTGGAAGTGGATGATCTTAAGGTCTTTTCCAACCCTGACTATTCTACGGTTCTAACACTCCATGTTTCCTACTGCTGTATGGCAAAATGTGGCAGTAGCATCCATGTACTTAAAGGCCTTGTGCAGGATGGATAATGTCAAGGGAAAATGTGTCAATCCAAACAGCTGGGTTAGAGTTTATGCTGTTCTCTGTGCCACCCCTCCTGCATCTGCAGTTCCCCCTTCCTTGTACTCACATCTCTTTTTGGTACTGACACCATTTCCTGATGCCCAAAGCTATCAGAAAGCTGCAGGAGAGGAGCAGGACAGCTACCACTGTTGGCCAGGAGAAGTGCTTGGCTTTCATGTTCATCACACCACCTGGAAGGGACACAAGAGACAGAGCTCAGCTGAATGTCCTCAGAGAGGAGGCAAATCTGGGCTTGCTGCCTACAGGCACAATGCTAGTGATGATACAGCCCCAAATCAACACTAGACTGTGAGGCTCCCAGGCTGAGGATCCCAAATCTGAGCATTGCAGCTCTGATTTATGGAATTAACCCGCTTTTCTTCCGACTGGCTTTGCGGGCTGATTTCAGCCAGCCATCCATTCACATGATGGGGTTGTTCAGGCAGAGGCTGGCAAGTGTTTCATCTGAAAATCAGTGCTTTTGTCTGCTTCTATGTGAGCTTCTTTAAGGGGAAGCACACTGACACCGAGCCCTGCTGAAACGTCTGGCTAAAGGCACAGCCACTTTTTGGTGTGGGATCTTGTTGATGGCACAACAACCCTGCCTCTCCCTTGCTGCCTCTCCTGCTTGGGATACCCCCACTTCTCCACAGCCGCCTTTGAAGGGTGCTGGTAGCTGAAAGAGGTACCCTCAGGATCCCAGCTATAAGGAGAAAGGAGAGGAGGAGCATGGACCTCCTTCAGCTGGCACTGAGGGTGCAGCAGTGGGCTGGTTTCCACAGAGGCCTGAAGCACAAGAGTCACTGGGTGATACCACCTCATTATCACCTCCCGTTGTGCTGGCATCACGACCCTTTGTAATGCTGCTCATGCTGGGATGTCACTCAGCCTGGGGCTTAGCCACAGGGGTAGCCAGCAATGTGGCTGGACACCAAGTCCACCACACTGCACGAGCCATTAGTGGCCCCTGGGGCATACGGAGTGTGACCGGCCAAATTTTGCTGCTGGAAGAAACCATGCACTGAGGCATCACTTGCGGATGCAGGGAGAAGGCAGCAATGCCAAAAGCCTGCAAGGACCCGCGGTGTGGGGACACAGCAGCTGTGACTCCTCTTTTCATCCCTTCTCCCTTCCTTGAGCTCCCCTGGTCAGCTGCACATGATGCTTCAGATCCTGCGCTCCTCTGCTTTTCTGACTTACTGCAACGGCATGCCGAAAGAAGAGGCTTTGTAGGATAATGTCTCACCAGTAGTACTGAGAGAACTGCTGGCCGTAAAGAAATCTTCCCCTCTGGTAACTGAAATTGGCTGGTCGGTGATGCTGAAGGACAGGTCACCTAGAAAGATACGGGCACAGAATACTTTTAGTAACTTATTTGGAGTTTTTTGTTGTTTGCTTTTTTATGTTTAAGTGAAGGTTGTGTTTCGAAGCCACTGTTATTCACCCTGGTGAAGGCTGGAAATCGAACTCCAGAATCAGGGTGTCAAAATTCTCTTGGCAAGAGTCTTATATTTTTGGCCTACAACCCTGTGTTAGCCAAAAATTGTGCTTTTATCAAATTAAATAATAGTAAAAGAAAGGAGAGGAGAGGAGAGGAGAGGAGAGGAGAGGAGAGAGGAGAGGAGAGGAGAGGAGAGGAGAAGAGGAGTGGAGAGGAGAGGAGAGGAGAGGAGAGGAGAGGAGAGGAGAGGAGAGGAGAGGAGAGGAGAGGAGGAGAGAAGAGGAGAGAAGAGAAGAGAAGAGAAGAGAAGAGAAGAGAAGAGAAGAGAAGAGAAGAGAAGAGAAGAGAAGAGAAGAGAAGAGAAAAGAAGAAAGAGAGAAAGAAAGAAGGAAAGGAGAGGAAAGGAAAGCGAAAAAGAAAGCAAGAAAGGAAAGAAAGGAAAGAAAGAAAGAGAAAGAGAGAAAGAGAAAGAGAAAGAAGAGAGAGAGAAAGAAAAGTATTAGAAAACACCCATTAAGATGTTCCAGCAACACAGCATTGTGCTGCACAGCAGTCTGGGTGAATGATAAGCTTTTTTACCTCTTTGATGGTAATGAAGAGCTAAAGATATTAAGTGGCTTAGTAGCAACACAAAGAGTATGCCTCTGCCATGACTGAGTGAAACCTCAGTCTCCTCTGTCAAGTACTGTGTCTGAACCACAAAAGTAATCACTCATCTGTTTGTAGACAGATACTTAGCCCTCCTTAATACAGCTAAGCTACCTATGTTTGAGATCAGTGCTGCCTAAGGATACATTCCTGTTTTTTCTAGCCATCTCTGTGTTTGCATCTTCCAAAATAATAGCTAAAAGATGCAATTAGACAATGGCACAGCATTTCCAGAGCTGCCATGGCACTTACGATACACCGGGGTTGTGTTCTTGGAGAAGCACGTGGCATTCCTGAGGCTTTGAGGGGATTCGGTGATGGAATCATTCAGATCTGTACAAAAAGAAATAATGCCCTTCAATTATCTTACAAGCCTGTACGTGATTGCTTCACTGGGCTCAACTGTGGCTATTTTATACCCTTCGCTTTTGTCTGACGCAAACAACAAATGAAATAACAAAGATACCTGAAAGGCTGTAGTATAATTGCTGATTTATAAATCCAAGAAAACTAAATCCACCATTTAAACAATGTAAATGAGTAATCAGAGACAGGAAAATCTCTTTCTTATGAGAGGCTGGTTCTGATCAAAATTGAGCACTCAAGTTTACATATATATATATATGTATGTATGTATATATGGATGGATGGATGAATGAATAGAAGGCTCCAGGGAGACCTTATAGCAGCCTTCCAGTACCTAAAAGGAGCCTCCAATAAAGCTGGAGAGGGACTTTTTACAAGGGTATGTAGTGACAGGACAAAGGGGAATGGCTTTAAACTGAAAGAGGATAGATTTTGATTACATACTAGGACCAAGTTTTTCACTATGAAGGTGGTGAGAAATTGGCACAGATTGCTCAAAGGAGTTGTGGATGCTTCATCCCTGCAAGTGTTCAAGGCCAGGATGGATGGGGCTTTGAGCAACCTGGTCTAGTGGAAAGTATCCCTGCCTGTGGCAGGGGGTTTAGAACTAGATGATCTTTGAAGTGTTTTCCAGCTCAAACCATTCTATCATGCTGTGTATGTAGGTATGTATGTATTAAAAAGCCCTGACAAAAATCAGTCCAATTTTAGGGCATTCTAAAAATTCACTGAGAATTTTGGTCATCAATTCAGTTCTTCTTTTCTCCTTGTTTATTAAGTGTTTATTTTTATGGGCACAAGCATGCTAGATCTGGCATCTTAAAGTTATATATAAAAAAGAGGATATAGACTTAGAGATCCCACAGCACAGCGCTCTATATAGCATGCTGATGAGCACTACTTGTTATAATTTACATAATGGCTCGTGTTAGAGCCTCTGAGGATTGAACTGATAATAGCAATCCCTGTTGTGGCCCTGGGAAAGCACAGGGACACATGCTAGTATGCCTCAGCGGGAACACTGGTGCCAGTGTGCTCTGAAATTACCCCCCAATTACAGCTGCCAGACTGAGGACCCTTCAAAGCCATGCCTCAGCTGGCAATCAGGCTATTGGGAAGCAACGGTAGGGATGTAGCCATAAGTGGTACAGGACTCAGTACCTCCTGTAAATAGCAGTGTAATTCAGCATGCTTTTAGCAAAAATTGCAACCAACAGGCTGTGCCGGGGTAGGATCGTGAAGCATTAGAAGTTGTCACAAGGTTTCAGTCTAAATGCGTGGTTGGGGGTTGTATGCAGGTAAATAAGCACTGGAGTGCTGCCAAAAATACAGTTGGAAAATGGAAAGCGGCTGCTACGCTTGTGCTTCAGCCGAAAGAAGACTGACAGACGAATACAAGAGTGCATTGACAAGCCCTGCCTGTTCCGAAAGCACAAAACCAGGGATGGTAAAGAAGAGAGTAACTTCCATCTTTCTGCTGCTGCGTGGAGATTTTCTAAAGGGAAAGATCAGCGGAAAAGTGTCCACCCCTGGGGTTTCCTTTATTGATTTATTGATCTTTAATGAGGCCGCCTTTCAACGTTCTATTCGCCAGCCTCTATTGCCCCACATTATCTCATTATTTCATTGCTGCGCGGTGATTTTATTTAGCTGCTCCTGTAATTCATTTCATCTATAGGCTGCCCTCAGTACTCACTGCATTTGCCTAGCAACTCTCTCCATTTCAATATTATCAAATTAAATATGTCCAATAAAACCAGGATTCTCTTCTGCGTTCCTCTTCTGCTGCCGCAAACCCTTGACAGCTTGGAAGAGTCAAGCCTTTATCTTCTAGCTCAGTGCAACTCCGCAGGGGAATTGCTTCTGTGAAATACTGGAAAGCCGGTACAGATTCCACCACCCGAATCTGACCTCTGCTCAGACACAACTTTTCTGTGTTTAGGAACAGCTTATGCATGGCGATGTGACAACTATCAACTAGCAGCTGAAAATAAGCACCGCAGAGCGAATGTGCTTGGCAAAGGCATCACAAACAGGACCACACAGAGCTGAGTACCCGCTGCTGTACTTTGAGCAAGATACTCCAGATGACTTTAGATTTGCAAGCCAACACTTGCTAAGTTGGTGCCACATTTGAACTTTGCAGCGCCCATAACTGGCTTCATAACTCCCCTGGTACAGTCCTACGAAACAAAGGAACTGCATCATCTACTCACATGCTGTTGTCAATCTCTCATTAAATGCTGTGGAGCTGGTATGGGTTTTTGTTTCTGCTGTAGGAATCAGTGCTCCTACTGAAAACACACAAGCTTGTAAACATTGCTGTAGAGGAACTTATTACTTGTCTTTCATTTTTCCCTCTTTCTTCCCTGTTTCCTGACTAATGAGGTCAGATGGTTGTAACCTACTACTTGCTATATTGGTTTCTCTCAGACAAGCACCATACAACTGTGTGTCTGTTTTGAAACCCTATCAATCACAAGCTAGAAACTCAAGAGGAGTTTGATGAGATGGATAAATAAACTTCGAGAAAACATATGGGGCATTTAAGCATGTACATTTGGATTTTAGCTGGGTTTCAGTTGAAACTCAGTAGTTCCAATCGCGATGGCTTGTTTTGACCTAAAGCCAGTGCAGTAACGAACAAACATAGGTAAATCAGAATTTAGACAGGGTTTCAGCACCTCCAATGAGACAAAACTGTTTTCCCAAACAGCAGAGAGAGCTTTTGAAGAAGTTAGTGTGCAGGAACACACCTGCAATACCTGGTGCCAAATGACAATTGATTTGCCAAGGGAAGCTGTGAATGCTCCATCCCTGGTGGTGTTCAAGGGCAGGTTGGCCAGAGCCTTGGGTGAGATGGTTCAGTGTGAGGTGTCCCTTCCCATGGCAGGGGGGTTGGAACTGGATGATCTTAAGGTCCTTTCCAACCCTGACTATTCTATGGTTCTATGACATATTCCATGAATCTGTTTTTGAAGCGCTAAGTATTCTAGGGCTCAGCTACCTGTTTGTCTGATATTCAAACACAAACAAATGGTAGTTAGCAAGTAGACCTCTATTTTTTCCCAAGAGGCCTTATTTCACATTTACTAAAAAGAGTCCACCTTTCCTAACATCTGTCTCATTTTTGGAGAAGTATCCTTAAGCCGTCTGAACAAATCTGAGAAGGTGAAACGCAGCTGTAACCCAGCACTTAAAGCCTGAGCATCTCTGAGCTCAGAGATGGAGATATGATGGAAGCTAAGTGAAGACCGGGCTGCAGTTTCAACAGCCTTGGTTTTGTCTCCATTCCTCCTTCTCCTGCCTATATCTGTGCACTCTTCCCTCATACCAATTCCCAGCTGTGTCTTGGATGTTCATTAAAGACTTGCAAAACAACAAGAACTGAACCAACCTCCTTTTTGCAATGGCAGACTCAGACTTAGCATCCTGACTCGGCTGCAGCCCAAACAGTCTGCTCAAGAAGCCGATGGTGGCACCAGCGTAGTAACCAACAGCACGCCAGAGAGGAGAAGCATTAACCCACAGTCAGCACACCACACCTGCCACACGTCAGGGCATTGGTTAAAAGGCAGTTGTTTCTTGGTCTATTCATAGAAGACAAACAGCTCTGCACCAGCTCACACTACAACTTTGACCTCGTACCTTCTCATCTAGTGAAGATACATAATCAAGTGAGGAGAATCCTCTCTGTTCATATTGCATATTTACAGCCTGTGTCATGACACTGTTTGCAGAAGGGATTTCTGTCTACTTGGACAAGCACTTTGTTTCCAGGCTGGGCAAATGTCTCTGCTTTGGGGATGGGGAAGACATCATGAGAATCAACAAGCCTTAATTTCAGTGCCTCTGCAATCTGTGTTGCTACCCTGTCATACCTCAATCTAGACCTAGCCTCTTCATGCACCAGGGTTTTACAATGAGTGATTCAGCTCCCAAACAGCACTCTGCTAGGGCAGGATGAAGCCTTTTGTTCAGCAGCTTCCTCCAGTTTGCCCCTCCCATTGCTCACTCAGCCCTGGGTAAATACTGCTATAGCGTCATGTAATGTAGGTTACTTTAAGTGGACGTTGCAGGGTTGCATTATACAGCTTAAGGAGGATGTTTGATGCCCCACGGGCTAGTGAAAGTTAGTCTGTTTGAAGAACAAGGCTGCTGCAAATACCAAGGGCCAAATCCGCTCCTGCCAGCTGCTGCCTCAGCGGCGAATCGTTTCTGAGCCGAAGATTTGATGCTGCTGTGGAGGGGAAGATGGGGTTTGACAAGGACTTGCCAAGTTGCATCTCCTGCGTGCTGCCGTTTCACACATGCTGTTTTGCATCCAGAATGGGGACGTGTGCCATGCCTGCTTTCATTCGGGCACGCACCTTGCTGCTCGTGGGCGCAGCTCCAATGCCCTTCTAACTCCTGCTTAAACCCACCCATTCCTCCAGGGATCAACAGCTGGGATTCAAAATGGAAAGAGACTTTAAAGGAAAAAGTGCTCCCAGCTCGATGCTGGGATCGGTGGGCATCAACCCTTTATTTTGGGATCAGAAGTCAGGAGGTTTGCAGCTTCACCTGCTCTCGACTCAGGCTGCTGCCACACTGCTGAGCATGTGCCAGCTGCTCCTGCACATACCTCTTGCTGGGGAAGCGAGGTTAAACCCTTCCAAGTACGTTACCGTGCCCTTCACCGGCCTCGGTGTCACCAGCCCAGGGAAGAAATCACTGTGTTGGGTCATCTGCTGTTAATATTTTGCATATTGGTGCTTTTCATTCTTATTCCTGTGCTCCATTATTTGGGTTGCACTGTTTCTACCTCTAATGTCACTTTATGTTTGTAGGGTATTTAATTGAAGAGATACATATAATAAGTAATCGAAATACATATATACACTCAATGTCTGTTCAACTTGCTCGAATTAATGCATATATCCTGAATGGAGCATTAGAAAAGATAAAATCACACAGCATTTTCTCATTTTTGGACTGTGGACTTCCTAGTGTATAATGTACCATAAAAAAGGACTTCAGTGGGCATTATATTGTTTTCTACAAAAAATGCAAGGTGGTTATTGTGTTTATGTACCTTTCTCCTGCATTCTTGAAGCAATAGAGGAAACATTTTGGCTGAATTGATTACCTTGTGTCATGGAAGCAGGAGGCAAGTTTGCTTGACTTCTGAAATCCGGAGAGGCCAAAGATGTCAACGGGTGCTCTAATGACAAACAGATCACATTTAGTCAATAGGGTATTTAAACCACGCTACTAATAAATCATAAACCAACCAGGATCAAAGAGCTTGCAGTAGATGTTGGGTAAGCGCAGACGGCAGCAGGAATCCTGCTGATGGAGTTAAGGTTAAACACTCAAAACACATCCCACAGATGCAAGGGGCACTCGGAGATGGCTGATGTTATTAATGCTGACCCTTTCACACGGGCTGTCTGTGTGCATTACTTATTGATGCTTTTATACACAGGGTTCAGTTTAGCTGCTGTGGGGTGGTTTAAGCACTTGGTGGTGGTGCTCCCCTGCCTGGCCAGGGCCTTGCCAGAAATGCTCCTGACAACACGCAGCATGAGGTCGCCTGCTCTTGTGAGTTTTCCTCTCAGCTGCTAAAGATAGATCCCTATAGTTATCCACATGCATGCTCTGCTAAAGAAATGCTATTTATCTTATATCATTAATGAATGGGAATAACGCGCTAGTATTGGGGCAAGGAAAAGCGGTGGGTTTAACTTTTCTATCACACGTACCTCTCTGTCATAATAAGACAAATTTATTCATAGTTGTATGGGGGGGTTATTCCATTTCATAAAAAGGCATAAGAATATTATGGGATATTCAGCATGCCATCTTACATGCTGTCCTGACATGACAGTGTTAGCAGGATTTGTGTCAAATCACTTCTCGGGTAACTTCATAGCTCCCAGGTTCCTGCCCAGCAGCACATAGGTACTGTCACTACCAGAGCACACTGACCTTTCCCTGCCTCTGCGTACCTGACATTTAAAGTGGTCAAGCAGAGATCCTGCATATATTGACTGAGTAATAAGGAAGACTTCTTTTTTAACCCTTGCTTGAGGTAGTCATAGCAGCTGATGGAAGAGCTGAGGTCTGTAACAAAGCAAGGCAAACACTTTTACTCAAGGCGAGAAAGGCATTTATTCTGCTTTCAAGTGGGTGATTCAAAGATTCAAGAGTGAAAATGCATCACGCTTCATTATCAAATAACCTTTCAATGTACAACTCAACCAAGTGGTCCAGTGAGAAACAGGAAGTACCTGAGCTATGTCTGAAATCCCTAGGGAAACAAAGGTTTTGGGGGGAGAAGTTTTGGAGCCTTTGGGACCTCAGTTGAAAAAGTAGAAGTGAGTTACATGGTTTTATCCCATACAAACAGATGCGCCCTATTAGCATGAATGCTGAAACAACATATGTGACTGGTGGTGGCAGCTGCATAGCTCCATCTATGAGGCACTTCAGAGACTGTAACTGTGACAGGAAATTTCAGGGACAGTTTGCACTGAAAAGTGCTCATTGAGTCCTCAAAGAAAATGAGAGGGAGCTAATCCTTGTAATTAAAGGACTGCCAATAGGCTAGCCCGGCACAGCAGAGACACTCTTCTGCCCAAGCAGCATTTATACCCTGAGTGAGAGAAGTCTCACTGTTCATTCCCCAGAAGAGGGGCACAGTACCCCCTGAGAGGGTTAGGAAGAAGGATTAAATCTCCCCAAAGGGCTCCGTGAAGGAGGGGATCCATGAAAGCTCATACAGCCCATTAGCCAAACATAGATGGAAAAGCAGCCAGAAGGTACCTCTGTCTGCTCAGGGATGTTGGGAGGGTGCTGGGCAAGGAGAGACCATTAGCAGCATAAGGAGGTAACCATCACTCTCCAGCTGCTTCCTTTCACAAGCATTTGCATCTCCTCTGACTGTTCTGAGTGCTGATCTTCAATTTCCATTTCATCTTAGCTTCACCTACACTAACAGGGGTTTTGTGGCATCTGGCTGACATAGAAAGACTCCTTACCGAAGATGCAGCACGTCTAAACACCAGGGTAGTGGGGCACCTCGAGGTATGTCCAGCTCCCATTATGTTTCTGCAGAGTGTGCAATTCGAAGCTGCAAGGGCTGCTTTGGGAGATCACCTTGCAGAGGCCAGCAAAGGACAAAGTCTCTCAGGGACCCCTGTACCAAGGATGGCTTTCTGGTACCCAGCAGGGTATCGGCCAAACCCTCAGGGCCTGCCACAAACTGGGCTCGCAGAAGCAAGCTTACACAGAAACCCACACTTCTTTCCATGCTGTTTGTCCGCAGTGTTCCTCTGACACACCTGATGTAACCCACTGCTGAACTCCAGCTGCCTCCTATGCGGAGCAATAGGAGGGGAATCTCCAAAGGGCTTCGGCTGAGGTGTGGAGGAACCGATTTCTCTCCCTGCAATAAGCTGGTAATAAGACAAACTTGCAGGGGCAGACCGCGGGTTTGCCAAATTTACACAAATTAAGAGTCATCCCATCAGTTCTTTAATTAGGACAAAATGTTGAGATCTTGGCTGTGTACTTAAGCAGAAGGTAGAACCATTAGTGGGGCTGTTATTTTTAATTACCAGTTCAGGGCTGAAAGAGCTATTTCAAATGCCAGCTGACGCATCAGAAATAACACTAAGTGCCCCTCAAGGCAGGAGTTTAATTATGCTTGAGCTTAATTATGATAGATGACATCACCGAAATACCTGTTTATTGTATTTGCCCTGGAATCCTAGTTGCAGAGAGGAGTACATTAGTACCCATCCAGGAACAAGTTTGCAAACCCATTTCTCCAACAGCCATAGGAATTCATAGACACACCTCTAACACAGCCCAGGTTATTTTGTTCTCTGATTTATCCTACCTTCTGAAGCCGCGGTGGGGAAAGCTTTGGACGAGGCTTCATTAGGCTTATTGTCTGTGAAGGACAAAAGAAAGGAAAAAAGAAAGATGAAAGCAGCCCTTTAAAGTAGCTCGGCTTTTGTCATAAAGGCTGGAAGTTTAGTTTGGGGTTTGTGTCATATTGTGATGACACACATCCTACAACATAGCTGAGAATTAAAGTAATTCTTTCTGTCGCATCGAAGTACATTAACGTCTTTATACAGAGCACGTCTATCTTAGCGTTGGCATGGCCTGCAGGGACGAATGCAGACTGTTCTAATTGACAGCTCTCCAACTCGAATATCTTTCTACTAAACTGTAAAATGGGTGAAATGAGTCATTTTGGAGGAAAATGATCATTTATCTCCTTTCCCTCCAAAGCTGTGTTTCCAGAGGAGTAAGCTCTGGCTTTTGATGCAGTCTTTGTGGAAATACATAGCAATGATCGTATCCACAAGTGAACACAGCTGAGCTGCGAGCAGTCACCACTCTATGTGATGTACCCTTGGAGGCTGCTAGGGGGTCAGCAGTTCAGTTGTGTTATCTGTGCAGCAAGGAGCATACATCGTAAGAAAGAAAAAGGTGTAACTATGCATTTGCACCTGAAGAGGAGGCATACACAAGAGGGTGCTAAAGGAAATCAGTCTGCCCTTCCCTGCATCCTCAGAAATGACATAAACCTCTGCACGGCCACGTTTTCCACACTTCCCTCTTCATTTAGCTAATTCTTATGGGACATGTTATAAGGGAGTTTCTCCATTGTCCAAAATGGCTCAACTGGTTTTGGTTCAGCTGTTTCCAGGTGTCACTGGAGATGTACAACGCAGCCCTGACCGAGGGTTTGATACTCCAGAGAGCTACACTGCACACAGGCAGATTTGCTGCCACGAGTGCTCAGTGAGAAACACAGGGTTATAATATCTCACTAGTGCCATGTGGTTAAGCGAGTATATTTTGGGGTATGGGAAGTGCAGTAAGATTCAAATAGCAAGCATCTTATGTTTGTGCAGGAGTTTCTTAGCTCATTAAAAGGCTTGAGCTACAAACCACTGTTGGCAAGTTCAAGCTCTGTGATGAACTTGCACAATGAAACTTCCAGAGTCTTGGCATTTCTCTATATTTTGAATAACAGAGAACACATACGCTTGGTGTTCTTATCATTTGACACTTCAGATGTGTCCTATCTGTGAAAAACCTACCGAAGGAAACAAATATTTCTTTTGATGAAATATTCCGTGTTCCATTCCCAAGGAAGGAAAACAGGCACGCACACAAGAACGTCTTAGATGTCTGGTGGGTCCCTTGAAACACCAGCGTTGATCTCAGCTGATAGAAACCTTCACTGTCTTGCGAGTCTTCTTGCTCAACGGAAATTCCTTGGGGAAAGAGAAAAAGAAAAGGAAAAGCTGCAAAAGCCTCTCATTGCACTCCAAACCATAGATCAGAGCTGTGCAAAATACTGGTACTGAAAAGCAAGCTCATATGGCTGCAGGTTTGTTTGCTGAGACACTGTCAAAGGCTTGGCAAGAGCAGTGCAGTTATGCCAAGCCATCATTCCAACGACTGGCAATTCCAGGGGGATGTGGCCACAGCCGTTCCCTTTGAGGAGGCCTGATACTCTTCCTTTAACCCCGATGGATACCTGCAGGTTCCCCATGGCAGGAGCGAAGGAGCACCCATTGCTTTTCCTGGGAATCTCTTCTACAGCTGCCCCATGATCCTACTGACAGGCTGTATTACCTCCAGGCTGCTCCGTCAAGCTCTCTCTGTCCACGTACCACACAAGGCTTGGCTTGGGAAATACCTTCCTCATGATGCAGGTCACGTTAGGCTATGGGGCAATAAAAGCCAGTCGTTAATCTCAGCCACTTCTCACCTGGCTGCCAGCTTCCAAACTCCCTTACAGACAGAGCTGATTTACCCCCCATCCCACTCGCTTCCTCTTTATTGTTCTACTTCTCTCCCTCATACCCCCTATATTTCTGGTTGCAGACACCACTGAATGAGAGCCAGGGACAGCCCCATCATGATGGGCCAAGTGCAGGGTGATGGGGCTTTCAACACCCTCCAGTCCCGTGCTGTGGCTGGAGAGATGTAGGGTAAGCCCAAACCCTCCTGTTCCTCTCCCATCATCTCAGTGACAAACACCCACATGGAGAAACACAGGAATCAGCAGTGGGCTGAGACACCTCCTGGTTGGCATCTAAATCCTTCCTGCATTACATAGAGACAAATCCCATGGAAAAAGACTGCTTAGCACAATGATGTGCTGAATGTAGAAATTCAGATACCTTTTTAGAGAGCATGATAAGAGGTTTCCAGAAGTCACAAGGATTTGCTTGCTTTGCATGCAGTAGTCCTGTCGGTATGGTAACTGCTCCAAAAATCTGTGTGTGAATTTCTCATCAAGAAATAGGTGGGAAGGACCTCAAAATCAAGGCTGGATGAAGGGCTGGGTACTAGCAGGGTGGGAGGTCTCATCCTCATGCTGCCTGGATGCTCCCAATTACATTTACTTAGCACATTATGGTACTAAGAGAAATTGCCTTGTGCATTCAAACAATAATTAAAAAGCAAAGAAGAAAGCATGTGCTACCCATGTAGCACAAAGCCCTCTTGCTCTCACTTTCAAAGAAAGAGGCTAACACCTTCAGTTCAAAGCAAACTTGATTCATTACAGCCAACAGAAGTCAATCATTCACTATGAAGACTGAAACTACCTGGCTGAAACTCTTTTCTAGCCATGGTGAATAACCTCTGAATGCGTAATGCATTTGCTTTCCCCTCTTATTTTCATTATTCCCTTATTTTTCAGGCACTTTGCATTAATAATATCTTTATAAATGCTGCCTATGAAGAAATACAAGTCTGACATCCACAGTAGACTTAAGCCCTGCAAGAAAGGGTGGAAAAGAGAAGGAAAGGAGTTGGTGTGTGTTTGGAGGTGAAGAACAGAGAGTTTCTATTGCCTGGTCCCACGATAGCAGCACCGCTTGCTTGCTCGACAGGACAGTGAAGACAAAAGCCTGCAACGTCCAACACTACATCTGGAAATAGGTTACCAGGGAACTTTTGCATAACCAGCTGCCTCATGGCTTGTCTGAAGCAGGTGGCTATGGCTGATAAAAGGTTCTGCCTACCCACAAGCATTTTCCAAGGAAACCTTCCAAATTAACTTGGATGCTCACAGATCAAAAGCTGTAACCCGGATGGATGCAACAGGAAGCAAAGTGCCATACCTGGTAGCCAGAGTGGCTTGCTAGTCAATCATATGGGCCACAAATACGTTTTATGCCAAGTACAGCCAGCACGGTGCAGCAGACCTTCAGTATTTGTCATTACCAAGTATGTGGTAAAACAGAGACCCAAAACCACATGTCTAACTGTTTAGCTGTAAATAGGGGCCCTCAGATCCAGTCATTCCATTGGCATCTGCTTGCTTCAGCTGTGTTGTGCTTGCTCCAGCTGTGCTCTTGCTCCAGCTGTGTTCTGCTTGCAGCACAACATGAGCATCACTCATTCATTTAAACACGAGCATCACTCCCACAGCACCTGCTCCTCCCTGTCCCAGTGGGGTTGTGTGGCAGATGGGGGCTGCCACTGCCTGGCCCCTTGGAGCAGCATCCCAGGTAGTGGGTGACTTCTTCAGAGAGGGATTTAAAGCGCTGTGGAGAGGGCAGCTCGAGGCTGCCAGGTGGTTGCTGGCAGATGGGAAGGGAAAAGAAGCATCACAGCCTCCTGCAATATCATCAGCTCCTCACAGCCTCTCGATCCTGTCCGGGAGCCTTCACATGAGTAACACAAACCCAGATTTTGCCCACATACCAGGGAAGCCCTTAGCTAGCTCCAGTTTGTCCTCACTGGAGCAGCTCACTGCTGTGGGGATGGGAATCATTCAGAAGAAAGGGCATGGATGGCTGATATTAACTCATTGACTTGCTCATCACCCTGTGAGCTTGGTCTGTTTGGAGGTCCCTGATTCAGCTTAGCTTGGCTGGCCCTGCCGGGGTGGCACAGTGGTGGTCACAAGCATTATTCTTCACTCACCTTGTCTGAAGTGCCAGCAGCACCCTCCTGCAGGCCAACAGAGATCTCAGGGTAGGCTGGAAAGCAAACAGAATTGCATTAGTTAAGTGGATGACACGGGTCACAGTAACAGCTTCTAATAAGGCTTAACAGCCTCGTTTCATGAAGAGTGGAAATTAAAGCCTACATCCACGCACACATCCAGCAAGATAAAAGCCTGCACAGCTCCGATTTGAGGCTGAGGAAGGGGTTTCCAAGCACGTACCAGTAGCTGCTGCCACAAGATCTATCACGTATGTCGCTGCCTACCTGAACTACTCTTGGGTGGCTTTGCTGGAGAAACGAGCTGAAACCATCCTGCAGCCATGGCTCTGGCTGCAGAGCCACCCTTCATAGGCCTGCTGAAGTAAAACACTTCCCACTTGTTGGTTGCTCTGGGTGTTTGCCAAAGTCACCTATGAAGGCTTTAGGCATCCCCAAAATGACTGATTCGCATAGCAATGACTATCCCCGTGCAGTTGCGGGGGCAGATGTATGGCGGTGTCAGACTACAGATGCTTCCTGCCTTGCTGGGAAGCCCAGAGCTCACCTTCACATCACAGCAGCGGGTTTCTGATGGCCACCACATGCACTACAGATGGAAAACGTCTTTCCTTTTGTTTCCACAGCATTTTGGTTCTAGGCATGGCTGACTCTCTAGATAAAAGTCATCAGGTACGGTAAGCCTCTCTAAGCTGGCATTAGCCATTGGGGTTGCTGGTTTGCAGTGCTATTAACTGACTTGTTAAGTAAGGACTGTTGAAACTGTGCTAATATACAGTAAATCTCAAAAGTTTTGGATAAAGACTTGGATAAAGGTTGGACAGAGCCTTGGGTGACATGGTTTAGTGTGAGGTGTCCCTGCCCACGGAGGGGGTTGGAACTGGATGATCTTAAGGTCCTTTCCAACCCTAACTAGTCTATGATTCTAAATTGCACTTCTGTCCCTTTCTGAGCCTTAAAACTGGACTGGAAACAAGTGCAGCCCCTTAGGAGATCCAGGCTAACCCTCACTTTAATCTTTATCATTAAGATATTTTTTTCCCCCTTTTTTACTAACCCTGAAGTTACCCTTTTCCCCCCCCTTCTGGTTTGTTTTTGTTTGGTTTCTGGTTTACTTTGGTGGTTTCTTCCTCTCAGAAAATGGATGCCTTAAGATTATATCCTGGTTTCTGCCTTGCCAAAACTGTACAGGTGGTAGTGGGGCCGGCGAAAGACAACCATACTTTTTCAGCTGCAAGAAAAGATCTGGTACACTGGATCTTCTAATCTCAGCTGAAAGTTGGCTGGGAGACTAAATAAAACCTAGTCTAGTGCCTGCTCTTCCTTTTGGTTTTTTTTGATGATGAGAACAGGCACCGCTGAATAAGAGAATACCAGGTTAGAAGGGACCTCAAGGATCATCTGGTCCAATGTTTTTAGGCAAAGCATGACCTAGACTGGGTGTCCCAGCACCCTGTCCAGCTGAATCTTAAAGTATCCTAACGCTGGGTACTCCACCGCTTCCCTGGGGAGATTATTCCAATGGCTCATTGTTCTCACTGTGACAAATTAGCCTCTTGTGTTGAGGCAGAATCTCCTGAGGAGTAACTTGTGCCCGTTACCCCTTGTCTTTTCCATGGGACTCCTTGTAAAAAGGGGTCCCCAGCTGTGTTGTAGTCACCATTTAAATACCAGAATATGGTGATAAGGTTTCCCCTGAGCCTTCTTTCCTCTAGGCTGAACAAACCCAGTTCTCTCAGCCTTTTTCTCACACACCAGGCTTTCCTGTCCTCGATCATCTTTGTGCCCTTCTCTGGACCCTCTCCAGCCTGTCCACATTGGTTTTGTATAGCCAGGACCAAAACTGAGCACAGTATTCCAGGTGTTGCCTGGCAAGCTCTGAGTAGATGCAATGCTTCTCCACATCTGTACAGGACGCTGCCCTCTGCTTGCTTTGAAGACATTTGCTGGGTAACTGTTCTGGCAGGCAGCTCTCAAGCACAGCTCTGAATGATCCAATAGATCTTTTCCACTTAACATCTCCAGCCCCTGTTAATAGTTTGACGTTCATTTGTCTTGCTGGGATATTTACCAACATTTTGGGTCTAGCAGAAATTCAATATTCAGCGCAGCAGTTTCTGCTGCTGAGCTCTTACAAAAAGGAGAAATCAATGTGTGGCAAAGTTAGACGTGAAAAGAGCATACATTTTCTCAGAAACTTGTATTTAAAAGGACTCTGTTATAGAAAAGAAATACTTTAAAGCGTTTCAGCCCAGAAGTGCCCTCTTAAAAAAAGCTTTCTTGATTGAATGTCTGTTTTCACTCAACCTACCAAGCCTCTCAACTTCACTGAGATTTGTTCATGCCTTCCTCATCCTCTACTGCCCAGCTCTCAGACATACTCAGGCCATCTCAAGCCTCTGTGAGGAAGCATCGCTTCCGCTTCTCAGGCTTGGGCTGTGTTTAGCCCTGCAGCTTTTATCAGAGGGATCCGGCACAAGGAGCTTCCCGCAGGTGACAGACCTTCCCTCTCCTCCTCCTGCCTATTGCAGCAGTTGGAGGAATGGCCTCAAATTCTTCCTAAGAATCACGGGGTTATTTATTAACATTTTAACTCAATGCAGCTGAAAAGAATGTAATGTCAATATTTATATGTAAAAAAACCTCAAACAGCGTATTTCAGAAGCTACTGCTTTCAGAACCAGACAGGAGTGTTACCTTTCCAAGTGCAAGTGAATGGGCAGCTGGTGTAAGCCTCTTACCGAATACTCTCACAGTGGTGCTGCTCTTCTGGACTCTCTCCGGATGGGACACCACATGGCAGGAAAAAACCTTGCCATCGTCTGTGATTTTGATGGGGAAAATCTTTAGAGCATTATTCAAACCCAGGTGGAATCTCTGCCCATGGAGCATGCTGCTGTTCCTGTACACTGCAGCACAGGAGGGCTCCTTGGTTACAAGTTCCTCTTTTGTGCCATTTTGCTCCTGTAAAAAGAGCAAAAATAGGTGAAGACCAGAATCTCTTCATTCCCCTATTTTTATAGATCAACCCTATTCCCACTATGAAAATCTTCCCTTGCACCCCTAGCATTGCATAGCAGTAAGGGGACATTTACAACATCTATTTCTTTCCAAATACGCTCTCTCTCAGAAGTTCAAAGTCAATAGTGGTCATCATCTTACCAATAACTATAGAGTAAATAGCCGTGCCTTGTAAGTCCTGATCTCTGTAGCCTGCAGAGAGGGCATCAGGGCCGCTTTCTCACTGCGGCAATCTAAGTTATGCTGAACATCCTACACACAGTAAATGTGACTGAAATTCCAAGAAAAACCTTGGGGTTTTAGATTTTAAATAGTGAGAACCTGATAACGATATCTAAAAGTCATCTTTTAATGCCTAAGTGGCAGCCACCCTTAGACATAGGTGCAACCTGCACATCCTGGATGTCTGTGCCTCAGTACGTATTTGCAAGCTGTACTCTGAATGACTCATGGTGACCCACATGTATCATCATGCTGACTTTTGGGTTCTTTCCCCTTCACTTAAAAGTAGTAAGGGCAAGGATGTTCCCTTCAAAGAACTGGTAGAACTTTAATCTGAAGAATGCACTGCAAAAGGCAGCTCTGGATAGAAAATGAGCCAGGACAAAAGACTGAAAAGCCTAAAGCACTTGTAAATCACCTTTAAGAAACCCCTCAACAGTTACAGCACCTCGGTGACAATAAATAGAAATGAACAGGGTCAAGCTCAAGGATACTGATGGCTGGTACTTATCTCTACGTACTGAGATTAATACTAAAACATTCCATTAAAACACACACATGCAAATATTTATCCAGAGAGTGGGATGCAGTACGGAAATATAAGGAGCTTTATAGCTCACAGCAAAGTGTTTAACATAGTATTTATGTGGTTAGCTAGAGAACCGGGTTCGCATGTGTCGGCGTGTATCTGTGATACAGAGGTTAACCAAAACATTGCAGTCACCTCCTTTTTCTCCTTTTCCTTTCTGTTTCAAAGCTGCTTGATATCTCACTACCCTACATGGTAACCCTGTGTTTTTCAGAGATACCAAAGCTTCACTACAGCAAAAATCCCTGGGAAATCCAACATAAGGAACAGTTTAGCTCTATTTGGCCCTTTCCACATACCTGTTCTACAGGCATTACTGAAAAATTAAAAGCAATTAAGATGGAGTTTTGCCTCTCTGCTTCTTGAGCAGCTATTGTTTGTGGTGTCTATGTTGCAAACCCGTGTTTGTACTTTTCCCCTTTATTATCGCAGTCCAACATGACCAGTATCTTTTGTTTGGCAGGTTCTGCAGGACGCAATAAAGTCTATTTCCATCTGCCAAACTACCCTTCTGGAATGTAAGCCTGACAGGAAGAACACTTACCACGAGCCATTTCAAAGGATAACGGGACAAACTTTCTGAGGCCGTGTCCCCAAGGCATGGAATTTCTAAAGTCTGGTTTAACCACACTTCCTTCACGGCGTGCTGCTCCTCTTTTATCATTGCAACGACAGCAAAAAAAGCCAGAGAAGGAAAATCAGAAACGTGACATGCACTGTGCTTTAGAAAACAATATTGACTGGTCTACTGTTCAAGGAACAGGCACTTTTGATTAGAAGACTACTGTAATTTTCAACCACTACCCACAGGTACATGTGTTAAGTGAAATCTCTGCATCTGATTCTAGATGCAGTTGCATGACTAATTCATGGCTTTACGTGAAACTTTGGGCATTTCACGAAAACCAGTGCTTCAATTCAGGATCAAGGTGTCTCATTTTGGAGCTGAGAGCAAGTTGAAGCTTCAATTTTTCTCCTTTTTTCTTTCCTTGGCAATAAACCTTCACATCAATTTTGCGCGCTTGTATTTCCTTTTCTCTGTAAACCTCCTTTCACAAAGCAAGGTGTTCAGCACGTCAGGCAGGTTGAGATTAACCCTGGTTTTCAGTGTAAGTGCTCCTGTTGTTATTCTCCAACCTGCCCATTATCAGGAGCAGAGAGCTTGCCACTCTTTCCTTTGTCATCGGTTCATAAAAGCATTTGGATACCTCCTACCCTACCCCATTCCCAGTCCAGAGTTCCAGACCACCTGTGGAAGGGGCAGGGTGATGCACTGATCAGAACACAGCGGTGGTCCAAGCATCAGGTCTGCATGTGTGTGTGCACTGAAACAGGAAGAGAAGCGGTGATGGCCAGGGGATGCTAGGGGTGCCTTGGTGAGCATTAATCCCTCTGACCATTAGTCTGACCATTAGTGGTCACACCATGCAGCCTGCCCTGGTGCCATCACTGTGCTGCCCAGGCCTGCCTTCCCTCTTCTTCTAGGCAGGTACC
The DNA here is from genome assembly GCF_028554395.1 of Pezoporus wallicus. Classification (NCBI taxonomy): domain Eukaryota; kingdom Metazoa; phylum Chordata; class Aves; order Psittaciformes; family Psittacidae; genus Pezoporus; species Pezoporus wallicus. The sequence goes on from NW_026637726.1 coordinate 379,404, forward strand.
TGCAGACACCACTGGGAAACTCCTGAACTTTGCTCCCCTGGTAGCTCTACTTGTCTGGTGAGATAAAATAGATGCATACTCTAACTAATTGTTTAATCTTGAGGGGAAGGGCAATATCTAACAGGTCTGGACTGTTTGGTAGTGGGGACTTGCTGGTGACTGTAACTTCCTATATGTCTGGCAACCAAGCACAGAGTGACACTGCAAGCACACAGCCTGTGCCACAGGGACATAGAGAAAGGCAGTGCTCAGTGGAGCCCAGGAGACCCAGTGCCAGAAGCAGCTTCTCTCCGCTTTCCACTCGAGACAAGCAGTTGAGGTGCCAGCTATCACAGTGGGACAGGGCATGCACAAGCACTAAAGGGGCTGGATAGCGCAGAAAGGAAAGAGAAAGGGCAGAGAAAGCAAATCCATGGCTTCCCAAGAAGAAAACAGCACAGGAGACTTTGCTGGGACAAGTTACTGTGCGAATGTGCCATGGAGCATGAAGGAAGTATGAAGATGAGTAGCTGCACCAAGAGTTCAGCCTGCAAAGAGCCTCAGCCTGTTCTCACCGTCACGTTTCCCAGGTGCTGTTTCCCCTGTCTTTGATTCCCATCTCCATTAACAGCATGTTAGTTAAGGTCCTCCTTGTTTGTCAGTCCTACCTAGGCCTGTTGCTCTGCGGGCTTTGCAGTGCCTCCAAGTTAAATCCATCTGGATTCACTTCACTTTGATGTAGTCAGGTGCTGTACTTCATTGGTGACTAGTACTCCTCTCCACCGCACTTGTAGGCTGGATTGAGATCATTTGCCTTTTTGAAGTGATTTATTGCAGAAGATCTGGTTACCTTAAAATACAGATCTTCAAGAGGTATGTTGAGAAGTGATTTTTCTTAGTTCCCTCTAATCAAGCAGTTACTAGTAGCACAGCTTGCTACATCATGTAGTTACTGAAAAAAAGCCACAATGACGTCTGTATGAATAAGAACTGCCCACGTTTAACATGTAGACAACAATAACAACACTGAGCAGGCCAGTATCAACAGAGAGCACCAGCAAGAGAAAAGGAACAATGCCTAATTAGCGCTATTATTGTATTAAGGAAGAGACAAACTGCATGAAGAACAGAAGCTGCATGTGGTTACCAGCACTACTTGTACCAGGATAACAGCACCAAAGTGCTTTAAGCCACTGCCATGCAGGTGCCATCAGGGAGCAAGGGTTTGGGGTGAATGTCTCTGTGAACGAGGCTTGCACAGGGCCTCTTCCTGCTGCAGGATGGATGCAACCCAGCATGGGGACCTATGTCCCTCCTGCCACTAGTCTGGCCTCATACAGGCCAAAGAGGTGGTGGGAGCACTGCTACCCTCTGCTACCCCAACATCACCTGCACCCACCCTGCTCCTAACCTTTGAATGGGTGCTGTATCTACAGCCCTGGGCACAAGCAGAGTGAGCACGTTGGCCTTGCAGCTCTTAACTGAAACCATGCCAGGATTTAGTTTAATCCTTCTTGGCTTGTTAACAGAAACCTGGGTCAGGAAGAGGTTTCTGGGGGCCATCAAATTCAGTCCCCCATGTGCACAACAGCAAGCTTGCCCAGCATCCCTGCCCACCTCCATCTTCACGGCAGTTTGGACTTTTGCCCTCACTGCTGGCATTAAACAGCTGTTCCCAAATTGCTGCACTAAATGGTTGCCACCCTTGTTTAATTTGTAGTCAAATCCACTCACGTCCTGTTTAAACCCATTTGTTCCTTTGCCAGGATAATTTAAATATCCTTCCTGGAGTTCACACTCTCCCCTGAGGCTTACTTACCAAGAGCAGTCATGCTGCTTTCCAGCATCCTTTTGGCTGACAGAAGCAGCCACATCTCTGTTCCTGTGATTGTTTCAAGCAATTCCCCGCTTTGCTCCAGTTTGTTTTTCATTGTGGGACACATCCCTCCATGGAGCTAACACCTAACGTGCCCAGCAGATACCAGCTCTCGGCCTCAACCAGACTAGGCTGTTTGTCTCTCTCTGGTGCTCACGGCTGCATGCCCATAGTAGCAGAACAGCATGGTTTGGAGATCCGGCATCCTCCATCATCTCAGCATCCAGTCATCTCTGCAGCATTTTTCTCCATAATGAAAATGTAGAAACTGCCCATCTCACCATTCCCATCTAACTTTGTATTCCTCCAAATAAATAAGGTTTCCTAATCATGAGCTAGGTAACAACAGTTAGAGAGCGCCTGGTGAGTAGCAAACTGTGTAGGCAGTGCTGTTCAGTGGCACCGGTGCAAACCCCAAAGAAGTCACCATCAAAGACTAAGAAATGTTAATGATATTCCCCCACCCCTTTACCCCCATCCCCTGTTACAAAAACCCCAGCATCCCATTCATAACCACTTACCTTCTGCCTTGACAATAAGCTGGATTTTTGCAGCCTTTGTCCCATAAGGGTAAGTAGCAAAACTGCACTCATACTGCCCGCTAAGGGAAATGGTAATGTTTTTCAGATGCAGAGCCCACCGACTGCATTCGGACTTGGCATTTGGATCAGGGGAACACAAAGCCTCTGTCTCATCCCAGCTGCAGCAGCTCCTCGTGCTGAAGGACACCGAGAAGTTGTAAGAAGCCTCAGGAAAGGTGAAGTAGTGGGTGCCATAAACAGGGTGATAAACAGCTATTCTGGTAAGCTGTGTGTCATCAGTCTTGGACCACTGTGTCTGTATGATGTAGGTGGCATGTGGTTTTGGGAAGCCGCATACCAGGGTCACGTCGGTACCTGGCAAAGCCTGGACTACTTCTGTTTCTGTAATGACATCTTCAGGCTGGCCTTAAAAGCAAATGGGACAATTTTCAGTGCAAGTAATGTTTAAACAAAGCTTCTTCCTAGGCCATCTTTGATGTGATTTGGTCCCTTAGGCACAGGCAACCATGCAGACCCTGCAACTGTAGAAACAGGCTTTGCAGGGAAGAGGTTTACACATCTCCACCGGCAGAGACTTCAGAGGGAGAACAGGGAGAGCAAACACACGGTTGTCTGGAAGAGGGCAGGGAGCTCCCATCGCACTCACAGGAGAGAAATGGGAACCCTGAGTCCCTCTGTGAAAATGGAAATCTTTCATGTGATAAAAATAAAGCAGAAGCCAGGCCCAGTTATGCCCCAGCAATTTTAGCAAGAACAAATGAATTATCCCTGCTGGCTGATTCTGCCCTGCACTGTTCCTTCCGTCCATTATCATTGTCTTCACTGCTTTGACAGAGAAACCTGTCCTTCTACCTCTGTGTTATTAAACAGCTCCTGCATGACCTGAACAAGTGTCTGTTAAGGCGTCAGAGTGAGCTGTATGGTTTCTTCCTCATTTAATTTCATACAACATGTTGGCAGTCCTTAGTGTGCCATATAAAGGAGTAATGGATGGGTGAAATGAAGGGGCTTTCAACGGGAGCCTATACTACTCAGTTTTGCTGCTGCTGTAGTAACACTGATTTCTTGCTGCTTCTCCCTCCTATGAACAAGAAGCTCACAGTCCCCAAATCCCTGTATGGAGGGCACTGACAGACTCAAGGAGATGAAGAATTTATGGATGGGGTGTTGTAGTAATCAGACAAGTAATCAGTCATAGCCACAGAGCCGTTTCCAAAGGAGCATGTGAGTCCCCATTAAAAAATGTGCTTGTGCAGATGTTCTTAGGTACAGACTTGCTGCTCCCTGTATCCATTGGATTTTATCCTGTGTATCAAAACAACACTGCAAATTTGCTTTGAGAACGTGCCCCACAGTCCCACCAGCCATGCTGCTGACTCCCCATGGCAGCAAGTGCACGCTGCTCATCTTCCTTACTTGCTAAAAGTGGGTACCAATTTCTTTGCTTTGACATCTGCTTTACCCCGTGGTACAGGGCTCTGGGATACCTGAATCCAGGGACCCTCCCAGGGACCAGGCAGCCTCAATGATGCCTGCAGGTGGCCTGGTGTGCCCCATACTCGGCCAGCAGAGCCAGGAGCGAAACAGGGACCTGGTGCACCCGCAGCTCTGGTTTGACAGGAAAGAACAAGGGCACAGTCCCATATCCCTGCAGAGCTGGCTGAGATGTGGTACCTAAGCACTGAAGGGTGACATGAACTAGGTGCATGGAGAGCAAAGCTACTGGATGGCCATGCCCAACACTAATCTCATTATTTTTATTGCTGTGCATGCTCTGCTCATCTTTTAATTGACTCCCAAGAGAGGGGATAATGTAAAAGGGCAAATAAAAATAAGCCTGAGTGACAAGTGCTGTGAGAAAAATTACTGAAAACTATTTCTGTCAGTCCAAAGAGCTTATTATAGCAAGTGCTCATTGATTTCAGTGCAAGTTTTGCCTCAGGAAAAGTTGAGGAAAAAGCCATTAGCAATCTTGCAATCAGACTAACCAGCAAGGGCCACCTAGCAAATTAGCTCTCATATTCATACCAATGCTGTAACAAGTTAAAGGACCATGTGAAGAATGCCTACCAAGAGTTACTGGAATAAATTTACATGAAGATGAAAACATTACACATGTAGAAACAACATTTAATTTGTGTTGCTCGTTAGTAGCCTCGCACTATTGTTTTAACTGAAACCCATTAATGTTAAAGCATTCTTAGCTTTTTGTTAGCATCTCAATATAATGAGTCTCATTTTATGCCAACTTGATTTTTCCAAACGCAGCTGCCCATACTTGTGCTCCATTTGAAGCTTAATAGAGTAACTCCCAAACGTTTACACGTCTGATCTCCATCAAGGGCACGATGGTGTCCATTTTCACCTTTGAGGGGTTTCAGTGAGGATTTCATCCTCAGAGGAAAAACCCAGCAGTCCTATTCATCCCTAAAGAGCATTGCTTTCCTGCATGTGCATGTCTTGAGGAGTCTAATTCTTTCTTATTATGCTTTTCTTTTGCATTTGAGAACTTTCATTTCCTATGAATACACATACTAAATACTTTCTTTTAAAATCCATTTTGCCGCAGTGATGTAGAAAAATAGGAAGAGATTTTGAGATGCATCTTACCACAGCAGTCAAACACGTTAATTTGTTCCTTTCTTAATTGGGAAAAACGTGTATCCTACAACGTTCTTCTTCCTAGCTGGCAATAAGCACTGCTGCATTCAGCGTGGCCAGTCTGTTGTAAGAGTTCTGTGTGGAGGGGGTTGTGAGCATCAGGCTTTTTCCTGGTTTTCCTTAGATTGTTCTGGTTTAAACTCCCTTGGACGAGGATGCTTTTCTCCTTACTCAACTTTCCTGACAGTTTTACTCCCACTGACAAACTTGTTTCTCTTGTTTCTCAGTCTTTTTAACACTGCACAGAGGGCTGGGTGGGGAAGAGGAAGGGAAGGATCTATTTAAGGGGCCACAGCAGTACAATTTACCCTTGCCTTGAAGCGTTTCACCTCTTCCTCTCTCTGCGTACACAGGTATGCATGTGTGTGTAAGAGAGAGATTTTTTATTTGCTCTTTACAAGCAGTTTTCCTGTTTGCCCATTGGAGATGAGCACAAATTGCCCTAAATACAACTGAGCTCATCTCAGTGATAATTCTGGTGAAAAAATGGTATTTTGAATAAACTAATCTGCGTGTCAGTGCAGCCCATTTAGTCCTTACTGGCTGCACGTTATAACTGGGGTTAGTGGAAAGTTGTCAGGAAACAAAATCATTGCTAGCAGCTACAGCTTGCCCTACCGAGACATGCTGAGCCCAGCCTGCACATGCCACCCTGCCCCTTGCCACCCTCTGTCATCAGCTGAGTCAAGGGGGCCCATTGACATGCTTACCTGCAATGCTGGCCACCAAGAGCAAGCAAAGGAGGGAGAAGAGGCACCTTTTTCCCATCCTCACCCGACGATGCTTTGGTAAACACGTAGCTCTCTTGCCCTGCTCCTTGCAGCGTCTCTGAAAAGGAAGTTGAAATGGTCTGCCCCGTGCAGACAGGCAGATGTGCAGCACAGTCATGCTCATCGTTTTAGTGTGACTTCAAAGCAGATGTGAAAGCCTCAGTTTCCTGCCACAGCGATAGAATTAGCACATCTTGTGAAACCTTTATGTTGAAAACACTACCTGTACTCTAAGCCCATGTTGAAGACCTGTATTTTTTGTGCTTTGTCTTTTCAAATAAGCTCAGAGTGAGCAGTTTACTGGTTTGCAATCTCTCAAACACTTGTCTGGTGGCTAAGGTTGAACATAGGGTAGGTAGTGTACAAAAAAGGGGACTTTCTTTGCCTGCTTCATTTCCTTCACTGTGTTAGTCCAAAATAGCTCAATTATGTTATTCTTACATTCTCTATGCGCAGGTTAAAATTATGCTGGGTTTAAAAACCCCGGCGTAACAACAAAACCAATGCCCCTGCATTAAAACAGAATAAATTGAGAGTTTTCCAACTTCACCTTACTTATTCTTTCTGTTTGTTTTTTTTTCCTCCAGAGAAGGACACCATTAATTATTTTGGGCAGGATGAAGAATTACAGCACCGCACAACACCATCACTTGGTGTGGTTAACCCCTGTTCCTACCCCATTCAGCTGGTAGCTTCGGTAATGGCAGCACCCTCAGGCATGGACTGGTTCCTGCCAGTCCTGTGACCTGTCTTTATTGCAGGACAAGTGTAAATCCTTCCAAACTGTCCTTGAAGCACATCGTGTTTCATGAACTAGGCATACACCTATCAGTTATGCATCTCATTGGAGGCAAGTGCTACGTAAATTGGACCTTGTGTTGTGGCTTTTCAGAAAGCCAATTACAGCCCATCCGTCAGGGCATAGAAAGCCTATGTCCTGGATCATGGAATCGTAGAATGGTTTGGCTTGCAAAAGACCTTAAAGCTAATCCAGTTCCAACCTCCCTGCCATGGGCAGGGACACCCTCCACAAGACCAGGTTGCTCAAAGCCCCAGCCAACCTCATAGTCCCTCAAAGAGGCACCTACATCCACTACCAGTGCCCTCCCTTGAGTCCACATCTGTATGATGGGAGTCTTGACATGTTGTTTCTGAAACAACTTATAGGAGACCTCGGTGCTTTTGTTGGCCACTTTCTTCAATGATAATCCTCTCTGCACCTCAGACAAGGCCTATGGAAAACGCCAGCTGCCACCTGCAAACTTGTTTCCAACCACTTTCCATTTCCTTCCCCTCTGCCTGCTTTCACTGACCATGGAGCTCTCCATAACTCCAACATGCAAGGCACAGAGCTCAAGGTAAAGAAGCAAAACCTCGCTGGTCATGTCTTTATTTTATACACTACCACAACATCTATACCACTTCCTTAATTTGTCCATATGCAACCTCTTGTTAGTGTGTTTAAGCAGGCTAAGGTCTTCAGCTGGAACAGCTTATAGTGCTGGCCAGGCTATGGTCAGGCCTCCAGACATGTCTTTAGGGGATAAATGCTGCTGCATAGTGCTTTTCTGTTTGCATTGCTCCCCTTCCTGAGGAAATGTGCTAAGAGCAGTCATGGTACTGGATGCAGGGGTTACTGCTAAGGGAATTGTCTCCGAGGATGAAATCTCTGCTTGTCACTCAGAAGCCTGACAGAGAAAGATCTGCCTCAGAGGATCAAGAAGTCCTGAAGTTGAAGATGAACAGAATATTCAAGCCATTGTAATTGACAGTCACAGAAGGGAGTAAATGTTATTAAAGATGCATGCTCTGGTTTCCAGTTCAGAGCAGAGAACACAAAGAACCCAGGGTTTACCTGCAGATACTGGAGTCCAACAAAACTGGACTTCAGTTTAGAATTTGGGCTTTCATAAGGGAGTGCGGTTACCTTAGCTTCTCCTGCTGATCAGTTCATGTAAGCTTTGTACCACCAGAGAATGTATTTTGTGTAACATGTGGAAGAGAAAAAAGTCTCAGATGAGCCTTTTTATTGATCTGAAACATGTATCACCGTTCAACAAGACAGCCCAAGTGCCATGTGGCATATTCAATAGCCACAGAAATTCCTGAGCAGCTTGTTTGAGTTAGAAGATAGCTGTGTCTTGCCCTTAGAATTTGTTTCCCCCCTTAAAATAACATCCTAAAAATACACTGCTGCCACGTTGCATTGTGTTGGCTGAATGCAGCCACCCAGTGTAGTCGCTGTGCTTAGAGATGAAAGACAAGAGGGAAACCTCCCGGCTCAATGGGTTTTTATTCACTTCAGAAATGTGTTTTGCCCCAATTCCTACCTTAATCCCAGAATCTGAAACAGTCATTCACCCCTCTGCTGACATGAATGTGAATGAACAGCTAAGCCCTGCCTCTGAACACGACATCAAGAAACACTTTTGAGACACATCGCTTAAGTCTACTGGCAGGGATCCATCTCTTCCTAGGGAAGACACATGCCCAGGCACAGTGGACCTCATTGGCAGCTGGAGGGGGGACATATCTGTAATTGTCTTTTCCTTGACGGGGCAGCTGCAGGGATGTTTGTCTCAGAGGCGGGATGCAGGGCTTTTTCCATCATGGTACGTGTGCTGTTCCAGAGAGACCCAGAAACCATTGCAAAGCTAGGAGGTTTTAAAGGAAACGAGGCTACACCCGGACAAACAACATGTTGTCAGGGCATATGTGAAGCACAATGCTTGCTTTTGGCCTGGGCAAGCAGCTGGCCTGACTGGTCCTCCCCTTCATCCCAGGCGGTGGCAGCGCTGGCAGGTTCCGATGCGCTATGAGCATCACACATGTTGGGGCCCTCACAGTGCAGAGTGGGGCTCTGCCCAGTGCTTAAGGATGCCTCTGCTGCCTCATGAGATGTTTTTTTGAGCTCTATAAATGACTCTTTCCACGGCAATCACCCCTATTATGCATCATACTCACAAACCCCTCGACTGCGACTGCGATACAATTCTTCTGCCTCAATCACGGCGAGCTGCACCTAAGAAGCAGAGCTGCAGTCAGTCCCACAGAAGAAGAAATCCTCATCTCCAGAGACAAATTCAATTATTCACAAAGAGTGCCTGTTCAGAAATGCTAGCGTGCGAGCTCTTCCTGCCAGAGGCGAGGATGATTACCCTTGCAGGCTGCTGGCCTCTAAACACTGCTTAAAGAAAACGCTGCTCCCCAGTGAAAGAAAGATGGAGACTTTGAAGCAGGGAGTTCATGAAGGAGTGAGCTAACCTTTAGGGTTCGCTTGGTGCTTGGCACAGAAACTCCCACTTTGTCACTGCGGTTTGGTTTCGGACTTCTTTGGAAAGCATCCTAATAACACTGTAGCTGGCAGGCAACTTTGTCCATGGCACCCCATGGAGGGGTGGATGATGGGGTGGCAGGGGGTCAGCATGGCAAGGGGCAGCAGGATCCCCACTGGGCTTTTTCAGTAACCTCATGCTTCCTCTGTCGCCCCTTCCCTCCCTTAGCTCTTGTGCCTCTCTCCTGCTTGCAGCACTGCCTCTTCTATGTGAAGGAGGAGGAAGAAGAGGGTTTCTCATTCTGCTTCTTCCTTCTCCTCCCTCGTGGTTGCACACACACATCCACAGGCTGCGTTTGACATAATGCAGCCCCGTTTTCTGCCAGGGTGTTTAAGCAGCATGGCGGGGCGTACATGCTTCCCTCTCAACAGCTCTTTAACCATCCGGAAGACATTTAAAGACCTGAATGGACTTTTTATCCCTCCTCTCTCACTGACAGCTCAAAGTAAGAAAGACAACCAAGAACAGCTCACTCCCAGCTGCCTCCCTGCCCCAGCCCTGCCTGCACTGGTACTGGGGCTGCTCCATCACTTTCACACCCATGCTGCCGCTGCTCCCAGTGCCAACACTATAGCAAAATCCAAGATGACCCTTTCCACAAATGTTTGGTTTGCCGTTACATCCTACAGACATTCTGGGGCCAAATCCAACTGGATGATGGCTCTTTAATTATGCCTTTAGTTCATCCCACTGGTAAATAGTTGCTTTCTTCACTTTGTAAGCAGGAAACTTGTTTTGGAGTGACTTTACAGCACTCCAGGACAGCAAGTCAGAATGAATGGATAGGTAAGGACTACAGCTCTAAATCCTCTCTTCCTGCTGTCTGTGGGAAAAATCTCTTTGTGTCTGCCTCGTCTTTTAAAACCCTTTCAGTATAAGGAAACAGGATGCAGGAGGATCACAGGGAGTGATCTAGTGCTGAGTTCCTATGTGTGCGCATCTCTGTTTTCCCGTTTCCTTGATACAAGAAAGGGACTGCAAAAGCTGGCAGTGGTTTTTCTAATTAGAAGGTCTAACTTACGTTTACGTTTCAGAGGAAAAGAGTGTACATTTGGGGATAGATGGAAGAGGATCAGTTCCCTCACCTTCTCTGCCATTCCAGCCACACTCCCCTGTGGTCCTCTGCTCCCATTTAATGCCATATCTGATCGGTGCTGGTCCATCAGGGTAAGCTGTTGAGCATCACGTCATGCAAAGCTCAAAGTCATGGGAAAAGCAGAGTACACAAATAGCAACCAATGAACAAAACAAACACAAAGAATGTTGACCCAACAACCACACACCACCAAAAAAAAACACTGCATGAAAGCCAAACAAGTAAAATAAATAAGTAAAGACTCTATAGGGTTACTGCTTTCAAGATGAAATGGAAGGCACATGCGAGAGCAGCCTGCTTTCTTAGGTTGCCTTCTCTTTTCTAGCTCTAACACACACTGTGCTGTTTTGCACAGCATCGCCTAAAGGTTTTTCACTGGTACATCTCATCTTCCACTGCTAAGAAGATGTTCGTGAGCAGGTTAATAACTGTGCAACAAAATGTAATGGCACCCATTGTTTTAAAAGAGGCATGTGTTAGGAAAGGGTAACCCACTGCCAGCACTGGGAATCATCTGCTGATGCTAGGCTACCAGGTGGAGGTCTCCACTGAAGCCTCCCAGAAGGGCCATGTCCTACCCTGGTCTCTTCAGCAGGAGCTTCACAGACAGTGCTTGGAGCAGCTTTCATGAGTCATGCCAGCAAGAGAGAACAGCCGCCTGCCTGAGAAAGAGCATTTCATAAACACAGCTTATGGAGCCTTATCTTGAGATCTGCATGAAAGAAGGCTATCAAGACAAGCAACAGACCACTGTGTCAGAAACAAAAAGCTTAGGTTCACTTCCAGAGTGCTGTAAACCTAGATGGGTTTCACTGTGCAGAGTAGCTCTAATGGGTATCTTTGCCTGATTAGTTTAAAGTCTTCCCTGTTATTATGCAAATACCTTCCTGCAAACCCACAGCCGCCTGGTGAGAGCTCAGCATAGCAGACTGGTTAGAATCCACCACTGAAGAAATAAATCAAATAGGAAAGGCTAAGGGTGTGAAAGTTAACTTCAGATACAGCAGCAGTGACAATTGGAGGGCAGCAGCTGTCTTTTAATTATAAAATAATAAGACAATTTACAGCAATAAAAGGCCAAGTTACAGTGACATTGAGAGCCATAACTTGGATTTTGTTTTCTTGGACAGAATACTTTGAAAGCATCAGATGTTAATGGTTTGTTTGTTTCTAAACAGTATCTTTGTAGCCCTATAAATACCCTTCATGCTATCAGCATGTCAGAAGCAGCCACAGGAAAGCGCGGTATCTCTCCCATCACCATCCCATCCATCCATCATTTATCATTATTATCTATGTATCGATATTATTATATATATTCTATATATATTTTTATATATAACATATATATATTATTATATCATCTATAAATTGCCCCCTATGCCCTAATTCTATGTCTCTTTAGAAAAGTGATGAAGTATTGGAGAGGAGTAGCTGGAATATAAAATAGAGAATAGGAAACTTCTGGGATATTTTTGCATAATGGTATTTTCCAGGCCATAAGGAGAGTAACATTAACTACTTCAGATATGATTCCTTTCGGTTCACTTTCTGCTCAAAGGCATAATGTGAACCTGCCCTAAGGAGCCTGCAAGGCCTTGTTCGTGCACCAACGTGCGCTGAATACCTATCTCCTTCCAGAGCACTCTTAGCCAAGCAGCTGAAGAAAACGATGGAGAATTAAGGTAGTCTTGAACATATAACACCTCTTTCAGCATTCAATACGAGCTCCTAAATTTTTAACCACCACTAAAATTAATATTTCTAGCTTTTAGTTGGTTTGTAAGGGTCACCATCCATGTAAAATAATGTTCAGTTTCTAGCTGAGACTGTTGCCTCCTGAAGCAATACTAGGAAGGGCATGCACTGCTTCTTGCTTCAGTGAAGCAGTGCACCTGTACTAGTGCAGATTTAAAAGAGTCACTGATCACACATTCATTGTCCAAAGCAGAGGATGGACAATCATAGAATAGTCAGGGTTGGAAAGGACCTTAAGATCACCCAGTTCCAACCCCCCTGCCATGGGCAGGGACACCTCACACTAAACCATGGCACCCAAGGCTCTGTCCAACCTGGCCTTGAACACTGCCAGGGATGGAGCATTCACAGCTTCCCTGGGCAACCCATTCCAGTGCCTCACCACCCTCACAGGAAAGAACTTCTTCCTTATATCCAATCTAAACTTCCCCTGTTTAAGTTTGAACCCGTTACCCCTTGTCCTGTCACTACAGTCCCTAATGAAGAGTCCCTCCGCAGCATCCCTATAGCCCCCCTTCAGATACTGGAAGCTGCTATGAGGTCTCCATGCAGCCTTCTCTTCTCCAGGCTGAACAGCCCCAACTTTCTCAGCCTGCCTTCGTGATGACCTCATGAAAATCACCCCCCAGTGTCACTTGGGCTGGAGCTCTGGTTGCAAACCAAGAGTAAGCTGGTAGTCACCTCCGTTAGCCCTCCTCCCAATCTGACCCCTTATCCTCAATACTCCTTCCATCTGGTCCCTGATGTGTGACATACCTGCTCTCAGGAGCCCACTTGTGACCTACTGACACACGGGCACCACTTGGCTGAACACCGCTCCTCCTCCTGCCTGAAATAAGGTTATGCTTTAACTTCTCCACAGCTGATTAAGCTTAGCGATGCTGCTAATGGCAACGAAATCATTAGAGACCTCTATCAGAGCAGTTAACTTCTATTTTGCATGATTGCCTCTGTTTTTGAAATGAATACGCAGCGGTTCAGTGGGTTTAAGTGCCTAACCAGAGCACTGGCCAAGTCAATGGGTGGCACCTGGGCTCTTCCAGACTGTGTGTCCCCAAAAGAGCGCTGCTATGTAGACAAGGAAAACCGCCTGTGTTCCCCAGGTCTTGTTTCCCAAAAAGAAGAAGCCACCTTCTGCCCCTTGGAAAATCAATGATTCAGTAAATTAATTTCAGTCTGTTGCCATAATTGGATTTAAAAGAGAAAAATGAAGAAGCATCTTGCAAGACTTTCCTTAGAGTCAGTAAACTGGAGAACTGCACTTGTGACTGAGCACAAATCAAATGCTTCTAATGGTATTTGACATTTTAATTGCAAACGAGGAAAAATGCCTCATTACAGAACTGAACCAAGTTGGCTTGCTGCGAATCAGACTCTCCAGAGGACACTTCCCTCCCCTAACCCCTGCTCAGCTGCACAGCAGCCGAAGCAGCAAACATCTTGCAAACTAAGGCAGCCACAGCCGTTACCAATCATTCTTCCTCTCCCTTTCAAATTGCACTGACTCACGTGGTGTGTTTCTCTAACAGATGCTACAGTCCAGCAAAGAGCTTGTCAAGAAGGAAAAGAAAGCCCAGCAGAGTTGCATGAAAAAACAGATTCAGAAGTGCCATAGATCTGTTCGCAAGAAGCTGGATCAAAATGATTTCAGGCTCATTGCAGTGATTTACCTGAATACACCGGAGACGTATTTGGCTTGCGGTGCTTGAGCCAAGGCTTGGCCGTGGTCTTTCAGGATGCAAGAGAAAGTATTAGGCCTGGTGATGAGTGTAGCTGACCAGCTGCTCAGGGTGCAGGTACAATTTTAGAAGCCTGATTTAATATCTTGTTCTACCAGCAATGCTCGTGGCTAAATGGGAAATAAAACTAATCTATCCTTATTAGATTTGGGCTGTAATCTCATAGCACCCTCAGATATTGGACTTCCCTGGCAAGCTTCCTGCTTTGCACTGGCTCTGTTTCCCAGGAAGCTGAAGAGCACAAGGTGGATAATGAAAGAAATGTAAGTTCAAAGATAATTCAGATATAGTTCAATGGTTTGAACGGTGGAAATGCTTAACAACCCTTATATGAAACAAAAAGGGAAAGAAGCAGCCTATGGATGTGGCTCATTCACAGAGAAGAAATGTCTTATTATACTAACATGGATTTTGCCCACCTGAAAACACTGGGTGCATTAAACGTATTCCTTGGAATACTAGGAGGATTGACTACTTTTCCTGCACGTGCTCAGCTTCAAGGGATTGGCACCTACATCATACACTTGCTGCCCACAGGAAAGAACTAGGATTTTCTCAGGGAAGTAATCTACTGTTCAAGATATTGAACAGAGCAAGTATATCAGCTATCTTATGCATAGAATTATTATCTATAAAAATATTAACCAAAAAGGAGGTTAGGTGCAGTTAGTCTGGCTTTAGCACAGAATGAAGAATTAGATCTCCTGACGGGCTCTCCAGCATCCTTTCATGCATTTTTTAGCAGTCTTTTGCTATGGTTGACCTTTTCTTCTCTCACCAGAACCATGTTGTGCTACCCCTGGGCTTGCTCATCCTGCAGTAGATCAAGAAGTTGGGAAGTTCCTCTGGACAGGAGAGCGTTAACCTCGGTAAGACCTCACCTGCCACCTCCCAAAGGCTGCGTGAAAACCTGAGAAGCTTCCTGGTTTGGTTTGTTATTCAAACCCCTCCCACCGGTCCCCAGGAAACAAACATCACCCATCGCTTATACAAAAAGACCCAAGTTCCCATGTTAACAACAACAGCTTTCTCATAGGGCCTGAAGCATACCTAAAAGCTTGAAATTTACTGGTTCCCATTTCCTAGGAAGCAGGATTTAACAACCAACGTTTAACCACCATGAGGAAGCCTATATTATTTTTCCCCTGGTCCCCCATGCTGCGTACTTTCTCTTTGGGAAACCTGCCAAAGTCTGTCTCAGGAGGTTGCTATTTTCCTCCAAGAACCAAAATCAATCCATCAATCCGTGGCTTGGCAGCCCCAGAACAGAAGATTAGGACTCTCGAGGCAGATTATAAACACAATCCCCTCAATTAACTTCTCTAGGATGAGCTAGAGGCGGTTAGATCCTTGTTAAGTCAATTATTAACACAGATGGTCAATGTGCATATTTCTTATGACAAATCACATTAATTTCATGTGCAAAGCAGTACACCCAGAGAAAGGCTAAGGAGCAAAGCTGCTGCCCTGCCTGCCAGGCTACTGGGGACAAGGTGCATGGAGCACGTTTGGCTGCTGCCACGTGCATGCAGCCATCACCTCCTGCTAGGACTTTTCCCAACCCCTTTGGTTTTCAAGCATTTGAGACCCTGCCAATCCTTCCTGAGATACATTATAGAGATGGAGAGGGCTCTGAATTATGCAGCTGATGATGTGTTTTGTTAGGGTGTTTTTAAGCTACTAGTTTGCACACCCAGGTTAGTGCTCTTGCTTTGGGGCAGGGAGACAGGCTGGGTAGGGCAGCCCAGCATTGCCTGTCACAAAGTCTCCTGTGATTCTCAAGTGGGAAAGCTCAGCAGTCACCCATGGCCCCTACTCTTTGCATGAAGACTCAATTGAAGGAAACATCTTATACCTGTACACTTTAGTACACAGCTATGTAACTCTTAAGTGGCCTGGATGAGCTTGCTAGCCCACAGGCATAATTGCAGGTGGAAAGCAGGCACCAAAAAGTTGTGCTGCAATAGCCCTTATTTTGCTGCCGGTATTATCATCATCCCCAGAAAACCCTTCTGTAATATGCCATTGCATTTTTTACAACTGATGTTCATCTGCCTTCTTCCGGGCTTTTCCACAATTTAGCCTTAAAATGGTATCAGCTAAAATTAATCTTACTGCAGAAACCGGTTACTTGTCGAAAGGACAGAATCTCAGTATGCAAGTCACACTTTCCGGGTCTCAGACCCTGCACGTAAGGATCAGTTTTCCCTGCTGATCAGCGTCATGCCTGTGAGGCAGCTTCTTCATCTGACTTATGGGATCAGCCTCTCTATTTGAAAAATGAAGGCATTCACGTCTCTGCCAAAGGCGGGGAGGGAAGAAAAACTCTTAGCACTGAGCACAGATTGAATTCCCCTTCAGGAGTTCAAAGGAAAGAAGTTAAACTGTGACCCAGAAAAACTGAAATGAGTTTTAAAATGTCCTGTTCTATGACACAGCACTATACCCGTGCTCCTCAGCCGGCAATAATTCATTAAGACTCCTTCCTGCCTGGACAACACGTAAAGGTGGCTAAATGAGCAACAGCACTGGCAGGCAGTACCTTGCACTATCCTGTTGGGTAATGAAAACAGTGCCAGGCAAGCATCTGATTCAACCTTTTGTCAGGCTTCTACAGCGCTTCAAGTCACACAAGACCCTGGCAGTGCTGCTGACCTCCAGAAAAAACCCAAATTGCTCCCCTGTGAAAGGCTAGCAGATGGACTGGCTCCAGTGGCTGGTATACTTGGCACAGCCTGATGGGAGCAACCCACTGAGGAGAGGGGAGGGCTGGCAAGCAGCTGGAGACACCCCGATGCTCTCAGCAAGGAAGATGCTCTCAGCAAGACTCACCCGTGAAATATGTGACCGGGTAGGAGTGGTGACAGCTTAAGGCCAAAACTGATTCTTGCGTTCATCCATCTGGATAAATATTTGTTGCTCTTATGCGTGCTCACCAGTGGGAATACACGGTAAAACCAGTTCTAATTTGCAGCGCCTTCAAATGCATTCTAGTCAGGCTCCCTTCTCCGGGGGATAAATGACATTTATAAAGCCTCAATCTTTGTCAAACTTCAGGTATTACTGCAGGTGTTTGTACTTTAGCAGCCTCTTAGGTGCCTGTTGCTATTTGAAGGAGATTCAGATGTATACCTGCAACCTCAAGTCGAGCTCATCTTCCCAGTGAATATGTAACTGGTATGGGTTGACAGTGGGAAAAGGGAATAACGTTTTTTGTGAAAGGTAATCTATCCTATCTCATTAATCTTTTCCACCCTGGTTTTGTGTTAGCACCCTTGTGATCTGCTTAACACCCCAGCTTTACAGGGTTCAGCATCTGATGTGTATGACCGGGGTTCTTTACCCTGTTGACTGCTAACAGTGGTAACATTTTTCTTCTTACACTGTTTAATTCTGCTCTCTTCATATAGGCTAAGGAAGCACCAGCCAGACCAGAAAAGCAGGAAGCCTAATTACTGGAGCTGTGCAACTAAAATGATGGAGTTTCTTAAAGGCTACAACTGAGATAAGAAACTGCCTAATAAACAAACAAGCAGGATGCCTGTAGTCCATCAGAGGAGAAATCAAAGCCTGGATAAGACACTTGGGGTACTTTAAGACAAGGCTGTGCAGACTTGGAGAAGTCCAATTACAGCATCTCAATTTATATGGAATAAATTGAAGACAGAGCTGATGGTGAGCAGACCCAGAATGAAAGCTGAGCACTTGGCAGAAGGAACTGGTTGACAGTGAAATGCACAGTTCCCTCTGTAAAGAACTTATTTAATTTATATAAAAGAAGAGCCCAAATCCAGCCTTTATGCAAGCATTTTTATGGTGCTGGACCCTACCAGGTGCAGTGCTGTGTTTGCTGCTTTTCAGCCATTCTATTGCATCAGGAAAGTTGGAGATGTCAAATCAGACCCATACTTAAAGAGAGCTGAGTAAATTAGGATTCCCAGCATAGGAGGGGCATAGGAGGAGGCAGAAGGGACGAGGACAGCCTGCTGAGCACCAGTTAGGACTAGCTGGTGATTTCAAGCAGCCTCCCACCTCCGTGCTGGTAGTGACTGGTAGGAGAGGCAGCTCATGGAGAGAAAGCAGCAGCCGTGGCTGCATATCAGCGCTTAGAAAGCCCGACACAGCTTTCTGACAAACAGGGTTTGAAGCGTTCACCATTAAAGAGACAGTGCAGTTGTGAAGGTTTTATCCATGGTGAATTCTGCTGCTGCCTTTCAAAAATGGCAGACAAGGGACCGCCAGATTTTTTTCCTAATACCAAAAGTAATCGTGGAAAATGGAGCTTTTATGAAGTTTGAGGTTTTGTTTTGGGTTGGGTTTTGGTTTTTGGATACACGCCTTTTATCACAAGAGCTGAAGAACCAGCATGGCACACAGCAAGCTCCTGGATGCTTAAGACAAAGACAGGGGGAACATGACCCCGTTCATTGTGCCCTATGAAGGGCCAGCTTCCATCCCAGCCCTCAGCATTCATACAGTTGCTCCCCAGCCTTATCAGGTTTGTGACTACCCTGGAGCTCTTCCCTCTAGCTAAGGTACAATGGCTGCTGCCTGTCACATTATGTTACCACACTGCAGACCTCCAGCTACTCAAAGAAATAAACTCTTTGGAGGTGCCCGAGACCTCCTGAGGCCAGGCTCAGCTGAACTCCCATCCCTCTGCTTGCCCCTCAGCCAAGGCAGCTATGCTACAGGTACCCCTCCACTCCTCCTCTTTGTAATCACTGCCTCAATGAGATGCTAATGAGTAAGACAAGCATTTCTGAGGGTTAAACGGTTTTGCAGCTGGTGATGCCATTCCTCCACAATTAAAAGCAAAGGTCTCAGAGGTACTTAAATCCTTGTTTGCTGCCAAGACAACTGCACTTCTTGGAACGAGGGGCCTCAATCTTTCAATAGAACTCACATATCTGTGCTTCCAGAGACATAGCAATTGGGATGCTCGGGGTGAAATAATGTAAAACAAAAAATCTCCCCCAAATCAGACGTGTTTTCCTTCAGGAAAGGTACAGTCATTAATAACAGCAACACTGCAATACATGATAATTAGAATTTTAGGAAAGGCTTTCATGGGAAGAAACACAAGGCTGTGCCGCAGCCCAGGCCATTAACATTCAAGGCTTTACCTTTAAAACATAGGCTTGGCTTAGAGATATTTCACCTGACTGTAGCTTGTCCCAGCACCTTGGCAGGGCCATCAGCTGGCCATTCTCATGTCTTTGTTCATACTTGGTGACATCCTCTGAGCTCAGTTTCATTTCTCCAGTTAATTGCTTTGGGCTCTCCTTGTCCCATACTGGTTTGAAAGCCAGAAAGTATCTCACTGCTGGTTACCTTAGAGCAACCTTCTACTGTTCTCAAAGCTCTCCATCCTTCATCCTTGGTGCTTGCTATTATCTATTCCTAGAAATTGGATTTTTAATTATTATTTTAGGTTCTTTACAAAGGTGGTTTTGCTCTTCTGCTCCTCCAAGCTAAGACCTTTTTAGTATGGGAAGCTTGTTTGCAGGTTCAGTCTTTGCAGAGCTCTTACAGAAAAATCAGCTTAGCTAAACTTAGACTCAGTTCTGTCTATGCCCATCTCAGGGAGAGCAGATGCTATTGAATGAAATGAATTGACATGGATTATTTTATGCCCATTTTTTCTGTTTTCAATCATTATTCCCAACTCAAAATCTACAGCAGATGAATCTAACAAACCCTCCATCCTCACAGTACTTTGCAGAGAATTATCTCCAGACTCACAGCTCAGCAGCCAACAGAGCAGGTAACCCCATCAGTGCCCGCTGCCCTAGTCAATAAAGTGTGTCAAAGGGAATAGAGAAAGCTTGAACCAAGCACTGGCTCCCATCCTACTGAATCCCATCAGCACCCTCTCATCGACCCTGCTTGGCAGTAGGAAGGACTACACATTAGAATCCAAAACAGTACAAAATCCAGGTTGCCTTTAAAGCTGGGGCATTTCCCCAGCCCAGCCAGCAGTACTGCAATGGGGTTGGTTCTATGGATGGGGCAGCAATGATGAGGTAGGAGCAGGGGCACTCTGAGGCCCCACGGTCACTAGGGGAGGCATGGTTGTAGAAGCAGGCTGCTGGAACCACAAGGTGGGGAGATGGAGTAAAACAGACAAAAACCCAAACCACACAGAAATAACCTCTTTGAAGCCACAGCCACAGGGTTTTAGCACTGCCAGACTTCGGGGCTTTGTCCAGAAGAGGTGTCTTTGACCTCTAGCAGAAGATTTTCCCCCTTCCCAGTTTATTTAGTTATTGGGAGGCTCCATCTCTGAGCCCATCAGGTAATTGTTTTCTTCCTCCCTGTCCTTTAACAGTCACTTCTGCTGGTTCAATAGACCTAGTGACAACGCATTTTCAAAGAGGTTTAAAATTCAGGTTGACTCAATTTATCCCTAGGCAATTTACACATAAACTGCCAAGGTAAGGGCATCAGACTATCCAGGTATCACTGGAGCTAAGAAACAAATCTGCCTTGAGTATGCAGGAGCAAGCTCCTCATTGCTCATGAGTTGGTTTTAGTCCAACAATTCACCTTAAAGCCGACATAGAGAGGAATATCACCCAGTCACTGCCTTCTAATGCATTTTGCAATGTACTTGATTTTCATAGCAGAATATTACAATTTCCAGTACCAAAAGATAATAGGCAAAACACAAGGGTTTCCATGGGATATTGGTGTATTTTGTCTTTTATATTTGCTCTGTGCTTTCCTTTGGTGGTAAAATACACTTACATGTCATTACCATAAATTCAATTGTTTGCAAATTCTCTCTCAATTTTCCATCCTCTGGCAATAAACCTGCATTTAGAAAGGGCTGTCTTTAGCAATTGCTTGCCATCCTTTCATTGATGGATTCTCTGAATATCTCATTGCACTTTCATTCGATTATCCATTTAATGGGTTTTCATTTCCTCCAATAGAGACAGACCAAGGAATGTCTTACCACAATAGCTGCCACTTCCACTCTCCACTTAGGGGTAGGCTGGAGGGTGGAGGGGGAAGAGTGGGGATTCCTTCCTATTTTTTCCATGAATTAGTTTTTAAAATTAACTCTACTTTTATATACAAAATCTCTGGCGTCTTCAAGAGTCTTCCTTATTTCACCTCCCTATGATAAAGGGATATAGCATTGAAAGTGACATTTAAAATTCTGCTAATATAAGTGTTGTCAGTTTAAAACATTTGATTTATATCACAAAGAACTCAAACAGAATAATTTACTATGACAATTATTTCAACCAGATTTAGTTTACTAAATTGACCCAATGACATTGCTATTACTGGTAAAATCAGGTGATAGATACCTAGTAAATTATCATTATTCACGGTTTATTTCAATATCCCTCATTTCATCTGGTTCCCAAATAGGATGTGCCTCAATTAGGAAGGAGCAACCATTTCTTAGAAACATGATGGTCTATAGATCTACATGAGATCTGCAAGGAAAGGGAATGTGTTTCACAAAACCAGTTGTAAAGAACATTGTTGGGCACACGAGACTTCTGGTATGGAGTAAAAAAGCTATGAATAGTTTTAATTATGATATGCAAAACTTCTAAAAAATAGTTATTTCATAGATTTTCTTAAAACAAATTATTCTGCTGTTTAATAAACATCATCTAGTCACAATTTCTAAAGCAGTGGCATTCAGTCCCTCTCTGGTTTCAACAAAACCCCACATTCTGACAGAATCATTTCCCTTCCTTAAGCCATTTAATGCCCACCTCCCCGAACATCAAGGTCAGCCCTTTCATGTCAGCAAAGACATCTTACCACTGTTTTGATGGTCTTGCATGGAGATGGCATTGCAACATCTAGAGAAAATGCATATAGCGGGATGTGTATTTCATCTGGAGGCTCCACTCACCCAGAGTACTCCTTGAACTGCTGTGTAATGAACAGTAACATAGGAGTTATTCAAGGCATCTTCAGGATAAACCTGCCTTATTAAATGCAGTTTGAAGAAGCTATTTTCTGCCCTAATGAGGTGCTGTAAACAGACATTAGCTCCCAAGCTCCCAGACAGCTGAGATTTCCATCCAGGTCTGTGGGAAGCTCAGACACAGAGAGCAGTGCTACCAGCCTCTTAGGGAGTTATTCAATGCAGCCAGACACTGGGAGGTTTACACCACAGAGGGTATATAGAGAAGTGAGTCCTGGCTGCTAGAACATTGGCCAAAAAGTTTAGTTCAGCACACAAAATGCTGTCTACTTAAAGATCAAGTAGAAACAGGTATGAATTAAATCTGGTACACTGAAGTACAGTGAAATACCTTACATTCAAAATGAAGAATTAAAGAAAACAGGCAATTAAATCTCATCTTAAAGGGAAATGAGCACCATTTCAATTCAGTGACATTTCAATTTGGGGTATTTACATGGCCAAAACTATAAGCAGCCATCAAAATAAAATCTCCTTCTACTGCAGCTATTTGCCTGTGTTGTTTCTTTTTGTCACTGAATCATGAACCTAAGACACAGGCTAAATGTCTTCTTCAAAAGTTATCCAGCTGAAGGCTGAATAATTCTCTGTAGCGTTGTGGCTGAAAGAAGAAGAGAAAGTAAAAACCAACCAACCTCCTGAAGCACTTACATGACAAGGAGAACGAAAACAACACGACCGGAAAGCAAACAAACAAGGAGACCACCCTTTCTTCCATTTCATGAGTTTCAGTGGGGCTGTGTACAGGGGACAGCATCCTCAGGGCCCCAGGAGCTGCTGCATGTGTTTAGCCGAGGGACAAGCCTGGCACCACTTGCTCTGCGTAGTTAGGGATGAACTGAAACCACTGGTAAAAAAAGGCAAATCTGATCTTACAAGCAAATGGCAGGTTGATAGCACAACTTGATGGGGCTGGTTCAAAGTCAACTGCTCATCCTCTGTGGACCAAGCTGGGTTTTATTAACAGGCATGAGCATTTTTCAGTTGCTTAGAAGATAAGTTCATTTACAGGACAATCCTGCAGGACACAGCTTGCCTCATCCCTCCTTAGCCTCAAACGGCACAAACTGACTGCCTGAACCCTGAGAAACTGCATAATCCTTCAAAGAGTGAGACTGGGCTCCAGTGGGATCAGAAGTTTCTGTTTGAGCACAAAGAAATCATTTTATTTTCCTTTCAGTGTGTCTGCAACTGAGAAAATCATCATCTTGTCATGAATTTACAGATCATTTCATTCGCACAACAAAAGAGAAAACCCCGGGATGCGTGATCTCTTTGTTTGAACTCAATCATTTATTCTGCTCAGTACCATTCCAGGCTGAAATTAAGTATTTTCCTCTCCTTCACCTAAATAAAGTGAGATCCAACACATTATGCAGTACTAATCTATTTTAGCCAGCTACATTTTTATGCTGATAAGGGAAAATTAATTTAACCATATATGCACAGGAATATCATCACACTGAGCATAGAAGATGAAATCTTACAAGGCATTTGGCTTGTGAATGTAGCTTCCAGGAGGACTTTCATTTCCAATTGCATTTTCCCCACAATAGATTCTTAATTTGCCTTGTTCTATATGGCTTCCAGTTATCATTTTGTATGGCAATAAAAACCAGTGAAGCAGCAAGAGCTTACAGGCCTGTGCCTGGGTTTGATTTATATAATGGATGGCACAATATCGTTGGTCTGCATAATTGAAATTCATTCAGCTCCCAGTGTCTATAATATGGTTGTAAAGCACATTAAGTATTTATTGATAAACAATCATTTTATTTGCAATAGTGCTGGAAAAAATTAAAGTGTTGCCTTCATTTTCTTATTCCATGTATGCCTTAGATGTACAGAACTTGTAGAGCTACGTAAAACCTGTTTATTCCTACTACCTTCTGCTTCAAAGCCTTAAAGTATACTGATAGCTCCTCACAAAGCACAATTGATTAAAAAAACAGGCTGTGGCAAAAAGTCAGGATTTTAAGACTTGAAGCAACACTCATCTATATGTAAAAACATGAGTAATGAGTAGACTCAGCAGCTGACCCGAATGCATCTCAGGTACTCCGTGTTCTCCCGCAGCAGGAAAGCTGCAGCTCCAACCACTTTCCTGAAGTCCAATTTTCTCCTAATCAGGGGAAAACCAATGAAAATGTCATTTTCTGAGGCATCTCCTGTAAAGATTTCTCTTTTTTTTTTTAATAACATTTGGTTAAAGAAAACAGTGGAGCCTCAAAATATTTGTAACTGCCTCTTGTACAAATGTAATCGGGTGTCTTAATCCCACTGTCAGGAAAAATTGCTTGCAGCCTTGTTTTTATTTCCCCTCTTTTTTAGAAGTGCTATATGCTCTATTTGTACCTCTGAAAGCATGATTTTCCAGTCCTGTTTTCTCCTTTATTTTCCTCTTTTCTTCGTGGTGCAATTAAACAAAGCCGTGTTTTCCATAAAAGCTGCATTGATTCTGGTGAGGGTCATTAGATTGACAGCTTCGGAGTAAAGAAGCTTTCATTCACCTGCAAGGAAGCAGGAGAAAAGCAATAACATACCTCCATCCCCACCCCGAATGAACCGCTTCTGAAGACTGGGCAGAGTAAATACAATCTCAAGGGCTTGCTCCAGTTCATGACACCTCTCTAGGAGTGCTTGCAAAGATCAATAGCATTTCCTGTACAACGAGAACTCAATAACGTGTCCCTTTCCATAAGGGATGCGCCTGTCTCCAAACCCCTTATTTCACACTGGCCAGATCTGAGGCACTGAAAGGCCATTGCTTTAATTTACTCCTGGATTGTACAGAGTGCGTTTTCAAGTCCTCTTTTCAAAAAGATGGCATTTTACTGCACCAGAACCTGGATTTACCACATGAAGGTTTCAGTAGGTTTCACTCCATGGTGCAAAAGCCAACTGGTTTAATGCATTTTGTTCCATTGTTTCAAATGCAGCTCTTTTTGGGCATGTCACAGGCCAGTATTTAGACTCGGCAATCTCCTCTGCTGTGTCCTCACCTTGGGATCTGCAGCCACAGCTTCCAACGTATTCTGCTCCTTGATAAATGACAAAAATGGGTGTTTCTAGACAACTTTGGTACCTAGAAACAGTACAGAAACATGCTGCAAGAGTAGGGTGAGGAAAGTCATGTTGTTCACTGCCTATCCACATTTCTTGGG
Organism: Pezoporus wallicus; assembly: GCF_028554395.1. Lineage (NCBI taxonomy): Eukaryota > Metazoa > Chordata > Aves > Psittaciformes > Psittacidae > Pezoporus > Pezoporus wallicus. The sequence goes on from NW_026637726.1 coordinate 404,284, forward strand.
GGAAAGAGAGGTGGTGGTGAAGGGAGAGGAGACTTTCCTCTCCATAGCAACTAAACTCACTTTTCAAAAGCATTGTTTGAAGCCTTGAACTAAAGCTCATGCCTTTACAGCAGACTGCAGCAATAGAGGCAGCATCTCTCTTTTTGTGCTTCTTGGGGACGAAAAAGAAGAGAACCCCCCAGTTCTTTAAGATTTCCTCTTCATCACAAAAAACCAAGATAATGGCTGTTATCCTGATATTTATCTCTAATGTGAATGTGAAGCAGGTGCCTTTATGAGTTGTTGCAGCCTGGTATCTCTTGACATCTTCTGACCAAACCTCCTCTCCTTCTAGCAATCTAGAGGACTGATTTATAAGTGTTCAAAAGCCATTCCTGGTACACACAGAATCATTGGGAGCACACAGTGCTATTTCAAATGGACCTTGCTATTTTTTCCTCTTTTAAATGTAGCTGGCTATTGGATTTATGGCCCCCTATGAGGCAGTTTCAGCTGCTACGCTCACAAGTGTACACGGACTATGCTACTTGCTCATTTACCTTTGAATTCTTGTCATTGCACATGAGATTTAGGAGGCATATGGGGGACTGATTGATGCAGCAGAGTACCACACCACTGTTTTCAGGTACCAGGTCCCTCTCGTGAGGTTTCACTTTGGACTTTTTTTGTGTATTTAACTTCAGGAAGCTGATCCCAAGGCCTCCATGCCAGAAGTGATGCTCTGAGGACAAGGAAAGCCTTCAGGCACCGTGGATGCAAAGAGCAGGAAGTCCCAAGACAAGAAAACATCAAGAATAAGTTGATCTGAAAGCAGCCCTGGTGAGGGGCTGCCCCACATCCCATAGTCACAGCGTTCCCAACAGCTGGAGCTGCAGGGATGGTACAATGAGGAAACCAAAAATATATCAGAGAGCAGTTTTTCAGGGATCTAGCTGTGTCCTGGTGGCTCATCTCACAGTGACAAGGTATCATCAGCACAAGTGAGGGGCTATTTGTTCTGCCATCACTGGAGTCATGCTCCAGTTGGATTTGGTCTATGAGGTGTGCAACTGAGGCTGGGGCAGCCCATTTGTTTGCTAGCTAATGAAGTCTGGAAAACAGTGATTCCCTGTTCACTCACATCACCCACAAATGGGGGGGGGGGGGAAGGAAGTAAATGTACATGAAGTAAAATGTACATTTAGGATGGTTTTACCATCTAGAAGAAAGAAAGGACCTTACGATCATCCAGTTCCAGCCCCCCTGCCATGGGCAGGGACACCTCCCACTAAACCATGGCACTCAAGGCTCTGTCCAACCTGGCCTCGAACACCGCCAGGGATGGAGCATTCACAGCTTCCCTGGGCAACCCATTCCAGTGCCTCAGCACCCTTACAGTAAATATAAATATATGGTAACTATATGGTAATTTTCCTTTTTCACATATGGAAAGCAACATTCTGTTGCACAAATGTTTTCCTTTGTCAGATTAAACTGAAAGCTGAATTTCTCAGTTACTTTGGTCATCTTTACTTGGATTATTCAAACATTCATTTGAAACTTTTTCTTATGAATCTTTTGCCTACACATTTAATGACATAAAAGAATTTAAAAGTTCTCCTTGTACTTCCTAAGTGCTGAGGTCTCTTTCCATTTCCTATCCTTTATTTGATTTTCTCCTTTGAATCCTTCCATCCTGTACAGGCCAGCTTCATTGATAACGCGTACATGAGCGGCCCTGTGATTTCTGACTCAAGGACAATAACACGACTTAACATACTTAATGCACTGGAAAACTGAGCACAGAAAATCATAGGAAAACTAGTGGGGAATACACACCTAAAGAATGCAAAAAAATGTTTTCTAGTTGTCATTCAAATTTATAGCTTGTAGGCTTATGAGCACTCACCTTTCTGTCCCTTTCTTAACTACACCAAACTTCGTTGCTCATAACACAGAGCAATCCTCAAAAGGCTTACCAGATTCTACAAAAAGTACTGGGAGAAATGGAAGTTTCTCCTTCCAGAGAATTAACACCCCTCCACCACCACCACCGTTCATTGACTCTTGCATGAGAATAACGCAAAATCTCATCTGGAAATTCAGGTACGTTGTGAATGGATGTAATGTAGCATGCGGCTCTCAAGACACTCTAGCATGCACTAAAGAAAATAAGTAAATAAATCCTGCTTTCAATAAAGTGCCAAAGTAAATAAGCATTTTTAACTTTAAAAAGAGATGCTGCAGGAAAAAAAAGATTGGTGAAGTTTCATCGTTTTTTAATGTTTTAAAGGTTTTTTTTACACTCTTTCAGAAATGTTTTTCGAGGGGAAACGGAATAACTACACACAAGCATTATTAAAACCCAGCGGGTATTCTTCTCTCTCTCAAGGCAGTGGTTCACTTATGATTTACAATACTCCACCCAAAGCAAGAATCTGGCATTTGTAGCCCATTCATTTACAACTTAAAATGGAAGAGATGAACATACTTAAGCCTTTTACTGGCATCAAGCCCAAAAGTACTAGACTTCCGTTCCCTGCAACAATGCTGACTGACTGAACGTGCTATCCATATATATATATATATATACAGCTATTGCAATATAGCTGTACTTCATCAAAGATGATGACAGTCACAAAGAACTGAAGTTTTGGATGATTCATCACTTTGGAGACTAGCTGTGCAGTAACTAACTGGGATGGCTTGATTGATGCCCAGTAAAGCACTGCCAATATAAAGAAGTTTCTGCAACCTTTTCCTTGCCACAAAGAACATGTGCTCCAAAGCTGGTGACCTAGGAAAACTGCTAAACCAAAACCTCTCCATGACCACTTTGAACGGGCATGGCAGTGACTGGTTACTTGAAGCCAAGTTTCACATGGCCCTGCCAGAAATATCTGTCTGCCTTTCAGGTTATCAAAATAAAAAGCCTTCAGTTGGTGAGGAGCCTAGCTGGGAAAATGGTATGATGGCGAAGCTTCATAGCTTGCATGCAGTCCTTTTTGTACACAACTAAATGTGCATGAAGATCCATGAACAGAGACCCAGGTGTGGTGCATGACTCGGAAGCAACAAGCTGATGTAACAAGCTGAGAAGCAAATAGGATGAAAAGAAGGTTGTATGTCACGTAATTGCACAATAAACTACTGACTTAATACAATTAGGGAGAACACTGACTTTTTAAAAGTGACAGTTTTCATTCTACAAAGGAATATTTTGAGTCTCTCATCCCAAATCTATATATCTGGGCACTGGAGATGAACCAGCAAGTATCATATCACAGCCTCTTCTAACTGAACCACAGCATCCCTTGACTTCCAAATGCAAAAAGGAGACATATCTACAATAAGAACTGTTTCCAATGAATAATTCAGCAAGCTCCAGTCATGAAACCCACAATGAGCACTGCAAGGAAGATGAAGTATTTTCGCTGCCCATCATTATGTATGTTCATGCCACAGGGATTTTTCAATTATTGAACAGTGTAGAGTTGCCTTTGTTTGGAGAAAATGTCAATTTGAATTGTGTGGCTTCTATATATTCATTTATATTTGCCAAAGGCTGCTTAACATAGCTTGGCTTTTTACTCCTCTGCCACATGAAGTCGCAGATCAAAACACTGAACGATTACTAATATTTTATGAAGCATCTTCAGTTGGATGTTTTAACTGTTGAGACACTTTCAATCATTTCTTTGGATACTTCCTTACCAGAAAAAGCTCTATTAATTCTGTTTTTACTCACCAACCTAACCATTGTAAACAACTACTAATGTTACAGAAGTATGTGTCACAACTAACAAGAAATGAAAGGTGAAGTAGCTAGTGTTATGTTTATAAGCTTATATCCTGAAAAACATTGCTGCTTTTATTTAGTTCCTATAGAAATTCAGCCCACAGCTGAAGAGGGAGCTGTCTTTTCAGTTTACAGAGGATGTGAGAGCAGGCAACAATATGTTGCGTGACGATATACTGAGCTTCAGTTTGGTGATGTAAATTACTTATGTTAGCTAGAGACCACTGAAAAGAAGTTGTTCCTAGTGTGTGAGCTCAGAAGCAAGCATCTGCCATTTCCTGGGGCACCAGCAAGAACGGGAACACACCTTGTATATTATTGTTATGTGTATTGTGTGTCAAGAGCTATTGCACTGAATTTGTTTGTGAGATATGAAGAAGCAGCTCAAGTTTGTCCTATGATTATAATTATGGTGTATTCAAGTCTGTGACTTCTTGTACATCCAGTGCATTTATGTCCTTAATTCCTCAGGTTTGAGGATTTCAGCAGATCCCTGGTTAGTCTCTGCACAGAAGAATGAGCAGACTGATAAGACAAAAGATGGATGTGAGGCATGGTGTTGACCGAACTCTTAGTCACTGTCACAGCAAAACATGTGGCTAACTTCTTCAGGAGCTATTCAGAAGAGAATTAGATTCCCCCAGGTAGATCCCCACTATGGGTAGAACAATGTCTATGCTTCAGTGTGCTGATTAGCATCTAGGTGGGGGTCTGGCTGCCCCAGGCACTCCCTATCCAGTTCCTGCTGAAGAATTGACCAAGCTCTGCAGAGGTGGGACACTTGGAAACAGTAAGAAGGTTCCTGCCAATGCAGAACTTGCCACCATCTCTTGAACAGTTAGGTGCTTTGATAGCTTAAGATAATCAATATACAATGCTGATACAAAGGCCTTTGCAATGGAGAGTCCATCCAGTCTGCAAACAACTGTCCTATTCAAGCGAATTGAGTCCCAACACAACCATTACCCTTACACAAAGATTGCAATACCAAAAGAGGATTTTAATCTTATTTTTGGTTCAATTTGTTTTTTTAAGCACTCCTCCTGTGTCTGAAACAACTGAGTCCAATAGGATCCTACATACTACACTCATCTGGATGGTCCTTCCAGTGGTTCCAATGAAGACTGTGCGTATGTTACCAGTCTTACGCTAAATAGAGTATTCTGTTAGTCAGACAAGTTGGACTGCTCATGAAAGCAGCATTACAGTTTTATAACAAAACAGAGCTGAAAAATGTGAAGTGACAGGTTTGTTGAACCAGAACTTCACTGAAGAGTACTCTATTTCTTATCCTCCATATCATCAACATCTACATACGATAAATCATACTCAATAGCAAGCCAGCGTCAACAAGGTGATGACAAAAAACACAAATAGAAACTTTCCTGGAATGTCACCCTCTCCTATTATTTTAAACTTATAAATAACATCTCCATAGCCTGAATCAATCACTCTGACACTGAATAGGCTGCTAAACGTTAGGCACAGATCTTCATAATCAGCTCCTTGTCCAGAAGCCCACTGAATAGTTCCTTTCAAAGACAGTCCACATTTTCCTAATTGTTTAATAACTGACACGGAACGGGATGATCCCTTGTAGAGCTGAATACTGTTACCTTTCTTAACCCTAAAATAAACGTCAAGGCTCCTGAAGTGATTCTGTTCCCATGGAGACAAAGTTAGTAATTACCAACGGTATACCCCTCAGTGAGACCTGGGAGACAACTTCCCAATTATGATGAAGCTTAACGGAGCAAGATAAACTGTAAAACATAAATGCAACCAAGTTATTCAGCAATCACGGTTAATTAGTTCATACTTTCATCCGAAAGATTATTTCTCAAATAGGAACTATTGGTGTGCATGCCCATCCACATGCTGGCTTAACTTTTTTGATTTACTTGCTATTCTGACTACTCCCCACTGTTAAATAATTGGGAAAAGCCAAAGAATGGAAATTCAGATGAAATGAACAGGTATTGGTACATCTAAGGATTTCCAGAGGCTTATAAAGATTTTACCAGTTCACACACACTGCAGCAAAAGATACAATGCAACTGCCCATTAATCACCGTATGCCTTTTCTGTTCCTAAATGTGTGTGATTGTTGTATTTTTCCCTCAGTCCTGAACCTTATCCTGTGGCGTAAACATTAGAAATGCATACTTATCCTAAGGTACTTGTATGATAACCGTTCAGCACTGGATATCTGTGTTAGGCATAATGGGCATCCAAGTCTTACATACCGGATGCATTCCCAAGACACTAATGCGTGCAAGCATACATACTGATGCACTCTACTGACCCAGCCTTCTTTTCATGAGTTGCAGCCAGAATCATTGCCCTTTACCTCTCTCATCTGAACTCTTTTCTTACGGGGACACCTTAAGTAAGAGCTATTCCTTTAATAAATGGTCCTTTACAGCCATCACCTTTACCAAGTTCATGATAGCAAACCTGAACACACAGCCTGTAAGTGGAGGGAACACAACCATCACCGCAGGCTTTCTTGAGAGAGGCAGAGCATGATCTCTGATCAGCAGCTCAGGAAAACTAACCCAAAAGTCCAGCAAAGAAAGCTACAACATTAAGACAACTTGGAGTTATTGCTGGCCTGCTCTCACAGCCTTGTCCTGGCTCTATTTATACCCCACTCTGTGTTAAGATCTCTGCTTTTCTGCGGTGGCTCTCATGCACACACTGATTCTTTCCCTGTACGAATGCCCTTTGGCAATTCTTGCCATCAATAGTCATCTACAGCAGGCTGAAAAACAATTATTTGATTACATGATGCAACAATCACTCATTGGCCTCATTTCTCCTTGGAGAAATGCATCTGAATACACCGTATCTGACTCTTTAGCACCAATACACAGGGAAGAATTACCATCAGAGTTATCTATCTCTAGTAGAGTTAATTTAATTCATGGTATGATCCTCTCTAGGTTCCATTTCCAGCTATCTGCTTATCAGTGTATTTTGCAAAGGTACTAAAGGACAGATGCAGAGGTATTAGAGAAGGGACTCACGATGAACACAAGGTTGTGAGCAATCACTGCGTTCTGCTCCTGACCTTTGTGACAGCACACCACTTCATAACTCAGAGATATTTATGACATCCCTATTACCTAAGCCCGTTTTCCCACTCCTAATTTGCATAAACCAGATTGACTCTAATGCATAAGCCCTTGCTGTAGACATTACGACAGGACCTCTAAAGAATGTTAAATAAGGTAACTAACAAATAACAGATTCCACTATCCCAACCCTGTTCTCAGCTCCCTCAGGATTTGTACGCCTGGGGAACTGGCTTCCCCTCTCCATCCTTCAGCTTCCTACATACAAATCTGAGCTCCTCTCTCCCCTCTATCGTCCTTGAGCACAGGATCCCTCCAACTTACCTGCTGAGACAGACAGTGCTGGTTATTCCATTCTCAGAAAGTCGACAATTTAAGCTATGCCAAGCGAAAGCGCGGATTTCAAAGCCAGCCTGGCTTCAAGCCAACGTTGTGCCTGTGGGATGTGACCCAGAGCCACAGGATAATTCAGGCTGGAGGGGACCCCAGGGGTCCCCAGTGCAGCCTCCTGCCTGAAGCAGGGTCAGTTACAGAGGGCTCAAAACGTAAACCAAAGGGAGGGAGAGGCTGCAGTGCTGCTGAATCACCACAACATGGAGAAGGATGTGTAGGGCCAGGCTGGGAAGAGGTGACAGGAGCCATGGAGCGAGTCTGATGTCTGGTTTGAAAACTATTGACTGGCTTTAGTGGGAACATCACTCTGGGGCTGGTATGAATAAAGCAATTTGTGAGACTAGCAGGTGAGAGGGAGAAAATACTTGAATCTACTGCACAGGCAATAAATTATAATAGAGAAAGATGTTTTGGTCAATCCCACCCTTTACCCAACCCCTTTTTGAGCTCTGAAACAGGTTTTCACCTGCATATAGGTGCAGCTGGGAATGAAGAGGAACATTGCTACTGGGAAATACTGAGGGACTGCTACTTGGGGGCTGCTAACTTGGGGAGGATTTCAGGAAGGGGCCTGACATAGTGGGTTGGTTTTGATTGGTTTCCATCAGTTATTCATTTGGGAATGGGCGCAGCAACGGTAACACTGTGCTTCTACTATTGATTGCCTTCTGTCATTGCTTTTCCATAAAAACACTTGGAGTCTCCACCACCCACCCTCACTTACCTTTCTCTGGCTGCTACCTGAACCTTCACTGGTGCAGAGCTTTAAGAACATCAGGGCTTGCCTAAAAAAGCATCTTTCCTGCAGATGCCCATTAAAATGCTAAGCCCATTAAAATGCTCATGCATTTTACTGGGTGCTCATCATGTCCTCATGATACATTCCTCATTCCTGCAACCTGAGATTTCATTTCCATGCCAGTGACTCTCAGATCTGTCTTACTGATGGAAAGCCCATAAATTGCCCTAAGTTTCCCAGTTGCCTGTAGGACAAATAAAGGCTGAATAACTCCAGGATTTCATTCTTAAATGTGTCCTGGAGAGGCTTAAAATGGGTGCTGTCAGCTCTCAGCCTCAGTCCATGACCACTGTCTACGTACTTTGATGATTCAAAAGCATCACTTGAAGTCTGAACAAAGACCATGTCTGCAGGAAGAAGGTTCAATCTGAGCTGATTTTTAATTAGCTTTTTAATTTGGCAGGCCATGAAAGAGATGAGGCTATCTTTAAGAATACTGTATGTTTTTAACAAGGTCTGTTGGCAGCTTCCATAAGATCAAGCCACACACATCTCCTTTGGACACAGTCAGAGCAACACTCATCTGATACACCAGCTCCATATGAAGTGACCTCTCTTCTTTCATCAGCATCTTCACAGTATGGCTGCCAGAAAGCATTGGCGTGAAAGATAGTTCAATGGGTATCACAACAAATTTACTTGCAATAGATATGAAAATGCTAAAGGAGGAAAGATTAATTTTGAGGTTATGGTGCTAATGTGCAAAACCATTTTAAGGGCAGAGTTCTGACTCTATTTTCAGTTTCATATCTGGGTGTAATTGCTTATGTTGTTAATGGTCTAGAAAGTCAATCCTCCTGAGCCTTGATATCCACGTGTCTTAGTGTCTACAACTCACTAGATATATGTTCTGTACATAAAAAGATCCCTTGGGAATCTGTGCCTCTGACTAAACCCTGTTTTATTTCCGATTCCTAAATTTTCTCTAGCTTTCCATTTATCACATCTCCCCTTTTGGAATGGTTGTGCTTGTAAAGATCTGCTGGGGTATGCAAGGGCAAATCACGCTTGCAACAAGCAGGTATCATTCACTGAGATAAACAGTCAGTTTGGAAAGACTTACATGATGAGATTCATCAAATAAATTGGTAGCATTGAAGGGAGGGGATATCTAAAAAAAAACAAAAAAACCCAAAAAACAATAAGCCCAAACCCACATAGCAATTACTTGTATGTCTCAGATTTTGAGCTTTATTTCTTGCCTTTGTATTGATACAGACAACTAAGGGCAAATGCCCACAGCTTGGTCATATATGACTGTGGAGACAAAGAACTGAAGGTTGCATCAGAACAACAGTAACAACAGGGTAAGCACAGGCTGCTGAATAGGGCTGAATACACATGCTCAACTCTAGGGAGTGCCAGTCTCTACTGGGAAATTTGCATCCAGCATTGATGTGCCTGTATGGATTGCAATGACTCACTGGGAAAATAGATTTAGTTCTAACAAAATAAGTAAATAGATTAAATGTTGTGGTCAGGTCTCCACAAAGGCCAAAACTCATGTGCTGTGTAATGGAATTTACATTACAGAGAGCTCGATGCCAACGCTGGCCATTAGGACCAAGAAAGTTTGGATCCATGAAGAAAAAAGTTAACACTTTAAGCCTCTATTATTTATCTGAGCTTGTTATTAAGTAGTATTATGGAGGGGGTTGGGGTTTTCCTTCTGCATCAAACACATGAGGTGAGAATGGGAGGGCCCTTCTCATTATGCTTGGTTTGTATTACACATCCATTTAAGTCAGGTCAGGAGTGTAAGGAGCTCACATTGCTTCTAATGAAGCCATGCGCATTTCACATTTTGAGACAGCAAAAATCCTGATTATTAGCAACTCCAGCTTTAATCTACGGAGTTAAAAGTGGAATAATGTATTTTAACAAAGATGAGAATAATTAGAGCAGAAAAATAAGCAAGCAGATCAGCAGCTTCTCAGTTATACATATGAAAACTGTATTAAGACCAGTGATTTATTTCATCTGGGTCAACAAGCCTTGTTGCCTGTGCTTGAAGAGCAGGGATCACATGGAAAGCTTACTTCTTGCAGGCACGAATTGGGGTTTTCCTTTTTAATGTATCAGAGATTGATTCCTAAAAACCTCCATCTCTGATTTCTCCACTGTAAAAACTCATCACTCACCTCTGAGCTGATATTCTATTTAAAATCTCGAGTTTGCAACTAGCCAAAGCTCTTTTTCCTGCAAGTTTTCATATGAGTTGGTCCTGTTTTCTGACGCCATTACTTTTTAGCAAATTGCCACACCTAAGCATGTTGTTTTGACATGCTTTTAAGAGGGTTTGCATCAGCAACAAGGACAGGTTTATAAGAAGTGTGATATTAATTTTCCTCAGGCTCAGCATGCTTGAAGAAGCTAAAAAAAAAAGAAAGAAGCTACATAAGTTATCAGCTTCACCACTCTTCATATGGGTTCTTGGAAGGAGAATGGACAGTAGAACAGTTTCAGAGTCATATTGCCCATATGATGCATCTTGGCATTGGGGTGGAGAGGGAAAGGAAGAGCAGCATGATCCAAAGAGACAGAGATGCTCAGCCGTTTCAGAAAGGAGGATTTTGGTGACAACTGAGGGTCCTATAGCACCTCCAAAAGTATGGAGCAAATGCATCCAGCAAATAGATAATAATCCCTCTCTGTTAGGACATTTTGGGCAAGTCTAGCCCTTATACCCCAGGGTCAAGCTGTGCCAGAGACTTTGTGCCCTGGCCCCTGCAGAGAAGCAACACAAAGCTTTAATATCCCTTTTCCTTTCAGGATCAGGAAAAATCATCAGGCCCTGAAGAGATCTTAACAGATCAGCTCGTAAATAACTATCTGTTTTCCACTCAGTACAGTAGCTGAAGGAAGCAACATGGCAGGGGGAAAGAGGGGAACATGGACAAATGAAAAAGAAAAGGAACTAAAAGAATCAAGCCAGATTTTGTAACTTGTGTGGAGACTCCCTAGATACACGCAATGTCATGAACCTACCAGGGTCATTTATGCCACCCTTATTTGCAGGCTGAATCACCTATGTCACCTACTGTCATCCGTGACTGTGATCCTACATCCCGAGAACATTGCTCCAGGCCCAGCTGGGTCATTTTGTCTTTACACACCTCCACGACTCCACTTACAAAAAGACCCCAAACCCATCACTTCTAAGGTGCAATTTGCAAATGATCTCTTTATCATGCACAGTGTTAGGTCACTCGGCAGCAGCTGCTGCAGGAAGATAAAATATAGTATTTAGCCTTATGGTGTCACATCTATCTGAGCTAAATTATGGCATTGCTATGATCTTCATAGGGCAAAAAGGATTCAATAGCAGAAAGATTTAGTTGCTTATGGGACCCTACCAATGATTAGTTTAGGCGAAGGCAAAAGGCAGGGAGTACAGTGTATTATCAGTTCTTGACACTATCTCCAGAGCTGCTTGCTAGCTTTGTAAAAATAGCTGTGTTAGGTACACTTTGGTTAGAGCAAAAGTAAAAGCCTTACGACTTCCTCTGCTAGGGTTAAGCAATACTAGATCCAATGGGTTTGTTTCTTTTCTGAAAGAGGGGTATTATACCCCTTCTCCATCTCAGGTTTCCCTGGGGAATCAGTGAAGTTTACCTACGCCACAGGCAGACTCACAACTCAAGGGCCAGCTGTTTAAACAGATTTCTTCTACCAAGAGAGCACCATTTGATCTCTTTAGAAGCCTTTTTTGCATCACCTGTTGCAGCTCGAGGTCAGTCTGAGGACAACCAGAAAGGCAGTTGGCTCCCAAGAGAGTGAATACAAGTTGCACATGCTAATCCCTTCACATTCCTTCAGGATTCAAATCCACCAGGGAGCACAGATTCCACCCATGGCTCTGCTGCAACTTTGAGACTGGAGCAGGGAGTCTTCCTGTGTGCAGCGAGACGGGTACGGAGGTGAACCAGCATCCTTGTCCTCATCCTTGCAACAGAACAACAATGTGGACAGTGAGACTATCCAAGGCATTGTGATAGGTGCAGTGGCAGGGGGGTTGGAACTAGATGAGCTGAAGGTCCTTTCCAACCCTAACTATTCTATGATTGTATGAAATAGCCTCGTTATGCCTAACAGGGCACAGTAGCCTCATGAAAGTGTTTGCACAACCAAAGCCAAGAAAACATTACTTACGTTTTCTGTCGTGAAAACCCTTTTGTTTGTCTGTTTTGGTCTGAGGTTTGTTTGGGTTTCTTTTCTTTTGTAATTGAAGATGTTTCACACATCTTGCGTTATAAAAGTGGTTTTAGAAACATGAATTTAATGAGAGGAAAACTGTAGCATTTTAACCAAGTCTGTTGCCAGCAACAGAAGCATAACATGAAATGGGGATGATGCTAAATTTAAGCTCACGAGGCTTTCAATACACAACTTAGAGCTCAGCAGTAGTCCACCAGTCCATGGGAGGGGTTGCTTGTGATGAGATTCAATGACAAGTTAAAAACAGCGGCTTTCAAGATGCTACTTTTATCTGGGGAGAGAGCTGCTGTCAAAAGCTGTTTCTGACAAAAGGTACTTCTGTCAAAACAGACTACAGTTACACAGGCATTTGGACAAGGTTTTATTATTACTTCTTTTTGATGAAGCTTCATTTCGTGTTCATGTTCCTGGAATGGGAACGTCTCCAGCTTTCTTTGAAAAAAGAAAGTTACTGGTACTTGACCAAATTGGAGATTTAAACTTGCAAAACCAAGCTGTACTATTGGGAAGTTTCCAGTGGGCTCCCCCGGCTTCTGTTGTCCTGAGGCTCACAGTACCCTGCCAGATAGATATGTGGCACGAATACACTTATCCACTGTCTATAGAAAACAACACGTGCACGGCCAGCACAGCATGCTGTGCTGCTCTGTCGCTGTATTCGTAGAATGAAAAGAGAAAGCAAGACACTGAATAAAGGTATCAGCTGTGCCACTTCCACAGGATGGACCTCCTGGCATGTCACCCTTTGTATCTCTAGAATAGAAACAGAACCAGAGTACAGAGACACCAAGTTCAACCCATTCATGTTCCTGCTTCTTTTTTAAGTGACCAGAAGGAAAGCCCCGAAAGAAAACCAATTTCTCTTTCATTAGATGCATTACTGGCAGCAGGAGCTGTTCTGGTGCCAGACTTCCACCAGCTTTGGTCCATCCTTGAGAATAAACTTGCAGCTGCCTGCTTGCCTCGTTTGTGGGCCCTGCTAGAAAGGCAAGGCTGGAATGTAAAAGTACATCACCAGCTCCCTTCCCTCTCCCCATGCATGCCCACCACTTGCCACCAGCCTGCTCTCAAGCATCACAATTCATCGCTGGAGTGTCCATGTAAAGGATCCATTGCTGGCAGAGAATAGAATGCAGGGAACGGCCTCAAATCTCAAAGAAATTAGATCAGGGTGGAAAAAGGACTTTACTTAACAGAAGCCCACACAACAAGGGCCTGGAGGACTAGTGAAAACCCCTCCTGCCCAAACGCTGCTGGTCTACTCCGTGCCTAAGCAAGAATGTGTACTTCCCCTCAAACTAAGGCATTTCCCTTCCAATTAGGGCAATGCAAGTGGAAAGGGCCACAAGAGTTGGCAAGACATGAACAAATACAACCCCTCACACATTCAGCTTTCCCCAATTCACTTGCATGTTTAACCTGAGATGTGAGTCAGCCTTGGTTGAAAGGGGCTGACAGCTTGGTGGCACAAATGAAGCAAACAAGGACAATGATTCAAGAACTGCCACAGCTGCAGAGACTGGAAGTCCATGCAAAACACAATGCATGTATTCAGTTTATTTGCTGATCATGAGACAAGTGTTTCCTACCCTGTGTCCAAACACACTTGGGCTGTCAGTCTGCTGACATGGATAGCCCAAACACACATTGGGCTGCATATAACTGAAGGTTAGAAAGAAGAAAGCTTATCTGTCTCACTGGTTCCAGTGCCGTGGTCCCCATCTCCAAGAGCTTTCCTGACTATGCCGTGTGTATTTCAGAGTTTCTCCACTGCTTTGTGCCGTGAATGATATTTAAACAAGCAAGCCATCCTCTTCTTTTGTCAGCTTATGGTGTATTTCATCTCCCACTAGCTCATAAAGTGACAGTTTGATTATAACGTAATTACTTTTTTTAGTGAACCTAGTGCATAATTTGATTTCCAGAGGGGTTTATGTTCCTTCTATTTAAGCTCATTATGAACAAGAAGGCTGCGCAGAAAAAAATACAGAGTAAGCTCCTATTTTTTTTTCCTTTAAAAGGTGAACATTTGGAAAGCCCTGCTTAGTGAGGGAAAAGATACCAATGTCACAAGGTAGAAAAGATGAATTTCAAATACGAGAGCATAAATGAGCTTGAGATCCCTTTAAGGCATTTACATGAACATTGAAAAAATAAAGGTTTCATTTCCATTGCTTGGAATGGGGTGAAATCTAACAGGGTGAACAGCTTCAATGTCAAAGAATCAAGAGCAAAGATCAGAGAGCGGCTGCAGATGACCATGGCAGGGATAGCGCCAGTTCACAAACTGGTGAGATGAAAATGGAAGTCTTCTTTATTCAGTCAAGCTTCCAAGCCTCCTGTGGCTGGGTACTTGCCAAGCAGCTCGTTTGCAAGTCAAGTATTATTTGTTGGTGTTAAGAAGCACAAGCTGATACATTTTGCCAAAACATGTGACAAGAAAATCCATGTAAATCAACAGCGCCTTGCAGCAGAAACCGTGGCTCGTCTCTGAAAGCTGTCTTAGTAAAATGGCACCCTGGGGTTTCCTGTTTATTGCATCCCAGTGCCTTCCCAATCAAACACGATCAACTCGGATGCAACTGATAATGATTTTTTAAACTGCTTCTTCTTTGAAAATAGAAACAAAATCATACAGTCGAGATGTGTTTTCCGGCTCACACATCGGTGGTGTAGGTCCTACAACTGGTATTTAGTCAATAATCCTATTTATGATTCACAACTGAGTTCCTTTCCTATCATCCCGTTTGCAGTTTACAGGTGTTAAGGGAAGAAACAAACACAAAAGAAACAAAAGAAGCAATCCCAAATCAAACATGTTAACTTACCCCAAAATTGGAATCGGATCCTTGGTCCATTTCTTTAGCAATGCTTTCATATCTGCTCAAGCATCTGCTGTTGCAACTCTTCTGTCCCAACTGGAGGTGCAGGGCAGTGTACTACATCATTGGCTACATGTGTTTGCTTCTTCTGACATGAGAAATTATTTAGAATCACATCACAGTTTGGGTTGGAAAAGACCTGAAGATCATCTAGTTCCAACCCCTCTGCAGTGTGCAGGGACACCTTCCTCTAGACCAGTTTGCTCACAGCTCTTTTACAGTATGGCTGTAAAACATAAGCAAGAGATACTGCCAGTATACCCACTTCTCATTGCCCTTTTGCCACTCAGAACAATGCAGATGTGGCTGGATAATGGTGATACCTGAAATCTGGAACTTGTACAACCTGTATGACTGATGCCACTACCAGCCAGGCTGCAGCTGAGGACCAAAGGGCATCCTGCTGAAAACACCCACACATTGCTCCTTGCAACATATCAGACCTCTTCCTCTTTGACCGGGGTTGCTTCAAAATGTATTTCCTGAAATAAACAGAAATTTGCTTTAAAAATATATATACACCTATGTTGCTGTTCCCTAACAGTTCTTGAGCTCTTTGCCCATATTTCCAAGTTCTAAGCCACGGATAAGCAAGCTAATCTGCTGTTGTGAGATTCTCTTGCTTTCCATGCAGTCAGTATCTGTCCAACAGCTCTCCTGGGATGCTTAAAACTAGCACGTAAGATTTTTATATGCCAGGCACGTATTCTGCCTTATTGTATTGCCTTGCCACAGACCTCAGTACACCACCTTAATTGTTCATTTCTCTGCGCCTGTCAATTCATCCGCTTTCACGCTCCCACCTCGGTATGAGCCTTCTATTAGGTGGTGGGAAAACTCAGAGATTATCACATACCACAACATCATTTATTTACTCTATCAAACAGGAACTATTGATTGATTATGCTTGTTCAGTAGCAAACCTGCAGCATAATTTGAGCAAGAAATAGCTTAGTTCTATATAAGAATTGCACCTTAGAATGCAGATAAAAGACTCAAAACACCATAGCTTTGCTGTTTCCTTTTCAAGTGGAAAAAATAACACTATAGGAACAAAAACCAGACACCTAGAGAAAAGGGGAAATCATTTGAGGGAAAAATCAGCGATAAAGAGAGTAACAGCTTATATTAAAGCTTAACAGTCCCCAGGGGGCTCATGAAAGCTTCTGAATGGATGAACCATTTCTAGTAATTACAATGAATCGAACAAATCCTGGCAGCTTCAGGTCTGGCACAAAATATCTCAAAACAAGGAAAATTGAATTTTTAATTTCTTATTTTTACTGACAAGTTATGGTCTCAATTCAGTGACCAGAAAAAGAGAAGTGTTTTTGTGTGGGATTTTCAGCAGTTAAAAAATAAAACCAAATAGATTTAAGAAAAACAAGCATTCTTTTTTATATACTTTTTCCTTTTATTTTTACACAGAGCAACCTATTCCCTTCCTCCTCAATCAACTCAGTTAAGCAGTTTTTGCACATGACCCATAGAGCATCGTAAAATTGATATCACTATTGAAACTACCTTCTCTAAAAGCAAAGTAACCGGAGGAGGTCCGAGTTCAAAGACTCAGCATTCCTGGACGCATTCAGATTTCCCTATAAAGTCCGCAGCAAGACCGAAGACACCATCCCTGCAGAAGCCTCCAGATTCCATTTCTCCTTTGCCTCTCTTTTGCTACATAGTTTGGCAATTAATCAATGCTGAGGCATCAGACTTCTTCCTGCTCTTCCCATAGAGGTGACTGAACAGGCCAGGGACACAGAGGCCTACAGGATGCCACAGCTGTCCCAAATCCACAAACCAAAGATTTCACAGAGTAAAGCCCTAGATGGAACCAGATAAAGCAGAGGTAAAGTTGGGACTCTCCTCCTTACCCAGCACTACAGAGATGCTCTTGACTTCAACTTGCCTGACTCCTTGCCAACCTTATAGCAAACATGAATCCTAGCTGAAGGTGTCTCTTCAATGTATTTAACCATTCCTTTGTTTGGTTTTGTTCCAGTCTGAAAATGAAATGAATTAAGAACTACAAATCCTGGCAAAAAGGATATTTGAAAGCAGCACTTACCAAAGTTTCTATTTTGAAAGGCAGAGGATGCATCTTGAATCCAGGACACAGCACCAATTCTTCGGGAGATAACTCAAAGCAGTCTTCAGCTTCTTCGTAGTGATGCAAGATGAGAAATCTATTCACAAGTGGCACAGGACTGGTTAATTTGGCAGTTATGCTTTCCTCAAATGAGGATGTGGCCCAGAGGTCAAAGCATTATCTGACTGAGAAGCCATCAAGCTGGTGACATCTTTATGACACATAGTGCCGAGGTTCCTGTTAAAAGCCAACTCCATCAAAGGAGAAAAAAAGCCAAAGTTGCATCAGGAATCTTATTATGTGACTCCATTAAGAAGAACTTTTTTAATCAATACGTGGTATGAAGTCTGCATAATTCAATTTGAGGAAATTTTAACTAGATTATATCTTGGCAAGAAGACCTTATAGGTCACTTTAAACCCATTTTTTGTCTGTCCAAATAATGAACTCCAGAAGGTTAAGAGGTTAGCACTTCAGAGTGTGTTTTAGTGCAATCAAAGCTTTCCTGAGAGGAGGCTATTGTATTGAAATTGTCAAAATCCTATCTGGATTATCACATAGACAAGAAAAATCCCAGGAATTCATATCTACCAGTTTCCTCTGGCAAGGTAAAATAAAGCACAAAAGAGGTGCTAAAAGAAATGAAGATGGTCGTTTCCATCAGTGGAAAAGCTTACCCCAAAATAGCTGAAGGAATGCTAAAAAGAATAACTAATTCTCTAACAACTATAAAGAAGATATAAATCTGTAAGGTGTTATTTGAAATATAGCTAAATATCTTCTTTTCTATGAGTAATTCTTGACTTTTCAGCCATAAATGATTGCTGCCTTCCTTTGCATTTTACTCTTTTCTGTGGACATCAAACCCACGTCCCAACTTTTGCTCTGAGTTTTTGCTTTCAGCTTAGCATGCACAAATCCCAGTGCTTCTGTTTCCTCTGGATTGCACTTCCATGCACAACAGCAGGAGGAGAATTAAGAGGCAGCTTGACCCACTGCCCTGCCAGAACGGAGGCTTTCTTCATACCTGTGCTATATTTGATAGACTTGTGTCTCATGCACTCTTTGGCAACCACCAGCAGCTGAAATGCCACCAGGTCCCCTGTGGTCTGTGTCTAAGCTTCACCATATTTCACCACTGAGAAGTTTTTTATCCTTCTTCTAGTCCAGGGAAACCCATTACCTTTTATCCTCTCCCCTGAGGATGGGGAGAACTGAGCATCTTCTCACCACCACAGCCTTTTAACCTACCAACAGGCCACCATATCCCCAGTTTCAGTAATCTGTGCTGAACTCTTCACTTCTTCCAGCCCTTCCTCACACTCTCCAGTCCCTGATCATCTCGTGGATACAGGAAAAGCTGCCTTGCAGAGCGATGTCCCTATGCCTGTGGTGGGGAGCCAGGGCACACGCTGGCTCCAGCAAGCACTTTGGGTGAGCAGCAGCCACCGAGGCAGGACCACCACCACCTTGTCCTGATGGCAGACAGGGTGTCCTGGCTGTGCACTCCATGCGAGCTCACAGCTCTGACCCCAGAGGACACTGCTGTCTGTCACTGCTCTAAAATGACATGATCCAGCAGTCCTGCCCATCAGGGATGACCGAAGGCTGATGCACACACCAGCTGCTGAGGAACAGCCTCACAGGACTCCTTGAGGAGACACAGCACTGTGACTTATGCTCAGTTCAGTGAGACTTGAGATCTAAGAGCCTTTTATAGAGATAAAATGCCTCTCATGAACTGCCTGGCTTTTCCTGGCACTTGAGGAAGGCAAGCTGCTCCAGAGCTGGCATGCTGCATAGGAAATGCTTACAGAAGATCGTGGAGAAGGATGGCTGTGTTTCTGCAGGGACCCTGAATGGAAACCCCAAAATGCATTAAAAAGAAGAAATGGTGGTATAACCCCTCTGGGTTATGGAAACCATTACAGCCTGCATTTACTGTGAATGCTGGATCAGGCTGCAGTAAGGCTCTTTTGCTAGTGCCAGCATATGAAAGCTTGCCTGTGCGTTATCTTTGGCCATTAACCTCATAAACATGTTTGGGAAGCCTGTTTTGCTCCTGCCTGATACAGTTGCATGCAACCTGCTTACATTTCCCTTATGATGAATGGGGAACTTTGGTTATCCAGAAGAAAGGTAATTAAAAATAACATGACACCAAACAGACGGAGGTAAGTGAATATTTAAGCATGTGACCAGGCTAGGTGCTTCAAGATATCATTTAAAAGGTCTCCAAGTGAAAAACAACAAATTACCACCTTGACAGATTATTAAATGTTTAAAGCTTCTGGCAATAAGGGCTGCTAATAAAGAAACAGTGTACACCAGAAGACAGCAGCAGCAACAGTAATTATGCAGCAGAATGATTAAAAAGCATGCAGCTATAATGACTCTAATCTGTTTTATGAGAGGAAGTCAAAGATTCAGCATTAAAAAGAAAAATCAATTAGGGATCGAGGGAGATGGGGGAAAAAATCTATTTGAACTGAATTCCTACAATCAAGTGATAAATCAGTCATGAGTAATTGCAGGAATCACTGCAGCCCACTGTGTTGTGATAACACTGGATACTTCACCAGAGAATGAAGAACTGCTCAGTTTCTCAGCATCCAAAAGGACTGCGCAGAGTAATCTGTGAGGAATTGTTATGCCAAACAAATTGTGCTGCTTGGCTGGAAGAATACAGAGCATGACCAAAATGAAGAAGCTTGCTTTGGAGAACTTTACTATTTTCATAGCAACAGAGCTAATTTCAGTTCAGTGGCACCTAACAAGCTCCTTAACGCTTAACCACTTACAGATATGTTGTTTCATTTCCTCTTCCTTTGCGTTTTTCCTCTCCCAGATAAGAAGTGTTCAGCTATCAGCTTCTCACAGTGACACCAGCCAAGAAAAGGTTCTTGGATATCCCCTCCTCCATAGATGCCAGGAAGGGAAGCACAGGAGGAAGATGCCTGGGAAAATCCAAGGTGATTCCCAGCCCCTCCTCTCACAAAGCCCCATTTCCTTACAACGTGACCCGTGTCTTTGAACATGATGTTTCATGCACCCTGTCATGTTGATGGCTGGGCATGATCCAACCCCTCATTGCCTCCTCTCTCCTTAACTGCTGAACCCGGGCAGCTTCTGGCTGGGGAGGCACTTGTGAAAGGTCCTGGAGGTGAAAAACCATCTCTCTCCCAGCCAGCTCCTCCCACTTAAGAAGAGTTGTTTGCCGTTAGATAAAGGAAGAACTTCAGGTTGTGCACCTGAGATTGTTTTACATATGTAGAAACAAGCTTCTGGTTCCTAAAGCTTTTGCATTTGTTCCTCTAGCTCTTTCCTGAACCTTTCTATTTGCAAAAATATAAATCAAATACAGAAACCAAACTGACACTACCAGATACTTGCCTTACAAATACCAGACGAAATAACATCCCGACAACTCCCACCCCACGAATCAAAGAATCATGGAGTCACAGGGTAGTTTGGGTTGGAAGGGACCATCAAAGGTCACCTGGATGTGACCCCCTGCAATGAACAAGGACACCTTGCACTAGATCAGGTTGCCCAGAACTACATCTAACCTGGCCAATATATCTGCCTGATTCACATGGGCTCTTTTTGGCATGGTGCTGCTGGAGACTTGGTCTGACTCGCCTTGTTTACTATATAAACCCCCTTCAAGGTCTGTGTGTGCCAGGCTGAGGTCCCTGCCCCTTCACCTCAGTTAGAAGATGCTGAAATGCTTCAGAGAGCAGAAGATGGGATTGGACTGAGCATGAACAATAAATAGCAGGAATGTGGATCAGGTCACATGAAAAACTTGTTTGTGTGTTGCCAAAAATGCAATTTCTCATTTAGTGCTTTTCTGTATAATTCCTCTTTTTGTGTTTAAACTAAATACAGGAAAAGATTTTTTTAATATCATAATTGCACACCTCTATTTTCTGTAAAGTATCATACACTTAACTATAAAACATTTTAAAAGCTGATTTTCAGAAGGAGGTGGGAGAAAAACTCCAGTAAGGACTCGCTTGTGCTAAAGCTGCTCTGCTTCTCAATGATTCCCTGGAAAAGATAAACACTGATCATTACCACAATACCACCCCTCCTAATTTGCTTGCTTTTCAGATTTCAGAGTGGGATGCAATTAATTACTACGGGTTTAGATGCGTTATGTTTTTAGACCTAGAAGTCATTGACAGCCACTTAACATTAATTATTTGTATTATTGCCATCTTCCCACCATTGAAAGCACTCTGGAGAAGAGCTTGGGAACAGAGGTGAAGAGGCAGAGCTCCCAAAGGCAGGTAGTCACGCTGCTGTCACACTTGTGCAGCCTGGGAAAGCAGGTATCACAACATGCCAAGCTCAGGGTGCTTTAGTTATTGCTGCTGTTTTCATCAGTGAGGCTCAAATTAGAAGAAGGGCAGGCTCGGAGGGTTTAAATCCTTACTTCAAAATATTTAGGCTCAGGGTGACCCTACCTGGCTTTGGGATGCGACTGGCACAAAAGACAGTCAGAGAGATGCCTCCTCTGTCACACACACGTGTGAAAAAGCAGTCTAGCCCACCCCAGCTAGGTGCTCATGGGTAGGTGAGCTGAATGCTAAGCAAATCCCTGAGGTTTCCAACAGAGAGGAAATCGGGAGATTTGGAAACACACAGAATTGGAAAATAGATGCAGAACATTAAACTTCAGGAACAGCACCAGAGAATGAAGTTCAAGCTCTAGGGGTGCTGAATAAAGACCCAGAAATGCAATAAATCTGGGTGCCAGGGCTTCAGGAGGTGGGCATTGTACTTTCATTATGGTGATGAAAACGGGGCAGGCACCATTCTGAGGGCAGTATGGGAGCAACACAGCCCCCAGTGATGCAGCTTGGGCAACAGCAGCCAGCAGGAGAGCAACCTTGGTGTAACCCAGGGGTCAGAGTGAGACCTGCAGCTGCCTGAGAGGGCATTCATGATAGCACTGGGAGGAAATTACCGATGACGATGCTTCCTTAGGTTGACCATCAGCTGGATTACACAGCAAGCAAGGGACTACCAAGAGACGTTGGGAGCAGGAGTCAGCTTGAAAAGAGATAAAAAGGTACAAAAAATTGTGACTGTGGAGAGAGGAGTTGGAGTAGGAGAGTGGTAGTCAAAACCCAGTTAGAAATTCAGAAAGTTATAGGCATTTGTTAGTGTTTTCTTAGTGCCTGGTATTGTGGTTTATATTGCTTATATTGATCCCGAACATGTATTGCACTGATTGGTCTTGAATTACTTTTCATTTTCCAAAAGTGTAAATCAAACTATTGCGATCCTGATTTCTTTTAACCACATAAATCACACAGATTTTTTTCCCTGACATAGTAGGCAAAATAAACTACATGTATTACACAGTGAGGAATGAGAGAAACAAATTGCCCCGGAGGAAGAATTTCCTGCTTACCTGTAGGTGTTGAGTTTGGGCTGAGCACCCACCCGATGTTCGCATGCTTCTGAGAGCAAATGAGCCAAAGGGAGGTAGGATGGCTGTGTGTTTTTCCCTTTGTGTAGCCCAGGCAATAGGCCAAACACAGGAATCAAATAAGAGAGGACTGAAAAGCTTCCACTCAGAGAAAAGTTCTCCCCTTAATTATATGAGCAATAACAAAGAATTTGGGCTTTTCCTCTCCACACATGTTACATTGTGCAGTAGCTTTTAGGAAGGTTCAAACAGAGGAAACAATACCTGTATAGGGTGTTGCTTCCCAACCAACAGCACAACCCCAGAGGTCACCAGCCACCAGGGCAGGCACCATTGCTCTCCGGGTCAGAGGAAGGCAGTGATTTCAGTACCGCTGGCTTCTTCTGTGAGTCTACATCAGAAAACAGGAAGCAGATGCAGCTCAAAACGCTGTTTAATGATGAAGCACCTTATTAATGATCACCAGAACAGATTTAAAAGCTTCAGGTTTTAACAGCTGTCCTTAATCATTTAGCAATTACACACCCCAAGAAACACAGCAGCAGAGCCTTTGTCTCCTTCCCACCAGACAACTCCCATTTAGTTGGAATTTTTCCTTATCACGGCCAGATCACAGCTCCCCCCCCCTTTCCTCCCTTGTTTTGATTTAAGCACAGTACAGCTCCCATAGGTCTGCTGTTACCCTCTGTACACCGAACCTGACCTCAAAAGTTCCCTCTAAGATTGAAATGCACGTTTGTCTCTAGTGGCCCCGCACCGTTTTGCGGCGTGCTTCGACTGCTGGAGCAGTCAAATGGGGCACTAAGTTAGAGAAAGGCATTGTTCCCATAGTAACTAATTTCCTCTACCTACTCATTAGATTAACACATATCAGATCAAAGGTAGACATGAAAATATCTCAGAAATGATAGTCCAAGGCATTACTTAAATATAAATGAAACCCACCACACCATCTCATAAAACACTGCGTAATACCAGAGCATACATCTACAGCTGCACTGCTCATTATGTCATCCTGCTTGAAACTTATCAAAACCATCTTGGATGTTTCATTTCGTTGCTGCTTCACAGACAATTGCTTAGGTACAAAACCAAATAGGAACTCCCCACTATCAGATCAGAGCTGCAACAAAGCAGGAAAGCTCACCGGCTCCTTCATCAGTGCTGTCAGCGTGCTCAACATTTGGGCAACGTTTGTTAACTACTGCAGGAAGGTCTGATGCACACTCCCAGTAGCAGCAATCTCCTACAGTTTCACTGGCCCCAAATCCAATCTTGGTATATTTTTACTACTCCAGTGTGAGTTGACTTAATAGAAGTTCAAGCCCAAGGAATAATTCCATGCACCAACACCACATGTCCATACAAAACGAAAAGCCTTTGGGCTGCTCTGACTCCATCATCATACAGAAAGTCTGGTGTGCACAGGAAAGCACAAGAGAAACCCTGAAAACAGCATGGGCTGTTTGCCACTGAAGGTTTCCAGTATCGCCTGCTAGTAAAACATGCAGGACACGAGGGCAAGGGATGAGAAGCCTTTGCTGGCTTTTGTCACGCTTACCCTGAAGCTTTAGTTAAGTGTTTCATTTTTCTCAAGTGTAACTCCCCAGATGGAAAATCAGCTATTTCTTTTTATTCCCTTTGTCACCATTCGTCTCTTTGAATGGGTTTTATGGTTCTCAGAGGGCCTTACCACATATACATGCCGTATATGCAATATATGCAATACGTTTGATGTGTACTGCTTGTGAAAACTGCGGTTGGAGCAGCAGGTCCTGAACATGCCTCTGGATGCTACTGTAATGCGAGCAATAACTTCAGCTTGCTAAAAAGCCTATTCCCAACCCTTTGCCAAGACCTGAGTAAAGCCTATTTACACCTAACAACCTAATTCAGAGACTGATTTCTGCTGCCATTTTCATGTCAGTGTCCCCTGCCCATTTGTATCTGAGAAACAGGATTTTCCCCATGACAGCTGCAATTACACTGGTCTGCTGGAACCACCAGGAACTGAACTTTGTTCTTGCTTTTTATTTCTCTGCACCTCTCTTCAGCAATCTCATCTTCCAGGGATGCAGCCTCAGAGCGCCAGCATCCAGCATCTCGCCTGTCTTCTCCTCAGTACATCTCGCACAAGTGCGATCTGCAGGTGGTGAAAAATAATTCTCATCTCAGAAAATTGCCCTAGAGATCCAGCAAGGATTCATACAAAAGGTGTGATCTATATTAAGAACTTAGAGGAGCTGCTGCTGTTCCTCATTCCTGATGGCAGCATCAGTGCAAGCCTGTGTCTAGTGAGGTGGGGGAAAACATTACATGTCCTCCAATTAAGGTCTATCACACCAGATATTGTAATACCCTCTTCTAATAGCTCTGCAGTATTGGTTCGCTTTAATTCTTCCTTCATTTTCTTTTGTCTCATTGGCTTTTTGACTGTCCTGCCCTTATCTGTTTCACCCCTTCAAAGGAAGTTATCATTGGATTCTAGCAAAATAGTTCATGTTAACTGTGTGGCACTGGGTCTTTGCTCTTGCACTGGGGACCACTGTTTTCTGTCACCTGGGACACCCAAGTAAACTGCAGATGAAACAGCTTTGCCTGCTCTGTTATGCCATAACCTTAGGCTTGAGCTTTAAAATATATATGATTTTGGTCATTAAAAAAGCCTGTGGCTTTCTTCGTGTCATTTATGGCCTCACTAGAAACATGAGAGGAATACAGGCCCTCCAACATGATGGAAATGCCGAGCAACAGCCAGTACATCTTGAGTGTTAAAATGCACACCGTAAAACGGTAACTGAATATAAAGAACCAACAGTTTTTCTCTTAGCTTCTATTATACTCTGAGTTTAAAGTATTCCAGTCAGAACAGAAATCACAGCCTTTGAAATCGATGAAAGGAAGCTGAATGGTAAAGCTGGCCATGAATTTCATAAATTAGTGCTGCTTAATAGCTGTAGCCCACTGTGGCTTTTCACAAGAAAATGCATGCCAGCCATGTCCCTGCTCAGGGAATAATCATTCTCCATCTCTTAGCTTCTTTTTATTGGCAGAGGATAACTGGTTAAGCTGCCCTGTTTCTACTGGGAAAAGCCAAACACCCTGCTCTCTAAAGGCAGGCAGGCGTTGCCTGGTCTGTGTGGGCACACGGGGAGCAAAGGGGCATTATCAGCTCTGGACTAAGTGCTGTTCACTTGGGAAACAGTTCCTGCCCTTCTCAGAGCACAGCAGAAGGGGCATTCCTTTGATCATCAAATACCAAGGTAACATCAACCGGTTTTCCTCTCTCTCAACTCAGATATGTTGCGTCCCTCATTTTAAGCATCCGAAAGCAAGAGAAGAAAGACAGCTGTTTTCCCCAGAAGAGCAGTCTGCAAGCACTTGTGCTTGTGTGAACGGCTTCTCTTACCTCTTTTCATGAAGGAAGATGGCCAGCAAGTAGGAGGCAGGCAGTGCTTTGGGAATAATCTTGCTATTCTCTCTGTTTTGGCATTTCAGAAGCTTCTGCGCAGTTAAATCCCCACAAACAGCAGATGCATGTCCTTTCAAGTCTACCTCAGGACCAGACGTAGTGTCATTCATGCCTGTGAGTAAGGGGTGCTTTCTACTTTGCAGGTAGAAAGTAACCTACTACGCAGACTTTCAAGGTTAACAGAGCTCTTCTGGGACCCTGAGATTTTACCTCAGAAGGCTGAACTCCTTTGCTACACAGCATTTACAGGCTGAGGAGGAGGATAACCTTCCCTGGTGTTTCTGATGGCTATTTTTCTACCCTTACTCAAGATGTTGGTAGATGGAGCTTTAAGATTAAGCTTGCCCTTTCTCATGACTCCGTATCACTGCAAATACAGAGAAAACTCCAGCCACCTTTTCCTTTTAAATCTCTCTTGCTACTTGCCAGCCCCATCTTCTGCAGCACAAACACCTTTCTACCCTGTGAACCAAGATCTTGGCAGGTGGGAATGGTGCTGCACTGAGCAGGCTCCACTGCTTAGACATGCTGTGTGCAAGAAGCTTATTTCAGTGTCCAACTTGCATCACCGCCTTGCACTTACAAGAGCTTTACTTCAAAGCACTCAAGCTACTTGTTTGTGTCCTACGTTTAACTACACGCAGTTCCCAAGCAATAAGCAGCATACGGGGTTTTCTTGGGTGCAATTCTCCTTCTTTTTTCTTAAGTAGACATTACACCCAACAGTTAAACCTGTCTCTGATTGAAATGTCACGTTCCGGTACACGATGTTTGTGTTCACCCCTTGGGATGCATCCACAAAGCCGATCAATACATGGTGCAGAGCACAGATTACAAGAGGTGCCACCCAGCCACCTTTGTGCTCTCTCTGTCACTGGCAGCTTTCCCAGCAGTGCTGCAGACGGCAGACACAGCACAACGGAGAGCAAAAGGAGTTTATTGGCGGGGATGCACGCTGTCATACAAATTGCAGAGAGCTGCCCTAACAAACTCTGATTGGGCTTGACATCTACATGATATCCGACTCTCCAGCTTGCATACAGGTCCTAAGGGAGTCCATCGGAGACCTATTCCCCAGGAGAGATGTCGGTTAACTAGCAAGGAGTTAGCCAGCAATGCTGATCCCTTGTTAATATTAACAGCAGCAACTTGCCTTAAAGAGGAAGGCACAGAGTGACCTTCGCTTCCTGGCAGTCTTAAATCCAGCAACATGCAGAACACAATACCTTACAAGCCTCAGAACTGCTTTTAGAAAGAGCTGGAACATAACAGCTGCCTCCCCCACCATATCTCAATTCAACCCGTGACTTTGGCTATTACATGATTCCTTGCCAAACCTCCTGTGACAATTGCTCCAGCTGCTTAATGCCCAGGGGCTGTGTCAACTGCAGAGCAAAGGCCCTGGAGGCACAAGCAGGGTATGAAGGAATGCTGCATGATAGGGCATGCAGCAGCATCCCTTGGACATACGTGTGCCCATTGCCCAGATGAACACGTTGCTACCCTGATGTTGCCAAGTGCTACTTAGCCAAACAGCTCAGCAAACCACTGCTCTGGTAAGGGAGCATCCAAGTTCAACACGAGGGACGTACCCTGCAGGTAAAGCAGATGGATACTGGAGACTTCAGGGAGGCAAGGATTGTAACAGAGCAGGTGGCACTTACAGGAGATACAGCCTGTCAGCACGCTGAGCTGCTCACCAAGCATCTTCACAAAGCAGTGAAAAAATCCAGGAGGAATACACTCTCAGCGTACTTTAGACAGGGATTCAGTTTTCTGAACTCAAAAGGCATTACAAAGGAAGGGCTTGGATTTTAGTTACCTGCTTCCTAAGAGCAGTTTGAGCAGGGGTGAGTGGTTTCAGGAGGTTTCAGGTGGTTGCAGTGATGCGAAGGGTTAACTGATGTACAGGGGGGTTAAGGTTAAGCCCCTTGCTTAACAATGTTACTGCTTACTGGTGCTTACTCAACAAATACGTGCTCAACACTTATCATGCTTGCTGGAACAGGGTGGGAGGACCAAGGCTATTGGTAAGAGGAAGGAACAGTAACTCTTGTTCTCTGGACCCATAAACAGGCTGAAATCAGATTTGAGGTGACTAAATCACCAGAGAACATGTGCAACAACCAGAGATGAAAAGTTCAAGGAAGACTCGATTACTTCATCTTGAGACCCTCGCCCACAACCACCAGGCGGCACTGCACAAGCGCAAAGGACATTTTACCTCATTATACTATAAAGCGGGGATAGGTCATGAATATGTATAGGCATGTTGCGTAACCTCATGAATATGTAATAGTTTAGAGGATAAATATGAAGGAGAACAACACTGAGGTGCACATGCCTTTGGAGGAGCGATCCCCCCTGCTCCTCAGCGCTGAATAAAGCATACCTACTTTACAACTTTAACGAGTTGTGGAGTCTACCCACGTATCAGCAGCACCCCAAGGTGCTTCTGGACCTTGGCATTGCTTCCCTCCCCTCTTTTGACAACCAGCATTTCCTCTGCAGAGATTGCCTTTGTGCTATCAGCTGGTTTTCATATTTGTCACCCTGTACTCATGATGGAAGAAAGCATATTCACAGGTTGTGACACCTCATCTTTATCAGCTGCTATCAGCCATCTCCTCAAGCAATAAAGATTACCTTTTAAGCTGTAAATCACAGTGCATGTGTGACAGTGCCATATACTGTGATATTGTAATAATTCTCCAAATGGTTCTCCCATTTTGGAGACTGTTTGAGTCAGCTGGTGGCAAGTATCACATTAGGGACCTCAACCATTGCAGTAAGCTGCAAAGCTCTGCTCTGGCCACATCTCCTCAGGGGAGCCTGGCCTCTGTTCCCACAGCATCCCCAACCTGCTGACATCCCCATCCCCAGCTGACAGAACAGCTTCCTCCAGTGAGATACCTTAATCATGGTTCTCAAATTCAGCTTGACAACTACCAACACGCAGACACATTTTGCTTTCACCTTCCACCTAGCACTGTGAAAAACCTCTAGCTTGATACAGACTACCGGTGCCACCAG
The DNA here is from genome assembly GCF_028554395.1 of Pezoporus wallicus. NCBI lineage: Eukaryota > Metazoa > Chordata > Aves > Psittaciformes > Psittacidae > Pezoporus > Pezoporus wallicus. The sequence goes on from NW_026637726.1 coordinate 433,471, forward strand.
CACAAGCCATCAGCTGGATAGATTTTTATTGCAAGTTACCCAACACAGCACCTTGGAAGAAGTCTCTAATTTAGGTCTTAATACTTATATAGAAAGGCATGCCAGCCAAGCACCTGATTGTGGTTTTGTTTAGTTTAATTTGGGGCTTTGGATGAATGGAGGGAAAAGGCACATGTAAGAAGAGTATAAGAAGACTACTAGGAAGAGCATTAGGAAGCTGTCAGCTTCCCTTCTCTACTGTTCATGTGGTTCTGAGACACCAGGTAAAAATCTTACGCTGAAAAGTAATACAGCAAATCAAGATCTGCTGTACAAAATACTCTGGTTTTGCTCTTCGGCTGCTTCTCAAGTGGCAGTCACTTAATAAAGAAAATATCTGGGAGCTCAGTGAACAAGAGCACTAAATGCACAATCATATTTCATTTTATTTCGAGTCCCATCACATCCATACCATTGTTCTCAAGGCTTTTCATCACAATGCGACCAAGAATCTTCAAGTATGTGCTAATATGTTATTATTGGCTCCCAGCTAAATAAATCATGCATAGGAAAGCCGCTTTGGAGTCAGATTCCATGTTAACAGGCATTCAACTTCAGAATAGGAAATTCCATTACCTAAAACATACTTCAAGGTAAAGCCTGGGTTGAAAAATAAAGGTTATTTTGATGGTCACTTGGCCAGGTCTGCAGTACATTTGCAAATAAAAGGTAGGGGACCTCTCAGATCTCACAATCTTCTTGCTTATCAGTCACCAGAAAGAATAAATCTGTGATTCACAAAGAATTCATTCAGCCTTAACCCTGTAGCTTGCCATAATTATACTTCCATACAGCATCCTGAAGAAACCACGTGGGGAATTTGGGATACATACTGCGAGAGAAGGAAATCCCTGTAGGCTTATTAAAAGTTTTAAGCCCACATTTTCAATTGAGTACATTTAAATGGGATTTTACCCAGCTGAAAGAGTGAATTTAAAACAGCTACTTAAGACTTACTTCCTTAGACCGGTTTCGTGACTCCTCTATACCACGTACAGTACATATTTGCAAGCTGCGGCAATGAAGGTTTCAGAAGAGCACTTAAAATGCTACAGGAGATTGAATCCTTTGTCAGGCTTTTGAACATCTCCACTATATTGTGAACCAGCCGGATAAACCCCAGTGGAGCACTCCAGCAAAAGACAAATGGTAACGAAACCCCCAACTGCCTTTGCCCCTGTGGAAATGGAGATCCCAGTGATGCTCCATATGGGGAGCTGCCTCTCTCCTGTGTGTCTGGGAGGCTTGCTCTGTCCCTGGTCTTCTGGACGGCCTGGGGCACACACACACACCCCACTCAAGCTTTCAGAACAGTGTAGGAGTTGATGTCCTTTCCTAGAGAAGCAACTTGTGACCAGTTCAATCTCTGTTTCAGCATAAGCAAAACAAGAGTTTACATCGCTGCGGGGCTGTTGAGCCCTGCCAGGATAAACTCTTTAAAGAGCCCGAGGTATTCTCCATAATAAAGGCTGCTTTAAGACAGAAAAAGACCTTTTCCATCACCAACTGCCTTTTCAGGGCCAACACACTGCACTCGAGAAGCCCAGCTGCCACCTGCCACTGCTCGAGTGCAGTGCTAAGCCTCTACTTTTGCCTGTGCCTGGACTTGCCTTCTGCTAGGGAATACAAGGAAAGTTGCAATCTCAGGCTGACGCCGAAAGGTTACGGACTTGTCACTGCTCCAAATCAACTCTTGCCCCATCTGCTCCCCTAGCATCTGTTCCTGAAGCAGTTCCTGACTCCCCCCAGCGAAGGAAATTGATCTGCTGCACGCTGTCTGAAAGGATAGGAAAGGAGGAAGCAAAGCTGGCAATCCACCAAGCTCCTGAGCATTGTGTAGGCCCTGTTGAACAAATCCGCTCTGCACAGGGCACAGATCACTGGCAGTGATGGAATTTTTGCCTACCTCTGAGATCCCTTTGCAAAGTGCCAAGCATGATTCTCACTTCTCCAGTTCCTGGACAGGCTAGCAATGATATGTGAGTAAGTTGGGAGAAATAGTCATCTACTGCCATTTGAGAACAGAGTTATGCATGACTTACTAAAGAGCTTGAGAAATTCTGATAAGATGTAATACCTTAACGGGTGCCATAAGTACAGTCTATAGTGAACAAGAGCAGAAATACAGGGATGCACATGAGCAGGGATAAAGGGCAGGGTGGGAAATGTAGGAAGAAGCAACTAATTTATTAGGAATGGAAATGAGGGAAATAAATAGGGAAGACTCTGAAATATAAAATTCAAACCACTCAACCATAGTCAGGAGCCAGATCATGTTTTTCAAAGACAGGAGAACCTACAAACGCAGGCATGGATTAAGAGCATCGAGATTGCACAAAGAGAATGACAAGAAAGCACGGAACAAACCCAATGCTCCGCACTTCCATTTCACTAACCAGAGCAAATATAATGTCCTGACACTCATTAGGAAACTCTGTTGAGTGGGATCTTAGTGATGCCCTTTTAAAGCCAGGGGATCAACGGAGATATTCAGAGAAGGCAGCAGCAGACAGAGTTCAACCATCTGCACAAACCCTTCTTTCTCACAAGTCCGCTGAAGGTTTGGACCTGTCATCCCCCAAATTGTCATGAAATAATTTAGTCTCCCCTTTCAATCCTGCACCAGGAGGCCAGGCACAGCATTTAATTAGCGGCTCGATTATCATCTAAATGTTTGCTCATCGAGTTCAATAAAGATCAAACAGCTGAATTTTGAGGCAAGTGGCTGTGTCATCAATGAACTCCCGAGGGGTGACTTATTTGAAGGCTAGCAATTCAAGTAAAGGGTTCTAAAAGAGCAGTGAATCAGTATAAATACTTTTGGCTGCAGACACTGCCTCCACGAGCAAGTGCCCAATTCATTTGGTCTTAATGGACTAGGATGTATTTCACGCGTCACAGCAACAGCCTGGCCCTAAGCTGCACTTGCCAGCTTCAGAGAGTTCATATCCCTCTAAAAAATCTTTTCTATCAAGCAAGTCACAATTGTACTGTAGAAAATTAGCAAGTGATTCACTAAAATAACCCAAAAAATAACCTAACTCACAAGCTGGCGAAATAAAGAGGTAGAAAGGTAGAAAACCTGCTTCTCAAAAGAGACAGTCTTAGGTTTGCCTGATGGCCTTTCAGCCACCAGTCATCAGCCTATTTTATTAAACATTTGTTTCTTATCACTGTAAGGGAAGGAAACAAGACAGCAATGAAAAATCCCCCAAAATACCATACTTTTTAAAGAAAGCTGCAGCATCTTTTCACTTCTCCCTCTAGGCTGCCTGCAAAGTCTGTTAGATGTAGAAATGTAAGCATTTTCCTTCAGCTTAGGCACTTGCATGGGTTTTGGAAATGAAGACAGCAGAGTTCAGATCTTGGCTGTCACAGGATACAGAAGGAAATCTTCCCACAAAGGTTTTAGAGGACCCAGTCCTTTTGCTGCATGCTGCAGAGCGTACGAGGTCTCCCCTTGACAAGGGAGCCTTAGCTAGAGCTGTCAATCTCAGCAGACCATTACAACACCCTGATTCACTGCCTTCTTCCCTAAGGCTCTGAGCTGGGGAGGGACCATTTTGCTACCCTGGTGCTTTATTGCATTGCTTGCTCTGATTTCCAGGACACTCATTTAAGGGATGAATAACCTCTGAACTGGATGAAGTACTGCAAGGTGACAGGTTATGGCACAGCTCCAGCTCAGGCAATTATTACCAGCTGGCATGGGTGTGTTCAGGGGAGAAGAGAAAGACTTTCCAAGCTAAAAAGCAGCACACCAAGGCTTTCAAGAACAGAACACCCTGGATCTCTTTTTGTTTGTCCAGTGATTTAAAAGTCGTGGATCCATGAATCAGTTCCCAAACCTTTCAGGTCAAGGTTATAACTGAACCATAGTCATTGTGAAATGCCTTGTCTCACTTCAAGCAGCATTTTTCTTTCCTATTGTTGTGCTGTTGCCTGAGCACTGCAAACAAGCCTTACAATACAGGAAGTTTCACTTTCCCACCTCTCAGCGCATAGAAATAATTCTACCTCCTCTCACCCCCATGCTTAGCGCATTAAAACACAGCTCATTCAAGACTGACAGTTTTCCATTTTTAGGCAGGGAATACTGCAGAGGTGGCGGCAGAGTACACTGCTGTAGTTGGGAGGGAAGGAATACAGGCAGTACAAGCTAACCCCTGCTAAGACAAATACTCTGGCACCACAATCCTTAATGTTGTCTTAGATGACTTTTAAAAGAGAAATAAAATAATTGTGGAATAAAAAACAGGGTGAGAAAAGTTCGTTTTCCCTGTGCTACCTTTTACCCCCCAGCCCACGCCTTGAAAAAGGCCCTTATCTAAGCCAAAATAACACAAAGCAGCTTCCGAAAGCCAAAAATCAATCTGCAGCCTATGGCAAGGCAGAAACCAAGATGGGCTCAGCCTGGCTTTTATGACTTACCAGCGGTCTATGCACAGGTTCATCTAACTGCTTTTGGTTTCCATTTGGGTAATTAGACCTGTTACCCAGCATAAAAACACAGGCAGGAGTAGCTATGTAAACCACCCAACACCTCTTTAGCAAGAGAACAGGCTTACCCGTGCTGCATTTGTTCTCAGGGCAGGAAACAGTATTCCAGTAGTAGCCACCAGGTATTTCCATCTCATCCTGCCATCAGCCGTGAGGCATTTTGAGCATCGTGGCTCAGCGCTGGAGCCTTTAAAGTATGTTTAAGAAGGAAGGAGATAAGAAATAGCACCCCATCCACATCTGCGACTCTCTGTAATATGAATGTGTGTGTTTAGGAGTTTAGGGAGACTTAACTCCTGTGAAGACTTTTAACGCAGGGTACTGGCATTTTGGGATAACAGACAGTAAGCTCCCAAAGGAAAATGCAAAGTGCAGGCATGCCACCCAGCCTGTTCATTCAAAACTGCTTTTGAACATAATACTGAGTGCCCCCAAAATCTCACCCTAAACTGCGACGAAAATCATTATCTTGATTAAACGCATATATTAAGGGTGAGTACTAGTCTCTAGCTTAATGCATCCCCCCCCTGTTGTTATCGTTCTGTGCTACTGGAATTACTTTGGTCCTCTGTCTTTTTCATGTGCACTTATCAATAGCTTTGCCATTTCTTTTAGCAGAGCTCAAAATACTCGATCAAATCTGATTGGTTTCAACATTCTCATTTTGTGTGTAAGGAAACAGAGGCAGAAGGAATGAATCTCTCAAGATCCCTCAGCAAACTTGAAAGAGGGCTCTGGGTCACTCAGCTCTACCCCAGCACTGCCTCAGCCCCAGGGCTGGACAAACACACCTCTGCTTGTCTGTCTGCCCTGGGGCATCTGGCTGGGCAAGGGCCACACCATGGGCTACAGCAAAGTCCTTTCCCAGGCTCCCACCAGCCTCATCCACCAGCAACAGCCCCCAGCTGAAAAAGCCAAATATTAGTCTTTGGAAGCAATATCTTTTAAAGGGTAGAGAGAACAGATGTCTGTGTGTTACAGCTCTAATATAAATATCAAACCCATTGCTTCTGTTGCCAGGCACAACGGGTTGTGACTTCAGTTTTCCCACAAAGGCAGTGCATAAGCAAAGCACAGATGGGGAAATATCCGTTAAAGCACACACACACACACACACACACAGAAATTGCTTTTTTTTTCCTGCAAAAAGAAACAGCATTTCTGGAAAACACCGAGGTAGTTCCAAGCTAACTGGTTAGTACTTTAGGATAATTACTTCCTTTGGTTTAATCAATATATACTTTTACATTCATTCAGGATGAGGCAATTCCTAGAATAAGGGCTCAACCTGTTCCTGCTTTTCTAGACGTATTTAGCACATTGCAGAAGCACTCTGATGAAACCTAAAAATCTAAGTGGGATATTTTTTCCACCATTCCAAAAAAGGATAACTGCTCCCAATCATTCTCAAGAGCAAAAGTAGGATTTTTTCAGGTACTTTGTTAAACCATGGGGGCTTCTGGGGGTTCCTTGAGAGTAAGTTCCTTGGAATACACAGCCCTCAAGGTGATCTATGCTTTGTTAGAAGCCTTCTCAAAGCATATACAGTCAGGGGGGTTGGAACTGGATGATTTTAAGGTCCTTTCCAACCCTAACTGTTCTATGATTCTATATAAGAAACATTTAAAGGTGCATTCCACATCGCTAGTGAGAATAAACATATCCCCTAGTCTGAAGGAAAAACAGAATAGCCATACACTGAGATCAAACCATAGTGGGGACAGAGAGACAAATACTAAAGGGAAAAAGAAAGTAAATATAAGGGGCAAGAAAGCAACACTGTGGCAAAGAAGCAGCTTTGATGGCTATAACCAAGGCAGCTACATGGTGCCAACTCATAGGAGGCCCCCAGGCCTTCAAGTTCTGCTACTTGTAAATGAGAAAAGGATGTTTTACAGTTTCCATTACCTTATGGTCTTCACAGGGCAAGAAATTCCCAGCAAAACAAAGGAAAACTACAAGATTACAGCCTCAAAGAACAAACAGCATGAGCAAACCCAGCAATCAAACAGATTAGGAGTGTAAGTAGGTTAAAAACAGAAGTAGGACCTAAAAAGAGTCTTAGCAGAATCATCAGAACATGAAAGAAGTTTGTCAAGATTACTCAACGAGAGCCTGTGAGTACAAATGGAAACACAGCAGAGTGCACTTGAACAGAAGAAATGAAGTTGCTTTACTGTGAGGGCAGTCAAACGCCAGAGGATGGTGCCTGGAGAAGTTGTGGAGTTTCCATCCTTGGACTCATAGTCCAGGACGACCTGCTTGAGCTGACCCTGCTTGAGAAGAGGAGTGGATGAAATGGTCTCCAGAAGACTCTTCCAACATCAGCCTTTCTCTGTGTGATTTGTGAAACGTGCAAAACCATATCCACATAGCAGCACTGTTGCAGGCTGCCGGCCTTAGTCCAGCGACTCTGGTCCAAACAGTGGACATCTACAGCATCCAAAGCTTATTTGAACTGCAGTGACTCCCTCCTCATCTCTTAAAGAGGCAGCAAATCCAAGCACCTTTTTCCTCTCAGGTTGCTTAGTAAGGTCTGAGGCTGACAGCCAAAAACCTCAATTTCTTCTCAGAGAACCAAATAGATTTGTAACACTACCCCCTCCCCACGCCTGGGGCAAATGAAGTGTCAAGTCATCAATGTGACTGTTTACATCAGCAGTCACTAACAAGTCTCTGTCTACCCTGTGAGACTGCTCAGGAGCACATTTCCTATCACAAAACATGACAATGTTAAGGGCTTTTTACATCACTCCTTAAAAGTGAAGCTGGGGCGAAGATGGAGCACAGGAGCCAACCAGTGATTTCTGTCTTTTTCTGCTGACTTGAGCTAGTTTTAGATCTCTGACAAACTTCTCACATTCTCCTTCCACAAGAACTAAAAAGAACACATAAAAACCGGTGTGAAAGGAATCACTCTGGAGGTGAGGATAGAACCTGTAAACTCTCTTTATCTCAATGTCAGAGATCAGCCACTAGCAACACATTTTATATGTAGATTTCCTTCAAAACCTGCCTTCTATCTAAATACATCCCTGATAACCTAGAGAAATCAACTGATATAGGATTGACTGTCTTGGTGGGGGAAAAATAATGGAAACAAATGTATCTCTCCTAATGATTAAATATCAAAGCCTACAAAGACACACAAGGTGTCTCTTGTCAGAGGTCCAGGAAAGAAAGCTTTGTTCCTATAAAACCTTGCTTCTTTATCTGGATAATGGTTTAATGAGTGTGATTTTCATAATACATATCAATGCCTTTATCACAAGTTTATTTCTAAAAGCAGGAGTCACCAACAGAAAGGCAGCTCAAGAAGCTTTAAGGATAGCAGCTGACGCAGTGGGGCAGTGACAGCCCGTTGTGCACTTGCAAATGGGAGCAGTAGGAATCAAAGTCTTTGCTTTCTGGTTTGTGGCTTGATTGACTTGGCACTTAGGCTTTGATCTGTTCCAGTAACACAAAGTCTTATTCTTTAAGGAGTTATGATCCTGAACAGATTCTTGTTTCAACAACTACCCTGTTTGACCCAGGGATGCTTGATATGGAGGAGAATGGGGTAGAAGCAGAGAACAAGGAATTACATAGAATCAATTCACATGTGTCCAAGACCACGTTCAGGTGGAAGAAAATCATACTAACCACTTACTGTATTCCACAAGATCAAGAATGATGCATTAGCATGTTTTATCATGGTGTTGCCTCCCTTTTGAATCAAAACCATTGACTTCACATTGTTCGCAAGCTCAACAGCAAAATCAAGACCATCAGCCTGGATTTAAAAAGCCAGTGAATGGCTTGCACTAATCTGTACTGTACATAGTCCAGTCTTGCCAGTCCCTTGGATCACTATAGTTCTGTTTTAAGCTGCAACTTCTGTACAGGTCTTGCAAGTCCCACATTCAAAAGACTGTTGTTATAAAGAGGCTTTAGCAGCCCAAGTACTGAAAATGAGGAGGATAGAAATAAGTTTTTATTCCACTTGCATTAGGAAGAAAAAAAAGGGGTTGAGATTCCTCAGTGAGAATTTGCTGCAAAAATACTCCAAAATTTTGCAACAGTCTGCACTGAAACACACATTTACTTATCAATCCTCCTTCTTCACAGCCAAAATGAGTGCCAAGGGCTCAAATGAAGTAATGACAGCACCAGGAACAGATAATGTTCCTCTTCCCTTGTGGTCCATGCTGAAGCAGTTAGACACCAATGCTTTCTAATGGTGTCTATAGTCTCTACATACTCCTTTTGCATGCTTTGACAGCTCTAGATAGGCAGAGTTGATTTTTTTCCTCACTGAGCGAATAAGGAAGGTTTTAATTTCTATGAATGACATGCAAACTCTTGTTTTAAGTAATAGAATAGAGTTTGAAGTCTGCTCTCAGGCAGAATAAAATATTAGATGCTTTTCCTGCTCCACTGAGAAGTGAGGAAAGGCACTTCCCCATTCTACTTTAGAGACAGAAGTTATTCTGAGATGCCAGCATGTCCAAGGAGCTGTGCAGCTCTCCTCCATCACCTGCAGCCCCAGCTACCGCTGCACAGGGGTGGGCAGGGAAAGGCTTAGCTGTAGGTAAGGCTTAACTTGCGGTGCCAGCCTGCTAACACTGCCCTCTATTCACCTCTCACACAACACACATACTAATCCTGTTGTGAGAACCAGTGAAATAAGTGTTCGCAATGGACTCTTGTGCCCCTCCTCTCTGTATTCAGTCTGCTTTTGTAACCAGCACACAAGACAAGCAAGAAGGGGAGGAAAGCAGTCTTGATCCTCATTTAAAACAAAACCACAACACAAAAGTATCCCAAGCCAGAAAGATTATCTGCTGGCTCAAAGGCCATGATAGTGCCTGAGAAGTCTGCCCTGATTTCAGCTGGGATAGCATTGATTTGCTTGTTAGTAGCTGGTGCAGTGTTGAGCTTTGATTTTGGTGTGAGAATAATGCTGATAACACACTGATGGTTTAGTTGTTGCTAAGTAGCAACAAGTGATCAAGGACTTTCCAGTCTCTCATGCTCTGCAGTGAGGAGGGACACAAAAAGCTGGCAGGAAGCAGAGACGGGACACCTAACACAAACTAGCCAAAGAGGTATTTCATATGGCACATCATGCCCAGTACATAAACTGGGGGGAGTTACACAGAGGGGACTGATCACTGCATGGGTTGGGCTGGGTATTGGTCAGTGGGTGGTGAGCAATTGTATTGTGCATCACTTGGGTTTTTTGTTTTATTGGAGGGTGGGCTTTATTCCTTCCTCTCTATTTCCGGTTGTTATTATTATTATTAATGTAGGATCCTATTTTACTTTTGTTTTAATTATGAAACTGCTCTTATATCAACCCACAGGTTTTTATCTTCTTTTCCAGTTCTCCTCCCCATACCACTGTGGGGGGTGAGCAAGCAGCTGCATGGTACTTAGTTGCTGGCTGTGCTTTCACCTCGACAGTGAGGAATACTGGCAGAGACACAGCTAGGAGCAAGCTCACTGGCCCAGTGATGTGCTGGCATACAGTGCCAGTCTCTACAGCTCACCTACATTCACATCCAGATGCAGCATAGGCAGCCCTGCTGCCTCAGCACTTGTCTGGCACAGTAGTGTCTGTCTTTGGCACACACAGTCTCCCCACATTTTTTTATTCATAGCCATGGATCTGGCTTCTTGAAATCATCTGCAATTTAGACAGCACCAAGGGAAAAGCAGAGGAAGAGAAAGGAAGACAGAGAAAGGAATTCCTTCAGGAAAAAAATGGAAGAGATCATATTAGGTAGCTGTAGTTCAGATATACTGCTAAAAGTCAGCCTCTTTTAACTATTCCTACCATAAGGTAGGGTCAATCCTGTCAGGTCCCAGGGGCACTGACAAGCATTGATTTCCATGACTACCTACTTTCCTCCCTACCTTGGTTCCCCTCCTTTTTTCAGGCCCAAGGACGCACTTTTGGCTTGGCCAGACCCCAAAGGCTGCCACATGGATGATAATGCCTGGTCCCAGGCCCTGCTGCCCTGACCAGGCTCCCTGAGCATCACCTTGGGGCCACTGAAGCAAGGTCATTGCTGCTTTCCGTGCTTTCCACCACATCACTGCCTGAAAAGCAGACCATCGGTGGAAAGGGAGACAGCAGCTTTGAGATTTACTGCTTCAGGAAGTATGTTTCAGTGTATGGAGCATCGCACCTTAACAGAGACAACTTACCTAGCTGAAATGGGCAGCCTAGCAATGGAAGAACACTTTTTGTTCTGCTGTCACATGAGTCACAACTGATACACTCTCAGCACATGGCTTTTTTCTGCTTCCAAACTATTCCCTACCACCTGCAATTTCACACTCTTCTGCCTTCATCTTCCTTACCTTCACTGTTTCTTCTGCGTCCGACTCCTTGTCATCTTCCTTTATAAACAAGCACGGCCATATTGCATCAGCCTATGGCATAAATCCCAACTGCAAACATCCCAAGGCGCCTGTCATGACATCCTGGTTCAGTGCCCTGATTATACCACATTTCTAAGTCTTCAGACAAGAGCTATCTTACTATCATTTTTGCCCTGATGTAATGCCAAAGGACAACTACCTTGCCTGGTTATTAATGGCAATTATTACAATAACAAGTGCAAGGAGAATTATTTTGCAACTCAATGAAACATCTAAAGTAAGAGCAAGTACAAGTGATGAATGTCTAAGAGCTGTCAAATCTCTGCAATTAGTACCCTATTCAGAGCTCAAGGAAAAGCCTCTGAAGCAGCACTGAATTCTGGATGTGAATTTTTTCTTATTACTCTTTTTCATTGCAAATTGGAGAGAGAAAATATCACACAAGAATGACTGACTCCAAGGCTTCTGTGCGCATTCATTACCCAAACCCTGAAACTTCAGGAAACTTCTTTTAGGTTACTGGTGACATTAGAAAACAACAGTGATTTTTCCTTTCCATTTTGATCAATTTGTGGGGAAAAGCAAAGCAATAAAAACACACAGCTCTGCTGCAATCAAACCTACTTTGGTTTTGTCATCTTCTGATCCCTTCCCCATGTTTAAAACAAGAACAAAAGGCTTTCAGCCAAGGCTTCAGCATGCATGCCCAACCATGAAAGACAAATGTTTCTTTCACTTACAATATATTGATGAGTAGACAAAGCTATGTTTACCCTGCTAAGATGGGCTTAAAGCAGCGTATTCATCAGAACTGCACACAACCTCCAAACTGGCCAGAAAGTGAGATCCAAACAAGAAGCAGACATGACTCTCCATCTTAGGACAAGACATCTGTTCAAAGCCACATTTGGTTTATTGCTCCATAGAGGACTTGGTAAAAACATGTTTTAGAGGTCAGCCTTTGCTGAAGGTGTAGCAAGACAAATAACTTGAGTAACAAGGAAAAGCTCCATGGGCATATCACTCTTGCTCAGCACCCTTTACCCCCTTGTTTAATACTTAAGGTTTTGGAGCTGCACCAAATGGGATGGGAATTTCACCCCTGGGATTAGAGACACTTGTTGATGAGATGTTTGTGCCAGCACAGAGGATGCTGTGCCAAGGGAAGACACCATGAGGATTTGATTGTAGCAGCAGAGTTTGTCTCAAGCATCGGCTGCATTTCTTTACCCTCATGCTTCAGCAGCACTGTAAGGGCTTGCAAATTTGGCAGGTTCTTCCTGTAAAAGGTTGTCCTAATTCCCCTTCCTGTCTTTCTGAACTGGAATCCCAAGCAGTGAAAGAGCATTTAAGAGGAGCTGGGAGCCCAGCTTTTGAGTGTCATCCTTGTAACTGACCTACCTATATAAAAGAAAATCATGTAATACCTCAAGTTGGAAAGGACCCATAAGGATCACCAAGTCTAACTACATTTAACATCTCCATTTGACAGATTCAAACCAATGGGCTGATACATGCACCGATAGACAAAGAGTTGAGCACGCAGCAAAATAAACTATCTAAATGATTTTCAGTGTGCAGAGAACTCCTCTGGCTAGCCAGTGTTGGCTGGAATTGGGAAATACACATGCCAGGAAGAAACTAAACAAGATATCTAATTAAGAGCACTCCTAAAAGCATGGATTTTATAATTAAGGTATTATAAAGGAACCCCAGATACTTCAGATATAGCAGAAACACTCAAAACTCCAGTGCTGTTTGTCTGCCAGTCCACTCCTAATGGAGAATTCTCCGGCTGGCCAGGTTTAAAGGCTCAGGCTCCAGACAAATGGATTGCTCATAAAAAGACTATCAGCTACAGCAGAACTTTCTGCTGTATGCTGAGCTTTGACATGCTGCAGAATGATGTCCCCAAAGAGCCAAACCAAGTGGAAGCACAAAGCCCATACGGCTGACTTGCATTGTTCTCAGGATAGAAGCAAGCCCCTTTCTCTCATCTCTCTCAACAGACAATCTCTGAGCTCCAATTTGAGAAGATATTTATCTAAAATCCATCTCTAAGCAGAAAGAAACCCTGCCATCTCCAGCCTTACTGTAAGTTCTATCCACTCATAAACAGGAAGGTGATACCTGGATTCAATAGATACCTTCCAGGTCACATCACTGCGAGGAAAACATGCCCTTCTGCAAGAATTATTGCACTCTATCTCACACTTCTCACCTGGTTATTACTCAGGCTGCAGGCTTGTTAGCATGAGGACTTCCTACATGCTTTTATGGCTTGCTAAACCTCCCAGTACGCATTATGAACTTCATGTATTAGAGCTGCGTATTGCTATTAACTAACAGAACATGGAAGGGTAATTTACTGGCAAATGGCAGTAATCGAACACACACAATCCACTAACAATGTTTTAACAAACAAATACTCTATATAAACCACAGAAATATCATACCAAGTATTAAGAAGGGACTGAAGGCGGCAAGGCAGAGTTAACAGCACCCATTACTCACAGCTATTCCAAGCAGGATCCTTCCTGCTTGTTTTTAACTTTCATGAATGTAGACTGCACAGCTGTGCCCCTGTATACCCACTTGTGCTGAGGCTTGGCTGTCTTTATCCTTAGCAGGCTTCCCTGAAGCCCATCTTATGTTGCAGTGTGTGTTCCCACTTATCCACCAAGGACGTGAAGAAAAAGGTACAGATTCACTTACACAGTGATATTCTTTTATGTATTTGAAGACTACTATTACATTCCCTGCCAGTCTATTCTTTGAGGTGCTTGTGGGTGGCCATCAGTTTTCCAGACCTTGTCCTCTCATTTTCCTCCTCAAGACCCCAAGATCTGACTGATCCTTCTCTTTCCAAGTGTACTGTTCAGATCTGGATAAAGTACTCTTGTTGCAGAGTAAGTGAAGAGATGAGCTAACATCCAACATCGTTACAGATAATACTTCTGGGTGCATTGCTGAGTATTGCACCTTGGTTGCAATTAGCGCAAGCAAAGACACAACAGATCTGCACAACCTGAAATCAGATCTCACAGTAAAAGTCATAAGGTGTGTACAGCTGATATTTTAATACTCTGTTCTGCAGCTATTTTGAAAGGAAATCCATGTCTTCAAGTGTATCTCCTATATAATAAATGGCCAGATGCCTCCAAGAATCATGACTATTGCTTGTTTGCCATCTCGGTCTTCAGAAACCAAGGTGGGAAAGAGGAGCAGCCACAGAGCTGCTAAGCAAAGCGGATTCTCTTACAGCAGCACAACAGCCTCAGCAGGATGCACAGCAATTGAACTGTGGATAACCAACCTACCCATGTGTCACAGGCCAGAAAAAAATCAATCACCAAAGACACACAAAGGCAGAACAGATCCTTCGCACGATCCGGCTTCTTAGCAAAGACCAGGAGGTCTGAAAACATCAAAGCTACCTCCAGAATGAATGATGAAGGCATTTCGGTTAATCCATTCCCACCCACCCCTTAGTTACAGCTTCCTCTGGCTTCTTGAGGAATGTGCTACTGAACTCAAACAGAGAACACAGCTTCACAGTGATCACACTGGCACAGTGTGCCCGTTTCCCTCTGTCCCTTCACTGATGTGCCCAGTAACTGTCATCTGCTGGAATTCAAAGCCAAGGGTCATCCATGCACTTTGTTTCATGTCTTCCAAAACACCATTAGGACATCATTAGTCATAATCACCAAATAAATCCATACCTCCAAAGCTGAGGTCTTAATGCTATACTTTATGCCTAACCAGCTCCCTCTAAAACAGACCCTTTCCAAGAAACTGTCTTCAAGAGGGATATATACCTATATCAGACCAGCCTCCACGTAGTACTGAGCTCATTTGTGGCTGGTAAATATTCTTCTACATTTTTCATAAGTGTTTCCCCATCATGTTAAACCCCTTCCTCTTCCTCACATTCAGTAGACACATTATGATGACCCAAATCATTCTGACAAGAGGTACTGACTTTTCACTTTGGAGCAGATGGATTGGTATATTGTGTCTTGGGGTTTATGTTTATTTCAACCATTCATCTCATCTGGACACATAAGAATCATTCAATGTGTACCTATAAGTTCTAACAAACCTGTGAATAATTCATGCCTTGGAGACCAAATGACCACCTACCTGTACCTGTAGATGCTGAGGGATTAATAGTAGTTCCTAAGCTCTCTTTTCTCTTAAATTGCATTCCTAGAGCACCAAATAACACACTCGATCCGTGTGGCTGCCAACTTTGGAAAGCAACACAGATGTACCACTGGAAGGCAAAAGTTCTTGTCTAGATTAAAGAAAATTCATGAGGAGGCCTCTCTGTGGGTCAGCTCACCCCAGATGCTGAGTTCTGCACCTCATCTCATAGAAGAGCAGCACGGGCTCACCTCCCAGCTTCAACCTGGGTCCATCTCTGCATTAGAGGCAAAAAACCAAACAAGCCAAAACCACAACCACTCACGTCATGGGGCTCAGTGTAAGGTAAAAGGAAATCAGGATTCTCTGGTTTGTTTCCAGACAGTGAAGCACGTCTGTCTGTGGACTCTGCTCCACACACACAGAACAAAGGGTTTTGCTGTGCAGCACAAGGAATTACTAACTCCTGCTGATAGGTCAGATCAATTCCTTCGTGCCTCAGGTAAATGCTTTGTAGGCAGAGGAAAATCTCATCTCCTAACAGCCCTTTTGCTCCAAGAGCAGAGCCTGAAGTGTTGTCTCCATTGCCTGTGGAGCTCAGGTCATCTTGACACACAGGGTGCTAGGTGCTGTGTGCTGTATGACACAGAGCTCTATGGCAGCACAAAGGTCTTCACCAGGTTTTTGTACCTATCATCATTATGCCCATATGCCTCAGCAATGCAAATGTTATGTTTGCATTCAGAACAACATTAGGATGCCCCAGCCCTCCTGGGGGGGGGACACACTGATGTCTCCCACCCTAGGGGAAGAGATGCTCCTGGGGTATCCCTGCCCCAATCTCAGGGGCTGTCACTGCAGCCAGGAGGGGCTCTCAGCCCTGCTCCTACCGGCTCCCCAGAGTGGGAGCTGCTGCCCTCCTCCCACATCTCATCCTTCCCCTGTGCTAAGGGCTCCTGGGTCAATACCATGGGAAAGGCCTGGGGACATTGCCTGCAGCACATCCCATCCCACCTCATCCCAGAGCAGCAGCAGGGCACTTCATGAGCTGCTTGAGAAGCTACCCACTGATGTTCCAAGCATGAGCCTTCCAGGCCAGCAGCAAGGTCAGGTCTGAAGCAACGCTCTTGGACAACACGGTCCAAACCTGTTCCCTCTGCACTGGTATGCTGTGGAAGAGCCACGGGAGTTTCATGTGCTGGCTCCAACCTCATTTCTCTTCTTGCTTGGCAGCTGGGTCACAGCTTGCTGTTATGCCTTTACTGCTGCTAACCTTTATGGGAAGCTTGAAGCTGTGAAACGCTACCTCACTGCTGTGTGGTTCCTGTTGCTGGTAACATGGACAACATTCCTCCTGGAGGAACACAGAATATGATGGTTAGAGCAAATCAATTTCATCATCTTTTTCCCTACAACTTGTTTCAAAAGAAACTGAAATTATTGCACACACACAAAAAGCTTATTTTCCCATCCATGTTTAACATGAGGAAGAAAAACAAATATCTTAATTGTAGTTCAATGTTTCTTTAAAACGTTAAGGCTTTCAGAAACAATATGAAGTGTATTTCATGTAACTACAAGCAGCAAGGAAGAGTCCAAATGTTTATGCAAGTTACAGACTCCTGTTCATCTTTTGCACCTACCAGTCAATACATTCTCATTAGTTTTTAGTTACTTACTTTTGCCCTGCTTGGGGTTATTTTTGATTTGGTTGGTTGGTTTTGGGGGTTCTTTGTGTGTTTGTTTTATTGGGGGTTGATTTTTTTTGTTCGTTTAGGGGCTTTTCTGCACTTGTGCTTCTCTTGTCGTTGATTGGGTTTGGGCATTTTTGGTTTTCAGAGATTTTTTAAGCTATACCCTATGGATAAACCACTGCCCAAATTCAAGATCAGATCTTGAGAATATAAGGAATAATTTGTTTCCAAAGATTTCCAAAGTGGCCTTCACCCCCTATAGCCTCAAGTAACAATCAGTTTCTGTTAAGTGAAAACCAGTAAATCTTCAAAGCATAAAGCTAGCTTCACTGACAACTCCAAGGCGTTATATTACACTCAAGTAACACAACGTTGCTCCTTAGGAATCGGCACAATACGTAGCTATAAATTGCTTGACATAACTGTTTACTCAGTAATTTCAGGTGCCAGCACCAGGTAAAGACAAACGTGCACGACCTAAACAGTTCTTAAACATCACAGCTACTG
This sequence comes from Pezoporus wallicus, assembly GCF_028554395.1. Lineage (NCBI taxonomy): Eukaryota > Metazoa > Chordata > Aves > Psittaciformes > Psittacidae > Pezoporus > Pezoporus wallicus. Next base: position 450,729 of record NW_026637726.1, read on the forward strand.
GAAGCTCTTTACAGTAGTGCTTTCATGAGAAAGATGCATGGTCTAGAGCTGGAGGACTTCTCAAGGAGGTCAGAAACAGCACGCAGTGCCCTTCACATCTCCTTACTGCCTTATCACAGTGCTGTACCTGATTTGTCAGTTGGCTTTGATCAGATTTGTGGCTGGCTCTAGTTGATGCCAAACTCATGGCAATTTCCCAATTCCATCACATTGCTGAAATAACCCAGCTGGAAAGAAAAAAAAAATGCAAAACCCCAAAAAAGCCCCCCAAAACTTACCAAAAATACACTGGGAACATTAAAGAATCAGGCCTTTCATGCTTCCCCTCCCTGCAAATGGTATGAAGTTAATCAACTGTGAACTAAAGAGTAGAAATTGGCATGAATTATGCAGGCTATCTCAACCGAACACTTTTTTCCCCTCATCACACCCCTGCTTCACCTAATGCAGGAAAATTCTTCCAGACAGCTGGGTTTGGGAGTTCTTTTTTGGCTTCTTTCATACATCACCAGAAACACTTCCCACTGGGTTTCTCGGGAGATTGCTAAAATAACATGAGTAACACAGTGCAAGTATTCCATCATTAGTCATCGGGATGAAGAGCAGTCTGGCTTTGTCTGCTTCTCTCGGTGATTTCTTTTGGTGCATCAGCACAGTCCTTTGTTTGTTCTCTGTGAACACGCTCATCGTTCTTCAATCCTTGTAGTACCTATGTGACAAGCTATTACACTCAAAGCCTTATTAGAGGCAAAAGGGGAAACACTTCATTTGAGAAGCCAATTTATTGTTAGGCTAATTAAAATCTTTACAGCCTAAGTAAAAGACAATAAACTTATTACAGTGCACTTAAATGATACTAACCTTTGGAGTCCTAATTATCTAAACAATACAATGCACAGCTCAGTAATACAAAGATTACTACACAAAAGCATTCTCTCATATACTCTCCCTTATCCTGCCCCTCTGGCTCTCAAGTGTGACACTAAGTCTGTCTCAAGAATCAGCTGGGAGAGGTAGGACAAGGTTGCCACAAGTTTTGAGCATCCTTTGCTAGAAGGAGCATCATGTTCATGATGGGATACCTTCCTCTCATTCACACAGGAATATACTCTCAATAGCTTCTTCCTTTTCTCTCCAGGACTCACATTTTCAGTGTTTTTATACATTTTCTAGGACAATTCGACCATTAAATCTTTCTTCACTCATGTGTAACTTCATATTACATCCAGATTTGCTATAGGTAAGGAACTCTCTCTCTGTAAGTCACATACCTGCTCCTTTTATCTTTGTTTCACAAAGCAAAGAAGTTTTGTAAAAGTGGTTTTGTCCAGCTTTGCAGTTCTTTAACTGAACATGGCTGAGTTGCTGATAGCCCTAAGGCCTCCGGTATTCTACTTTGCCCCTTCCATTATCACCCTGTGCCTCTACTCCTCTATACCACATCCTGTGACTCCTTTGGTGGCCTCTACTGTCATACCACACCTCCATTACTCCATGTTATGTTTCACTATGGCCATCAGGATTTCATTCTGCTAGCTACTTGCTGCAGTTGCCCATATAAAATGATGGTAATTCCACTTGATTTTACAAAATGAAGCAAAGCAAATAAGGCAATAGACTCTTTGCCATTAAAAAAAATATGTTGCAGCTAAAGAGATCTAAAGGGTGGCTAAGGTGACATCAGGCAGTCTAATAAGAATCAGTCCTAAGACCTTACAAGGTGATTAAGCTCACAAAGTAAGCAGGTTACAGGGCTCTAACAACAATTCTTCCCGAAGCATCAAAACTGAAGTCTCAGCATCGTCGAGCTTTGTGCACAGTTTCCGCCATTAAAAAGTAGTGTGCACTTCCCAGGGCTGTTTCCAGTCCCATACGGCAAATCACATCCCTTCCTAACTGAAGGCAATGCTTGGGAGACAGTTAAGAGATGATTTAGGAAAAAAATCCCCAAAACAGCCACCCCAGATCCAGCTATAAACGGATGAGGATGCATCACATTCTGTAACTAACAACCTTTGCTCCAGAGAATCATTGGGTTTGGTTTTGTTCCTACAAACACAGGTTAGATTGAAAGTGATGGAAATTGTGGGTTTAGCTGCTGGAAATGGGGAAATCATGCAACTCCTCAAAAGCAGGTGTTCTACAAACACCAAGCACAAGTCAGTCAGACTACACTATTTCTGGCTGTGCACATTATGCTTAGTCAGCCTATAATGGGTTTTGGTTTGGTTTGTTTTCTGCTGATGGTTGGATTTAAGATAGTAAAAGTTTATCAAATCATTTCTCTTCTGTGTTCATTTTGACAAGGTTTCATCTATGTAAGTGAGAATCATAGAGGAGTTAGGGTAGGAAAGGACCTTAAGATCATCCATTTCCAACCCCCTGCCATGGGCAGGGACACCTCACACTAAACCATGGCACCCAAGGCTCTGTCCAACCTGGCCTTGAACACCACCAGGGATGGAGCATTCACAAGTTTTACCACCTTGTTGTGGCCTCACTTTACACCAGTTTGTGGCCAAATTTCAGTCAACGTTGTCATTGGTTCTGAAACACCATGAAATAATGAGAAAAATGAACTACAGCTTTAGCAGAGCACAAAACTAGCCTCTGCCACTCTTCAAGCATCTCCTCAATGTCTGTCTCTGAGTGGGAGTGGGAAGGGAAGCTGCTGGTCCACTTTCTTCTCCTGAATATAATGCTTCACAGAAAACATCTGATGGCAGGAAAGCACTTGCAGATTTTTCTCTCTTTTGCCTAGACTAACTGGCTTTCGCAGAGACTAAATATAGTGGATCTTAATCTCCTAGGCTGTGAAAAAGTCAGTCAAGTCCTGACAGCTTAAACCAAATGAAAGTCTTTTTTTTTCAGTATAATATAGTTTGAAGAAGCAGATGTTACCACCTTCTGGCAGAGAAAAAAACCCACATTTTCAGGCAAAACAGCCCCTTAATACATATTGAAGTGCCTGCACAGTGGAATATTTCATGCAATCCAAAAATTTCAGTTTGTGAAAGCAAGTAATTGCCTACAGCTATCTTTTGAGACCTCCAAGGAAAGAGAAAAGCCAGTGAAGAACATACCCTTCTATGCTCAGCAGGGTCTGCAGTGCTACATCCTCATTATGCCAAGAACCACACAGAGTGCATCTTGTAGAAGACTGAAAACTGTCAGTATATCCTCTACTGTTACATATACTCATGAAACCAGAACAGTTGCTCTGTTTTGAGCTAAACCTATTCACCTTAATCCAAACTGTACTTGAATGAAGTCGTTCTCATTCAAGCTTTCATGTCAGACACAAACCAACTCTGTTTTCACAGAGGTGGGAAGGATCATCTAGTCCAATCCCTGCTCAAGTCAGGTCAAGATGACTGGATTATCAAGTAGACTGTATTGGTTATCCTCAAGATATCTTGTGTCATTTTCTTTCTTCTGAAGAACAACAGCGTGCAGTTGGGAAGCTTTTCAACACAACCAACTGGTTAAGCCTTCCTTAGATGTGCTATACTGTTCCATACTCTTTAGTCCTGTTTCCAGTGAGTCTGAGAACACTTGCCTGTCTGCATACTCAGTTTGTGTGCAATAATTCAACCTCTTGATTCACAAGCTGAGAATATCATCTCTTGAAATTTCCAACAGCAACCGAAACCACCTTGAACTTCTACCTGGAAACCCTCAAGGAGCTACATTTCAACCCAGAGCTTCCCCGACTGGTATGGCCTTACACCTACCATCATCATAGTATGCTGATTTCCTGTGCTTCAGACTCAGATGCAACACCAGGCTGACAGCATCCACTCCTGACAAAGGACAAAAAGCAGGATTACTCACATTTGAACATCCGCTTCCATCCCTCCTTCAACCTTAAGAGCCTTTGAGTACTTGCCAAGTTAATTCTCTTTTCATTTTTACGCAAGTCTTTGCTGATTTACAGAGGTAGAAGAGGAAGGCGATGAGGGAAATGCACATGTTGCAATACTACAAAAGAGATCTGAATGTTAACAGCTCAGCTGGAAAAAAACAAACAACAGACACATTATGAAACAGTTTTGATAAGCAGGTAGACTTCACAACTCGTTAAAGTTGTAAAGTAGGTATGCTTTATTCAGCGCTGAGGTGCAAGAGGGATCGCTCCTCCAAAGGCAAGCACACCTAAGTGTTGTTCTCCTTCATATTTATCCTCTAAACTATTACATATGCATGAGGTTACACAACATGCCTATACATATTCATGACCTATCCCCGCTTTATAGTATAATGAGGTAAAATGTCCTTTGCGCTTGTGCAGTGCCGCCTGGTGGTTGTGGGCGAGAGGGTCTCAAGATGAAGTAATCGAGTCTTCCTTGAACTTTTCATCTCTGGTTGTTGCACATGTTCTCTGGTGATTTAGTCACCTCAAAGCTGATTTCAGCCTGTTTATGGGTCCAGAGAACAGGAATTACTGTTCCTTCCTCTTACCAATAGCCTTGGTCCTCCCACCCTGTTCCGGCAAGCACGATAAAGTGTTGAGCATGTACTTGTTGAGTAAGCACCAGTAAGCAGTAACATTGTTAAGCAAGCAGCTTAACCCTAACCCCCCTGTACATCGGTTAACCCTTTGCATCAGTTTGATCTTCAGTTTCCAGTTGGGCTACATGGATCCTCCCCTACACAGACAGTACTCACCCTCCAGGACATCGTGCAGCCAAGCTGCAATGCACCAAGTGCCATGAGGTCCTGAGCGCGCGCTGCGTGACTGCATGTGCACAGAGCTCAACAGCAGTCAGTTTTGGTTTATCTGAGAGAAATAGCTGTGCTTTCTCTGCACACTGATTGTGCTGAGGCAGGGAGAAGCAAGGTGGAGCATTTTAGATTGGCATTCCTGCTAATGAGCTCATGTTTCCAAAGTGGGCTTGGGCAGATGCAGCTATAAAAGTGCTGTAATTCCAATATATTGGCCCCTAGTGGCAATGAAGCAATGAATAAGACAGCTGCTTAACAGTGATCCAAGAAAGAAAATTATGATTAACATGTGTCTTATTGCCTTAAGGTCTTGCTTTTTTCTTTATACAAGGCAACACTGAATAAAACTGAATGGACTGAATGTAACACTAAAGAAAATATTTTAGTACTATTTTGTTTCCTTCTATCTACAAAGCTAAACATCATCTCCATCAAACAAATACGGTTTTGACCTACTGAGGCACGTGGCTCCCCAGTGAGCGTGTTTCCTCTCCCTTCAGTGGAGCTCTGTGGTTGAAAAGATCACACTTTCCACTCCCAAGTCCTTTGAACCTTTAACTTCACATGACATCTAAAATAATCCCTTCATGATCAAAACCAATTTGGCAGAAGCTGTCATCATTTCTCATCTCCCCCATATAACTCAGGCGTTTGAACAACGTGCCATGAAATACCTACAATAAGCCATTGACCACTTGGCATGTAACCAGTGGGCTGAGCAAGGAAACCTCCATTGCTTTAGTGCCTGGGACCTGCTTCAATAACGTTTTTCAGTACATCAGTCACCATCTCTACTGGGAGCCTCTTCAGAGAACCTGCCTTTCAGGAGAGGGGCAACCTCTGAGCACCAGCCAGCTGACTGTACTCCATGGTATCTCACATCCGCTCAGCTGAGCCAGGCTCCTGTACACAGAGACACACTCTTTCTGGAGGGAGCTTCACTTCAGAGTCCTGATTCATCTGGGATCCTGGTCAGCTACAATAGCTGAGGGGGGAGAGGCGTGGAAATGCCACCCTCCTGCAGTAAGAACGGAGGCTCAAATTCAGATAAATCCCATCCTCTAAATAAAGCTAAGAGGGATGCAACCCTTTTCTCTAGAGCTAAAAGAATCATTGTTCAAACACGTGCTTTGGCATATTTTCTCGAAGCAGAAGGGCTTCTCTGAGCCCTCTCTGAGGCTGCACAAACCCATGCTAGATAACCTGAGCTAACACATGCTCACAGCAAAGTTTTGCCACAGCCACATATTTCTCTTGAAGCCATATAAGCAAAAGTGTGAAGCGACTGTTTGGCAACATCTTCACTTGCCAAGACAGTTTTAGATAGCGACTTTTACGAGGAACATCATCATGTTTTGCAAAGCTTTTAATCTATTCTCTCCTGCACTTCTCACATACTTTATAAAGCTCTAAATTTATTCACAAACTAATCTTCTTTCTTTACGGTCATTAACAAAGCTGTTAGGTACATGCAGCTCCTTCCTGAACCTGAAATAGAACCTTTACATGGCTGTGTACCTTCTGAAATCTGCTACAGCTGCAGGGCACTCAGGGTATACCTCATTGTTCCCCTCCTCCCACTATAACACCTAACCATCAGCAGATGTAGCTTGCACAGGGAGAAAGGAGAGAACTGGAAAGCTGAAAGCATGACTCCAGAACAGAGCTGTAAACGATTTGACATCCTTTATAGACAAGAATCTAAAGGGGATTCCTAATGCACCAAAACAAGAAGATTGTGTTGAATAGCTTGTGGAAGGTGCAAACTGAGATGAATCCAATAAAGCACACATGATGATTTGAGCAGTTGTGATTTTTTGATTACTATTTTACCAAGCAGGGCACAAATGAATCACAGAACACACGCACACTGAAGGTTGGCAAACCAGCAAACAGATCAGAAGAAATAAGGGTTCCTGAAAATGAGGTTTCTCTTACTCTTCGTATACCACCTAGAACACTGTCTCTGCTGTGACAATGCTGAAGGTTGAGAGACAATAACAGCATCCGAAGGAGCTATACAATTAACTTTAGGGGCCATTTATCCACTCTGAGTTTCAAGAAAATGATCTCTATATGAAGACCTTCGCTTTTCTGCAAAACATGTGAAAGAATTGGCACCAAAGGCATCATCACCAAAGATAAAGCACTTATGCATATATTGATTCCCCTTATGCTCCAGCCTCTTGCGTGCACAAGTATGCCACTACCACTACAGCCCTTCCAGACTTCATCCCCCTCCCATATTTGCCAGATGGCCCCACAGTTCAGCTGCTCCTCCTCTCTAAACCAACTTATATTTGGACTTGGTTTCTTGCAGGCTTCTTGCTTGTATTTTTGCAGCTTCTTTATTCCTCTATAGCTGGAGGCTATCAGGCAGTGCACAACAGATCCATCAGCAGCCTCTACCACCTGACTGCGACAACAGCTGGATAGAACATCTGTATACCTAGGCCTTGTCCCTCTGCCGCTTCAGAGAGCTGCTGTCCAGATGCAGTGCCCCTTTTTAACAGCTAAACTATGCCAAAGCCAGTGAGTCCTCCTATAAACTACTCATGGCTCTACACCAGATACCTTTATACATGCCCTGAGGTTGAAAAGCAAAGGAAGGGGCCTTTATGCCCTCTTCTCCTACTGCAAACAATGAAAAAGGGAAGAAAACAGCAGGTTTTCAAGAACCCAATCTGACCTTCTGCAGCAGAATCAAAACTTCACAAGCAGTAAGCACCCTGGCACTGGTTTGCATTGCACAGGAGAAAGCGTGCTGGAATAAGATGCTTCCAAGTTATTTGTCAGATCAATCACTGCAAGAAGCAACAACAGGGGTTTACCGACATTTTCATGTTGCAAACAACTTTTATTATATTCCCCCCCCAGGTATTCCAACAGCTGTGCTAGCAATGCCCTCGGTAATAGACTTCAGAATCTCCAATTTGTTTGCATCTTTCTATTTAGGTTTGCTGTTCAGTCCTCTTGATCTGACTATTGGCATGACTCATCAATTGTCGGCAGCATATTATTATAACTAATCAGCATCTTACAGTCAGACACAATGGCTTCTAAATAAAATTAGTTGACTGGAATCCTTTTTGAGCCAGTCAGCAGTCGCCATTAGAGAAAAAAAAAAGCTTTACCATTTCTAATTTTGTGTTATTGATCCAGAAATGCTAGAGATAAAACACTGCTGGAAAACTTCCTGGGGATTATGTCAATACACACTGAGTATTAATGCAATAATTTTTAAGAAGCCAGACGCAGTGATTCATCCAGTTATATCTTCTTGTTATTTTATATCTCATATAAACACGTGCCTGGACTTTGGAATTACCAGTTATGATTTCTAATATAATGATTTCCACCATCTGAAAAGCTTACCTTTCTCCCCCAAAAAAGTAATTTTAAGGTTTAATAGGAAAATTTATCCCAGCCTGGGCAACAGCTCTCCAAATGGTTTCTTTTGGTGTCCAGATCTATTTGACTTTGCAACCACACAGGTAACAACACGTGCGAGCTCCAACACTTGGGTTTTGGCAAGTTCTCCTAAGCTGCAATTTGTTCTTGATACAGCTTCACAACAGGGATCAGTTAAAGCGATCTATGCGCTTCGCTGCCTCTGGCACATCTGCCCAGCACAGCCTGTGAGACGGCTGGAGCAACACACTACACTGATGGAAGCTGTGACATCTGGGGACAGGCAGCAGCCTCCAGCTTTGGGCACGCTCTAAACTCAGGTTACTCAAAAACCTGGTCTTCTTTGAGAGGCAACACACTGCTCATCAGCTGCTGAGTGGCATTTTGCCTCCGAGAGGAAATCTTCCAGCTTCCAGCATCGTTTAGGAGCATGCTTCACCTATAATTCAGCAGGGCAAATTGTTATCTGGCACACCGAAGAGGTTGCTAACTCCAGGTAGAAACTATTTTAAGATGCTTTTATGCCAGTATAATTTTTCCTCATTTCCATTTCTAGCAAGGAATAATTTTTAGTTCAATGAAAAGAAAAATAATCACCCTTCTGTCTTTCCAGAATGAAACTATTCAGATGGGACTTAAACTGGTACCTCTACACAGAAATCTTTGCTTCAAGCCCTGCATACCAAGGCATGCATTCAGAGTGTCAGTGAAGTTTAATTGATGGCATCACCTTTCCTAACAAGGTACAAACCCCCCAAAATAGCTGTAAGAAGTCTGAAATCTCTCATCTTTCAACAGTTCACAATCAACAGGATTGATTATTAATGCCCTCTTTTTAACTCCTATTCATATAGCAGAATTTGCTGCTCACCAGCTCACGCAGCAGTAACTTCATCTACAGGCACCCCTGGCATCCTGCAATACCACAACAACCCAGGGCTGTTTACAGCCTCCACATCAACGTGGGTTGTCAGCCTGCAGATCAGCCTCCCCAGACCACTGTTCCAAGCCCATCTGAGTTTTAAATGCCTGCAATGATCACTCATGCTCAAATGACAGCACAGAAGCAACAAGAACACAGGGTCTGTAGCTTTGCTCCTTGTTTTCCTCCCCTCCCCACTTCAAACCACGTCTTTTAAGCTCTTTTGTTTCTTTCCTCTCTAGTCTTCGGTGGCTGTACAGAGCTGAGCAGCAGGGTGGCAACACATAGCTCACTCTTGGACCTACCTTGCTGCAGAGTACAGAGTACACGAGTGTCGTGGTTGAAGCCCAGGCTGTAAATCAGAACCATGCAGTCTACTCCCCCCTGCCCTTTCTTCCTTCCTCAGCTCCCATAGGGATGGGAAGGAGAATTGAAAGAATGCAACCCCCACGGGTTAAGAACAGTCCAGTAACTAAGGTATAACACAAATCACTGCTGCTACCACCAATAATAATAATGATGATGAGGGAAATAACAAGGGAAGAGAATACAACCGCTCACCACCCACCAACCGATACCCAGCCCGACCGAGCAGTGATCTAACCCTTCCAGGTAACTGCCCCCAGTTTATACAGTGGGCATGACGTGCTGTGGTATGGAATACCTCTTTGGTCAGTTTGGGTCAGGTGTCCTGTCTCTGCTTCCTCCCGGCTTCCCTTTCTCCTTGGCAGAGCATGAGACTCACAAAGTCCTTGGTCGGAGTAAACATTACTGAGCAGCAACTAAAACCATCGGTGTTATCAGTGCTGTTCCCAGGCTGAAAGTCAAAACCACAGCACTGCACCAGCTACTAAGAAGGAGAAAAATGACTGCTACTGCTGAACCCAGGACAAGAAGACTACTAATTGGATCATCAGGACATCTTTGCAAGGGTCTCACCACAATGTCACTCCTGTGAGAGGCTGAACATGTTCCTGTTTTGGGGACTCGCTGTCCTGTGGAACATACCTATACATCCTGGAAAATTCACCCCTCCTCCCCCCCCTACTGCCTATTTTAGGGAAAGGGAACAGAACAGACATAGTTGACAAGCAGGAAAAATACATCACATTAATCTCAAAAAATGGCAGATTCTGGAACAGGCACTCGGGCTGTTAAGATGGTGTTTAAAAGAACAAAAAAAGTACAGCCAGAATGGCAGTAAATGGACATAAATCAAGTCATAAACAAGCAGAAAACTAGAAAGCGGGTTCAAGCTTTAGTCCAACAATTACTGGGACAACCTCCCAGCAATACAGAACTGGACAGAAGGATTCACAACAGCAGCATCAGTTTTATAAAGGAAGCCTTTCCTGTTACTCATTTATCACTAACGTCAGCCAAAACCCAGGACACAATTTCAACTGTGACATCAGGGTGAGTTTTCGTGTGTCAGGACTTGATATTCCTTCCTTGGCATTTCTATGCAAGCATCATAACCGCTTTACAAGAACACTAACACACATGGATTTACCAATGCCTCAGCCTTTTGCAGGACCCAACACCTGTACAGTTGCTATGTCCATTCTGAGCTCAAGTCTATCACTTCTCCACACGGCGTTTTCCTCTTGCTTTACTCATTGGTTCCAGCTCTAAGAGGCCAAAGGAGGTGGAAGGGAAGAAGCCTGCCTCTTCCAAACTATCCTTTTTTTTCCAAGGAAGAGTAAATTGTCTGGTTATGGACAGCCTGAGCAGCTCAGACTGAACAAAGACAGAATACATAACAGCACAGGATTTCAAATGAGCAAGGAAGTGCTGGAAGTGAATAAATAATTCAGCAGGAGAGCTGGCAACCCTGCCATTCAGCTGAGATTTATCTTACTATGAAAGAAAAAGGCTCACTAGAGATTATGGGAAAACTTTTTGGAGGACAGGTTTTCTATCAGCCAGTGATTTGTGCAAGGACTGCACTGGTTAAATTGCGTTTCAGAGCTGTCAAAAAGAAGCAGCTCTTTACATGTTCATGTTTCTAGCATGCTGCACTGTAACCATGAGCACCACGGATGGGGTCCACAGTGTCCTGCACAACAGCAATCACATACTGGGTTCTCTTGAGTTGAGAGATCCTTCTGCTGAGCTTTCCAAGAGATAATAACTGTTACAGATTCAAGTTAATAGCTTTGTTTCCTTGGTAGAGGAGATTTTAAATGAAACATAATGCAGATAGCAGGCTTAAGTTCAAACCCAGCATCTACGCAGCAGAATACATTACCCCGTGATACTGTTGTCCTCTGAAGTGCTTCTCTGTAATGTCCAGTGAGCTTTTAACACCTTGATGGGGAATAAATCTCAGCCACCAACACATGCTTCGATTTTCTGCCACTGATCCCCTGTAAGGAAATCAACCAGAACTCCTAAAAGGATTCCAAACTGCCCATGGAAACTCCCTTTCCCTCCCAAATCCATAGTCCTGTTTCCAACTGTCTCTGCATTGTGCAGTCCCTTCCTATCGCACAAGGCATTGCGTTTCCTGGATAGATTCTCACCTTGGGTACAGCAACGCAAATCCAAACCAACTATTGTATCGGTGAAGTTGGTTTACTGTGAGAAGAAGCTCCTCCTTGTAGCCATCTAAAGAGCTGCCAAAGCAGAGGTTAACTAACTAGATTAGCTTTTTAAACCTTTATTACTCAGACCCATACTCTATCTCTCATTAGTTACTGGTCTCTCTACAAGAAAAGTTTTGAGGGCCAATCGTTCCAATAAGAATTAATTGGTTTGTGCCTGGTCTTTGCCAAGAAGCAGCAATGAAGTCTCTGCATTTATCCCATTGATGGGACTTTACTAATCCTACCTTTTAATTTTCAGGTGAATACAAGGTGTTAAGTTTCAATGATGAGAGGTTTCAGACTGAACATGCCTAACTCAACCAAACAGGAGGCTACTGACAAAAGGGTGTTCTGGCTTCCCCAATATACACCCATTCTACCTAAATACTCACACTTTCCTATCAGCTGGATGGAGCAGCCAGGTGGCTGCAGTGCAAAACTGACCCAGCCCAAAGATAACACTCCCTAAGCTAACAGTGAATAGACTGGAGCTGATTTATCTGACAGTTTCCTGACAGCAAGCAAAGATGAGCTGCTGGATTCGATGTATGGTGGAAGCAAGCAGTGAGACTGAAACAGCCGCTACCAAAAATCAGCTGCTCTACAGCTGAGTTCAAACTGTGTTTTCATGTTGTGCCAAGTCACCAAATGGGGAGGAAAGGGAAGATGTTTCCAGCGTGTTGTGGTAAGGGGTCAAGGCCTGGCAGCAGGTTGATAAAACCATAGAGTCATAGAACAGTTACGGTTGGAAAGGACCTTAAGATCATCCAGTTCCAGCCCCCCCCCTGCCATGGGCAGGGACACCTCACACTAAACCATGGCACAGCTTCCCTGGGCAACCCATTCCAGTGCCTCACCACCCTAACAGGAAAGAATTTCCTCCTTATATCCAATCTAAACTTCCCCTGTTTAAGTTTTAACCCGTTACCCCTTGTCCTGTCACTACAGTCCCTAATGAAGAGTCCCTCCCCAGCATCCCTATAGCCCCCTTCAGATACTGGAAGCTGCTATGAGGTCTCCACGCAGCTTCTCTTCTCCAGGCTGAACAGCCCCAACTTCCTCAGCCTGTCTTCATACGGGAGGTGCTCCAGTCCCTGATCATCCTCGTGGCCTCCTCTGGACTTGTTCCAACAGTTCCATGTCCTTTTTATGTTGAGGACACCAGAACTGCACACAATGCTCCAGGTGAGGTCTCACAAGAGCAGAGTAGAGGGGCAGGATCACCTCCTTCGAAGTGATCATAAACCATAACATTATGAAGAAGTTTGCTTCATTTTTTGCTGGCACAGGAAAAGTGGTAGGGAGGAGGTAGAGCAGGAGCAGGAAAGAATCTATAGCAAGCTCATTAGCTACAGTGGGAGATAAACCTGTTAGCTTTAATTACTGTCCTATGACACTTACATGAAGTAAGAACATTGCAGAATACACCTGAGTATTCCCATAGAGTTCATCACAATTGCACCTGACATGTGAGAAACTGTCTATTAGAAAAAGCAGCATTTTTGAAACATGAAAAAAATAGCAACTTCGGTATTAGGCAGTCAAATGAAATAAGGGTATCTTGTCACAAATATGCAGAAATGGGAAACAGGGGAAAAGCATCGGAACTCAGAAATCCCCATTCACCGCAGAAAGACCCCAGTGCTTCAGATCCAAGCTTATTCACACACCAATCTTTCCCCTCTCTATTGAAGGAGCTTTGTTTGCTTTTCCTGATAAGGGCTGAGAAGTCAATTCTATTTGAATTAAAGATGTTGCATGACTACGAAAATTATGCCAAGCACCAAACTAAATAAGCTGTTAGCAGGGGGGCAAACAAACCATCTATACTTAACAACTTCATGGCTCCCCTCTTCAGCTTTTCCTGCTTGCTGGTGCAAGTTTACTCCATGCAGAGAACAATCTTTGAAGAGCATACACGATGCAAAGCCTCACCTAAAGCGTACTGGAGGACTTGGAGCTCCTGTGGGAGATGTCTGTGAGCCTGCTGCACTGGACTGCTTTAAGATATGGTGTGACAGGGTGGGAGAGGGAAGGTCTCCAGGAGATGTCTCTGGTGCTCGTGATGAGCTCGGTTTAGCCTCCGGAGGTCACAATGGTACAAACCTCTCACTGTTATCTGCAAGACAAGAGCAGTGACTGCTACCTCCCTTTCTCGCTGCATTACCGTGTGATGCTGTGTGACTTTCATGTTCAGCATTTCTGTTGCTCTTCTCTATAAGGAGCTCACCTAGGCTACCTAATTCCTAGCTTTGAATTCAGTAGAGATGTTCTGCTAACACAAAGGCTGTATTAGCCTCTAGTACATGCTTTCCATCACCACCTAAGTTGGAACTCTGATTTATTTATCTCACACCCAATAGAAACACTTTGACCAACCAACCAATTCAGTTCAGCACAGGTGCAACATCAGTTTCCTCATTTCCTTGTATCTATTCATTTTCATTTCCATGCTAGTTTGACTTTTCACTGTTCTTTAACCACAAGCAGCAGCCTCTTCCAAATTTCTTGTTCTGTTACTTACTCATCTGCGTTCAGGTGTTGTCTGCGACCAGAAATACCCCTGAAGTGTTTCAGTGACTCCACTAGGTTTTCACTTGCTCCTAAGCATTATCCTGCTCAGTCTTGTACCAGGAATGGGCACTCTAATACCTGAGCTCTTTGCTTCAGAAGACAAGGAACAGAAATCCTGGGTAAAGGAACTCTCATTGGCAGAGTTCCATTAGGCAACAACTGAGCAGAAGGAGCAGACAGCTATGAGAAAGAGTTCTGCTGTTCTTTATTTTCAGTGTCAAAGCCATTTATTAGAAGTAGGCTGACCTACAAAGAGGAAGGTCTGCTGCTGTGCAAATGCCAGCTCTCCTTACGTGCCCCCTTAAGAGCTCTAGTTCACTGCAAAGCACTGATATGACAGACTGGAGAAAGCAGCATTCCAATTCAGGCTACAATCTCACTACAGCAACAGCCAGGCCTTCCCACTGCAGACACATGCAGAAGCACAACAGGTTTGCCACCTGAAGTCAATCAGCCTGCGTGCACTCCATCCTGGGCTCACAACCGCAGCCCAGCAGTGCCCACACACAGCAGACTTGCCCTGCCTGCTGAATACATGTCCCCAAAGCTAACCTTCTGATCAAGGCAGCTGTTACAGATGTTAGTGAGGATGGCATCCTCCTCCCTGCCATCCACATCTGCCCAGAGCACCCTTCTCCGCGTGCTCACAGCATCGCACAGCACCCAGCTTCCCTTCCTGCACACATCCTTGCCTGCCTGGGCACCCCCTCTGCTTGGGGAAGGCAGGCAGGAAACACAGCCAAGGCCCCTCATTAGCACACTGCTCTCCTCCTCACAGCCACAGAGCTGAGACAGGTCACGCACAGCTGGAGACCAGGCAGATCTCATTAGGCACTTGCAAATCCGCCTTTAGAATTGAAAATGAAGCTCAAACCCGAAGGCAGCTGCAGAAATGCATCTTTAGACAGCCTGAGTGTACTCTCAATGTAGCCACTCAATCTTCCACTTGGAAGAGCATTACAAGTGTCCCGCTCAACATGCCATGGTGCTGTGAGGGATATATTGCAGGCCTTCTGATTAAGTCCAAATTTCCTTTATTATTCAGTAATGGGTCTAGATGCTTGTTCCCCAGATCCTTCCACGCTGCCAAACCAGGCTCCACCGTGACACTTCTTACTGAGGTGCAGGAGCAGAGGTGCAGGGGGTACAGCCAGGCCTGGGTAAGCAGACCATGTGCCAATTCAGATTACAGCCAGAAAGGACAAATCCACGCATCCTGAAAAAGCCCAGGTCTTTGTTCCAACGCATTTCTGAACATGAGGTAAAGAAATGCTCTCTGCCCTTTTCTGCACTGACTGATGAGCTTACATGTTCTGGGCTGCAGAGAGTACAACGAAGGGCATCCCAGCTTCCTTCTGACCTACCAGCCCAGATGCATTCATAGCATCTCCCCTTGCCTTCTTCCCTCATCCATCACAGAGTAAAGCAGGCTGCCTCCTGTGTGCTTCCCTTAACAACTAAACATTCCTTTTCGACTCTCAAGAAGCATGATTTTTTACCTCTTTCTCCATCCTTTTGCTATTTTTGATGCACCCTTAGCATAAGACTGATCAGTGTCTTCCCGCTAGCAAGGTTTAGAACCCTTAGAATTCACACTTTCTACCCAGTTTCCCAAACTAATTTAACATCTTCATGCATTTTGTGAGCCAGCTATTTTTCAGCACTTCTAATGAAGTACTGCTTCTATTTAAACTTGTTACATGCTACTCCTTAATAACGCTCTTCAGCAAGCAGCTTAGGACAGGAAGACAGCACTAAGAACAAGAATAGGGCAAACGATCAAAACAAGAGGGAGAACAGTTACATAGAGATTCCATGGCAATCAGTGAGTTCTTTTCAACAGGTTATCATGTTTGGACCCATAATGAAACAGCAAACAAGAAAAAGGTTTTATGTATCTTATTATATATCTGATATATCTTACTATAGCTGACAAGTTTGTGACCCAAGCACTTGTGTGTTTCTGGGCATCAAAGAACCTTTTCTCCACTTACCTATCTGTACAAACAAAGGCAGAAGTAAGATGTGTCTCTTCACCCACAACTGGCTGACCATTGGGTTACAAATCCATCACTGCCTAAACTGTACGCATCGTAGCTGATGTAGCATACTGTGGCAGCCAGCAGTGCTGTTCTACTGAAGGCAATGCTGCTACCCTGCAAATGGCTGTTTGAAAGTAACGGGAACTGGTTTACATCCCAGGGGTATTATCGCTATTGCACTCGGCTGTCGGCAATTAATTAGTTCATCATCTGCCCTCGATGATTACGTGGCACCTCTCCATGGCAACATCGATTTGTGCAGTTTGGTTTGAGAAAGGGAAGCAACCCACAGGTCCCAGCATCGCTGGCAACACCGGCAGCGAGAGCGCTCGGGCTGCAAGTCCTACGAGGCAGTAGCTGTTGGTCTAACTTCAGCGCTGGCAGGTTCCGCCTTGCCTAGTGCTTAGCTGGCCCTCTGCGATGGGGCTTGCAGCTGATTAGTCATGTGTTGACTCATTACTTCAGACACGCTAGAAAAACAGCCCAAAGGAACAGCATGGGCTTTATAACACTGCAGGTTCCATCCTCATCTAAACAGAGCCGGGGGCTACCGGGGAGGTGCCATTGATTTCTTGCTGTGTTACAGCTTTAAATGGTCCCCATTGCCAGGCCTGATCATGCCTCTGACACCTACTACTAATCAGAAATAGCACCTATGCTTTAGGGAGTATTCTGTGTTGGAAGATCCAAAGACAGCCTGTGCATTTGGTGAAACACATTCAAGACATCTAATAAGTGCCCATGCAGTGAAATCCTCCGCGTTGCACAGTGATACACATTTAGCTGCAGACATCAAAGCCCCCATGAAGCATTAAAGTGATATAACAGAACCAGAGTTACCTGGGTTGGAAAGAGTTCTAGATGTTGAAAGAGTCGAAAGTTGCCAGGTTTTCCTCACCCTTAAGTGAATTGGGGATCTAATGTTATATTGTGAGATGACAGAACCTCAGCAGAATTCAAAAGGAACATGATAATACTTACTGTGAAGCCAAAGAAAGCCAACCCCAATTCTTCAAGCAACTTACATCTCCATTGTACAGGGGTGCTTTAACATGGGGATTAATACTGGCTACTCAGTCTGTTCTAGTCTGGCCGTCAGCATCCCCCACTGAAGGTTTTCCTTTTTGGAAAGCTAACTGAACAGGGACAGAAACCTTGCTTTCTGCCCACCAGACAGCTCAATGAGGACGGTGGATTCTCTCTCCTGTCTAGCAGACACCTTGCTGTTTGCGTAGAACATCTCCACCAGGAGAAACATTCCCATTTTGGAGTGATCCTTGGCCTTTTGGCTCCAATGCTGCCCCTGTCATGGGAAACAGTAGACTCTCACAGCGCAGGTTAACCCCTGCCTCCTCACTGGATACACCTCTGCTGTGCAGAACGCTGGAGTGGGGGGAGAGGGAAGATAACTTAAGTCTCCCTGTGCACTGTTAACAGTGGAGCTGCCTAAATGAGCTCCAGTAACATGAGAAAGCTTCTGCTTTGTGTTGTGGAAGTCAACCAAAGACATCATCGCAGTTACAGCTACAGCTTGGACCCCTTTTGTTGGGGAACACAGCGGTATTTCGGACGAAGAACTCATCAGGCTTGAACAGCAGCACTCATTACCTAACCCACAGACAGCAGGTCCCTTGGCAGGCCACACCAGAGCGTGGGGTGGGAGCAAGCAGGCAACCCCAGCTCCAGCAATGCCTGACCTGTTTGCAGTGCTCTGTTCAGCTACCAGCTTACCAGCCAGCCACACCAGCAATGCCCAGAGGGTTCACAGTACTAATTGGTAGGATTTCCAGTCCCCTAGGAGCCTGCTCTGCCCACTCTGATGGCATGAATCTCATCCTAATTCCTCAATGTTCCTATTATGTACCCTCCTGCTACAGTAACAGCATTTCAAGTAAGCAAAGCCAGGTTAATTGCCAGCCACTGGGAACACTTACAATGCCACCACATGTGGCAAAGGAACCCCATGGTGCTTCCCATGTGCCTGGATGGGGAAAGAAAAACACCCCTGTCTCCTGCATCTTACAGAAGAGTAATAACATGACTAAACCATGGATGCTATCCATGAGATTGGAAGGGGTATTTGGGATGCGATTTGAAAGCCTAAGTAACAAGAGGAAGGCTCAGGAACTATTTGTCTCTTAGGCAGTTACATCCAATAGCCTGGCATTAAGGACTGAGAGCTCAACTTCTTCAACCCAGCCCAGTGAAGGGCTGCAAAGAGATGCACGAAGAGGCAACGACCGTGACACCAGGAAGGAAAATGCAAACTGAACACAACTCACCTTCAGAGTCAATAGGATGGATTTACTAAACACACCTGCAAGCTGGCAACCAGGAGGCCCCCCGCCAGCAGAGCTATCAGGGGTTTAAATAAGCCTTTCACAAACCAACAGCTTCACAAATGAAGCAATGCCAGTCTGTGAAAGCCAATATAAGAGCAATGCCATGTGTCAGTGGGGAGCTTACTCTCACAGCCTGAGGTACCCATCCTTCTAGTCTCACATGTAAGCTCTTAAGTACTCCATATGTCCCAGCAGATTTCACGGGGAGGTTTTTCACATACCCATCTCCCCCCACCACCACCAGCCACCAGCATCTCAGAGCTGCAGCATGTGTAAAAACCAGGGCAATGATTCCTCTTCCAGGCTTTTGATCTACCCATCCTCTAAAGCGGGAAGATGAAAGCATTGCAGCTCCCTGGGAAGCGCAGCCTCTAAAGTTCCCTATAGATAGAATGGCTGGGACCGCACGAAAGAAAATCAAAGTTGCTCTAAGCACTTTATAAGCCTTGAGAAGGAAACAATTGGGTGAGATCCGTTACACCTAAAGCAACAAGTAGCCTGTGTTCTCTCTGATTTCATTTGCAGCTTGTGTAACTCAGCAGCCGTGCTTTCATTTGCTGCTGTCAATTCGGACAGCATTTTCACCCAGGTTCGTAAACGTTGCCTAAGTGAGGGTCCAGCAGAAGTCTGCTTGGACATTAGGATGTTTAACCAGCAGTACAAAGCTCACCCTGCT
This sequence comes from Pezoporus wallicus, assembly GCF_028554395.1. NCBI lineage: Eukaryota > Metazoa > Chordata > Aves > Psittaciformes > Psittacidae > Pezoporus > Pezoporus wallicus. Next base: position 470,009 of record NW_026637726.1, read on the forward strand.
CATCACATCATTTGCAAGCTGTCAGTTTACACAGCAAAGCCTAGGCACAGCCATCTCCCACTGCTGGCATTACAGATGGGATCCAAGTGCCTGCTTCAGGCTCAGCCACTAGCCCCAGGTAGTAAGCAGCACTATTGACCTTCCTCTTTGTGTGCTGGTCAAGACAGCACAAGATCAAATCTCGTGTCCTCAGAAACAGCAGCGTGGATCAGCAGCTAAGCAGAGAATGAAAAGCACAGTTTAAACTTACCCAGTTCTGAAGTAGGCCATGCCTCCCCCTTGACTTATTTCTGAAGCCAAATAATACACTGTTTGTTACCAAACCTCACCATGCTGCTTTCTGGGGTTGTTCTCAGGGAGTGGAGCATTGTTTGCTTTGGTTTTTAACTAGATCTGGCACACAAAGAGATCCATCAGCCTTTGTCCTGACAAACAGCAAGACATCTCCTTCCTCACTCATAAACGTCAACCCTCAGCGGGACTTCTGCTTCCGTAATGCCTCAATCTGGGTGCTTGGGTGACCCCGAGAGCAAAACCCACCTGTGTTTTAACCTAAACCAGGTTACATTCAAGCTCTGCCAACAGAGAGGGATGTCTGCAGGACAGCAGAGAGAGTTCACTGTGTCAGGCTGCTTTCCCTTCCAGACCTGAACACAGTGATAAGCAAGAAGATTCAAGGACAGCAATATGAAAGGGGATTTTATTGCACAATTAGTTTAATATGCCCTCCAAGCTAGAGGCAGCTTCCCCCAAACTGGGAAAAGCTCTGTAAAAGGCCTTAGTTACAAATGAGTTACCCCAAACCTGCGATAATGGTAAAAGACCAGTCAGATTAATAGACATATTTATTACAAGTTATCCCATTATCTTCCAATGAACCACACTGTGATCACTCACCGAAGTGATTCTGCCCTTACAGTAGAATTTATGAAGGAAAAGGGGCAAAAAGTGGCTGCATCATTCCTCTTCTTGCTACCCACAAATATATATAGTACGGTATTTTAGCTGGAGCAGGTCTCCAAAGACAATCAAGTAGGATTAAAGGCACTCTTAAGAGACTGAGCTCACTTCAAGCTGCACCTACCGTAACCGAACTGGTTTGCAGAACACCTTTGGTTCATTACCACGGCAGCAAAGAGTGAACCATGCCGTGTGACAACAAGCAAACCACAAACCTACAGCATGACTGAACACAATGCAAAGGTTCACTTCATACAAGAGTCAACGCTTTCATCAAGGTCAAAATGGATTGACACTACCCATCTTACCTATACTCACAGCGCACGTGTGTGTTAAACCATGTACGCAGCAGGATTCAATTCCTCAGTTACAGAAGCTTAACTTGATCTGTACCTTAAACAGAACTGTGAAAGCAGAGAGCAAGCGCTGGCCTATGTAGGAAAGCATCTTGGGACTCTCTTCAATAACTACTTACATGGACATGAGTGAGCAGAGTGCCTTTGCAGTGATGAGGGCTCCCTGCCCATGGGGCCCTGTTAGCACAAGTGCAGCCAGCAGGTTGAGGGAAGGAAGTAATTGCCTCCTTCTCTCTGTATTTGTGAAGCCCCACATGGAGTACTCTGTCTAGTCTTGGCTCTCCCAGTACAAGACAGGGGTTGCCAAGTCTCTTGCAGGGACTAGGAGTGACAAAAAGCTTCCAGACTTCCAAAAGGAAGCAAGAATAGAATTGAAGCTGAAGTAGGACGCTTACTTCAGAAAACCTTCTCCCCATATGTGAATTCAGTCCATCAGTTCAGTCACCAGAGGCAATTCTGGCACCCTATGCAATTCCATCCAAGAGCAGCACCCTATCAGCTTTTCCTGTGTTCATGATGATCTTCGCTCTTTTTAAAGCAATTCCTCAAGCATTCAGGGTATTTTTAGTCATTTGGAATGGCAAGCAACCGCAAAAGAAGTAGTCCTTTAATTACATTTGCACCCCATATGGTTAGCTTCAAAGGCACAGAGGCAGATTCAGGACTGACAGATAGATAGCCCACCTCAGTGTTTAGCATGGACTTGAGAGATGAACAATATGCATTCACTACAGCACACACTGGTAGCAGACTACCCAAAAAGCACCTGCTATGCTATCAGCTTCATGCAGAGGCACTTATTGGGCTGTCTGACAGCTACTGTACCTGTGACAGACTATACCACACAGATGAGCATGTCTCAATGCACAAAGAGGCTGTTGCAAGACCATTCTCAGCTGTTGAAGGTGTCCCATACCGGGGCAAAAGGCTCATTTTCTTTCCTCAGTTCAGCCTTGCATCCTAAGATGCACTCACACAGATGAACAGAGAGAAGCAGGATTATCAAGAAGCGTGTAACTAAAGAGAATCCTATTCTCTGGCTAGACTATGATTTATCAGCAAAAAAATCCACTGAAATTCAGACTAAAATCTGGCTTATGAGGAAATAGTACAGCTGAATACCTTTCTGAGACACAGCTATTGAAGGCAAAACCACAAGTGATGGAGGATAGCGATGAAGAACACAAACCTGAAGCAGTACAGGAATAAAAAGGAAGATTATTTCCCTTGCAGGGCCTTTTCCCCTTGGAATCTCATACACAGAATTTGCACAAGACTGTTGAGATGCAACCAGGCTTCATCACAATAAAACCGGGCATCTTCAGATTTCACCAGGGCTAAACAGAAGCCTAGGTTCTCTCTGCTGCACAAATGGAAAACCACTCAATAGTAACACCAGGCAATCACAGACATAATGAAGGCAGCAGTATTGCCAATGTACCTGACAGTAACAGACAGCTTTCCTTTGTAACTACCTGTACGTGCCTACAGGGAAAGATGCCATCACCTTGCCCTGGTATTTACTTAGTTGAAGATAAAGAAAGCCTATCACATAGTAATTAGCTCCATGTGTTCACATATTCTGTGAACAAAAAGCATTTCAGTAACAGCAAAGAAATTCACAGCAGGAAACACACAAGAAGCTACTTCTTGTCTAAGGAAAGACTGAAGTTTAGGGACTAGGTAGGCAAAATCCAAACAGCAAGGCAAAAAGCTCACCTACATTAATATAACAGCTACTCAGAGTTCTATGTATTTTACACTTGGGTTGAAATCCATCTTCTTGTCCTTGACCAGCTGACTTCCTATGGTGACTTCCTGGAATTCCAGCCTATCCAGAACTATCAGTTCATCTGCATTTAAAAACCAAGTGTGTACTTCTGCTGGCATTAGAGTCCAGCAAGCGCAGGAACTATCAGAGAGGACATATTCCTGTCTATTTATAGGAACATTCAGCATTGATGACAGAAGGATTCGAGAACATTTCTAATGAAGAGAGGCAGATTATATTTTAATGATTTCCTGATACTAATCAGGGCAAGACACAAGCTCTTTGATAGGACTGAAGCTATCCTGAGACAGAGTGAGCTCTATCCAGATGCACAGCAGTCCTCAATCACCATTCCCTTCAGGCTCACTTGTTTAGTGCTCCAGTCAAGCACAGTGGGACTTCACCCACAGCTTTGAGAACTGTGCTTTTGACACTTGTATGGCAGCACATTCAGCTTCCCACGGGGTCAGTTTGTTTGGGTGCTCTTCTTTGCTTCTTTTCAGTTTGCACCAAATATCAAATCATCATCGCAGCACAGAATGGTTTGGGTTAGACCTCAAAGCTCACCCAGTTCCAACCCCACTACCACGGGCAGGGACACCTTTCCCTAGAGCAGGTTGTTCCAAGCCCCATCCAACCTGGCCTTGAGCACTGCCAGGGATGGCAGTACCTTCAGAAAACAACACATATGCGAGACAGCCCAAATCAACTGTCATTCAGCACAGGCACCTAGAAAACACAAAGCTCTGACTGAAGTCACAAAAGGAAGGGGAGGGGTTATTAAAAAGCCCTAAACAGAGGGCTCTTGTTTAAGCCTTGTTAATGATGGCAGTCAAGCATGGACAACCACGGCTGATCTTTCAGCATGCAATTCCCATCTCCAAGGAAATAAAACAATGCTCAGTTACATTCAGAGGAGCAGCAAGCCTATCCTTGTAACAAGGAGTAAATAAGTTTATGGGGGAAATACTAAGAATAGTTAGATTTCCTAGAGGATTCCAAAGTTCCAGTTATAAAAGCCAGCAGGTATTTCATATTGGAGCACGCTATTATTGGTACAATTGAACTTGCAGGAAATGCAGCACTGGAGTTTGTGACAGGGAATGGATGGATGGTTTCCTGACCTACATCAACCAACACGCACAAAGGAGCAAAGAATCTTGTGCTACGCAAATTGTGCATAGGAAGCTTAGGAGAATCTTCTTTCACTTATTTCCCCGCATCTCTAAAGGAGATTTATTACTGTGTGGTACCAGTGGATGCTGTGGAATATTTTTTGGACTATTTTTATTTGCATTAGCAGCAACTTGGCCAGCTGGAGTTAAGGGGACTTCAAGATGCATAGCTTTAAGGAAGTGCTCTCACACTTCTTGCACAGTTTGGCATAGTTATACCTAGGCACATCGTGATAAGTGCTAAGCTTCCCAGTCTCTTGCCTAAAATACCCAGAGAGTAGCTCAGTAAATTCACATATAGACTGCATTGACTAAGTATAGCACCTAATGTGGTCATTTTGGATTCAGTTTTACTTGTATATCTCCTGGGTGGGTTTTTTCCCCCCACCTCTTTACTGGAAGTCTTTTCAGGAACCAGAAGACATGAATTGCAAGTATACAAATTAAGATGCTATCTGACTATTAACATAATGCTGTGACCTGTAATAAAATCAACAGCAGAAAAAAACCACTAATACCTTTATGACTCCGTGTGGTTTTATAAGGAAGCTCTCCTGTCTAATGCAAGCTGACACTATTTCAGATGCTGCTTGGCTAATGGGGCTGGAGTAGGTCCAAAGCAGCTTCAGACACTTTCAGGGCACCCATTAGTCTGCTAGTACATTATCATACTTCCAGTTTACAGAGAGCCTTTAAATCAACATCTCAGAAGTGCACCAGTGTCGGTTCCTTTAACTGTAGAGCATTAGCATAAAATACCAACCAAACAGCCCCAAATACTGCTAAATGTGTCAGAAGGGGATTGGGAGGATGGAAGGGGAAAGGGGACAGGCATAGCAAAGTGCAGAGTTAAATCTGGTACCAACTACAGCTGATGATGTCAAGAGAACCTGAACTGCAGGAGAAGCCCTTCTGCTGAAGGAACAGTTTAGCAAGAGAGCTCAAAGGTGCAGTAAGCATCTGTAACATTGCCACTCATTCCCATTCCATCCCTGCACCTCCCTCTCCCCCAGCTTTGTCTTTAGACACAAGGCTGGTGACTTTTACAAAGGCTTGCCTAGTTCTGAATGGTTTTCAAGGTAAGACCCTTTACATTCTTGCAAGAGAAAGGCTTCCCTGAAGCTTCCAACACAAAAGCAGCCAATGTCACTACTTGCATACTCACTCTGTTGTACTTTAAGCTGCTTTCTTCTTTAAGCTGTTCTGACTTCTTCTCGCCACCCCTCCCAATCTTGTTAAAGAGAACAGATTTCCTTAGTTATTTCAAATGTACCGAGTTATTTCCCAGTACAGTAACCCAACTCCTTACTTTTTAATCAATGCTTCCACAAGCATACAAGCATCCCCCAGGCATTTTATTTCACACAGATATCTATGGGGTCAATCACACTCGCTGTGCGAATCATGCACTCAAGCCTGATCAGCGACACTAGAAATTCAATCACCTTTGGCTGTTTCGATGAATCTTTTTGATGGACTAGGGGACAACTACGCAGCTATTTAATCTGCACACAGATCCAGTCTTAAACAGATGGAGAAACTTGGATGGGATTCCATAGTAACACGTCTGAAAGCGACAATTTTACACCTCTCACTCTGCCTCAAAACTGTGAGCTTTCGCATAACCTACAGTAACCTACAACAGTCAGCTAAGTAGCATCAACATCCAAAGTAACCAGATTCTTCCTGCTATTAGGACACAGCAGACACTGAGGAGCTTTCCAAGCAGTTGTTACCTTCGGTTTATCTATTATGGCTTCAGAAAACTGAAAAGCCAGTCACTGCTTTGGCAGAGGACAGCATTTTTTGGTTGATTGGTAGCACTACTTTAGTATAATAAAGGCATAGAGCTCATTTCTACTATCAAGAGATCAAGCTATTTTACCAGGAAATCCCACTACTGAACACGCGCTACCTCACACCATTGCGGAACATGAAAGAGGTGGAAAAGGAAATGGTGCAACACAATCTCAACCGTTTCAATAAAGTCAAAACTTAACTGTCCCAAGAAGCCAGGGCAGAAGCAAAAGAGACAAATACAGTAAAACATGGGATGTTTTCTCCATCTTAAGTACTTTCTCCTTCATAAAACCCTAAGTAGCTGCCTTAGTGGAAGATATCTAGCCAAGATTATAAAGAGAAAGGAAATCCTATAGGAGAGACTGTTGCCTCTCCCTGCTGGAAAAAAACTGAGATCCGAGATGACTGGGCAAAGAACCACCCTATGGATATAGAAGGCGCAAGGATGTAGGAAAGGGATGGGAGAGAGACAGGCTATGGAACTGACAGAAACAAAATAGGGTTTTTAAGGTGTCTGATGCCTTTTGAATTAGTTTCATTAATAACCCTGAATGTAACTGAATGAAACACTGTGAATCTGTAAAGCTCCCTTTTAAAGAGTAGAAACCAGGCAGCTCTACACTGCAAAGGGCAGGCAGAACTTGCAGGTTTATGTAAAGGCTAGTCTATCCAGTGTACAAAGCCACAGGACACCAGGGGCCTCGCTGGCTGATCAAATTCCCTAAAGTCATCACTCTGTCCAGACACAATCCTTGGTAATGGTCACGTCTGTGCCACGTGGCTTAAAGCATCGAGCCCAGCCAGGAAGAATTCCTGTTCTCCAAGGTAAGAGGAAGTGTAAAGCAGATGGCTTGACTTCGTAGTTAAAAGCAGAGGGAAACTTTTAGGACCCAATTTTTTAGTAGCCCATTTTAGAAGTACTTAAAGAGTCAACAAAAAACACATCCAAACACGTGAGACTTTTTGCTCTACCCAGTATTTGTTATTTGGTACTAATCCAGGTCTCCTATGAATATTCCCAGCCACAGGAAATGGATGCAGCTGACACATTAAAGTCACAGGCATTAGAAACAAAGCACCATACCCTGAAATGGTGCAAGTCTTCCTCCAGCAACCGTAAGTCTTTTGTCCTTTTGCTTAGAGCCTACCTGGATGGACCAATCTACAAGGGATGGTATCTACTAAATTTGGAATTTAAACCTATCTGGATCAATACATAGGTATTTTACTTGTTCATGGTAATTTCTCCCTTTTCTCTCAATTCACATCAAGGAAAGAAAGATCTGTTAGTTGTGGGATTAAACTCAGGAAGCTTCAGGTTTTTATTGCTAATAGAACAGCCATAGAAGTAGCTTAATCTGGTCTTGAAAGAGCCTGTTTAGTCAGAAGACAAACCCAACTGCCCTACGTTTTCATCTACCATATAGCCAGATTATTATTTTCATACAGATGCTAAAATGAAGTTACTTCCCAGCATTCAGACTGAAGTCACCTGGCACTGGATTGGAACCAGAGGCTAAAGCGGCAGACAAGGATTTAGTCAAAGAAAGACATCTAAATTATCAACTTACATTAAGAGCAGTGAAAGTATCTGAGATACCATCACAGACATCATAAAGAACTGGGAACCCATTAAAGTACTTCTGTACCAGAACAGGACCAAATTCAGGTGCGGTGCAACAGCAAATACTTCTTCCTTCATCAATCAGCATTAAAAGTTTCTTCTTAATCTGTTATCATTCTAGTTTATCCCAGTGGAAGAGTACATTTCAAGTAGGAACATAACAAAACTGTGGCTGAATTCAAGTTAAAATGTCTTCTTGTTATACGCAGCACAATCTGTGCATTCTGTGTGCAGCCCTGCACAGTAAATTGAAATTCAGCTGGTGAGCCTACTTTGTCTCCAACTTGGTCTCAAAATAGGAAGCTAAATTCCAATTATACAGTCTTGATTACTAGTCACACAAAGGGCAGAAGAATCACAGCTTGTCTTGTAGGCTCCTAAGTAGAATTTATTTTCTACTGGCAATTGAAGGATCTAGATTTAGATACAGCATAAAATCAACGCAAGGAAGATCATAAGACTAGGAAAAGTGCAGATTAAAATGCCTAACACATCTCGACTTGGGTTTCACATTGTTTGAATAATTATTACTAAGATTCAAAACTCTTTTTGTGTGCATTTAATATCATTCAGTTACAAGTTAATTACCACAAGTAATGCCATACTTTTCAATAAATACAGGAACTTGACTGTCAGAAACCAACTCTGAGGTTTATTAGAGCTTTCAACCAGTACTTGCACAGATAGACTCCTTAACAAGTCCAGGTTTTGGCTAAGTATCAAATCACAGGCCTCTACTTTTCAAAGCATCTGGTGGTATTAGGCACAAAGAGCTCCACAGTTAGGTCCTTTCATAGACTGGTTTCTGAGTGAAATCACTCCTGCCTAGCATTCTTCCAATGCGGACAACTATTGCCAAAATATGTACCAGTAACACAGCAAGACAAAAAGAAAGACAAATGCAGGTTGGTAGGCTTTAATGCCACTGATTTTTTCTAAGCCATCTACCTCCACAGGGAAATAAAGTGGTCTTCTACTGGATACAACCACTAGCTGTCACCACCTTAACAGTGTACCATAACTTCTACTTGCCTTTTCTGCGCTTCATTAGAGCATAACTACCTTTAACCACCTTCACAACTGGCCAGGTCATTTATGTCTTTGCACACCAAGTCGGTTCTTTTAGGTTTCCCCACGTATTCCAGAGATCTATACCACCAGCTGGCTGCCCTCCCACTGGGCAACTAGGCAGGTAAGAACTACCCAGGCTGTTTTGGACTTCTTTGCCTGGAGCTTTAGCTCTGCCAGTCCGTAATCTCTGCAGTGACCTACTCTGTCAAAGCAATTCAATATGCTCTGTTCCTACTGCACTTACATGCAGACCCTTCAAGGGACGCAGTGGGCTCCTGAAGAGTAACTTCAGGTCTTAAGCATTTATCTATACAACACCGCAGCATTCTGCACCTGAACTTGTATCACTCAGAGAAGGCAACAGCAGCAACACTGCCATGAAACAGCTAAAGTTAAGATATCCAAAAGAGCAAACCTTCCCTCCGCTCTTTGTGAATCACACTTTCTTACTAGGCTTTCTTTGAGCTGAATTCCCAATACATTAGATAATTTTGGGATGAACAGCAGCAGTCATTTAATAATCTTGTTTCCCTTTCTTTTTAGTTTAGTATATTTTCACAGCTTTCCTTTCTATTACACCCACAGGCATTTTGGACATATGCCAAACATTAGATCTTACGCCTCCTATTATTAGCATAGCTTGTAGAATGTAAAGATCCTTGAGCAGATCATTTATCAAAGCTAGAGAGGTGAATTCCTACTCTTCCCCTCCATTCCCACCTCCTTCAACCGTGATTTTGGGTATTCAGTTAACCGACCCCTGTTAAACAAAACTAAGCTGAAAGGAAATCTGCTTCCAGCATGAGAGACATTCAGAAGTGGTACTGCTAGAGAAAAGAACCCCTGCTCTACATACACACCAGAGAGGAGGAAACATATCACCAAGAAAATGAATACATTTTCCAGAGCTTAAGCAATCCTAAATGTGAACAACACAGCAAAAAGTCTGCATTTCAAATATTTTTATTCAAATCAGAACACAAATACAAACATCTGAAAATGTACAAAAAATACAAAAGGACATTTTCTACGCCTTAAAAAAGCTGATTAAACTTCTATCTGTGCAATCCTTTCTGTGGGAAATTCTAATCAGCAGACATTTAATGTGCTCTTCATAGCATTCTATGCCAAATCCCGCCCCCCCCCAAAATCCAGTCTGACTGAAGACTACAGCAACATGTCCAAAAAAGCCCTAACACACTAAATATCCCTGAATAGATCACAAACACACCATTTCTCCCAGGTAATAAACATGATAATACATTTCCCTACTGACTTTAGGGCTGATGGGTAGTTCACAATTCTAGCTTTCTACACAAAACTGGATACATAACTTGTGCAACACAGCTGGGCTCCATTTTCCCGGTTTGAACTGGTTTTACCAACTCAGAAAAGCCATTATAGCTTTGTGGATAGCTTTCTGCCTTCCTCCTTCCCCCAAAGGTTCAACTCTTCAAACAAAAATGGATTCGCAAATAAGAATAAAAAGCAGTAGAAGAGGTCTGAACCCCATATAATTGGTTTTTACATCATCTGCCAACATAATAGGAACTGAAATGATCATCTGCTCAATGTCACATTGTGCTAACAAATGCAGTGGAAGCGTTATCACAATAACACCGTTTTGAACCACTCTATATATCCAAATATATTTTGCATGGAGTTTTGCTCAGCGATGTTATGAAGTTATCTCACACAATGTAGTTCACCTCAATGTTCTGTCATTCCATTTGCTTTAACATTTGTCCAAGACACTACTTTCTTCTCATGTTCTGGCAGTAGATGATTTTTTGCAGCTGCAGTAATGTAAGGACAGGTAAGGCAACGTTTGTGGAAAGAGGTAGCTGCTTAAAATGACATTATTGGAAAACATATAATGGGGCACACAATCGCTTCTTTACATCTCAAATACAGCAGACTTTAAAGTTGAAAACAGTTGCTCAGTTTACAGGAACACGCTCAGTCCCTAAGACAAAAGCAAGTCGACAGTAGTTTGAATTAAGCTCATGAGAAACAGGTTCTCTTCGACCTTGTACTCTGCCATTCCTTCCACTGTCAACATCATCCACATCATGTAACATAAAGCTGCTTAACAAAGGAATATGGGCACCTAAGCATAATGTAGCTGCTACCTGCAACAAACTAGAAATACTTACCTGCTCATGCTGTGGATAGGAATATCCCATCAACTTTTACTATGATGGAGATGAATACAGGTTGAATACAGGTTAAAATCGCATCCTGCCTGTAGCACACTTAACTATAGTGGCTTTCAATTCTATTGCTTCTGCAACTATAACTCTTCCCTCCGAACATTCCAACATCCTCAGAGAAAACCCTAATATCACAGAAGTAATGTTTAATAATGTAACAACAGCTAGTTGAGTGTGACATAGCCATTCTTCTCAACATTTCTGCAGCTCATCTGACTGAAAATCATCATTCTGTACTAGTGTGTATAAAACACACAAGCCATTTCAGTTTCTCCCGCAAATTTTAGTCAGTGTCTTACTTCCTCGTGCCTTAAAATACTTTAAGATTGTCCTGTAAAGCTCATTTCAGAATACACATTATTTTATTTGTCAAACATTTACTTTTTGCTCCAAAGGAAAACTTTGTTTTTATAAAAAGGTCCTGAGCACGTTTTTCAACCATCACTCCATACTCAAAAGTTCACATGGGATAATGTTAGCACTGGTAACACCAGGCCACTCTCCAGTTACCCACACTACTGGTTAAGATTAAAGGACAGTGTTGAAAACTACTCACAGTCTACTCAAGTTTTCCTTGTCTTGCTAAGATGTAAGAACACATCACAGGCAGTTTTACTGTAACTGAGAAGAAACCAAAGAATGTGAAGTGTATTTATTACCAAGTCTGCAAAATTTAATAAGGGAGTAACACTTTAAGTTACTATGGGAGTTACTATGGGAGTAACCTAGATTTAATACGGGAAAAACAGCTAAACAGCAATTTGTAGGCAAGATGCAGCTATACCTAAGACTCTCTTAGGAAGTTTTGTCTGTCTAGTCATCTACTTCCTACAGCAAAGTTTCAAGCAAGAGCTACTGCACAACTACAACCAACAAGTAATGTCAAATAACCTCCAGGATCAATATAAACCAGAATAGTTTCTGATGTAAGGAAATTGCTCCACTTTTCACAAGGTGGGAAGACACACAACTTATGAAACAAAGTATTTGAGAGGTAGTCTAGTTGCTCATTTGACTGGGAGAGGTAGAGCTAGTTGAGAAATCAATAGCTAATGCCAGTCAAAATGACAATTATCCCAAGCGTTCTAAGATGTGAAAAGTACTCAGCTGAGAGTGATTATGTCACCAAGGGTTCAGCTGTCTTGCTCATATTTACTTACTTTGACATAGTTTTACATAGGTTATTGTAAAGTATCCATTCAGAGAGAGAATGCTCCCAGAAATAACCAGGGAAACAGCTTAACTACATTTTGGCCTGTGTCAACCAATTCATCAAGTTTATACATCTTATGACTATAAAGGTTAATAAAGCTAAATGGCTCTCCTCTTTTGGCAGGCTGATATAACTACAAACGCATACCAAAGGCTAGAAGCAAGTAAAGTTTCAAATTCCATAGGGTTTATCTATATAAAATTCTCTATGCAATTTGTTCCCACAGGAAAAAAAAACAAAAAGACTTATTTCAGAGATGAAAGCCTACAAGACACACTGGACATACTGTCAACAGGTATTAAAAACTCCTCTTAATATCCTAAGAGTTAAAGACATCTGGGTACAGAATCATACATAATGCTCCCTTGGATTGATGTAGACTCCTCCAGGTCCTGAGTTATCCGGGTATCTGCTGCTCCAATTTTTGTAGTACGTTTGCTGATAAACAGGATACATATGCTGAATGCCTTCTTCTTCCTGTGGCTCTTCAGCCTCACAAGTAAGTTGTCTTCCATTCACAACGTTCTAAACACACACAAGAAGTAATCAGTTTCGTAGTTCATGTATAGAATCTGCAATTCCTGGTTTTGTTAAAGCGTGAAGCAAAACAGAAGGTGCATGATCTGTAAAATGGCCCTATGAATCAAGGACTATGAACTTAAAAAGCACATTCACTAACAGACATGACAAAAGCGTTAGTAGCTACTCAGAGTTAACCCCAAACGTTTGTTCAAAGTTAGATTTTAAGGCTCAATAAATCTAAAAAGCAAATCAAAACTATGAAGATAAAGCACAGAAACGCTGACATTTTATTCAACAAAACCTACAGAGATATAGTGTTTAATGTATTAGTCAGCAAAACTACCTAGGTACTTCCCACTTCATGCATAACAAACCCACACACCCAACAGTTACTGACTAGCATGGACAAATATTTATAATATCTCTTTATGAAAGGCATCCTTATAAGCTTCTTGTAAGAAACAAGATGAAATCAAAGCTTGTATCAGGAATTCACAGCATCTTATTTACCATGTGCTCAAAGTTTCCAGTATCCTTTTCTCTGTACTGGCTTTGCAAAGCAAAACTTTCTTTCTGAAATGAGAGAAGTTACAGTGGAAGCAAGTCAAAATTCAACACCGCAGAACAGGTTCAGTTCATACAGAAATGCCAGCCACCATGCGTGAAGCGCCTGAACTGACGACTAATAGGAACACTTACAAGCTAACCTCTGCTGGAAAAAAAGAACCTATTGTCAATTTGAGAAGTGTTATTTGCACGTTTGAGTTTGCCATTTTATTTCAGCATAAGCATGGTTGAGGAAAATTAAAAAGCTTTATTTTAACAGGACCGATTTTAGATGAACCACGGGTTAAAACCAAAGGAAAAGCAAAAATCAGTTCACAGTTACCACACGCATCATACGGATAAATGCTGGGTCTGATATTGCACTGATGTATTTAACAGAGAAGGAATTCACTTGTACGCTACCGAGAGTAGAAGGGAGTATTTGTTTCTTAATTTGATAACATTGAACACAGTACTTCCCACTGAACAAGTAAACATTTGTAATGAGAGTACGCTAAACAAATGAAAGTAATTGCTCTTCAGTACAACTGAACTGATTTAATTTTGCCCTTATTAATTAAAGCAGCATAGATGCACTTACAGACTGTCGAACCCAGTCTGTTCTGCTGATGGATTTTCCAACTGACAGCCCACATTTCCTACACGTTTTACCATTAGCTTTTTAAGTGAGGCCTAAAACCTGTTCCTCAAAGTTTATCTCTCCAAAGCATTGTTTTGGAGGTCCTGAAAACCCTGATAGCTAGATGCACATCAGGAACTAACTGGCATTGTATCCAGGGGACAGGACAAGAGCTAATAGCAATCAAAATCCTCCCAAACATATAGCATGAACACTCCGCATCTTAATGACAACTGCAGGTCTGCTCCTGCTGTTCAGCATGGCTTGCTAATTAAACCATAGCCATATCAGCAGGAAGTTCTTCTGCAACTCACATAGGAGTCCACTGCTTGATTCATTAAGCCCATTAGTCTTGTGCAACACTGGCTATGTTAACATAGGAAAAAACCCAACTTACTCACCAGATGGGTCCTGCCACCCAATTCCCTCTCCTAGTCTTAGAAAGCCAATTTATTCTGCAGTTACTAGCCCTGTCTTAGTTCCCCAAGAAGAGTCCCACCACCAAGATCAATATAGTTTTACTGAGTCTTTAACACTAAGTTTCAAAACTCATTAGCATCACACAGCTATTGGAATAACGAAAGTCTTCAATCTCACAGCAACCTAGTGACCAAAAGCATTTGAGATATCTCTACCCCTTAACTCTTCAGTCAGGTCTTGGAGAAGCTCCATACTAAAAAGAGATGTTCTCAGGTAGTCTTAGATAGCCATGGCTCTCTGCCCTACTTATACCTCTTATATTTCCAAACAAAACTGTGGCAGCTTTATGAGCTAATGCATTGAGCCTGAACACACATAGTGAACACCGATATCCCCAACAGCATGACTATGCTTTGGCCTGACAGAAGTGCTTGTGTTAGCCCTCAGTTTGAGAGAACAAATGCATGTCAGTAAAATGACAAGTACATAAAGACAGGCTATGGTAAATTTGGCAGCTTCTGAAAGACAAGAATAAACATTTATCTGAGTTTCACCACACTGATCCAATGGGAGACAAGAGGCACCTAGGTGTTGCTCATAGAATCATCATAGAATAGTTAGGGTTGGAAAGGACCTTAAGATCATCCAGTTCCACCCCCCCTGCCATGGGCAGGGACACCTCACACTAAACCATGGCACCCAAGGCCTTGTCCAACCTGGTCTTGAACACTGCCAGGGATGGAGCATTCACAACCTCCCTGGGCAACCCATTCCAGTGCCTCACCACCCTAACAGGAAAGAATTTCCTCCTTATATCCAATCTAAACTTCCCTTGTTTAAGTTTTAACCCGTTACCCTTTGTCCTGTCACTACAGTCCCTAATGAAGAGTCCCTCCCCAGCATCCCTATAGGCCCCCTTCAGATACTGGAAAGCTGTTCAGGTCTCTCCCTAATGGTATCTTGGGACTTTCACTGCTTGACTCGCGATCCACTAGCAACACTTCTCAACTAAGTAGTTTCCTCCACCAACTTAAACTTTATTCTGTAAATCTCAAGACCTCCAACCCATTCTGCTTCCTCAATCATCTTCCTTCTAAGCAAAGAATCAACACTCTAAAACCATCTGGAATTGGTTTGGAAAAAAAAGCAAAACTCCTCAAAAACCAGTAATTCCCATTTAAGCTATGTAAAGATGGTAAGTTTAAGAAGCTTTCTTCATAGACTTCCAACTAAGTATATCTGGGTCAAGTACAGGGAGTCCTCATTGCCTAGGTATCGGATTTATTCAGAAAACAGACAACTGTAGCTTAATACTGCTTGTTTTAACTCCAGTCTGTCACTAGCCAATTTCATACCTCTACCATTACTTTGCCATCAGCAATCTCCAGGTGACCAAGAAGGCAACAAACTGGAAGTAACATTATAGCAGCTGAAGACACCAGGCTCTGGTACAGCCAAAAGGAACAAAGATGTACCTTGAGGTTATGCAGACACTGGTCTAAGAAATATCAGAATGATGACTAGAAAGGTGAAGCTTTATTGACAAGCAGAACACAGCCTGAACAGTTATGAGATTATATGACAAAATGGAAGACAAAAAGTGGACAAACATATGGTGCCTGTAATTGTTTCCAAAGACAGGACAACCGCACTGCATTAAGAGCAACAGCATGAAGAAAAACCATCAATCAAAGCTAGTAAAGACCCAATACATCATGAAGAGTTCCTTCTGTAACAGGGCTCATGTCAAAATCAAATACAAACAAGCTACACTGTATACAGTGTTCATAAATAACCCTATTCAGAGTGAGAATAGATGGACATAGTTTTTCTTCACTACTTATACCAAACAGGTCATCATTTTCATCACCTGCCTGCCCACATAAACTGCTGAATTATTTCTATGCAAACAATAGCTACAGCACCCATCACCTTATGTACTCATCTTGAACATACAACATAACTCAGAATTCCAACTAAGCAAAAGAGCCCAGGCCTGAACTACCCCTCTCATTTTCCCCAAAACAACCTACCAAAGCACAAGAGCACAGAGCTGTTACCTTCAAGGACAAACAATACAAGAGCCTTCCAAACAGCTGAACTGAAACTCAAGTTAACTTACAAAACCATTAAAGGAAATACAACTTTCCATTTCGTGCATGTTTATATACTCACCTCTAATTTGACTATATCTTTCAGGAAGAAATGCTTCCTTGCCTTTCTTCTGAGCTCCATCTAATGAATACACTGCACACACTACACCGAGCACACTCAAACACGTTTTCAAATCCCAAGGAAGTCAGTTCTTTATTAGGCATTTATGGTTTTAAACTCTACAAAAAATGGCAGAGAGTATCTAAATGTTCCACTTTCCATTCCCTTCTTAATCATAGCTTTAAAAAAGAAAAACTCTACTGCAACTATACATTTGAATCTCTGCAAATAAAGGCATTTAATTGCAGGGGAAGATTTAGAACACACTTCCTCATCAGGAGTAAACCTTCCTACAATTGAGTCAGCTTCCTGTCAGAGGGATCTGTTTTGATCTCCATTTTCAGATTAGACAGAGCTATACATTATGCTGATTATAGTGTAAGTTACTTAACACAGAAGATTCAAACCCTCCCCCTTTTATAAAAGAAAGGGTCTTTCGCACTGTTGTGATGGGAGTACTTTTGTTAGCAAAATGGGCTATTTCCAAACATGCATTTAATCACCAGCTGCCTGACTTAAAGCATGGCTGATTTTAATCACACCAAGCAATGCTACCTGAGAATTATCATTTGGGATACAGCTTACCCTACTGAATCATCCCATGGGCAGGGACACCTTGGGTGCACTAAACCATGGCACCCAAGGCTCTGTCCAGCCTGGCTTTGAACACTGCCAGGGATGGAGCATTCACAACCTCCCTGGGCAACCCATTCCAGTGCCTCAGCACCCTTACAGTAAAGAACCTCTTCCTTGCATCCAATCTAAACTTCCCCTGTTTAAGTTTTAACCCGTTACCCCTTGTCCTATCATCACCAAAGGCTACTGTTCTGTGAGCAAATAAATCTGCCTGCTCAAGAATTTCTACCGTCGGTGGACTTAAACATGATTTAGGCAAACACTGTAAACTAGAACAAGGAAATTCCAGTGGGTTCATTTATTCAGCTAAACCTAGAGACAAAGGAAATCATCTCACATGGCATAAGAACACACCACCTTTTCTAGAGAAAGGAGTTTACTGCCAGCAAGTGATTGAACTAAAATCATTAGGTTCTATCAAAGAAAACTGGTGCTCAGCTACAGTGTTTCTGTGCAGGAGGATACAGTGTATGTGGGGCTTTGTGCACTGATGCTTACAATAGTTTGCACTGTCTTACCTTTTCCATTCTGCAGAGTTTCATAAAAGCATTTTTACTCTAAAGACGCTCCTTCTCAATTATTCCTTTAAAAGCCTGAAGCAATTCTCTTGCCAACATCTTCATCTTTTATTTTCTCATCCTCTTCAGTTTAGAAACCCTATTACAAAAGTGTCAACTGACAAAAAGCTCATGCCTCATTTTGGTCCCTATCTAGTTAATGTGGGGTTTGTGTGGTAGGGTTCCTTCCTCTTCTCCCTCCCCAACCCCGTAAGATCCTTTATCACTACTGATGAGCTGTTTACAGCTCTCCAGTCTAAGGCAAATTATAACAATAATGCTTCCTTTTTCACCAAGGAAGAGACGTTCCCACCTGTATCAAGACCACTAGCAAAAGAATTAGAAGAGTATAAGACATCCATAATATAAAACGTATCAATATTACGCTAGGTTTAAGAGTAGTGAGGGTGATCTTTCCAAATCCGTTTCAGAAATATCACCATTCAGTAAACGGTGATATATGTTTTTAACTGTGCTAATACAATTTCACCATCATCTTTGTCCTTGTTTTGTCTGGGATAGAGTTAATTTTCTTCCTAGTAGCTGGTGCTGTGCTGTGTTTTGGCTTTAGTCTGGGAACAACACTGATGACAGACTAACGTTTTAGTTGCTGCTCTGTAGCACTTACCCTGATCAAAGTCTTTTCAGTCTCATGCTCTGCCAGTGAGGAGGAGCACAAGAAGCTGAGTGGAAGCAGAGACAAGACACCGGACCCAAACTAGCCAAAGGGGTATTCCATACCACAGCACATCACGGCCAGTGTGTAAGCTGGGGGGAGTCACCTGGAAGGTACCAATCACTGCTCCATATCGGCCAGTGGGTGGTCAGCAATTGCTTTGTGCATCACTTCTGTTTATTGCTTTTGTTTTCCTTTCCTCTCCTCACTTTTATCTCTCTCTCTCTCTCTGTTATTCCCCTTATTATTATAATATTGTACTTTATTTTCATTATTAAACTGTTCTTTTTTTCAACCCGCAGTTTTGGCATTCTCTTGATTCTCCTCCCCATCCTGCCCAGGGAGGGAAAAAGAGGCAGGGGGTGACAAACGGCTGCATGGTATTTAGTCGCCATCTGGGTTTAAAACACCAATCTTTTCTGTTTTGAACAGGAATACAAATGTTACCATTAAAGATCTTTAGAATACGCCAGGGTTGCTTAGCTAAATATATAAGGTATTCTTAACATGGCAACCCTAAAGTCAGTCTTCTCACAGCTAGAATTACCTACTGGGCTGTATTTCTCCTCTCAGTTAATGAAACTAACTCTAACAATACCCTAAATTAGCATCTCTCCTTCCACTCCTCTTATAAATATTATGCAACAGAGGAATTCCTATTTAAGCCACTGGAATGGCTCCATTGTTCAGCTTCCTCTCGATTTGCTCCAGAACTCGGTTGCCAAGCGGAGATTCCCCTCTCAACAAAGACCCAGCCTTCAGGCTGCTCACTGCTCTTTAACGTAACATGGGAAAAGTAGTTCAGAGTAACAGAACAGTGTTTCTATGACAGTGATTATTAAAAAGCTACCTGACAAAAGCTATAGATTTGTTGCTAAAAACATCAGCAAAGATGGACCTACAATCTTGACAGTAAATAAAACTATTTGCACTGCAATTTTCCTTTTGTTCCACTTAATAGTCCTATGCTTTGGACTTTTGCCTCATACTTGCAGGGCCATAAGTAAACCGGATCCACTCAATTCTCAAGTGATTCAATTAAAACATAAATGGGCATCTGCAAATAGCAGTACACAGAAACTATTAGGAGTACTCAGGTTCCCGGTACTTTTACAAACATGTAGCTTATTATTTAACATTAGCATATACTTAAAGTATACTTAAAGCTTCCAAGTAGGAAGGAGTAACTATAAATGTCATTAGCTACTCAGTAATATCAAATGTCTACAACATCCCCCTTCATTTTAATACCAACACCCATCTACTCAGATATGGGTAACATCTACTTAAATATGGATTGCTGGCACTGGAGAATTTCAGCTTTTTCAATTGCACTTGGAATGCTTAGCAAGAACCAAGAAAGCTTCTGTGCATGATTGGAACAGTACCTGATTGGAATATTTGCACATTACATATAGCAACTTACCACAATTAAATTTAATCTACCCATTTTCAACCCTCAGTTATTTGGGTATACAAAGACACCATTTATAATAATTCCCCTTTAACTCTGCCCCTTCATGCAGCCTATCATTTCCACTCAGGTTGAATTTTATCATCTGTTGCTGTTGAAGATGCAGTGATACTTCACCTGCATTTCTTTTCAGTGTTACCAGAACCTTATGTCTGATCTAGAGAGGTGCTCATGAGTTTGCTTCTCATGTATGACTAAACAATGCTGTCTGGAATATGAATTACAAGGCCAGTACAGACTTTCAGTCTAACAGCACTAAACACAGTGACAGGCTGCTAGTTTGCTTACTCAAGTGGTGGCTTACTACACCAAAACAATGCAACCAAGCACTCCCTGACTAAAGCTAGCACTTTGACACTTGTGTTAGATAAAGCAGAGGCTCTTGCCTCAAGCATGAGAGAGCACACGTTGATTATAGGTAGTATCGGATAAGACGACTCGGGCTCCAGTTCTCTCAGATTCGGAGTTCCACAGAAGTAAAAAATAACAGGTACACTAACAACATTATGCCATTCTTTTTAAATAAAGCATAGTTAGCATCAAACCTGGAAAAGAACCGTATCCTTTGCCACCCAAACCAACTTAGAACTGCCTTTATCCAGTTTGAGAGAAGGGAGTATGTGGTTCAGTCTGGTTAGGGATTTTCCTCTATTTATAAAATGTTTAGATAACCAATTATATTTTATGCTAAACAAAGACTACAGTCAGCTTTAGCTTTTCTTAGTTCGTAAGTACTAAGAGAAGCCACAGTAAGCAAAACCAAGAAAGAATTCAATGACAGCAGAGTTCCAAAGAGGAAAACAATAAGGTATACACTTCATAAGTAACCCAGTAAAGGGTAAATAATTGCATTTCCTTTCGCTGTCATTTTGCCATGTAGCGACACTACAGATGCACAAATAACACAATAGTCACTATCTTCTGATTCTATAAGCAAGATAATCTTTTACCACAGCAGCTAAAGCACAGCAATGTTTTGGCAGAAGCATGATTCACTGATAATGCATTTGTCAAGTACTGTAGTGACAGAAGAGTTACTACAGAGTTAGCACAAGCTGCCCGGCCTGAGCACAGAAAAGCATTTCCTTTTGTGTTACCTTAGGTGCTGTACCACCTCCAAGATCAGAAAACAAAAACCTATCATACTTTTTCCCAACCAAACGCTTTATACCTTCATAACGTTATAATTATCATGTTGCTACTAAAAGTAGCAACAGATCTCCAAAGTTTCGTGTTTCATTCAGCAACAAGATAAGCAAGCATTACTCAATGTAATACACAACATTTTTTTCATACATTACTGTCATGAGATAGAGGAAAGCTTCTATCAGCAACTGAGCTTTAGTAATCAGCAATCAATTCAGAAAATCTACAAGAGTATTTTCAGCATTACTACGAACTCCATCAAAATCTGTCTTTAAGGTGGGTAAAGAATTTTTATTCCTAGGGCATCCCTCTGTAAGAAAAAAAGGCTTCTGTGGTCCTTAAAGCTGTGCAGATACACCGGTTTACTGCAAATCCACTACCTGGTATTAACAAACGACTGCCTGGATTACCTCAGTCTTTTAATTCAGCACAAGTTATTAGAATCACATTATTTATACAAGCTACTCAACATGAAACAAGAATCCCATTAGGAACAATTACAATCTAATTCTCAGTAATACCGATAGGTGATTAATGTTTTCTTCAGCGTAAGCAGGAATAATAGAAAATAATCAGACTGACTGATTTAATATATACAACCCCTACACACACACTTTAAGGGCTCCAGTCAGCATCACAGTGTTCACAAACAGACTAGTTTACTATACATAGTGCAACAATCAGTGCTGTTAATCAAAGCTTGCCTCCCTTGAACAGATCCCTTCTGTGCTGTCTAATATAGAAGCAGCCTTCTGAATTCACCTGGAGCTTCACGAGCAGTACAACGCAGCACAAGACCATGCTGTAGCTAAGAAAAGCAGTCTTATCCTTCCCTGTTCCCCACTTAAATTCCTCATTTGCTAAAATTAGCTTTCCAGTATCACCTCTATGATCCTACGATCCACACAAACTTTAACAGCTTAGAGGAATGACAGCTGTTGCTAGCAAAGATGATGCTGCTGAAGTCACTTAAGTTTACCAACTCTATTTGTTCCCCCCACATGAAGACTGCTTTATAAAGCTATGTATATTCTTTTAATCACCACAGAAATCAAACTATAGTGTTTTCTAATTCAGGAGGAGCACTATAAGAGATACAGAGAGGATCTATCTACCAGTTTCCTGACCTTTAAGGACAACTAACACCATGGAACTAAGATTCAGATACTACATAAAGAGGGAAATCTCTTGGTTACAAACCAAGGATAGAAATACATGACTAGAAAGGCAAAATCAGACTAAACTAATATGACAAAGTAACACTTCACCTACCTCAATTTAAGATATATATAACTGTTTACTCACCTGAAGCATGGCTTCTTTCTGTGGTACAGAGAACGCTCTTTCCTCATTTGAAGATGGTTTGTGAGTGGGTGGAAGATCAATCCTGCAGTAAAGAATGAAACAGGACATGCCATGTTTGCCAAGTCCAACTGAATGGGCAGAGACTATTTATTTCAGCTGGCAGATCATCCGACACACAACATTCGGGGACATACACCTTTCAGTCAGCAATGACACCTATGAAATACTGTAATGTTAACACATCCACCACTGGCAATGATTCAGCCACATACTCTTTGTAGAAAAGCACCACCCATAACTTGTTATTTATCCTGTGAGGTGTGAAGAAGACTGAACCTCCCCTCACCACCACCCCCCCCCCCCTCCCAAGCAGAATTAGGGACTACTGGTATCTATTGTTATTTCTAGGTTATGAGATACCAACATTTACTGCTACAGTCTTCCCTTGCAAAGTCTTCGAGAAAGCCTCACAATTAATTCAGACATGCAAGACTTCTCTATTGTAACTTTCTCAGTGAAAGCAAATGGCTCTAAAAGAATGAGAAGGTTTAAAACAATTCATATAATTATGCTTCAGCTACAGAATGTAAGAGAAACAAAGCAGAAACCAGCATTTCTAACAATGACTCAGTTGTAGGAAAACACTTGACTCATCTTGCTAGCTCGAGATTCAAGTGCTCCAATTTACTTTATGCTCAATGTTGAAAGTTATTTTATTCTTATTCTATACTCCTTATTAAGTACATACAGACATGACAGACATTTTCTTCCTCACTCAGTTTAAGTGTTACCAGTATAGGGTATGTGTGAAAAGACTTGTATTTGCAGATATTCAAAGCCATTGTAACTCTTTATGACTGTTCCAAACAGGGTCTAGACATCATCGACTTGAACTGATGAAACCTTTTCAGACTTGCTTTGTTTACTTGGTTTCGTTTGACTATATCGGATGCTTAAAGTAAACCACGTCTGTGCCACAGACTCCAAAAACCAACACGCCAGAAAGCACGCTGAGGCAGTCATTTCTAAGCACGCATCTATGGGTGCTCGTTTCACTTTACGTATCTTTGTGGACCTTTACTGCTGCAAAGCACGGTCAACCTGCTCTTACGTTAAACCTACTTTTACAATAAGCTAGCAGTCTGTGGCACCAGTCAAGACAGATCTCTCCTGTGCCCTCCAGTTTAACTGATTATCACTTTTCATTAAAAAACACTCAACAAACTTCTGAAGAGATGAAGAATTGCATTACCTCTGAAATCACGCCTAGCCTCCTCATTTCTTTTTTCATAAACCAAATTTCTACTCCAAAACTGCAGCCTAAAATGATGACAGCTGAACAGCTGCTAAGTAAACTCTGACGTTGAAATACCTGCATAGAACAAAGGCTTTATGCTTATTGCTTTCAATTAAATAAAACGTAAAATCCAACACATACTCACACTTTGTCAAGGTAAGATGGCCTTTTTTTCCTTGGGGTCAGTAGCACTGTCACAAAGATGGTAATGATAAAAAGAGCAAGGACTGCTCCAATCACAGCCCCTGCTACAGCAACAGAAGAGGTCTGCTTAAATGGCACATCTGCAATGTGATAGCATAGATTACACCTTCAAGAAGTTCACATGCCTTCAATACCCAGATAAACTATTTCAGCATTGCTCTGTTTCTTCCTTCCATGACCAAACAGAAAGCCTTGTCCTGCACTAGCATTCTTGCAATATTGGCTCTGGTCACCCAATTAAAGAAGTGCTTGTAATGAGAGAGCTCATGAATCCTCAGTATCATTTCAAAAATGTCATTAGCTATCTTTAATAAATACTACCTGCATGCATTTTAATTTCAATTTCAGGGGAAGATGAAGTTCCAGCACACACGCTTTGCACTTACAAGAGCAAGTAATTCAAAATGATAGATAACTATGGCTTTATTTGCCATCTTTATTTAGAGCCACTGAAGTCTGCAGAAAGGAAAAAGGGAAACTTAAAATCAGAGGATAAAAGATACACTACCAGGGGCAATGAACACAAAATCACTAATACTGGACTTACAGTTATCAAAACAACCCCTAAAGCCATCTATGATCCCCGGGACTTCACACTTTAAGCCATAAGAAACAGTCATCTTTACAAATGAATTTTAACTGAGCAGGGGAAGGGGAGAAAGAAAGAGAGAAAAATTGTTCTGTTCTTTATATTTTTGTTGGTGGTTGGCTTTTGCTTAGTTGCTTTCTTTAGAAAAGAGTTTGTCCTTTAACCTCAGCATTGTCAAACCTAATGTTCAATAACTCCTATGTAGAGCTAACGCATGTCAATCTGTAAAGGTCAACCACTTTGCTGTACTAGGGATTCAGAAAGTTGAAATCTTGACTACGAAACCTACTAGCATACTTTAAGTCAGTATTACCAATCACAATGTTCCAAACCTCCACCAACAGGCTTATCAAAAAAATTGGTTTTACCCATAAAATATAGGTAGCATACAGAAATATTACTCTGACCTACAGTAATTACTTGATCAGAAATGTAATAGCAAAGAAGCTAAAAATTAACATAGCTCTGTACTTGTAACATCTCTAATGCAGTTTACTTCAGCTATTTCCTCTAAGAAATAATCACACACTGCCTCTCTCCAAATACCACACAACCATCCTCCATGGAATATCTTACCAGATGAAATCTTAAGGTCAAAAACCCTAACACTATGCAGTATGTTTTATCAATTATTAATCATTCTAGTGCTATTTCTTTTGTATGCTGGAGAGCTGGACAAAATCATCATCTTCTCATGCCTCATTTAAAACAAAATAAAACAACAACAACAAAAAACAAACCCAAACCACCTTAATTCCAATCTGATAAAGGGATTTCTGTCCTCTTGCTGCATATGAAAGACCTGACAGCAATACTCCCCTGCAATTGCTCATGTAAGTATGATTAGGTACCTTAAACAAAACTGAAATAAACATTTTTTGGTGACTTTCTTTAAGGGATAAAGTGATAGATTAACAACTTGCAGGAAGGTAATCCACTCTAGAAGACTAATGTAACACACCACCTTTACAAAGCAGCTTTCTTGACATAAGCTCCGTTGGCTATCAGATACCGATCTATACATGTAAGGAGCACAATTGACATTCTCCTGAAAACAGGCACATGAGTCAGCAGAAAACTCACTTAACCACTGCATTGGCTTCAGTGTAGTTTACATAAGTGTCCTCCTGCTTAAATAAGAAAGTTGTAGATAACTAATATACCCTGTCAGGTCCAGATTCGTGAAGATGCTTTGCTCTTGTGACTGTACCAGAAGATTTCCTTGACTGTCTCACACTCATTTTCAAAGTCCTTTTTTGCTAAAATGTTGAAGCATCATAAAGTATCACACTTTCATTGAAAGATCAGCCACTGAATCCCATTTTGGATGAGATAACAATAGCCTCCCATTTACTTCTGAACACCAGGAAACATAGCGATATCCCAGTAAGTGTAATAATGTACGGGAACTAAACTGCAATTACTACAGGATTCACTTAACTTAATTACTTTAGGAAAAATATAGTCACAAAAAACCATCAGTCTTCCTAGAAGAACAAAGAAGAAGAAGAAACCCAGCCTCCTATGCCCAGCTAAAAAAGCCAGAGAGCACCATAGTGCCAGCTACACAGCATTTATAGACCAGCTGGTTAGAAATAGATGGGGATAGATCAAGAGCAGAGTTACAGCCATTGTATTTACTTTTATTTGGAAGACTCTTAATCCCAGATAGTGTATCAGCTGTGCTTGAAGTGAAGCTGTTTAGATAGCAACTATCCCTATTTATCACTCTCAAGTTCCATACTTCTGAATATAGTTTCTGAAGACACGTCTTTCATAAGCTTAGGGTCTCCAAGGGGAAACGCTAACAAGTCCCTCTTAAACACTTCAGTTGCTTCTACCCAGCCTCTGGTTTCATTATGCTTTTGCATCTCCAACTTTAAGAGCGCATCTGTCAAACATTTCTGTACACTACCTATGTTCCAGAAGGTAACAAAAAGTTTATTCACACAACAGCCATTTGTACTTACAATCAATTCTTTTTACAACAGTCATAATGTACAAAACATTGCAACACGCGTAAGCCCTATTCCTATTATCAACTCCAAAACATTTCAACTTCTTAACCCATAGGAATTAAATATAGATATATATAATTTTTAAAAATTAAAACAAAAAAAATCCACAGAGACAAAAGCAAAATATCCCATGTGGAGAACAGGTTTATGGTTGTTTATTTCTAAGTAACACCATCTTTTAAAGATGAGACATCAAGTATTCTTTATTTGAAGAGAGGTATGATCTCTTTATTCCAGAAATAATTTGGATTGGAACCTTCTGCTAGAAATTTAACTCCTTTCTTTGCGTTTGCCCTCAAACTCCAGATACACACAATATCATTTGCCATTGTTCTTGAGACTTTGGTCAGTCATGTATCAGTACTCCATTAATCCAAACATGAACTTAAGTTGTTTAGGGATGCTCTTCCATTTGATTTTCAAATAAAGCTGTTGTCACTCTTTGTTTAAAGACATGCAGTCATAAGCAATCACAGTGTATTGTCTACAATGCTCAATACAATTATTTTTGTGAAGCTCTAAATGGCCTAAGCTACCGAAGATCATGAGGATAGAAAAGAGCTTCCAGCATGAGTGCTCACAAAGCAGCTGTAATTATACAGCCTATTTTATTTCCAAGGTAGCAGAGATTTGTCCCTTTTCATGCTTCAAATACTAATAGCCTTGTCGGCTTCATTTTCCTCGAGCTAAACCCCTAACAATGGCACTTCGAAGGATGTACTACCCAAATTATTATTTATCATTGGTGTGTAATTCATCTGAAGCTATGTCATCAGAACTAGTTTGGTGAACCTGCTCAAGACAAAGCAGAACTACTTCAGATGTCCTACACAGAATACCTACAGTGTCATTTTAAAGAAGAATGCATCATTCAGTAAGTATCAATTATTTGCAGGGAAAACAAATCCACTGTGGTGCAGACTGCAGAGTTCAGATAAACTCCCATTTCACAGATTCTATAGTTGCAGCATTAGAGAATATGTTTTCAACTACATGAAGTAGCAATGCAAGTGTCCACTTCCCTACTAATCATCTGAAATTCTAGTTACCCTCTTCAAAGTAAGCATTGTAACTTATTCGGAAGCAGCGTAAAACCACTGTTTTAACTTCTGGTCAATAAAAATTCTAGCAACCGCTTATTGGCACCTGGGTAAATAAGCAAATTCACAATAGCCTCCAGCTCCAAAATCTATTAGACTTTTCTTCTTAGTTGTGTCCAGTTCTTGGGCTTGCAAATTCACTGGTAAGATTCCCACAAAGCCTCAGAAAAAGGTCTCTACAATTGTACCCTGGGTACTTGCAAAGAGTCTTGTATTCATGAATGACTTTTGACATCCTGCCAATTACAGGCCTAACAAAATACCTTACTGTATGTATATGCACAGACACTAGCATAAGCTTTAGAAATCAAAGACTATAAAAAAATAATTCGTCATCTTATTCAAAGAGTAGCCTTTGACCTGTTTACACAGTTACTCCTCAAATTTCTGTTCCTAAGTTTCAGTGCAATGACTTCTTTTAAGTACATAGTTACAAGAAGGCTCATTAAAATGCTAAGAGGTATTCATTTTTGTGCACAAAAAAAAAACCTAAAAATAAAGCTTTGACTCTGCTG
This sequence comes from Pezoporus wallicus, assembly GCF_028554395.1. Classification (NCBI taxonomy): domain Eukaryota; kingdom Metazoa; phylum Chordata; class Aves; order Psittaciformes; family Psittacidae; genus Pezoporus; species Pezoporus wallicus. The sequence continues at coordinate 498,051 of NW_026637726.1, forward strand.
TAACTCATTTTAATTGGTAACGTATGTGCTATACAGAAGCATTAAGTTTACCATGGATGGTATCTAAATTGGAGTAATCCACTTCATCTGTGAAGCAAAACCCCCAGAAGATTATATCTGATCACTGCCTTAGGTAAACTTCTTTTTTTAAATCAGAGAGCCAAGACAGCCATTTTTTTATTCTTAAACAATGTGGATGGCAACTTTAATTTAGCCTTTTTTACCTCTGACATAGACCAATATAAGCACTCTGCATTAAAACTCAAACAGTAGTACAGCATCGGGAAAGAAAGCAGCTCAAATACATTTTCCCCAGATTCAGTATTCCCATTGTGTCAAGTCACAATATAAAAATGTTTGGGAAAAAAGAAAAACCAACCCAGTTTCAAAAAGTTTATTCTTCCTCTTGTTAAGTATAAACAATCTGAAAGCGATCACCCAATGAAATGAACTGTAGGTACACGTTTTAGTTTGCAGTTGTTACTACACATACCACTCCCTCCGAGATATTACCGAGCCATCTATGTGAGAAACAAAGTCTTCTTCATTGTCATCGTAACATTCACCACCCATATACTTCATTCCCAATGTTCCACCTTCATAGTAATCCATTGGTCTTTCATAACGTTCCTGGTACCTGTTTATATTGTCTATATTGTTCCACTCTGGTTTTTCAGGGTCTTCTAAATAATCTTTAGATATTAAGCTGTTCATTGGATGCTTTATTTCTTTTTTTATACTGTCAGGGTAAGAATCCACATCATCTGACTGAAGAACATCTATTTGAGACTCTTTCTGCATATCTGATGGTGGAATGTAGTTCTTAGCAAAGTAGTCACCACGGAACGTCCGTCTTCTCCTATAGCAGACAATTCCAACCAGAACACTGACAAGTATGAGGAAGAGCGCCCCACCCACCGCACTACCGATGACAGTACCCCAAGTGTCTTCCTGCATGGCTGGCAAGGTTGATGTTGGGAAATCTATTATTCTAGGCTCTGTTGCTAAACCTGTGATGCCATCAGTCGAAGGATGCCAGGGAACCGTGGGCAGTCGAGTGGTAGTAGTAGGAGGATCTAATGGAAAGAGCAAAGAAGTAGACAAGACACAGAAAAGGCACAGAATGTCAATGCAAGCTAAATCAGTTAAGGGTTTATAAGAAAGCAGTTGATGGGTATGTTCTACAGGAATAGTTTTTCATTCTCAAGTTCACAGCTCTACCAGAAGTCTTACACTTGCCAGAAGATTGTGGGTTTGAGCTATGCTGCAGCAAAATAGGATGTACAGGGAGATAAGAGATTATCTTTAATTAGACATCTTGTCCTCCTCGAAGTAAGGAGATGCAGCTTTTCTTCTCAGATGTCGACTGTAGTTTATTATTTACCTCGCCCATGGAACAAAGCTGTCTGTTAGGAAAAATCCAAGCGGTTCTTTACCTTTCCAGCCAGCAGTTAGGAATACTGAATCAAAATAATTTATTATGCCACAGGGTCAATTATTCCCACTTCAGAAATTGCTCAGGGCTCTGAGAGTAAGAATGAAAAACTATGAGTTTTGTGCTCAGTCAGCAGTACATGAACTACTGATTTTTAAGCTATTCTCTCCAAAAACACTTGTTGCATTAATACAACTTACTCAGCTTCACCTGGGGATTAGTGAAAGAAGCATAGTTAAAATGGCATGTATTAATGTCAAAGTAACATTTATGTTGAGCAAAGAGCTTTTGAGATTTAAAAATGAAAACCACTGAAACATTAGAAGTCAATTTTTTTCTATGCATTCCTCCTAAAAGCAATTTAATCTCTCCTGCACAAATAAGTTTCCATATTAATTCGTCAATATAAAACATCAACTGATTTCATGTCAGGTTATGCACGTAAACAAGAGACTGCCAGCTACCAAGCTTCTCCAGCACTCAGCTTTTTCCTTTGCTCTTTAGGGTCTACTGGATATGTATGCATCTGTACTGAAGACAAGATTGAAACCAAGGGCTGAAGACACAGAAAGCCTCCCGAGATTATACCAGTCAATCACAGTGTGTTACATGCAACTCCAGTTTCTACTTCTGTGCTGCACTCAAAGAGGCTTTTTTGCCTTGCCCAATGTAATTTTAAAATCAGTAGAACAAACACTAAACATGTTGTTATAGCTTGAATCTTTTAGAGAGAACATTACATGGAGAGCCAAGTAGCTCATTATGTCTTATTATTTAGTTACATGCCCGTAAGCAAGATTCATGGAACTACTACTACCGTACTGCAGAGGCACTCTAGATTTACCACCACTAAAATTAAACAGAACTGGAGGTAGGTCAAGTTTCCAGTTATTGGACAAATCCCAACATTAAAGATTCATAAATGCGATTTTTAATCTTACTCAGAGACAGACAAACAATTCTCTCACAACAGATGGAATTGCTGCGATGGTCATGATCACTACAGATCAGACTGCACTTCACTGCTGAACACAACATTTTAGGCTTGACATAAGTAAAGTTTTACGCAGATTTTTGAAGCACGTAATTATATTACTTGACTATGTAAAAGTGGTGATTTGTTAGGGAGCTATACATAAATGAAATTAATTTGACAGAAGACAGAAAACTGAACAAGGAGGATGCACTACCAAAATGAACAAGAGGAATTCAGATTATGATTTTAGTAAAAACTGATTTAAAGTGAGTTTAATAATTTAACGAAGAAGTACAGATTAAGGAATCCAAGTTTACCAGGGTTCCCATGTCCCACAAATCCATTAGGTCAAGAAGTTAAACTCAATACCCTTTTCCTTGAAAATGCATTTGCTTTAGACAGGATTTGTTAGCTTAAGATACAATTTCAGGGAGCACCAGCAATATTTTCTTCCAGGCCATATATACACTTAGGTTTTTTTAAACCTACTTTGTAATTGTCCATCTATTTCCCTCTGATATGAGGTCTTAAGTCCTATCCTCCATATCCACAGTATAAAACAACCATTCACAAGTATGCACTATTTGCATCCTGGCAAGTTTAACAAACACATATGTGAAAAACACAGTGGCAATTACACTCTTATTAATATACTTAATACATCAGTGTTTTACAGAAAGCTTTTCCTTCAAAACTTGCTCCTTCCACCAATTGTCAGGCTGTCCAGCTGTGTTATCTACAAGCACTAATGAACATTGCTCAAATCCATTGCAAATGTAGTATCAGTGTTGCATATATATATATTCCTGTATCATGAATACTTCTACCACCTATTTTTGTCAGTACTTCTTATTCTTGGAAGAGTGACCAAACCAAAACTGCCCCTCCTTGTTTATACAGCCAATTACAACCCAACTCATGTGAAGTTAGCTTCTGAACTTTCTCAATGGAGTCAATTTGTTGTGGTGCTGGCATTTGGTTCCTTTATTTTAGTGTTTGGTGGTGTCCTTCCCCCCCCCATCTTTTAACTCCCTGCACCAAGCAAGTTTCCCAAACAGAAAACATCAAGACCTGAAGAGGCAGAGTTCCTTACCTCTACTCCATGACATTTTGCTTGCAAATCACATCTCAATTATTACCTCCAAACTATGGAAATGCCACTCTTGTCTGTTCAACAAACTATTTATAACATTTCACATCATCACCAATACGTGAATTCTGAACATTCTGCACAAAATATCAGGCACATCATTTCGATATTAAGTTGCTCAAAAACCTCAGTTTCCAACTATTTTCTTCACCTTTCTTCTTATGATATAGTGCTTAACAGCTGTCATCTTTTTCACTAATATAGTTTTGTGCTGCTGCACAAACCAGAACAACACACTGAAGTACCCATGCAGGCCAAGGAGCCTAAAGTGGCAGAAATGCTGAAAAAATCTGACTTTAGGTTAAAAGCTTCTTGATTTCCATTTCTGTCCCTTACCATGCTCAAATCCTTATTACATATACCCTGTAGTAATGATGAGAGCAAGTGAAGACCCACAACAATTTTTATCTGCTATTACATGGCTACCAACCTCATTTAAATAGGAATAGGAGACACAACCAAAGAAAGCAAAGACCTATTTGCTGGTATGAAAGAGTAAACCCATCAGTTCCCTCCATATATAAAGAGATGATGAGTTTGTTGCAAAGCCCGTTATAGTTTTCTACCAAGAGAAGCAAGATTTGCTCTTTACTTCACATGAACCTCTAATTTCTTCTCAAACAAAGCACTTAAGCAATAGAAGGAAAACTTCAACTTATTTAACTTAAGGAAAACTTATTTTCCACACTCCCCATGAAAGCCGGTACCTTTCAACAGCTTCAGTCTGGTATTTTTACTTTTTCCTTAAATGACTATTTTCAGTGCAGTTTTCCAGTTCTTGCAATACAAACAGCTTATCTTGGGCAGATGAGTTTCTACAATGAAGTTTAGTAGAGATACCTGACCACATGATGTGTCTCATGTCCCCAGGCACTACATCTATCCGCCTCGATCTCCCTGCAGTATAACCTCATTCATATATCCAGGACCCATCTTCGCATCCATGGGAATTCAATGCCAACAAGAAGCCATGCGTCAGAAAGACAAATGGGCAAGGAGATGGATGGATCATCCCTAGAACCAGACCACTAGCTTCAAAATTTTAGGTTAAGTCCTGTTTTAGTATCAAGAAGCACACATCATTGTAAAAATCCACTAGAGAATACAGTATTTTTACATTACAAACCATTTTTCATTTAGCTTGCTAGGAATTATTTCAGGGATAACGTGACCAGCTCTGCAATACGGATGAAAAATCAATACTGTCACACATCTCTTTTGGGTAAAATCTGTCACAAAAGCATTACAGAAGGAGAAGAAACAAGAGGTTTGGAAGGGAAGGAGCATTGGCAAGGTATGTATTAATACAGTCAAAGTCTAGCATGGCTTCTGAAACCATACAAACTCTAGCTCTTCCCATTTTAACAAACAAAACGAAGCCACACAATTTAAGATGCAGACTTCAAGCCCCACATCCCTTCCTCTGCCTTCTACAAGACAAGGACCTACTATCAATTACATATAACCCAAAAGTGAGTTGGCTTTGCAGTACTTATTTTAGTAAGTAAAAGGCATCTGCCTGCATATGCATGACATGTAGATATGTCCCTGTGCAAATATAGCTCTACTTCTTAACCTGCCAGCTCAGGTCCAGTTCTGGCACTCCCTAAAAACAGCTAAGTTTTGCTATTTGCAATGAAGCAGCAAAACAAAGTTGCTGAGCAACTGAAAAGCAGCACACAAACAGTATCCACCAGTCCATGCCAAAGATCAGCTACTGCACCATAACTATTTCTGCAGTGAGTTACCTTGCACTTGCCACAGAACATAAGCCATCACCAGAGCTCGAATAGCATGTATGGCTATTCTGCTTTTTCAAGAACTTGATTCATTTTAGGAAGCATCATATATGATTCCACTGTTAGTTCATTTAAGTCTGTTAGTCAACAGCGTAACTCAAATGATAGCCTCATATTATCATGCATGACAGTCATAAAAAGCATGAGTTACATGCTCTTCTAGCAGCAGATCATATTCATAGACCTGACAACTTGAGAAGTGGTGGACTTGAAAAAACATATTAGGATATAATATTATATAAGGATATATCCTTATATTAGGATAGTTGGGATAGCACTGAGAACAGAGCTATAAACTGTAGCGTTACTTTCTGAGTAAGTGTATTTAAATGTTATGTTCCAGGAAATTTTCAACTTATTTCATGATGATATCATATTAATTTTTACTTCTTGATACTTCTTACCACACGACAGCCTTTTTGAATGTTTTGTGACTCTTACACAGCCATGAATTCTCCAGAAAGGAAGCATTAGAACCAAGCACCCAAAAGCAACTTATAAAATCACAGAATACTTAGGGTTGGAAAGGACCTTAAGATAGTCCAGTTCCAACCCCCCTGCCATGGGCAGGGACACCTCTCACTAAACCATATGACTTTCTTATTAATTTGCAGCACGTAACAGTCTTAATTGCAGGAATTTTACATGATTGGTTACAAATAATTCCACTGTCTCAAACTATTTAGAAGTTCCCAGTTAACTAGCTCATTAAGTAGTCAGTTAATTATAACTAATGAGTTTTCCACAATGGCTTGCAGTGTAGTTATGTCAGTCTGACTGAAATGCCATCTTCTGTTTCTAAAGATGCAAATAAACCTATCGAATGTGAGTTCTGACAGATGTGGCTCCAGACATCCTGAACTTTCAGTTTTAGTCTTAAGTCTTCATTCTCATTTCAGCTCTCAAGTGCTCATATTTAGCTTAAGCTCTTACAAAGAAGTCACATGTTTGTATCCTGTAACTGGCCAACACATACTCTTAACAATTCACATTGTGGAATAACTGATGTAAAGAACTTACTGAAGAGCAGCAATACCATACAGCAGAATGAAGTTTTACTTGCCATGTTTTTTATCCTCCTTAAGAAATGATAATATATTAGCACTTACTGATCAAGCTAGGTATCAGCTAATTTAGCTAATCCATTATGAAATCCAGAGAGCTACTTCACACTTGTGCAGCACTATTCAAATATATCCTAAGTCATGGCCGTTCTTTCACAAAGAAGGTGTCACAGTAACACATTAATTACACTGTGTTAATAGACATGTGGATGTTTTCCAGCAGCAGTGGTGCCAAACAGACACACAGATTTGACATTTTACACCAAGTAAACCAGCATGCCATCTGCATGAGATACTGAATTTTATGCTTAAATATAGATATCTGCATCCCAAGAAAAGGAGACAATGAGTAACTGGAGCACGATACACACGTTGAGAAAACAGCCATAATAAATAAGCAATAAGCAAATAACCTCCCTAGTGCAGAGCCTCTGACTTTTTCTAACTGTAGCTGCTCCCCTCCCACTAACATCTGTGTTTGCAATTTATTACAGACAAGTTACTGTTTATCCAGGTCAGCATGCATTGCCAAACACAGGTTAACCCTGGGAAAAAAACCCACAAAATTCACATACCAAGAGAAAGCAGTAATCTTTGAAACACTATGGGAACTACCTCAACCTTCAGGATTTCCACTGTTGTGTTGCTGCTATGGAAGAGTCAGTTTAATCCCAAATTTTACTACACCTCCAATCCATTTTTTCAATAGCTTTTCGTGCAACTTAAAGGCATAAATATTTTATACACCAACTGGCTCTTCAGTTTGCTGTTTCAGCCACTGGCCAAAACAATTCCAAGTTAACATAGTGTCTTTGCTAGAAAGTAAGACTTACCTAATATGTAGATGGTCTTCTGATCGCTTCTTTGACCAAGGGCATTAGTCACCTTACAGATGTAAGTCCCACTGTAGTTGTAAGTCAATGGGCTGATGAACTGCAGAGTATTGTTAACAGTTAGCAATCCCTCAGGCCACTGTCCATCCAACCTAAAACACAACAGTTATATTCAGTCATAAAGATTCCCAGTTGAAAGTTTAACTAGTTTAAAGTATTTGCAGTAGCCTAGAGAGTGAACTTTTTGCTCTGCTCCAGCAGTCAGTGGCCTTTCATTGGATATTCTCAGTGTCCACCTGAACATACGGCATCACATTTGTGCCAAATCCTTTCAGCGTCAAATCTGCTGATAACAGCAAAAATACAAAGTCTACAAATGAGCACTACTGCAGTTCAGAAACCAGTATCTCAAAGAACTTGGACAACCCAACTCAAGCTCTAGAAGTAACGGTCAAACTAAGCAGTACTTAGACTGTGCTGTCAATTATATGCCTGCTCTTTTGCATCCAGTTTAGCTTTCACAATGAATAGGCAGGGAGAACTGTTCCTCATGTAGGCATTAGATGTGCCAACCAGGAATGAGGCCCTTGCTTGGACCTGCTACTCACAAGTAAAGAAAACTTACTTTGTAGTATCTGGGCTAGTGATAACCCTGACTATGGTGATCACAATGCTGTGGAGTTTGGGAGCCAGCTGGATAGTACCAAGGTGAAGATTTTAGAAGAGCTAACTTCAGCTCACTCCTACCTCAAAAGAGAGGCGGGGGTCCTGGTAGACAGCAAGCTCGATATGAGTGAACAAGGAGACACATGGAAAAGACAAGGGCTAATGGGTACTACTGGGGACATTCCAGTTGGACACAAGGGGAACATTTTTCACAGTGAGAAGATCCAACCACTGGAACAGTTCCTCTCTAGGGAAACAGTGGTTTCACCCAGGTTAGATACTTTTAAGGTTCATCTGTACAGGGCGCTGGGTAATCTTGTCTAGACTGTTTTTGCAAATAAGAAAGAGGTTAGACCAGATGACTCTTGAGGTACCCTTCCAACCTGCTATTCCACAACCCTTCTACAACTTCTGTCTGTATACGCTTAATTTACAGGACACTGACCACGATTTCTAAGCCTAAATTCAAGCAGTTTCTTCCCTCTCAACCTGCCTTTTCTCAGTCCCCATAATTTCTCACCTATATTATATCAGTGAAACCAAATCTGGTCATATATTTGATGCTTGATCATGTACTTGGGGAAGTCTAATTTTCCTATAGCATTCTGCATGTGATTGCAGTAACAACTGCATTAACAGAGAAAGGGGATGGGCTAAGGCATTGGAACTATTTTAACAGACCTGCCAACTGCCCATTAAACACCTATGTAATTTCATGCCACTGCATCCCATTTTGCTTTTATTTAAGTATCTATTAACAGCTAGGAATTATTATGTGTAGAGATCTCTCATCACATGGATTTTGAGCTAAGGACAGAATGGGGATGGCCACCTACTGTAGCACACAGGTAAAGCTTACTAAACCTACTTTAGCACAGCCATGCCATTCTGACTAGAGGTAACTGCAATGATTTAAGATTTCAGTGGCTGCTTTTATGATGGAGCCAGTTGTTTGGTTTTCCTGGGAAATTACCATTAAGCAATCCCATATTTATCAATACAATGTTTTTAAACTGTATTGCCACTACCGGTCCCATATGCTAAACTGAGAAGGTAGAGAACTTAATTTACAGCTTCACATCAGTAAATATTCCTGTGATTTTTATCAACAGAAAGACCGCAACATAGCTTAACTGTCCTTAGGAAAGTTATTTCTTGTGTTTCTACATGCAACACATCAATTTAAAATAGCTGGGTTTATTTCATTTTTTTTTTCTTCTTCACAGGACAGATTCTGATCTAAGCCTGCTTTTATTGTCTTCTTCTGTCTCTTGCCCAAATTGCATCCATGGCTGCAGAAGCAAAGCAGTAAATTTAAGAGTAGGACCCCCTCAATCCATATATGCATGAAATGCAGCTCTTATTCAAGTTAGTTTCCTAAACCTCGCTTCCATCACTATGCAAAGCAATGCATTTATCTGCCTTGGTAACAGCTTGAGCGGTTTCAAAAGACATGACAGTACTATAATTCAGTAAGCAGTATTTGCCATCTCAACTGTAATTTCCAGATTTTAAAACACAGATACAAGTAAGTCTACTGAAGTGTTTACAATCTACTTTAATAATTAAAAATAATTAATAATAGCTGGATTCCCACTAGATTTATTGGGTGCTGCACTCTATACTGCAAGAAGAACATTTTATTAAGTAGCTACAGAAGACTTCATACTGACAGTAACAACAAACTGTTCAGGCTTGTATATTTACAAGATACCCACTCACCTATTTCCATACATACACATCTTGCATCCTTTTAAAAGGCTGGATAACACCACTACAACCCAATACAAGTCATATACAACCCAATACAAGTCATATACAACCCAATACAAGTCATATACAACCCAATACAAGTCATATACTTTTTGATTTCAAAACAGGTGTTTAAGCTAAAAGATTGTATCACTTCAATCATGTGCCAAGCCCCTTTTTATAAATACTTACCTGGTCCACATAAATTCCATAGGTAATGGATTTGCATCAGCATTACATCTGAGCTGAACGTTCTCTCTTCCAATGAACCAGTTTCCATCATAGCCAGTTACTGAAACTTCTGGGGCATCTGACAAAATAAAAGGTTTAACCTATCAACAATCACAACGTTTTGGTTAAACATGAACTGGGTGTTACGCTCAGCTCAGTGGAGCAGAAGATGGTTTTTGGGTTGGTCATTTTGCTGGTTGGGGCTTATTTTTTGTGGTGGTGTTGCGGTCTTTTTGTTCTTGTTGGTTGTTTTCGGGGTTTTCTTTAGTTTGTTTTTTAATCTGAAAGCCAACAACAAAACACCAACACTGTTCCAAACTCCAGTACAATATGCAGCAGTGGAACAGATAGGGAACCATAAGCTGTTTCAATCTGTGCAACTGTCCCAACTGTGTTTTCTACAAACATAAAATACTTTGGGGAAGTGAGAGGACTTCAGAAGAATCAGTTTAATGTGGGTTTTGTTTGGACATGAGGAGTGGTAATTTAGAGCTACTTCTCCCTAACAAGATGCAGCCAATGATCAGAGTCAGCATTTTGAGAAAGCAGGTAATCAGGAAATCAAAGAGTTCACAGATGCCAGTTAAAAAGGTTAACAGTCACCCACTGGCATCATAATGTAGAATTATGTTATGGCCCTAAAAAGCAAGGAAGCCACTTTGGATAAGCCTGAGAGACCTAGCTGAAATATTCCATGACTCAGAACCCAGAGAACAGAACTACCAGAGTGATTTAGTATAATCTGCTAGGCAGAGATAGAGTAGTTGTAAAATCTGTAAGGATAAGAGAGGGACTGAAGGAAGACTGTAGAACAAAGACATATAATCTCTGCTTCTTGCTGCTTTGCTGCTGACTATACAACTGTCAGAAGTTCTGAAACATGCCTTAGCACTCAGTTCCAAGTAAGTTTAAGATCAACTTACCCCCTCATTTCACTTTAAACATGGAACTTGATTCTCTTACGCAGTTTGAGACAACAATGGGAACAAACAATCTTTGCTTCTGTTTCTGTATCAACGGCACATCAACCCACAACTTCATTTCAACACTGACTACTCAATCAGCACTACTCACTATTTTATGCCCAAGTAAGTGATGATTTAACAAAGAGAAAAAACCCAAACGCACACGATATTCTAGTCAAACCAAAATAGCAAAGTTAATTCTTTTCCAGCCACTACATTTCTTCTAATTGAAATGACAGACTTCTGTGAGTTGAGGATTTTAAAGCAGCACACAGCTGAGACCAGAGACCAAGAAGGAAGAATTTATTAATAGGTCATTTTGGTCACATACGCATTGTCTAACAAAAACCAGATCAATGGCTTAAAGCTTATTTATCTTAACTGGTTTTAGCTATGCAGCATTGTAAGCCACCTAACTTTGTATTCATGCGTTTTAAAGCCACAAATTTGTTAAACAAGCCTGGCACAGGTTTCAGTTACATAAGCAATCTAAAGCTGAACAACAAGTGTTAGGACATTATACATAATGTTCATGTTTCCTAATGCAAATTAGAGTGGAAAAAACCTTAGCAATTTGAAAATTTACTGATCCCCATAAGACCTACTCTCAACTTACCGCAAACATCAATCTTCATTAGTACTGCTCAAACCATAAGGCATAAACTGCATTATGAGCAGTTTACAGGTAACTTAGTTTGTTATTTTGTCTGTAATCTTTTCAGTGTTAAACATAACTGTGAATTCTGTTTACCCTTCTGCCAATATCCAAATTAAACAGTAGAAACAATGGTATTCCAGCTTTGTGCCTACCTTTTTAGCTACTTTTTAATAGACATCCTAGGTTTCTACTCCTACCTGACCTACCCCTTATGACCTGTCTTCCTACACAGCTTAATTTTCCTTTTTCCTTCCTTATACTAAGTGCTCATCTTCTTCTGTGGAAGGCATACAGCAATCAAGAGGGTGGTTACAGGATATATACGAAGCAGTAATTACCTCAGAGAATACTTACATTGTATGTCCAACACTTGTGGGTATCTTATCTCCTTTTCCAAAGCAGGGTGCCTCACAACACAAGTTATACGTCTTCCTCTCGCAAACCGTGTAGGGACAATCATGTACTGACTGACAACTGTCACAGTTTCATTTGGAAACAAAGTGGAGCTGGATTCCATGTCACCAAGACCTCCTTCCCAGTCAATCTCTGCCGCAGGTTTCCCAGTGGCTGCTGTACAAGTGGCTGCTACTGTCCTATTTGCACCATCTATTAGAGGGTTTGGTCCTTTCGTTAAGCTCACAACAGGTTCAACTAGGGAGGGGAAAAACAGTAAGTTTAAACAAGACTCCACATCTTACATAAAACAAATCCATTTTCAGAAGTCCACTCTAATCAGACATCCTAGAAATAAGATTACATCATATACCAGAGATAACTCTAGAAAGCTTTGGCCTTCTGGTACAGTTCACCTTTGTCCACATTAAAGTTTCATGCTGCTCATTCACTACACTTAATGCACTGACAGCATTACACTTTAAGTATTAATCTATACTACTAGGTTTGGGTCATTTCAAAGTTAAAACACTGAAACGAGGAACACCTGCCATTAAGAATTTAAGCTCCTGCTGATCAGTACAACAATATAAATTGATTCCATGCTGAAAAGGACATTTAACCTCTACCAAAATATTATATATACACATATATAAAATCAAATACGTACAAATAAGCATACAGATTAGACACACATCATAACATTTGTATGGTTTTGATATACAAATAATTTTGCTATATATACATATAATCCTGTCTCTCTATATATATTCTTGTAAATGAATCCCTAGAGAAGCAAGAAATTTTAACTTAATACTATGTCCAAGACTCAAGAGGAGGATCTGACCCCCCTGTAAATCCGTTGCTCACCCTTGTAAATTCTGAGGGCTTAGAAAACACAGTTACTTCTCAAATGAAGTTGGATTCCTGATGTACAAGCCTGCTGTTGAGGGCCACAGAATGAAAAGCTTTTTTAAATGAAGATTCCTGCTTAAATAAGAAATCTGTTTCAGCCCTGTGCAAGCCATCTACCAGTTGCAGCCTAAGTCAGAAATACCCTGTGGTGCTCCAGATACAAACCAAGGATGGCCCATTTCTATAATCAGTATCAGAAGATACGTGCTCCCCAGTAGCGTACCACCCTATTACATGATCCTTGCCTTTCAAAGCAATAAGGCTGAATCCTCTGAAATGAAATCATCACTACAAACTACAATGCTTTAGAGTCCACCTCGGTGGACGAGCCCTCACCAATTACAAATCACACAACCCCTGCAATTTCTGTGGCTTTCAGTAGCATATATGTAAGGAGAAATGTAGTTGATGGATTTTTTCCCCAAGAAGCTGAAATCTCAAAATGCAGTAGAGTTCACAGTACCTGGGAAGGTAATTCAACCACCTATACCTTCAAGAGGTAACTGGGTAGCAAATACCTTCACAGCTTGAGTGAATTCAGTGCCAGAATCAGTTTTTGGTTGTTTTCTGCTCAGTCTCTGATCATTGCTCACGTCTGAGTAAAGCATTTATTATTTGCTCGCTCAAAGGAAAGGCAACTCCTACATGAATAACCTTACAAAAATCAGCGTTTTCTGTTCTACGCCTGGAAGCGCTTAAAGAATATACCTCATTACCAAACTGAAGGTTGCTTGAACAGATCCCAAGTGTGGATTATTTTCTGCTTTGTTTCCCTGAACCCCTACCCTCTGTGATGCGTTAGTGACCTTACTGCAAATCCACCAACAGCAGGGCTTTCCTACAAACTTCTACACTTATTCTTCTAGATACAAAACATCTCTAACAGAGCTTCCTTGAATATTCTATTCCCTGCTAGCAACAACTACACCTTTCTGCAATGACCTTCAATATTTAATCTGATGTACATATCCGTTCTATCAATTGAAAAAAGCCTTTATAACCTACTGTGAAGAACTTGATATTACATAGTAATTTGACCCACAATTTGTTTTCCCTGATTAAATACAAACACTACTGCCTTGCTCCCTTCAAATCACTAGTAACCTTTTCAATAGCTTCTGCAGTATTACAAGATGCACAAGTATGCACGCCAATTCATGTTGTTTTACAGGCACAATGATACGATTTTTCACGGCATCTCCCTGCACCCAAGACCTGCATCACAGTGAAATCAGTTAAGAACAGCAGCTTTCACTACTTTTTCAAGCCAGAACTTATAAACCCAAATCACGTCACTGGAAATAAAGTCTCATTTGCCTTACTGCTTTAATTAAAAATTAACAAGCAAACAGAAAAGCCCAACGGAAGTATACTATTCCAGAATTTTTCCTTTACCCCTCTGCAAAGGGATGTATAAGGTAGCAAGTCTTAACTAAGGCAGCAGAGATCTTCAGATGCAAAGCAGAACACTTGGTATGCTGCTTCACTTACCACACTTGAAGACATGCTCTTTTAAAGCATTAAGTAACAGTAGCCTGAGAACAGAATATAAACTCATTTAAAAGCCTAATTTTTCCCAAGATAATTTTCTTCTGAAAGTTTACTTTTCTTCACTATTAGGAAAAATTCCTCCCCTTTGCCTTCTCAAGTGGTATCTGAAATTTGTGAGATTGGCCACTTTCAGTTGTATAATTCCTCATTTTATGCTTGTCAGAAAGACACAAACCTGAACTATTCAAAACTACTCCATTTCATAAGAAACTTATTCCCAGTCCAATGTGGTTTGGTGCTTCAGTTGTTTTATACTCCAGAAACGGGTGGGCTTCTGCTGTCACATTCCCATAAATTATGATTCCTAGGCTATGCACCCACTATAAGATAACCAAATAGCCACATACTAAAAAGTGAAAATCAGCTGCTATTATCATTCTTCTTTCTATAGTCTATCCAGTGCTACTTTATCCCAACTACTGAAGCAAAACCAGCAAAACCCCAGCTACTCATTTCTACAGTCTAGAGGTTTCACACATTGATTAAGATAAGTATCTAGAGAATGAACCCCTTATTACAAGGGGCCACTGGCATCTCACTTCTCACAATGGCAAAGTTTTACTTTCTCAACCTGGAAAAAAGATAACTCAAAGAATGGGGTTTGGAGGTTTGGTGGACTTTTGGCTGGTCTTTTATTCTCCCCAAAATTGTAACTTCAGTTGCTGTACAGACCTCCCTAGATCACAGTGATGGTGGTAGGGGACACATGAAGAAGCTTGGGAAAGCATTAAAGAACCTGCTTCATCACCAGTAGAAACATTATGCTCTATTTTGATCAAATGGCAAAGATGTTGGGATCAATGCTTAGCCTGGGAAAGGAAGCCACTCAGTCCCACGAAGATTCAGACCTGCTTCCACGATATAAGAGCTCAAAAGGCAGCACTGGTTTCCCCCCATCCCCTTTAAATAATCAGAGTAGATAAAGTGTGTGCATTCAGTCTGCATGTCAAAGGGTCACCGCACACTGGTCATCCTACCCATATATCTTATTATAGCATGAATAAGACTTGAGTTACAAGCAGTAGATGTACAGTTACCCAGGAAGCCTCAACTAAGGCACATCCGTGCTAGCCCTTTTACTGATTCATGACCAATACCTAAATTAACCCTACTTACACTAGATTCACCTTACATTCACATGGACAGATCTCTTGTTGCTCAAGTCCTTGTACTTCTCTATAGAAAAAGAAAATAACAAAGCATCAAGAAAAACAAGAGCTTTAAATCCTATTGCTTTAACTTACCAGGCCTCAAAGTTTCTCTGTGGTTTTAAATACTCCATAAACCTTTTTCAACTGCCTGTTAGGTTTAGAACTAATTTTCTTCTGCCATTGTACACAGGAGGTCTGGATGAAACTGGCAGGATTACAACGCAAACAGTATTATTTCCACTTACCATTAAATTCACTAATTCCTTGGCAACAGCATGACACTGGGAATTGTCAGTCCCTTCTACATCACAACTGACATTTATTTGACTAACTTCTTTCCAAAACAGTATTTCTACTTGGTTTCTTTTCCCCCTCTAATCCAGCAGCCTTATATTTCTGCATAACTTCTCCAGCCCACTAATACTTTATTATGGACTTTGGTTTGTTTGTTTTCTTTTATAAGACCAGTCAGTTCACTAATTTGTTATCTACTTGATATCTTGGCCCCGAGTATTGTATTGCACATAAAAGTGTACATTTACTCAACTAGCATTTTTTAAACATCATTACTTTATCAGAACAGAGAGTAAGTTTTTTCTACACTGACTTTCACCTTTAATTCTTTATTGTAAGACTTTCTACCTTAGGGTGCCTAAGATCTACTCATGGTGATGGACCTACACCTTTGACATTCTTATCTCTGCAGCTCATTCTTCAGTTGTAGCACTGCTGAGAGCCAGTCTGCAGAGGAAAAAGGTCTACTTCATCAATACCCTCACTGAGAAATCTAGCTTAGCAACACACTGAGGTCAAACTGAACCGAGTCTTTAAAGCACTCATGTAAAGCTCTCAAACTAGTGACATTAAAGTTACATTAGCTCTGCAAGCTACCCTGTCACACACCATCTCTTCTGCCTTCAAACACCATTTTGGCCAGTTTAGCATCTTGAGGAACAGCTTGACATCAAGTCCTTGGTGATTTTTTGCCCTCATTTAGCAAGGTAAGTTTGAAGAGCCAAAGTTTCCGACAAGACCAATAACATCTGCTGATCCAAAAAGGTTTTTCATATTTTAATTGTCTCAACCTCTTTAAGGGTGCTCTTCCTCAACAAAACACAAAGCACTACACAAAGCAATCTGAGTGAGCAAAGTCACCAAACTTGGGTGCTTAAGTAGCATAAGACAGAGGTTCTAAATACAGTCTTAAGCAATCGGTGTACTGTGGCAAAACCACATATTATTCTGTAGTCATTTTTTTCCCCCTTCATTTGTCTTCAGTGTCTCTGCCTGAAGGTGTACAAGAGTAATTAAGTTGTCTACTACACACTGGAAGGAAATGAAGTCTTTGCTAAATAGGAACAGGCACTAGGAAAAAAGGCGATGCTGCTTGGGCTGGAAACAGTTTCAGACCTAAGACATGAACTTTGTTTCTCTCACTTAAGGGAGAGTTTTTTAGAACAGTGGGAGAAAGCAGCCAGAATAGAGTTGATTTCATGTTACATCAGGTTTTAAGTTTTGTTTGGAGCTATTCCATGCCTTTAGACTGCTGAGCTTGGAACCGCTGAGCTCAGGCCAGAAAAGCTCAAAAATTACTCAGTTACATGCATATTCTGAAAACCATTCCTTCCCCAGTATTTTTACTGTGTAAGTCTAGATGTCAGCGTAGCAAAAAGTTATCAGAATGACGGAATACGTGCTGCCAAGGCCACTAAATATAATTAAGTCCAACAGTGGGTTGGCTACCCAGCTATACATGCAAGCCAGTTGGTTGCTATGATGGCAAGGTATCTTTGAAAGCAGCAGTTGGGTTTTGCAATTCAGAGGTTGATAGCAAGTCACTGAGAGGCTTACAACTATCAGCAACCATCTACATCAATTGTGATAAAACCTCTATGACCAGGACCACGATATGCATGTGATACTATTTTACTTATTCAAACTGCAATTTCTGCTTAAACATGTCTCACGAAACAACTTGTGGTCCTTCAACTTCTTCAGATGCAGAATAACACACAGGGCATACACTTGTTTCCCAAATTCCTCCTCAGGTTCTCCATAAAACTACAATTTAAAAGGCAAAATGGACACAACTACTAATGGGATCTGAAAAAAAAAAACCAAACCAAACAACCACTGTAGAAATAGTAACTGACTAGAAGAGATGAGAGAAAGCAGTAAGAACCTTCCACTGTATGTTGATAAAGCACAGCAGCTGAAACCTGAAGTCAGAAGACTGCTACAATAGCCTCAGACACAGCCATCTGCAGTACAGACAGAAGACATATGGAAAAGACAACCATAAGGATACATGCTTAGCAGATCACAGAATGTCTTTGGTCAAGTTACTTGTTTCAAATTCGATTAAGCCACTTGCTTTGATGCATTTATTTTGCCCCACCTTGTGGTGAAAACCAGTTTATGTACTGTGCTGTAGCCATCTGATTAATCTCACAGTGTTCTACTACCATAGAAATCAGAGAGCTATGACCAAGAAGATACTACAAAGCACATTACTTTACAAAAATAGACTTGCTGAGGACTATGTCAGCTGTAGAAAAGAAAATCACCTGACTACTCGTGTTTCTACTGCAGGTAACTTACTCTATTATAAGGTATAATACTGTAAGGAAAGGGTGAGTCATCAATACACTTTCAAGTTTCAGACAGTAATCATTTCACCTCATAGTGCACTACCACCAAAGGCTACCTGTGCTTCAGTACTAGTCCTTTATGACAGTGATACCGAACCCTCAGCAAGATGGACAAAACTATGTGAAAAACTGAGTTTATACAAGCTTCACATCATGACAACCCACAACCAGTAAAGGGCTTAAACTGCCTCTTCATTCCCACAACTCCCAGTAGTAGTCTAGACAGTTTTGCTTTACATTTACACTGTGCAAAGAACAGTTTACATCACCAGCCCCAAGCAGCTACATTAGCTTATCATATTAGCAACACATTTACGAGGGAATTTAGCCAAGGTGGTAGCTGAAGCTGTGTTTGGCAGCTTCTCAGCACGCACATATACAGGTCTGTAATATCAGCATTGCCAAGTCTAAGTTTTAAAGCACTGTCTAAACGTTTAGATTAGACCAATGCCTAAAATAGAGACTGCTTATTTTTTCCACATCTGGACAATCAAAGAGCAAGTTCTAAAGCAGCAAGGGCCAAAAGAAGTCCCCTTAATGATGTTAGTAAGAATACCAAGACACCTGTTATGAAAGACTGGCAAATACATTGTTTGCATTGATACTGAGTGAAAAAGTAAAACGCAATTAAGGTTCATTAACAATTTTTGCTATTAATTTCACCTCCTTTCACAGAGGTTGACTTACCTAGTACTGTTACAGTTGTTGATGACTGGGTATTTCCAAGTGGGAATGTAACTGCCTTGCAAATATATTCTCCTGCATCAGAAAAGCTTACGTTTTTTAAGATGATTGTTGCATCCGTAAGTGAATAGTTTTTAAATGACACTCTTCCTTGGTATTCTCCTTGAACAGATATTCCATATTCAGGATGATGAACAGCAATAGTCTGTGAACTTTTACCGTGTATCTTCTCCCAGGAAACTTGTGCTATTGTTTCATTTACATCAATAATGCATTTCAGTGCAACCTTCTTCCCCCAAACTGCTGTCACATGTGGATCAACAATTGGTCCAGCTAAGGCACCTACAAACAAAAGAATTATTCGTTAGTACACAAGAAGGTTATGCCTCCGAGTTCTCACATTAAGCCTTCTCCAGTAATTAGCTTGCCTTCTTCAAAAGGAATTCATATTTTATTCTGAATAACCACATTTTAGCTTATTCACAGCAGCGTGGAGACATCAGACAAGCACGCTTTAAGCAGTAACAGCAGCTCAACCACTCTTCAGAGAACACTATCACTGATATACAACTTCTTACACAAATGACCTGATAATTGTGTAACTGGTGTTATCGATCTTTTGGGAATTTAACTAGTTGTGAGCATAGCATGTATTCAGATTTACAGGACAAAAAAACCCAACCAGCCAACACCACAGTAATCAGACATGGTACTTTAGCAGTTTAATTGCTGCTCCAGAGCATCAGGTAAAAATTTAACTTAAATTACTACACTGATTTTTAACTTCCAAAAGATATGATTCCTAACAAAGATAATTGAAGGAGAAATGCCTAAGTGTAAATTCTACCACTTACCACATCAGTAACTAGTTAAAAAGCAAAGAATAAAAAAGAATAAAAATGGCAAAATCCCACAAACTACTCCATCTTCATAGTGACAGTCAATCTAAAAATTCAATTCTACCTTCAGAGCCTAGTTTCCAATAGAGATACGTTCCATCATGCACATGCAGTCCTGCTATACTGTAGCGCAGTGTCTTCACATGAGAACTTCTCCTTGTATTTACACAGTAAACAGGCAAGAGAAGGTATAGTCAAGTGTTTGCTTAATAGTCTGTATCATTCCGTTCAATACCTAAAATACTTTCCACAGTAGCAACTACATTCCGAGCTCAGTATTTTACACCACCTTCCTTCAAGAAAAGAAATCCACCAGGACAAAGTAGTTCATTAAACCACCGGTTCATGACTTGTTTTGCCAAACAGATGCTCGAGCGACTTAAATCATTCCTTCTCTTGGAGTAGGCTGCTTAAGTACTAGGCTCTTCAGTTATCAAATCAGTACTCAAGCTGTTACTGTGAAAATTCACCCACGGAATGAGATTCAAGACTAAATTTTAGTAGATCCATTTTCACACACACGAAGAGGTCATTCAACTTGAGACATTAACTGCAGTTTCAGGCAACAAGTTCCTACAAAAGAGAAGCCATGTGCTCAGGAAAGAATTCCCTATCTGTCCTTATGTGTCAGTCCATTGTTAAACGCTTTTCGCTTCCCAGCAATTGATTTTTCAGCCTTCACGCCATAACCAAGTCAATGAAGTCACCCAAACAAGCAATTTAAAGATTCAGCTACAGATTTCTTCAGTATAAATCTACTAACTAATGTCAATAGTATGCAAACATTTAGTTGCATGAGTAAATCAAACTAAGCCAGAACTTTATACCAAGGCTGTTGATATGCCGGGCACCGAGAGGGGCTGGTGAGGGGGAAAAAATAGCTAATAAACTGAAGTTTCATATAGAAAATCTCTACCACGACTAATCCATGAGTCATGCAAGAACATTCTGGCCAGTCTGCTCATGCCTCTTGAACTAATAATACATACTGTTGAGACAGACACTGGAAAGGGGGCAACTGTTTGCACATTAACTGAAATGTGCAGAACTCTGCCCAAATTTTGTCTCCACTTGCCATTGCTATTTTTAGCCTAATACGCCGGAGGTAGAGAGTTCTTAAGGAGTAATTGACTATCATGTTCTAGCTTAAGGCACACAAGGTACAGCTCTGGAAAGTATTTCGGAATATACATATTCTGTAACATCACTCAAGTAAAGAAAAACATACTTTTGTTCAGAAACTGACAACGTGCAGTATTTAAATCTACTGAATCTTAACCTTTACTGAACCTTAACATAATGATCAGCTGTACACAACTCCGACAAACTTGGTACAGAAACGCCTTACAAGTACACTCACACAAAAGCTGCACAGACTTCTAGGAAGTTAAACTGAATTGCAAAGTTAACCCAGTTAGTTGAATACACAAGCTGTTTTGTTTCCTTGCCAGGGTTGGTTGGTGGGGTTTTTTGACAACTCTACTCCCAATAATTAGAGGCTTCAGCTACATAGAGATGACCAGAGCACATTTAAGGAGTCAACACTCAGCTAAGACTTTTCTCTTTCATGAAGATGTGAAAATATCCCACCATTTTTTCCACCAAGGAATACTTCCAACAGCTCATGTGCACCATGAAACCATTGGGTTCTCACATGAATATTTTCACACGTCTAACTCTCATTTCTGCCGCTTTCAAGATTTACAGACTGAACTGAGCAGACCTCGGATATATGTATTTATATACATATACACACAGCTATAAAACATTAATCACTTACATCTTGTTCATTGGCATGCTGAAGGAAGTACAGCCAATAGATCATTGCACTGCATTTTAAACGTTTATCTTCTGAAACACGTTCAGGCTCCAAAGTCAGACACACACAAAAAATCAACTTATCTATGCTAATCATTTAACTTGAACTTACATATTCATATAGTTTAT
The DNA here is from genome assembly GCF_028554395.1 of Pezoporus wallicus. Lineage (NCBI taxonomy): Eukaryota > Metazoa > Chordata > Aves > Psittaciformes > Psittacidae > Pezoporus > Pezoporus wallicus. The sequence goes on from NW_026637726.1 coordinate 519,771, forward strand.
ACACCAGCATATACATACTCCCAAGCATTTAAAGTTTTCAAAATAGCCTAAAGCTCAAGTGAGAACAAGACACCTTTATTCTGCAATAGCATCTCAGGTTTTAATCTACAGCCACTTAGTATTTAACTAACTTCTTTTGGTTGCCGAGCAATCAAGAGAACACTTCCAACTAGCACATTAATGACCATGCTGATATTCAGAGCTCTGAGACTTAGGACTAAGATAGGTATTTCCTGGTTTACTCAAAGATAGCGTGTGAATAATGAGTTAACAGCTACACACGTACTCCTTTAGAGGCTTACAATGCACAAGATGCTGAAGAACAAGACACTTCAAGGCCACGTTATTAGCTGACCCAAGGTACTGATGAATAGGGCACATTTACTCTTGTAATAAAGCCTGGCTCTCCTCCTCTTGAAATCTGTCACTGAAATCTGACCTTCCTTGCTTGCACTCTCACAATATTGAGGTCCTTGCTGATCATCATTCCCAACACCCCTTAAGGAAATAATTTTTATTTCCTTACTAATCAAGATCTTATTTTGTAACCTCAATGCAAAAACAGCATCATGAAGTTTCCTTACATTTTCCTTTAAATTTGACCAAAGTTTTGGGGATCTTTTATATCCCTTTTTGCTCACTTGAGCCACAAAAAATAGCTTGTGTCTTCCTTCTCATTTCCTCAGTCTCTGAAGGTCGTATGTCCCAACGTATCTTTGAACCACAGAATGAGGTTCTGGCATAACCCACTTAATTGAAGACATTATCAGATGACTTTCATTGGAGAAATACACTAATTGAGTATCATACCATAATATGGCACCCTGTCTCATTCATTTCATAGCTTTGAACCTAACTGTATCATTCAGCCTGTACACACGTTTTAAAACTCCTTGTCTGTACCAGTCAGACAGACTTGCTCCTTTAATGGAAGGCTTCATACTACTGTTCATGTTTCACAGGCAACAGATAGGTGATTTGCCTTGTTTGGATCAGCAAAACATCATCCACTACTGTTTCATATGCGGCCTGGTATTGTTGTTACATACAATACCTTTGGATAGATTCAGTTTTAGCTCAGTCCCTATGCACTAACTGATGTTCTGATCAGACAGTGATCTGATTCACGCTGGTAATACTTCAAGCCCATGTCTATCACAAAACTACCTTGTGCCTAAAGCTAACAGAAGTTACAAAAGTGGATACTCCTCCAAGTTGATCTACGTGACACATCAATTTTCCAGTCTCTTTGCCACATATGAATGAGACTTTCAACCTATTTCACAGGTAACAACTGCAGGCAGACACTGACACACCACAAACCAGCTTCTCCAAAACTGCAACAGTTCCTCTCTATCTCCAATTTTAACAACTGAGATAACTTGAAAGAAAAAAAACCTTGTTATTTACTATTCCTGGCTGCACACCCTACTTAATACCATCAGACCATCCTACCTCAACTTAAAGTCTTAAAATAAAAGTGAAATTGAAAGCTGAACACTGGGTTCTCTCATTTCAGTGTGCAGGAAGGGGAAGCCTACTTTATAAAGCCTCTTGGTTTAGTGGTTTTGGTCACATAGCTTCTAGAGGAACATCGTTTTGGCCTTTGAGTTCTGACACCTCCTGTTTCCTCTCCAAAATGAGCTCCAGTGTTTCATCATTTCACCATGTTTTTAAGTAAAATGATGGGGTTTACATTGTGTTCACTAGCTCTCCAGCTTCAGATCACTGCAAGAATCTCATTCAAAAAAGACAAGCAGTGACCATTCCCACTTAGCTCTCAGAAAGCAGTTTCTGAGTAAGCAAACAACAATAACAATCCTTACAACTCACTTCTAGCACTAAAAGCCACACAACCAAGACATACCAAATACTGACCATGATTAAGAACAGCTCCTGATATCAAGCTTTTCTCACCAACTGAAAAGAGATACAGAGGAAATCTGCAGTCTTGAAAATATAATGACCTTCTTAATACAACAAAGGACTCCTGCTACAAAATGAGAGTACTCCCCACACTTCCAGGCTTCTGATTTGTTGTAATAAACAGATTTTTCTACACATAACAGCCATGCACAAAGCTAATTACAGAAGCTATCCAGTTACCTGCTATACAACTGTGGCCTGATTAACAGCACACTACTGGCAAGTCAGAGACCACACTGACACTTCCTAGCCACTTATTTCGTACTTGCTGTCAACTGTTTCCACAGGAAAATAAAGCCAAACTGCAGAAAACCTGAAGTTTTTCCCTAGATCAACAAGTTATTCATGGGTGTACTGAGCCTTAGCAGGCATTAACAAAGGCATCAACGCAGGCATCTAAGAAGAGTTTGAACCAAGAGTCAAGCAGAGGAACACAAAGCATCCCATTTTGGTGACACCAAACTGCTATGTCGGCACAACTTAGCATGAAACACTCTTTTTAAGTCCGGGCTCAGCATCACTGTTAGGTCAGTTTAGTTTTAGCTGCCATCAGAAAGCTTAGACTCATTCTTACAGCCTTCCTGCATCAGCATTCATCAGGTACCTAAGAGAGTCCAAGCTACAAGAACTCACTTGTTTTCTTCTGATTTAGCCTTCTGAATTGGCTGACTCCCTGCCCAGTGAATCACAAGTGGCAATGCACCACAGACAACAACAGCACAGCCACACATTCTAGTGGCATCCTCAGATTTCTTTAGCTTGCAAATCAAATCACTTAAGGACACTGCAGAAACCAAGTGTTTGAAACCTCAACTTGAGGCTTTATAAAAATATACCCTTAAATTACTGGGAAAAAGTCAGTGTGTGTCTTTTGAGTACCACAGCACAACCAAATTACTGTGTCAAAAATAGGAGCAGAACCAAAAATGGAAGAGATTCAAGACCGAGTCCAAAACACTTCAACACTGGTTTCCAATTTGAATGGTTAAGCAAATACTTGGGGGGAAAAACTGCACTTGCATCAAAGAGATAGCATTATAACCTGGTGGTGGTCTCACCTAAGATCTGCTTTATCACAATCCTTGCTTGAAGTGGAGCGCTAGTTTGTCCATGAAGTTATTTCACAGAAGTGGGCTGGGAGCAGAAACATGTCATGAGGGTGGCTTCTATAAGCACAACATTAACAAGACTCAGACCACGCTGCCTTTCTTGCATTGCACTCCTTTTAAAGCAAACCAGAGGCGCATTATTTCCATCTTAGAAGAGCAATTCTTACAACCCTGCTCAGTGCTCATCACAACGGTATAAGATGTGTACAAAAGCCTACAAGAAGGCAAAAAAAATCTGGTGAAATGAGGCATAGCAATTGAATAGTCTGAAGCTGAGACTACTGAAATCCTCTCAGCCTTTCTGTGCATTCACCAGCTATCTCATGCTGCTTTTTCATTTTACTAATGCTCAAGGGACTTAATGTCCAAGCCTTTGAATCCAGAGGTCAACCGATACCAAAAGGAAACTAAGAACATTACGACAACAATTGCTTAAATAATGACATATTCCTAGATTTCTCCCATTACATTGACATATCACTACTGCGGCTCACACACATTCATCACTTTGAAATGCATCTATTAACTTCCAAATGTTAACTTTTCATACCTACAAACAGACCAAAACTAGCTTCCAGTCTTAACTTCCTCTAACACGCAAGCAGCTCTCCTCTAGGTGACTATAGCCTACATGCTTACAATGGCTACAGTAAAGGGAACATGATTTCCAGTTGACAACTGTAAGAAGTTGCACAAAGCTAATTTTTCTCAAGCAACCTTGAGACATTTAAGACACAAGCCAAAAGAACTGGTTGAGTTTGGGAATGCATGAAAAGATCAGTGTCAGTACTGTCTCAAAACTGTTGCTGAAGCAGGAGCTTTTACCTAAAACAAACTCTAAACAGATTCTCACTTAAGTGCTATCGTAGATTGGTCTGCAGAACTGTTAAGATACTTTAAACCTCCCCCTGCTGCTCCTAAGGATAGCACTGACAATGTAACACACTATCGTGCCAAGAAGCTCACATTACTCAACCCCTTCATTCCTCACAGCTGATGGAAGGGGCAGTCTATCTTCCTCTAGCACTTAATCACACGTATACCTCTCTCTATATAGATAGATATCAAAGAACACTGATATCTCTGGGGGAACCTACAGCTATCATTCACAAAAATAGCCTCCAGAGCCCACGGAGAGAAGATCCATATTGCCCGCAGAAAGGCCAGATAATACAATACTGGGCAAAATACTCTTACCCCAATACAAACGAGTCAAGATGATAACGCATGCAAACCTCTACAGCGCCATAATAAACACTTAGCAGCAAGACTAACGTTTTCATCACAGAAAGCAAGGAAACATTATTTTACTCTAGAGCAGTATGAAGTCAAAGAAATAAGTAGTTAAACTCAGAGTGTAACATCAGCATAGCTTGATCCCAACTTATATAGTAATGAGTTGGAACTTCCAAAAAAGGGGTTTTTTAGACACTTGAAGTCAGGCATGGCTATGACCCACTGTTATTCCACAATGCCATTTTCTTTACATGTTAACTGGTGCTTCTCTTCGAGTTCCACCATCTTCACACAGGGTAAAGACTGTGCCCTTGCCACTTCCTATCATGCTGCAAAGACCTACAGTATCAAGCAGCAGGAAACTAAATAGTCTAAGACTCTAGAGGAATGTTTAAAAAAAGGTTAGGCTCATGATTCAATTTGAGTTGTGAAGGACACTCTCAGAAACTCAATTTTATAAGGTTAAAGCTTTAAATCTAACTACTCACCAAGAATGCTTAAAGTCCCATGAACTTTAAAACTTCATCCAGAATTTCAACTGAAACCATACTAGCATTAGCATCATTGTCTGTTTTACACGCTCCTACATTATCTTTTATGTACGCTAACACATAGTAAATAAAGACATTCATGTTTATCCTGATAACTGAGCATCAGATGTTTACAAGACACGCTGAACTAATAAGTGAGGCAAGCTACGAGGCAGCTGGAAACTCTTCCGCAATCAATATTACAACCTCAGTTTAAGCAATCCACCAATCCCACTGCTTTTAAAAGGAAACAAGCGAGAGGATGTGCTCTTTGCCCAACAAATGGGTCAAGCTCTAAAGCACTACTGGAGAAGAACATCTTTAGTCCTACACCCTCAAAAAAACAGTACTAACAAACAAGTAGCGCACAAGTTATCCATGAAAACATACACCACTTCCTCTCCTAAACACCAGAAAATGCTTCACATTTCCATCCAAGTCAATTCAAACACCCAAAAACTAGACCAACAGATACAAATACACTAAAAGAAGAGCAAATGATTTTAAAACAAGCAGTTACTCGTGTAACTCAGACCTTTAATTGGCAAGTTTGATACAGAGAGTTCCAGGCAGCATCCAAAAAGTCTTTTGGAACACAAAAGATGAGTCAGTGGTTCTGACAAGCCAGCCTGTAGGAAAAGCTTCAACTCATCCTTTGTGTCACCCAGTTCAAACACAGAACCAAAATATCTAACAGATATAGTGGCAGGTCAAAAGGAGCATTGTGCCCCTGTTCTGTATCTTGGCAGGGCTGCCAACTGCATTAGATTCAGAAAAAACAAGACTGAAGTTATACATAACTTTATATAACATTTATATAACATTAAAGCATACATTTTTTTCCCAATCTGGAATAAGCTTCAAGTACTAGTTGTGCCAAATTAAAATAGTAGTCAGCAGGAACAAGTGTAAGTTGCAGTTACAGGATGTTAAATAGCTGATTAGAGAGCTGAGACTGTTCTGAAAGTTACAGCAAATATATAGTGATTATGTTTCAAGAATTTAAAATGCCACTCCAGAATATGCAGATACAGAAGGAAATTCCCTGTTCTAGCCAACATCAGTGAGGTTCCATCAGCAGTTACTCAGCTTGAACACCATACTTCAGCTATTAGCCAACTAGAGAGTCTGAAATGAAGTGGGCTCAAAGGCCCAGAAAACATGACCTACAAGGAAGGGTTGGAAGAACTGATTGGGGTTCTCAACAGCAACCCCATAAAGGTCCTGAAGTACTTACACTGCAAAAAGAGAATGCCTGCACTGCCAAATATGCCAGTGGAAACGAGCAAGGAGATAAACTGAAACAACAAAAAACTCCCTGAGATCAAGGAAACCTTTGATGCTACAGAAAGTTAATCCCTCAAATGAACACCCTGGTCGAGCTGGAAAAGCTCCATGACCTTCAGAAAGGTTTGATGTTTAGTGTTAAAACAACAAGCACCCAAACTAGCTTCAGCTGATCCTGCAATGGGGTTGAGACATGATGTGTTTCTCAAGGATTTTGCCAGCCTAATTACCGTAAGATTATTAGCAGACATTTTTATCAAAGCCATGATCTGGTATTCCTTTAAATTCTTGTTAGTTGATACGATACACATCTGACACACTCAATTACAAGCTCTCCTTTCTGGAGCTTATTTCCAACAATCCATTCAATACACTTATATTGCTCCCTCACGACTATTTGCTTCACCCAGACTCCACTACTCTAAGATGATTGCAGACTACATTGCTTTTAGAAATCTCATTCTGAGTCCTCTCAATAGCAACCTGCTTATATACACTTATTTCACCTGTTTCAAGACTATCCTCACTTGCTTTGCAAATCAAGGAACTAACAGTTATGCATGAAAGAACTCAACCTGCTCAAATAGATAGCTGTCTTCTCACCAAACATTTTTCACTATTTGCTTCTTCTATTTGTACCCTTTCCATAAAGGTTGTCTCCTTCAGAGGGACAGCCATCTCACAGCATATAATCAGTCTTCTCTATTACTTATTCCTTATATTTGGACCCAAAGGCAGATACTCAACTTTTGCCATAGATATTTTTCAAAAGCTTTTAACTCTTCAATGACACATACATGAATCCTCATGAAATCTCTATTAACATCAGTTTGTTCTCAACAGAGTCACCGTGACATACTCAAATCATTCATTAGAGATGACTTTTCTCATTCTCAGCCACAAATAAGAGCTGGATAAATGACAGCCTTCAGCTTTGAGAAAAATAACTCAGACTAACACCTAATGGCTTAGCTTTAGGTAGCTAGCACTTCAACTTCCTGCCTTTTATAAATCAAGTAGACAGAAGTACAGCTGCTTTTAAGTCAGCCCCATCACCTACTACCAACTGCCTTTCATGATACAAAGAGACGATTACATACATTAAACAAAAAACAATGATTTTCTGGACATCAATTCATTCTTATAGGGTTTCAATTGGCAACAACTAAAATATCTGTGTGTTATCAGCACTATTCTCAGCCAAAAGCCCAAACACAGCACTGCACCAGCTACTAGGAAGAAGCAAAATAACTAGTCCAGCTCTTCAAAGCTAAGTCCAGTAGTTCCAGAACTGGCATTACAATGCCTTAAGTTCAAAGCAGATGCCAGCATCATACCGTGACAGAGTACATGCTTAAAAACAGCATGCTACCTACTTCACACCACTATGTGCAGCTGCTTTCATGCAAGACCTCTGGCAAAGTCAGGAGTCTAAGAGTACAAAACTGAGCAGACCACACAGCTTTGTCTACAGTGCAGAGATAAGCATGAGGTATTCAGGCTGCTATAAACCACATTTTTCTACCACATTCAGAATTGTATGCAAGATGGTCAGCTGCGCCAGTGAAGAACAATCCAGAGGAGGCAAGGCTTACTGTAGGATTTTCCTTCAGGTGAGAGTTGCACTTAAGTCAAAGACACACCTGACCTTAGCAGGATTGCCTATACAATTGGCTGACTATACAGATTAAAGCAAGGCATCAAAAGATATCTGACTACAAAGTAAACGTGTGACCTGCATATTTGATATAGTTTATTGTAGACTAAGATGGGGTGTTAATCTGCAGCCTTACCTTTCAGTAACACTTAGATAAAATGCTTCAAACCTATGGCAGTTCTAGTTTGATATTCCTTCCCTGCATGCCACGTATACTTCGTCATCACCTGGAAACCTAACAGCACAGGACGTCAGGATTTGCGCTCCAAGGAAAAAAATGACCCAGAGTAGTCACATACAGAAATACAAGCAATAATGTGCAGGGGGAGTTTGTCAGGACAAACATTTACTCCTAACAGTTTCAGCTGTCCCAAGTCTTAAACAGGGGAAACTGAGGTTAGATGGGAGGAAGAAGTTCTTTACTGTGAGGGTGGTGAGGCACTGGAATGGGTTGCCCGAGGAAGTGGTGAATGCTCCATCCCCAGTAGTGTTCAAGGCCAGGCTGGACAGAGCCTTGAGCAATACAGCCTACCATGAGGCATCCCTGCCCACGGCAGGAGTGTTGTAGCTAGATGGTCTTAAGGTCCTTTCCAACTCTAACCATTCCATGATTCTTTAAACCTGATCCGATCTGTCAACTTAACTCTCAGATGGCTCTTAAGTGCCGATCCATTTCCCACTGACTTTGCAAGCTTTCTGGCAAGGAGTTCCAGAAGTCTTGCATCCAGTTCTGAAAGCACCTTCTTTGCTTGCAACTCGCCTCCTTTCAGCTTCATCTGATGAACACCTATTTTTGCACTGCAAGACTTTATCTGCATGCACATTGTCAACATCACGCATTATTTCACACATCCCACCATATTCCTCCCACTCCTACCCTTCTCCTAAGAAGTCACCTCTTTCCTCAACTGAGAAGTCTTAGTTGGCTTCACTTCGAAGCCCACCTTCATATTTTTGACCCTTGTTGCTCTCCACTGACCTTACTTCAGCCTTACCATCTTGTTTTGCTTTTATTATCAAGGAACCAAAACCAGACTATTAGAAGAACATGCAAACAACCCATTTACACATTAGCACAGCATGTCTTTTACTCCGACATCTGGTTTGCCCCAAGGTAACACAGAAAATCATCACAGAACTTACTGCATACTCAAGGCCCTGTTTCTAAGTACACAACGTGAATAATATATGAAGTTTACTCCTTCCCTTCTTAAAGGGGACCTCACTGGCATCACAACATTCTTCCTTAACTCTGTGCAATTCATCTTTCTTCCAACTTGCTACCAGGAACAAGTAATTATGTATAATTGAGGCATCTCGTGCTCCAGGAAATGCAACAGACAAGATCCTACTAACCTCCAACACCACCAAAACTGTAGCTTCCACCATATGACTTCTCTCCAGAAAAAGGTCCCAGCAAGACCTTTTGCCACTGTGACTGCTGTAACAGAAGGTTTGGTCAGATAAATATCCTCCCACGCTTCCCTCCAGACTCCAAACCTCCCAACTCCCTATTTGGAAATGCAATTTAATGCTATTCAACGCCATCACAATATCATTTGGGGTTTTTTGGTTGGTTAGTTGTGGGGTTTATTGTTTGTTGGGATTTTTTTTTGGAAAAGAGGGAGAAAAAGAAGAGGACAATTGGAGGTGTGAGATCAGACATTAAATATCACAGTCCAAAGAGTTACTGCCCATCACTCCTGCTTCATTTCAAAATCAAGGAGTTACCACAGCAGCACAGTCTCTCCCACCCAGCCACAAAGTTGTAAAAATGTGGGTTGGTATTCCAGGAGATGCACACTAAGTTCAACAAACAATTACCCTTCCAAGTTACACGGCTGTTGTTTCAGCACTACCATATAATAAGCTTGCCATCACAGAGACTAACAGAAACACAAGGCAACTGCAATCAGAATCCAACTGCAATTAGGATCCAAAAATACAATAAAAAGTCATCAGTATTGCAATTTTGTCATTGCTATTTGCTGTCTTTCATTGTAGGGTAGAAAGCCACTAGTGGTGCCCCTCAGGGCTCAGTATTAAGGCCAGTGTTGTTTAGTGTCTGTATTTATGATCAGATTGAGCGGATCAAGTGTACCCTCCATAAATTCGCAGATGACACCAAGTTGGGTGGGAGTGTTGATCTGCTGGAGGAGGACAGAAAGGCTCTGCAGAGGGATCTGGACAGGCTGGATCGATGTGCTGTGGCCAGTGGTACGACAGTCAACAAAGTAAAGCAACAGGTCCTGCACTTGTACCGCAACAACCCCACACAATGTTACAGGCTTGGGGAAGAGTGGCTGGAAAGCTGCTCAGCAGAAAAGGACCTGGGGATGCTGACCAATAGCTGCTGAACATGAGCCAGCTTGTGCCCAGGCAGCCCAGAAGACCAACGGCATCCTGGCCTGTATCAGCAGTAGTGTGGCCAGCAGGGCCAAGGCAGTGATCATCCCCCTGTACTCGGCACTGGTGAGGCTGCACCTCGAATCCTGTGTTCAGCTCCGCACCACTTACAAGAGACACTGAGGTGCTGGAGTGGGTCCAAATAAGGCAAACAGAGCTGGTGAAGGGTCTGGAGCACAGTGTGATGGGGAACAGCTGAGAGACCTGGGGGGGGTTATTCTGGAGAAGAGAAGGCTCAGGGGGGACCTTACTGCTCTCTACAACTACCTGAAAGAAGGTTGTAGCGAGGTGGGGCTCAGCCTCTTTCTTCCCAGGTAAAGAATGACAGAGCAAGAGGTAACGTCCTCAAGCTGTGCCAGAGGAGGTTTAGGCTGGATATCAGGAAAAGTTTCTTCACCAAAAGGGTGATCAGGCATTGGAACAGGCTTCCCATGGAAGTGGTGCAACCATGCAGACAGGCCCTTGGTGACATGGTTTAGTGGTGGACTTGGCAGTCAGACTCGATGATCTTAAAGGCCTTTTCCAACCTAGTTGATCCTATGATTCTTTTCTGCTACACAGCAATAGATACACACACTGCCACGCTAATTATAAGGGTAACTGCCATGTGTATCTTGCTGGATTACCTAGAAAGCTCATGTCTGTCCCAAGAGTATAAATTACTAACAGCAAGACAGTCTTCACATAATCATCCTGCTTTCATCTGTGAGACCCAGACACTGAGAATGCTCAAGTCCCAGGAATCACTAGTTATCAGTACCAGCTCACAGAGGACATGCACTCACAGAAAGCTTGCCATGTCTCCAAGGTGTTCAACAGGTCACCTCTGACACGGGTATAAGTTATATTAACCATTTCCAATGAGGACACCTACCAATTACCACAAACACAAGTGAACTCCAAGGTATAGGATTTTTGTAATGCATTTATCATTGGCAAAGGTACACAAGCTCTAATACCGATCTAGAGAATAATGACTTCATGTAGGTAAGAGCCAAGGGTCCTCTAGAGGTCACTTAGTCCTGCTCAAAGATCCACTTACATCAGACTACTTGAAGACTCATCCAGTTAAGTTCTGAAAATCACTACAGAATGAGTTAGATTATTCAACCACTTTGGGCACCTGCTCCAATGTCTCATCTCTGTCAGAAAGCAGCATTTTTTCCTTACACTAGCTCTGAATTCCCCACATGCCGGCTTGTTCCCGTGCCACACCTCTGAAGAAAGCCCTGCGCTGCCTTCTTGACACACTCCCATCAAGCAGCATTACGGGCTCCTTCCCTTCAGCCTTCCCTTTTCTAGGCTGATCAGGTCCAGCTATTGCAGCCTCTCCTCATACACCCCAAGCTCCAGTCCCCAACTAACACAGTGGTCCATCACCAGGCTTGCTCCAGTATCTCAGCATCCCTCTGGTACTGAGGAGCCCCAGACAGGGCACAGTGTTTCAGGGTCAAAAAGAGGTGAAGGACCCCTTCCCACAACCTGGGATGCTTAACATACGCTTAACATATGCTTAACACAGCCCAGGATGAGGTTATCTTTCTTTGCCTCAAAGCTGCTACAGGTTCAATTTGTCTTTCATCAGGACCCTATACATTTGCACCTGCCAACCTGCCCTCCATCCAGCTGAACCACAGGCTATGCTGTTGCATGGGGGTTATTCCAATCTGGATGTGAAACTTAAAATCATACCATCATTTAGGTTGGAAAAAACCTTTAAGATCATTAAGTCCAACCATTAATGTCTAAGTGGTGAAGCTGATCACTGATCATTTCCCCGTTGGATGATGTGGGCTTCATTTTCCATACCTACATACTTCATGTTCTTCCCATGCTACACTGCATTTGTCAGACTTCACTTGCCCGTTCATTATTAACAATGTCTTAAGTTTGCCTTATCTATGGACTCTGAAAAACAACTTCATTTCTGAATTTCACAATTACCCATTTAAAGGTGTGCCATACTGAAAAGTAGGGTCTATGAAATTCCTATTAAACTTAGCCGACAATGAAGTTTTAAGCACAAATAAGATCTCCTGACCTCAGATAACTATGGAGGAAAAACAACCAAAAGCCCCAACAAAGAGCATTTCAACCATTTTGAGGAACAAGACAAAAGGGAGAGAAATACTGTTGTATTAACATCTTTGTCTTCATTAGGATATTACTTTTAGATAGTAAGATGAAGGCAGAAATTAACGTCAGGCAAAACCAGACATGGGTCCAGCTTTAAATGCATAAAGTAACGTGGCATTCTCTAAGAGACTATTCAATGCATTTGGTGATTTTAGTGCACACGGTCCTTACAGAATGCTCAAAAATAAGCTAGTAAAAACTTCTGTACAAGCAAAACTTTGGAACTGCTTACAATAAACACCCAGGGAGCAGGATTTGGGGCTCGGGGGGGAGGTTGGTTTGGAGGGTTTGGGGGTTTCTTTTGGTGAAATTTTAAGGAAGAACCTGAGATTTTGCTAAGCCTATAGCAACAGTTGTAAGCATTCAGCATTCCCTGTCCTCAGAACTGTACCTACTACACTGAAAGTAGAAAACCTTTAAACACTGGTCAGGAACACTAACGTGTGTAATGTCTTTCTAGATGAAGGGACTAGACCTGCAATCCCCAGGAAATCCCTGGTTCCCTTAAACAGACCACTCCTCCACTTATCATAAGTTGTCTTCCCATGTACCACCTACTCTTGGAAGAACTGAAGTCCAGGGGAGAAGGGAGGTTGTACTTTGCACTACACAAAGCAGCAAAGTCAAGGAAGTTCAGAAACACAGCTAAACATTAACTGCGTGTTTTCCCTTTCCTGTAAAGTTTTGAATGTTATCTGCCAATGTCATTTGCAGCCATACAACAAAACATAAAATAAGCGTATTTTGTCAGGAGCAGCAAGCCATTACATACAGTGCCTAAGTCTCAGCTGCTCATGACAGGATCTGGTAAGTTATCAGTGACATTACAAAGTTATGCAGACGCCTGCTGCCCTCTGCATTGTTGATGCTGCTGGCTCTTTTTTATAGCTTGTAAGGCCATCCTCCACTGCAAGCTATTCCAGGAAGTTAACCCTTTTTTTGTCCAGGAATTGAATCTAAACAATAAGCCTAGTAACCAATAGCCCAGCGTACTAATGCTGTGTAATAGCTGCTCAATTCACATTCTCAGGAACTGTCACACCGCTACCCAGCTCTGTACTGTAAGAGACTAGTCCTGTCGGCTACTTACTGAAGTAACACAAGAAACGCAGGCAAATCGTTCCTTAAGTCTCTAAGAGTTATTACTTATATTAGAAGTTAACAATCGGATCCAATTTTAAAGCAAGCTTTTAGCAGGCAAATTATGGGAAAAACTTGCTTCAGACTTTGCTTAGACATTTTATCCTTAATGGAAAGGAGCTTGTCTTCCAGGGTGCCCTGGGTTCAGCAGTAGCAGTTATTTTTCTTCTTCTTAGTAGCTGGTGCAGTGCTGTGGTTTTGACTTCCAGCCTGGGAACAACACCGATGTTTTTAGTTGTTGCTAAGTAATGATTACTCTGATCAAAGACCTCCCCAGTCTCATGCTCTGCCAGGGAAGAGGGGAAGCCGGGAGGAAGCAGAGACAGGACACCTGACCCAAACTGACCAAAGAGGTATTCCATACCACAGCACATCTTGCCCAGGATGTAGAACTGGGGGCAGTTACCCATAAGGGTTAGATCACTGCTCGGGTCGGGCTGGGTATCGGTCTGCGGGTGGTGAGTGGTTGTGTTCTCTTCCCTTGTTATTTCCCTTATCATTATTATTATTGGTGGCAGCAGCAGTGATTTGTGTTATACCTTAGTTACTGCTCCTATCTCAACCTGTGCGAGTTACATTCTTCTGATTCTCCTCCCCATCCCCCTGGGAGCATGGAGAGGAAAAAGGGGGGAAGTGGGCGAGCAGCTACATGGCTCAGAGTTACCAGCTGGGCTTAAACCATGACACAGAGCTAGCAACTGTAGTATACTAGCTCTTACCTACACATACTCAAAATGAGGCTTATTTAGACTGAAAGGAACTTCTGGAGGTTATTCAATCTGATCCCCAACTGAAAGCAGGACCAACTTTGAAGTCAGCTCAAGTTGCTCAGGGTCATACCACAGTTAGGTTCTCAATATTTTCAAGGACAGAGATTCTACAGCCTGTTTTAGTGCTTCATTCTGTGCGGGAAACCATACTGCTAACATGTTATTAGAGTTTCCCTTGTTGCAGCTTGTGACTTTGCCTCTTATCCTTTCCCCGTGCACAGCCAAGGGGACTGTCTATTTTCTCTCTCAACTCCTATTCAACAGTCCTAGCCAGCAATTAGGATCCCCACTTTAGACTTCTCTCAAAGCTGAAGAACTTACTTCTCAGCCCCTCTTCATACATCATTGTGCTACTGACTCCCTACTTAGAGGCATTCCACAGACACATCAGGATCTGCCTTCTATTTGGGAGCACAAAACTGGACACGCTAATCCAGATGCAGTCTCACAAGCTCTGAAAAAGAGACTAATTGCTTGCTTCGATCAGTTGACCATGCCCAGTATGCTCTTTTACACCGGAGGCACTTACAGACCCACGAGAAATTCCACTTCCTATCCTTTAAAGCTGCTTTTTACCAGTTAGTACATCTATGCTGCTGCATGGGGTCATTCAACCCCAAAAAGGCTTGTCATCTACTTGCACTGAATTTCATGAAGTTCCTGCTAGCTATTTCTCCAGACCATAGACATCCCACTCAATTAGCCCTGGTCTCCAGCATACAAACTGCCTCTCACAATCTGGTAGCATCCACAAACTTGCTGAAAAGTGCACTGCTGACCTGGAAGAAGGGCTGTAATGCAAACTGCCCTTGCACTGATCTATACAGGCATGCCACCAGTAACAAGCCTCTGGGTGGACTTGGTACAGCTGATCAGAACCTCTCAAATCTATCAGTACAGTTTATCACCCATTTAAAACTTACCTAAACCACCTCTCCCCAACTGGGCTATAAGGATGTTTTAGGAAACCTTGTTAAAAGCCTCTCCAGGTTAGTAACACTCAGCATTCTTTCCTTCCACATCTTCCTTTTGTCCTACGTACTTAGAGCTGTCAGTTCAGGACCTCTTTTTAGAGCAGCCTCAAATGGTGGAGACACCATATCTCCTTTTCCTCACTTCAATTTTCACCTTATTTGCAGCCACATCGATTTATCACACCTAAGCCACACCTCTGGAGTCTTGGAAAACACAGCTGTAGAGTTGCTCTCAAAATACATCACCAAGGGAACTTTAACAGCTGCATAGTCCTTCCCTCTTCCTGTAATGCAGAGCAGTCAGCAGAATGCATAAAAGATCTTACACAGAAATATGTCTCAACAGTAGATTACATTCGGATGTGCCAGAAGGTTACATAGGCTACTAAACATCCATGTGAAGACACTGATGCATCAACTGCGATAATTAATCTGGTTATAGTCAAAAGCCTTATTATTTTACAGCCATCAAACCTAACACTTGTCTTATTTATATAGAACCATAGAATGGTTTGAGTTGGAAGGGACCTTAAAGATCATCTAGTTCCAAACCCCCACCATATACACTATGTGCAGAAGCTTGAACTACCTCTAGTACCACCAACGGCTGAAACAGAGCTACAAAGAACTTTGTATATTTCTTCCTATACAAGATAGCCTGGATAAATGGTTATACCGCACTTGCTATGGTTATATTGCACATGCTAATTATCAGATGTATACTTTTATGATACCTCAGCTACTAGCAACACATTGGAACAGGACACATTTAAATCTCCTAAGAGCTGATTAATGGTATGGTCACAACCATCACCTTCTCATGGTTGATTTACACTTTAAATGTTGAAGTACCTTCATGAAGTCATAACAACATTACCTCTGTTGCAAGAAAATTTACCTTTTGAAGTCAAAAGTGCATTGAAATGTTTAAAGCACAGAAGCACCATCACTGGTGAAGGGCTGAGCAGTAGGATTTCATAACGCAAACGTTAGCAATCTTTACAAATATGTTCAAAAATGGCACTAAGCTTAACAGCTCTTAATCTGTGCTCCTCTGACCTCTAGTAATAATATTCAATAGAGTTGAATAAGCTTTTTTATTTCTATTGTGGCAAGTGCCAACACTTGATGTAAGAAAAATCAAAGTAATTTCAGGAAAAAAAACTACCCCAAGTTATTACTAGTCAAAAGTCTTGCCCCCTCAGTTACTCTGTTACTATGAAGAAACTCCTTGCATTTGATGTAATTTAACTTACACTTGACTAAACTGACTATTGCTCTATCAGATTATATACACTGAAAAAAAATTAGTAAAGGTAGTTACCCAACTTGACCCTAATCTCAACTTCTCCATTCTATCTCCAGCTTTCCTTCATTAGGCTTTTCTTAAGGGTACTTGCCCCAGCAACAATTAGTTTTCACCTTAACCATATGCAGCATGAGTGGTATGGCAATTAAGAAGCAAGCAACAGAAGTGAGCAAAGAATGCCCACACAAAACAGGATTAAGACAAATTTAAGTCAAATGCTAATTTTCAATCTTCTAACTCAAGGGCTAATGAAAATAACAGATCCAAAAGTAACTAATAAATTCCTCAAGCTAGCCGAGTTTGTTTTTTCAACTTGACTGTATGCACACCAGATACTGAGGTGTGTTTGACTAACCTTTACTCACCTTTTAGCAAGTTGGGGGTTTTTTGGCAGGAAACCGCCATTTCTATGACCTCTAATTCTGCATATGCCATTGCGTTTCAGTGCTAGAACTGGTACCTTTCAGGTATTGAGAACAGTCGCTTTAGGAAAACCTTCTGTTCAAACTAATTCTAGAAAGTTACTATGGACAAGTTTAAAAACCACCATGTAATACCAGCCTTGACTAATAGACAGGAGAAAACAATGATCCCCAGTAGACATACAAAGATATTTTAAATGACAGATAATGAAAATGTGATGGGAGGAAGGAAGGATAAGCAAGAGCCATCTACTGCTGCAAGTAATCCTAGTGCACCGGGCAACTGAAGACAAGCTCTGCTTGACTAGACTTCATGCTGAGAATGTCAAAGCATGCTATTTTAAGGTATTACAAATTTAATATGACTTTTACTTTCATACACTACTTAAAGAACCAAAAAGAAGCAAAAATGTTGAACAGAATGCAGCAGTGATTAAAGAGGATAGACTGGAAGCTTGTTACTTTTCACTACTTGAACTCCTACTGACTTTCTGGATAACATGACAACATTAAACTTGACCCACTCAGTTCCCCACACCTGGGAGAATAGAAGTAAAAGGCTAGGAAATCAAAGTTTCAAGACTCAAAGATTTTTATTCTTTTGGCTTTTATTCCAATGTTATTCTATGGGCAACCCATGGACAGAAAAAAACCCAACTTTTGAGTTCACATTTGAAGCAGTTCCAAGTCTAGAAGTTAATTACCTGAAAAGAATGAGGAGAAAAATAACTCCTGAAGCATTCACCTATTGGATAACTAAAAAAGTTTGCTTGTTTGGTGCTCTGACTATGACTTGAAGTTGCACTATGCCTTGAAGCTCTTCACCGTGAGCCTGTGCAGTAGTAACTTGCGTACCAAGCAACCACCAGCCTACCTTTTCCAGAACCAAGCCAAATATTGGCCATCAGCACCCTCAAGAGTCTTACTCGTACGTATCTACACCTCATTTCAACCCACTGTTTTAAACCTTCACTGTCTGTTCACAGTCAGGGGAGTAAAACAAGCTTACAACTAACAACTTTCTCATCTCTCCTCACTTTATAGGCAGAAACACAAACATTCTCCCCGACATCATCTTTACCACACATTTCACTGTTTAATGGCTTCTCATCTATTTCCTTGTATTTTATCCACATTCAGCTTTTCCCATCTCTTCTTTCTTAGCTATGCTTGGGACTTCTTCCCCCATTTATATGATACTCTTTTCTAGTCAATCTATCTGCTTCTAACCAGAAACAGACAACAGCGATAATGACCCCTTCACCTACAACTAAAAAATCTGGATCAACTCATCTCATGCCTAACCCAGTCACTCATCCTCTTCTCCATCCTCTCAATAAAAATACATCACTGCATTTCAAATAGCTATAACGTGAGGTACTGAATACAACTGTCCTTCAAATAAGTACTTTTCAAAAATCATGGTTTAAGTAAGCTAACCCTACCAAAAGACCCCATACAAAACTGCACATGGAACCATAAACTGGTTTGGGTTAGAAGGTACCTTTAAAGATCATATACTCTGTCTCCCCTTCAAACAACAACTACAATACCCAACAACACACTGCATAACAAAATAAGAGTTAAAGAATTGCACCTACAGCTGTTCTTCACCAAGAAAATATGGCCATTCAGTTAGTATTCAATTATCAGGTCCACAAGAAAATTCCTCTGAGAAACTTCTGCATTTGTGTCTACACACCACTCAGTATCACCACACCACCATTTAATCAGGATTAAAAAAAGTTAATACAGAGTCAACACACCAGGTTCATTCAAAGTTGGAGACAAGAAGCCCAAGTACAAACAGTGCTAGAGCAAAGTCATCTGTCATCACGCAGCTCATCTTTAGGGAGCAACGTATCAGGACTCCAGAACAGGCAGACAACACAAGCAATCTCAGCACTCTCACTTCTTTTCAGACTCACCTAACAAGTCTGTAGCCATAAGTTCCAATAAAGAACTCTGGACAAAGTTACATTCAACTACAGGACAGCAGGTCAAGCTACCTCCAACAGCAACCAACAGGTACAACACATGATGGAAATTAATACTCATCAAGTTTATTGCTCTTCAACAGATAACTGAACCAACACTAAGAAAAGGACATTTACTAACAGCACTATAAGTATTTGGCATTTTGCAAGATGACCTTTTACCAGGCTGTATACCAGGTTTTGTATTTCTCTTACCCTACTTCCATTCACTACTGATTTCGTTTCTAAACACTGAGATATACACGTTCAGTCCTAGAGCTTCTAACTCAGTTCTTCGAGCTTCACAAAAATGCTATTAACCCCACACACAGCTTACTGAAGCAACATCCTTCTCCTCCCTTTTTCATAGGGGATGCATTTACACCTGTGATTTTGCATACCTTAAAAGCTCTACCACCAGCACCTGAAAGGCAATCAGCTGGTACAGACGCTCAGTAAAGGCAACAGATTTTTGCTTCTCCTGCTACAGAACAGTCCTTTGTTTCCCCAAGATTATCCTAGGTGAGATACTACATAAAGGGGATGGATTTGACCATATTTCTAAATTCTTACTGAAAAATTCAACCTAGATGTGACTGTATTTCTGAACAGGATACTTAACTGCAATCTTCCAAGAAATAAATCATGCTAGAGCCTTTTTTTTTTCCAGCATCAGTATTCATATTCCATGATAAAGTTACTTAAGGAGGCAAGAGAGAAACACATTGCTCAAATCAATACAAACTGGTCAACCTTTATGTAGCCTAAGTGGCTAAATCACCAAGATTCTTTTCTAATACTCCAAGCATTCCGATATTAACTCGACATTACACTTTGACATATATACACACAGGGGTTCTTGCACACCAGAAGCCAAAGTGCTAGTTGGCACCCTCGCTTTCCATTCAACCTAAAATTTCATTACTGCAACCTGCTTTCATCCCATCCACACTTTCATACCAACTGCTTTCAGAGCAACTCCAACTTGCACTACTTCCGCGCAGCGCTACAGATAAACTGAAACTGTCTTGTCTAATATTTAAATAGCAGTCAAGAATGATGAGCCTATACAATATGTATTATTAAAATCTTAGCATCTACATTTTGTGTTTAGGTGAGCATCACAGTTTTAGAGTGATCTTGAACAGACAGACCTACCACAACAAAACCGAGCCAAGAACTATTGGGTGCGCTGTTCCAGAACAGCGCTCTCCATATTACATTGAGTTACCTCGAAGCATGAGCTTGACAAACTTCTGACTTCTCTTTTTTGCTGTGCTAATTAACAATCCAGGTTTAACTCTCCCTGTCTTGGAAGTTACTTTGTTGTTTGGTTTCTTCATGCAGCAGTTTCATATACTGCCCTACCTGAGACATAGTTCACCGTTTCATTCTTTCCAACTTTTCAACTAACCCCGTATAGTTTTCCTACTATTTCTTACTATTGTATTGGCTCACCTAATACAATAGGTGAGCCTATCTCCATATCGTTTTGCAAAGACCTGCATATTCAGACATCAATTTCTGAACTATTATCATTGCCTTTAACATAAAATGAGGAGGAAAAAACCCACACTGTTGTCTTTTAAACACACTACCACACTTTCACATTTCTAACGTAGTAACCTGATTTGCTTGACCTCATATTTCTGTTATCACTTGACCAGAACAGACTATTTGACTAGAAACTTCATGATTTTCAGGCTAACGGTTACTTTTCATTTGCAACTCCATTTTTGCATATGGCAACGCTATATACTTGTATTATCCACTCTTCATAATCCAACTCTTCTAGCTCCACTACAGTCTGGACTTTTATATCCCAGGCTGCTTTAATAAATAAATAAATAGATAAACAAAAAGCAATGGGAATTTCAAGACATGTGCCTCACACACACTTTTCTCCTAGCCCTACTAAGCTTAACGTAATCAACAATTTGAATTGGAAAAAAAAATGCACAACAAAGTCCCTGACAAATGCATCCTGTACATTTTTCTGTTCACCTCACGTAACAAGTCTGCTTAGTTTCTAACTCATGCTTAACATTCCATAAAACTTGGCAAAAACGACCCTTTTCACTGTGTGCAAACTAATGAGGCACAGAAATTACAAGGAATTAGTTACTTCGCAGCACACATGTCCCCAGGTACAACAAACCTGAAAGTACTGACCACAATGCATACTAAGCTATTTAATAAAGGTTATGATGTTCCTTATAGACGCCACACATCTCCCCTAGTTCAAAGCTACACTAATATGATGATATTAAGTTTAGTACACGCTCCATCGCATCATGCACTGTTCAACTGAGCAGTAAAATTACTTGTACATGTAAGCCTAACCTGCCAGTCTCACTTTTCCAAGAAGAGCAATAATTAAAGCAGGTCTGTTTTTATTAAAACAAAAAAAAAAAACAAACAAAAGTTTCTGTTATTTCAGATCCCAAATAAATTTTCCCTCTGCAGTTTTTTTGCTTTGAGTATTTGGGGTTTTTTTGTTATACTTCTCTGAAGAAATATATTTCCAGCAGTCAGTCAAAATGATTGCATAGAAACTGATTTGTTTTTATAGTAATTTTGCTAGTTTTCTGTTTGTTTGGGATTTAGCTGGGGGGGGGGGGGGGGGGGGGGGGGGGGGGGGGGAGTGTTTGTTTTGCTGTGATTTTTTCTTTGAGTTTATTTATTTGTGCTGCTTTCTTTTCCTAGCATTATCAGAACTGACTAACTGGTAAGAAGAATAATGACCAAAAATAGTCAGCAGTTTTAGTTTCATTAACATCTGATCACGCTAAAAATGTATTTAAGAGTACTTTCAAAAGCCACTGATATGACATGATTTTTCTTTCAGACTCGCCTGTGGCAGATTACAGAGAAGGAAAACAACTGTGGGGAAGCTTCAGGAGAAAAAAAAAGGGATCTAAAAATTAAGATACTGATGAAAAAGCATCTTCTAATCCTCACCTCACAGTCCAGGAGTCATCAGTAGTTTATGTTTCCCCTTTTATCCATACAGTATACTTCAAAATGTTGCACTTGAAAAAGGACATTATTTCAAGACAACATTCCCCCTCCTGGCAGATGCTCAGAAGCATTATCAGTCAAGTCCACATGTGCCAAAAGGAATCTGGGAAGACTGACATCTGAATTACACTCATTAAGACTAAAATAGTAAGCCTCCCCATGACACAGCACACGGATGCTCTTAACTTCATCGTTACGTTTACTTGTAAAAATAGCTTGGCAACTTCACCTTTTTAATCGCAAATGAGTGGAAATCACCCTGCAAAAAGCGAGGGGGGGGGGGGGGAACTGCTAGTGCAAGAAGTTTGTCAACCCTGTGAAAACTAAGTCTTCAAGCTTCGAAGCGTAGCACCTCCTTAATACTGAGAAATTAGTAATAATCATCTATTCTGAAAGTTACATCATTGCCGGAGGGGGGAGACTATTACATGCAGGAGCACAATCTTTCAGCAGCAGTACCTCAACTCCCTCCCAGAAAAAGGGTTTCTCAGATACCCTACAACTGCTTTATGGTGGCATGCCTTTCAAGTTCCTCGGTATTTTTATCACATCAACCTCCAGAGACTACCTCCTCTAACTTGTTCCTCCTTCCTTCAAGAGGGAAAGGACACAGTGTATCCTATAATAAAATATCCTTGCCAACTACTCATTACTACACTGGGAATACAACAGCAGGAGGATGGTTTTCGACGTGCTTTTGCCCCAGTACACTTTTCTTCTCACCTTTCACTGCTGTAAAGATGACACTATGCACACTACATCTCATGCAGTTAAAAAGAGAAATAAAGAAGGGGGGGGGAGAGGAAATCCTTCTCTGATTTAGTTCCCAACTGCTTGTTTTCCGCAGGAAAAAACCACGGGGAGCGGTGGTGGCGGCGGCGATGCCATCTTCCAAGGAGCAGTCACTCCAAACCACAGGGGGGCCCCGCGCCGCCGTGCCCCCGGCAGTAGCTGCTCGGGATGAGGGTGATGCCGAGCACACAAACCCGCTCTCAGCACGGGAGATAAGCGACCTCAACCACTAAGTGCGCAGCTCAGAGAGGACAACGATGCAAGCCGACAGCACCACAAACAACGAGCGTGCTGCTCTTCCCGCGAAGTACTCCCGGAGAACAAGCGGACCCACCCTGCTCCCTTCCTGCAGGCCAGGGGCGGGGAGCAGCCGCGTACTCCCGCGAACACGCCAACCGCCGCCGGGCAGGACGGCAATCACGGCGCACGACCCGCCACCAGCCCCTAAACTTCCCTCGGGGCCGACGGCGGCATCAACTCCACGGAGGCGCACGGCAGGGCGGCTCCCACCCCCTGCCGCCAGCGCGAGTAACGGTCCCCGCCGCGGCCAGCGAACACAACGGCCCTCCCAGCCCGGACCAGCTCCCACCGCCCAGGCCGCCGGCGGCAGCGAGGCGTGTCCGCGCCGCCAGCGGAGGGGGGGGGGTCTCGGGGAGAAAGAGCCCTGGGGTCTCCCCGGCGCGGCGCGGGCTCCGGCTCCGACTTTCCCGCACCCTCCCCACTCGTTCCGGAGGAAGCTGCCGCGCTCCCGGCCACGTCCCACCCGCCTGCCCCGTCCGCAGGGCGTCCGGCACCATGCCGGGCGCGCACACAAAGTTTCCCTCAACTCGGCCGAGTCCCCCGGCCGTGCCTGGGCTCGGATTTCTCTCCTCCTCCTCCACCACCCGCCCCCTCGCCCTGTCCCGGCCGACAAGGGGAAAAAGTTTCACTTACTGCAGCAGAAGCGAGAGAAAACCAGCCCCAGCAGCCCCAGCCCCGGCCCGGGAGGCACCGCCGAGCGGAGCCGCCGCCGCCGCCGCTGCTGCTGCCGCCGCCGCTGCCACCACCACCACCACCGCGGGAAGGCACCGCCACCGACCGCTGCAGAAAGTTCCCGGCGGGCGGGAGAAGCCGGCGAAACGGGGAAACCATCGGCAGCCTCCGCAGCGGCTTCGGCCCCTACCCCTGCCCCTGCCATGCTCGGGGCTCGGGCTCTCAGCCGCCGCTACGACGCCCGCCCGCTCCCCGACCAGCCGCCGCCTCCCCGCACCGGGTGTGTGTGTCACTGAGCAGGGAGGCGCTGCACGCCGCTCCCCGCCCTCCTCAGAGCGGGCCACACCACCCCGCCGCGGGCAGGGGGGGGAGGCAGCCGTGTTCCGCGCTCTTCTACCTCTATCCCCCCACTCCCCCCACCCATTTCCACACGCCCCGGGGCAAGTCCCGTCCCCCCCGTCCCCTCCAGACCCGCTCCGCGGACCCGAGGACGCGCCCACGCACCGGGGCGGAGGAGGGGGTGTCCCCTTGGCAACGCGTGGGGCGCTGGTAGCTGGTGGGAGTGGGTGCTACATTGTCCTCCCCCGGGGGGGCTGTTGGTACGTCCCGGTCCGCCCTCTCCTCCTGCCCCGCCCGCCACCGCCCCGAGCGTGGTCGTGGGCGCCGCGATCCCCTTCGGCCCGGTCTGGTTGCCGGCCCGGTCCCCGATCCCGCGCTGTCCTTCTCGCGTCCCCCGCCTTCCCGGGCATCTCCCCGGCCTCTCCCGGCCCGCTTCTCCCCTGCGGGAAGGGGAGCCTCCGCCACGCGTCCCTCCCCGCCGCTGTCCTGCAGTTGCCGGCCGAGGGGCCCGCTGAGGCGGCGGGAGCTATGCGGCCCAGAAGGGATCACCCGGGGCCGGGCCGCTGTTAGTCCGCAGCAGTGCCCGCCCCGGGCCGGGACCTCCCGGTGTGCTGAAGGACCGGCCGTATCCCGCTCCGCCAGGCTGGGAGGGGGCGGTCGGGGCTGCTCTGAGCCCCCCCCCGTAGGCGCAGAAGGGCCGGCCGGCGCGGCTCCCTCCGTGGTGGGGCAGGCCATTTCCTACTGCGTTGGCCTTGAGGCGGCGGGTCCTGTGCTGGACGGACCGCCGGGCCTTTGGCAGTGGGCGCTCGGCTTCACTCCCGCGGTGCTGCCGACAGGAAACTTTCCTGTCCTTGTCCCCTCCTCGCTCACACCACCCACTGTTAACCGCCAGTGGTACCGTGCTGGGGCACCCCTCGCCCGGCACCTCTCCACCAGGGTCCCGTCGCCATCGCAGCAGCCGAAGGGGAAAAGCAGCCCCACGGGTGCGAGAAGGTGCGGACCTCCCCCCCCGCGCCGCACCCCAGGGGCCGCAAGAGATGACCGCACCCCAAGGCAGGCTCCGGCAGAGCTCGGGGGTCTGAAACCATCTGGGAGAAAGAAACCACCGAGGAATACCGAATATGGCCCTGCACAGCCTTGGCAGCGGGGGCCCGGGGGGCAGCGCGGAGGGCTCCTGTCACGCTCACGCCCGCGGGGATTCTTGGCTGTGGCACAGCACATAGCTTTGCTCTGGGTAAGGGCTGTCATCCGTGTGGGCAGAGCAGCTCCGGAGGGAGCGGTGATACCCCAGCCGCGGGCAGAGCTCTACTGTAAATGCGGTGGCAGGGCAAGGTGGCTGCTCTCCAGGCGAAGGGGATTTGTGCGTTTGCCCAAGGTCCGAGGATTGCAGCCAAGGGATGCCTTGGAATTAGAGCAAGCTGCGACCAGCTCACAAAATTAAATGTGACTCCTCTAGGAAATGCTGCGTCTCAGCACTGATCTGAACGCCAGTGGTGTGGGCACAGTGTGAATGGATGTAACCCCCAAATCAGGTGTTTGACGGCAAAATAAGGAAGCTTGAAATAATTGTGAGTCTTGCTTCTTTACAAGCTAGGTGTGCTTTTTCATTTCGGATGCACATTGAGTAGCTGTATATCCTCTACCTGCTGCTGAGACATCTACTGGGAGCAGATCCCGTACAAGCGCCATATTTTCTGCAGTACAGTGTAATAATTGATAATTTCCTTCAATGGTGGGCATGAACAGCAGTTTCTGTCAAAGCTAGGCATGGCAAGTTTATCAGATGCTCACAATAGTATGTTCATCCAGTCTTCAGCTACACTGAACGTTTGCCAATTAACTGGCCTCATTAATTTGTTACTGTGGTAAAAAAGCCCCAGAATTTAGGCAAAGAGTTACTAGAGGCAAAATGCTGGCTGTGGTGGACGTTCAATGCTCATCAACATTTGGCCATGCAGACCAGCATAATTGAGAGGACTCTCAGAGTTTTGTAAAATCAATGTCATTTTGATAGTCTGATCATCAGCTAATACAAAACCGTTCTTGTGCCAATTTGCTCTGGGGCTGGGACTTGGGATTGCTTGGGTGGTACCCAGGATGTTGTCCAAAAGCGTGTAAACAGATTTGTATGCCTGCTTAAAGGAAAAAGAAAGGGGTTTTCTTTCGCTCTATTCATACTTTTGAAGCCTGGTCTTTTGCCCTGTTGTTAGACTCTTTACTATTCTGATTCAGTGGAAACCAGAGTGAAATTGGTATATATTCCACTGTGACAATAAACCCGGATAAATATAATAATTAATCATTAGAGCCTAATTTTTATTTAGGCTAAGAGCCTTTTTATACAGGAAAATTGATAAGCATAATTGTAGCAGAATAATTTATACTGGTATGTCTTTGCCGCTATAACATTCCAGGAGGATATTTTAATTGGATGTAATTATTCCATTTCCCTGAATAGATGAGTCCTGTATAGATAAACCCCCTTTTGTAGTTAACAGACAAAGCAAATTACATCTCATAATTACATTTACACCAAGTTTAAGGCCCTCTTAGGATGGGCAGGAAATATAATGGGGCCATAGTGTAATTGGGAGTGCAACCCTTAAAATCCTATTTGTGACAACTATAATCAAATTGTCATCTGCTGTAATATTTTCATTTATTCTCATTCCAAAACAGCCAAAGGCATTAAGTCTGTTTAAAATAAAATGTTTTGAAGGTCCAGTACCAAAATACATACATCGATTCATGCAGGCTGGGGAAGCAAATGCAGTTTGTCATATTTAAGCAGAACTGTGCCCAGTCTGTAGGTAACATCTTCCAGTGCCAGATTCAGCACTGTTGTAATCAGGCATCCTGGGGATTTTGTGATACAAAAGGAAATCTGACTTCATGATATCAAGGCTCAATTTGGCTCCCCAATGCTTAGAACACTCCTGAAGGCATGATGCTCCAAACAATTAATCTTGCATGATACTGAATAGATGCGTATAGGACACACTGTCTCAGTTCTTGTAAATCCATTGTTACTGGCATAGTTTTTTCCATAAAAAGATGGTTTTCCACAGTTGGCAGCAGTCCTGTTCAAAAGCATCTTTGAGCTATAGAAACACAAAAGACTGTACTTTATTTCTGGTCCATATTTCCTTCTCTTTCTGGCCATTGTCCACCCAACTCCCCTTCCTTCCCTCTCTTCTGCCCCCCACCCCCCTCACCCCAGAGGAAAGAAAGCCCTTAATTTCAACTGGGGAATCTGGCAAGCATTTGCTTCTCCATTCTTAACCCTTTTGGTCATTTGAAAACCAAGTCCTGAAGCAGTGTGAAATTAACTTATATGCATAACATTTGAAGTGACGGCACAAATTCCCGCCCGAATGAAGGGCTATTCACTTCAGTGGGAATCAGCAAACAGACCTGTAGAACAATGTGCTTTTCTGAAAACTCAAATGGACGGGATGAGGCCTTGCCTTGTGTACCACAGCCCATTATGACCCTTTAAAATGAACCCACACCATCCCAACTCCCCCCAAACCCCTGCCTTTTTTCCACGTGCTTCCAGCTGTGGCTAAAGCCTGTTATTACACAGAGTTTCTGCTGTTTGCGAAAGGTGGTTGTGTTTCTTCATCATTCCTCCGGCCTAAGTCGGTATAGTTGTGCCACAGTGAAACTGCGGCCAGAGTTCCTGCTTTTTGTGCTGTATGGAGAAAGGTGCTTGTGCAATTCCTTGTCTAGAAAGCCATGGAAAAGCATCTCTGCTAGCTGTGCAGCAGGCGTGATTGACAGCAGTTCCAGCAAGACCAAAGAATGTGGGCTGCATATTTATGTGCATGCGTCTCCTGACCCAGCGGTGGGCTCAGTGCTCTGGTCATCTATCAATGTGTTTGGGAAGGGCTTGGACAACACCCCACAGTGCCGATTTTGGCTTATCGCTGGTAAATTATGGTTTTAATAATGTTGGATACACTTAGGAATTTTGGGGGGAAGTATGCTCTGTAACCATTAAGAAATGACTAAGATTAAGAATATATTGTCAATTTGGATAAATAATCATGTTTCCCAGCATACAGTATAATGCAAAATTATCTGGGTTGTCATCTCATAGAAAAATCTATCATAATATTTTGATTCAAATCATAAGCAAGCTTAGCCAAGAATAACATACATGCAGTCACATGGTATATGTATAAATGTATTATTTGTCCAGTACTTTGCTTATTGAAGATGACATCATTAACTCTTGTTTTAACCAAAGACTATCCCGTTAAGGAGAAATCTGAGTGACTGACTCCCTCTTCATTGCATAGTAATGCAATTTCTACAATTAGAAAACGGGTTCTCTTACACACAGAGTGGCCCCGCGCTCACTGATCTGTGCAAGAACTTCTACACATCTCAGAAAAATCCCAAAGCTCATGGGTTTTGTCACTGAAGAGTGAAATGCAGTTACTGACAGTAATCACCCTCCAACATTATATTTCATTCCCATGGTCAGGAGTACATATCATCCAGTCTACAAGGCAACTGAGATTCCCGTTGTCTCAGCTAAGAGGTTTAAGAGTCCCAGCCAACTAAGTGAGTTCCTCGTGCGTTTCTGACAGATGAAAAATAATAGGTGAGGAAATGGCATGGTTTCCAGTCAGATTTCTCTGGTTGCCTATTACATCACTGAGAAAGAGGGCAGAAAACTTAAGGATTCCTCACAGAACAATGTTTACAGGATAATGCTTCCTCTTTTTTCTTTCTGCTCTCCTTCCCTCGTCTCTTGCTTTCCTTGAGTATGCCTGTTTTCTTGCCTTTCTCTTTTCAACTATTTATGTACATTTATATTGAATTATGACATTTTATATCAATAAATACAAAATGCCCTTGATTTGTATGTGTCTGTATGGACAAATGCACAGTTTACTTATTTTGTTCTAAAACTTCCACAGTTCTTTCTAGGCACAAACATCAGATACTTGAGATGAGCAGACTGTGAGCACAGGGAGATGAAAGAGAAAAGTGAAGGGGACAGGTGGAGAAGAGAAAGAAAAGAAAGAATAAGAGAGCAAGGGCTGTTACCGTGACCTTTCAGAAGCAGTTTAGTGGGACAGTTAGAGAGGAAGAAACGCAGAGGATGGTACCCTGATCTATAACTGGGGAGTAACACAGGGAGGATGCTAAATTTCACTTACTGTGTCACTCCCCCTTGGGTCACTCCCTAGCCAAGACTATTAGCCAGAAGCCAGTCTGCTTGGGTGCCAGCTGGACATCCCTATACTGTGGTCCCTGCCCTTTGGCAATGGTCTCTCCAGTGGTCAGAAAGACACCCCCAGGCACACCTCCATGGTCTGGCTGATTTCCCTGCACAAGAGAGAGCTGCTGACCTGCCGCTTCATCCAGTCCCTGCATGGTATAGTGGCGGAGGAGGGATAATTACACAGGATAGTCCTGGTTCAGGTCTGCAAGAGGATTCTTGCTGCCCCAGTAGATATTTGTCTCACAGCTAAAGAAAACCAAAATGAATCTGCTTTTCTACAGGGTCAAAAAGAAGAGAGATGACTCTAAGGAAAAAAATATATATATCCCATTGAGGTCATGATTTTATAGTGCATACCTACATTTCACAATGATATTTTCATTGTACCAATTCACTGCCATGATCCCAGCCCCAGCAGGAGGTTAGTTCTTGATTCAAGGAAAAGGGAGCTTTAACATTCATTTTAATGGGAACCTTTATTCATTTTTAGTATCAGCACTGTTACACCAGCTTCATTTAATTATAGGAGAAGAAGCAGGTTTAGAATTCCCTGGAGGAACTTGCTGTTTTTCTCTTCTCAGACTTACTCTTTTCATCTTCTCAACTGCTCCTCCCTTAGTCTTTCCATTTTCCTTGAGAGTGCTTATTCTTATCCTTAGAAATGAGCGCATCTCGATGAGATTTTAACTACTATAAATGGTGTCCTCTCACTGCTTTGCTATTCTTCTTTTCCACTGCCTTTTGCCCTGTGGGACTGTTAAATGCAGCAGGTTTTCCACAGTATGATGAGTGGAGTGCATGAACCCAAAGGTTGTGCCTACTTGTGTCCTAGGGATACAGCTTGGATGTGTGGTTTATGAAAGATGCATCAAGGTAAAGTCACAAGGTAACTTCAGTAAACATGCTGTATTCCTGCTGCTTATATCCATGTTTTTACTTAAAACTCTGTTAACTTCCGTGAATTCAAAAACCAGCATTAAGACTGAAACATGCCATGGCTCACTAGGAAAAGTTGCCTTATTATACCTGTAGGTTTCTGGTGCATGAAGCCTGTGTACATTGCAGTTTCTGTTATGCCATTTTTGAATATCTATAAAGAAATCAGGGTTGGCCTGGAACTAAATGAAGTTTTCAGTCTCTAAATGTTTTTTGAGGACATTTTAAGTCATTTACAGGTCAAATATTTTAAAATTTTGAGTGGCACAGAGGAATGCATATTAATTTTAGACTGCTATTTTTACGCTTTTACATGTATAATCGGGTTCAGAATTTGCCCTTCTATTTTCTATCTGAAAAGAGTAGCCCAGAATGCACTTACAAGCTGTTGATCCTTTGAACAGACAATTTGAACGCTGAAGGAGCCTTATTAAACTTTAAACACAAGTCCCTGTGCTCCTTTTCCTTTTTTAATAGATAGAGTTGGAAGCATACAGAAAATCTCTAAATCTCCGCTATAACCTGAGCATTCATTGGCTTGTCTCAAGGTGTGTCTTTACATGACCTGCACATTGGTGCAGGTGGAAAGTGTTACTGAGGTTGAAGCCTTCATCTATGTGAATACCTTGCACTGCTTCCAGTATTCCCATATACAAGAGAAAGCTGCCTTTGTAGAGAAATTAATACCCTTATTCCTGTGAGGGAAAAGAGTGCTTTTATTGATAATAACTATGCCTGAAATTACCATTATGTAACTGTTCTACCTAGGAATCACCTCATGATCAAAATTGTTACATAACAAGGACAAAATCTGTGTAGATTAAGGGCACACGTATAATGGATTTCTTTCCTTTGGTTGTGTGGCCAAAAAATAGGAAAAATACCCCCCCCCCCCCCCCGAATTGCTCAATTTGTTATCCTTTATAACCATTTCTGACCCCTTCAGATTAGGTCGGTTTCTAGCTAAAAGATCATTTGAATGTAAAGAATCAAGGTTTCCTTTTGGCAATATTTACTGTTGCGTTGTTTCAGTCCTCCAGAAGGAGACGTTCTGCCTTTTGCTGGAAACCGTCCCAAAGTCATAAATGTTTTCAGGCTCCACAAAATTGGGGTTTGGAGTAATGTAATACTATCAGGAGGAGGAGGAGGAAGGGAGCAAGGGTGCACCTACACCTTACCTAAGATTTCACAAGGCATTTAGTTTATAGTAATCCACTCAGGGAGGATTAAGTAATCCAAAACAGGCCACCCTGCAACAGAAATACAGAAGTCCTCTTTTCAGCCTACACTAAATAAATCACTTTAAAGGAATATTTTATCTGAGGGCCGCAACTCTCTAACACCCGACATTCCTCTAATGTCATTCTTTAGCAGGCACAATCAAGGAAGAATACGGGCTTAACTAGTAAAACGCACACCTATGCAACTTTGAGTATGAGAAGATCCCAATTTAAACGAGAAGAACTCAATTAAAAGAACAACAACTTATTCTAATTGCATGTACGTAAATACCTTGAGAAACAAAAGTCTGTATAAGGTATTTCTCCTGCCCAAACCTCCCACCTGCTAATGCCTCGTAGAATTAGTTGCATCCTCAATGCTATCCTTCAAGAGCAAGTTCCAAGGCCTAATTATATATTTAATTATGTATTTTTTGTCAGCTCATTTGCATCCAAGTACACTCAACAGCATGTCATCTGGGATCAATTCTTCAACAGGGATTTTATTATAGTTTCTGTATAATGTTACTTTGGTATATCCACCCTGTTCCCACCCGTGCGCATATGGTGTCTCTTTTATTTTAATACATCTGAATTAGAGAAGAGTACCAGCATTTAAATGTCAATCTCTTGGCTTTTGATGGCTGCCAATCCTAAAGTTGTTTGCAAATGTTTTTGATATCAATTTCACTTCTGCACCACAAGGGCTTTGATAACATCTGTCCTGCAGCAGATGATTGTTTTTATTTACGGATTTATTCATGTATCTACATTTTGGTGTGAAAACATAGTCATAACTCTTGGGCTTTAATCTGCGGAAGGAATAGAGCAGAATGAAACACAGTCAGTCACGCTTTGCACTCGAGAGGAACAACGCCATTATTTCTTTGTTTTCTGTGGTAATCCTAGGTATAATAGGTAGGATGGCAAAAACAAATTGAGGTCTTTGTTGCAATGCTCCCTCCCTCAGCCAGAGAGCTGTGCTTTCTCTCACGTACATTGTCTATCGAATGTTGTTTAAGGATCCTTTTTGCACCAGCTGCTCTCCTGTTTCACTTTTTGCTTCAGCCAAGCTCTCTAAACAATTTGGTGAGCGTGAAGAATGATGCCAACCTGACAAATCCTGTTTCCCGGATTTTTCTCCTGGAGCTACCCGTTCATGAAGCACCGCGGCGGTGGCTGTATTCTCTTCTGGGGCAGTGAGAGCCGTCAGCCCCATTATGTCCTGGTTCTGCAGGGCTAGAAGCGAGTTTGAGGAACAGCGTGATTTTTCTGTTAGGGTTTGCATTTGTTACCTTTTTATAGTTATATGAACACAAAAAAAATGTTAATATTTACAGTTTGGCTGTGTAAGTGACTTGTGTAGTTCAGGAAGGGCAGCGTCCAGTTCATGAGCTGCATTTGCAGAGAAAACTCCATGTTCCCACTATGTAGACTTCTGCTGTTAGCCTCGAGTGGGCTCTGTATTTAACTTAGTCATTTCAAGCTGAAATTGCCATTTTATGTTAGTTTTAGAGCTTCTTTATCAGTTGTGCTCTTCCTCTGCTTGGAATATATTGAAATGAAACTCCATAAATTAAATTGTTCATACTGAGATGTTAGCAGCTACTCCTGATCATCTTTCACCCCTGCCACCTGAAGTCTGACTCTTTTGGGCGTTTCAGAAACCGATGGTTCCCCGTGAGCTGAATAATGGTGCAGTGCTTTATAAAGGTTTTACTAGCATGGGGTTTACATAAAATGCATAAATAGCTATGAGGATAGGAGGAGGATAGTGATTCTAACAGATCTTGTAGGGGAGACGGGGTATACAAGAATAAATGCTGACATAAAAATTAGCCCTCCAAAATACGTAGAATTTCAGAGCGAAATGAAGCACGTTTTCACCAGAACAGAAAACATTCACACTTCAATGGCACGAAATGTATAACCAATTGTAATCAAATTTTCCATGGATCCTTGCCTGTGACTGATCTAAAATACCCGGTTGAAACCTTGACAGCCATTTTTAGCTGCATCGTTTATGGGTTGTAGCACTTCAGCTTCCCATGAGAAGCCTTCATCGAGGTCATAAGCTCCAGGAAAGACAGGTGAATAAAAAACCCTCCCCAAAATCAGAATGACTTGTATTCCTATAGATGATATTCATAATCTTGGAAATGAGGAAGGAAACGTGACTTACCTGAGACAGTATTAAACAATTTCACTTGTAAGGATATGAAACCTGTGTAAGAACCGGGGTGCTGGCATTGTGGCAGGTTGTATGAGAAGAAAAGGTGATTTTGGTACTGTCGCTGACTCTCTCATGTGTGTGGAAAATGGTATTAATTATGTACTGTGAAACTCCTTTGCAGGAGGAAAAAAGCTATAGTCCTTAATTCCAGCCTATTATGAGCAGAAATTTATGCCATTAAATATTTGGATGTCCCTGACCAGTAAAATGAAAGTATTTCTCTTAAGAGTTAAGGACATAAAGGTAGAAGAAAGATAGTAATTTATGGTTTTCTAGTTGTATGTTACTAGAGGAACATTTCTTGTGTTCTAAGCAAAATA
The DNA here is from genome assembly GCF_028554395.1 of Pezoporus wallicus. Lineage (NCBI taxonomy): Eukaryota > Metazoa > Chordata > Aves > Psittaciformes > Psittacidae > Pezoporus > Pezoporus wallicus. Next base: position 553,721 of record NW_026637726.1, read on the forward strand.
GAATTATGGTTGCAACCCAGTTGTCATTCTAATACGTTAAGATTTATCTGCCTATGTATGGATATATTTGTCTAAATAGGTATATCACATGCAACTTGGTGTGAATTTGAGTTGGTCTTTCTCAACAGAGTACACACCCTTTTCAGAAATGCTTGCATTTCCGATGCAAGTAACACTCTCCAAGACTAAAAGTGAGCTGAAACATGTAAACCCCTATTTACTGAGTTATGTTAACCGCATTGAACATCTTCAGTAGACAGAGAAGGTGGCACAGGCACTAACAAAGAAAGAAATCACTAAAGTATTGATGGAGGGATATGCTATTGGATACCCAAATGCAGCCTCTAACTCTGGCAAGAGAGGAACCTCAACCTGGGAGATGAGGGAACGTTTTACATGAGGTGCTAGAAGTGCAGACAGCTTGGAAAATGCCTACTGGATTACTTTCATGCAACAGAAATACTGTTTCTTACTCAGTTGTTATGACTGTGTCTATTGTTCCTGTTCCACTTTACAGTGAATATTTTTACATCCTTTGTTGTTGTAACAGCAGGGATAGATAATTTTTTTCCCCAATTACTGGAAAAGTCACTGCAAGTATGGTTTAAAGTGACCAAAATTGTTCACACCAATGAGTGTAATTTGGCAAATAATTACGACTGAAAAAATATGGAAGCAGTATAAAAAGACCTGAAATGCTTCATTTCAGAAACACCAACTGCTTATTTTGACATTTTTTTAATGAATCATTTTGGCTTTTCCATTCAAACACCACTTTTCATTGGAGAGTGGTCTCTGTTTTTTCAAGGCAGAATAATTAGAGGTACATAATCTGAGAACAAAATGCAACATCTCAATGAAAAAATACACAGAAAAAGTCCATTTTGATTTCAGTGTAGCAGATTTCAACCCCCCCCCCCCTTATTTTTACTGTGATTATTTAACTAAAAAGAATCACAATTTGCTCTGCGGTATTAGTAATGACTGTAGGTGTCAATAACCTGGTTCATGCGTATCAATTTAGATCTAGTTACATTTTGGAAAGAAAAAAAGACCCACATAACTGTGTGGCAATGCAATTAATATGTTTTTTCAGTGTTCACAGCTAACACAATGAAGTGAAGGGGGTTATACCAAGTGTGAATGTATGACTAGCCTAACTAGGTACTGAGAACTGAAGTATATTATGGCAAATAACGAAACCAGGGCTCTGAGGCCAGGCTTAATTCACTCTGTCCTTTGAAAGATGTACAGGGTGTGATGAGGCAGCTTTGTAGGAAAAAGCAGCCATAGTAAGGACCTCATCCAGAGCCCACAGTGTTCATTGAAATACTGGGTTAAGGCCATCCTGTATAGATAGATACAAGGGAATGCACGGGCTTGCTTTATTTCCTTAAGTCTTGGAGATCTGCTGAAGAAGCAGACTGGGACAGCTCCAGGAGCAGAAAGCTTGTTGCACTCAGAAGTGGGCATCTGGAAGACTGGTTTGAAACAGACCCCACTTCAGAGCTTTGGCATGGGAGTATGACACGCATGTCTCATAAACTGGGCAAAGAAGCGTTAAGATGCATGGCATGATTCCCGGGTGCACAAGTGTTAACTATTAAAGAAGCTGTGCTGATGCAAAAGAAAAAGTTGTTTGGACCATGTTCTTTCACTTTGTCTTTCTTTTCTCCTGAACTGGTGTAAAGCTGATCCAGTGAATCCCCACCCAGCATCTGTTGGCTCCTGATTGCAGCACGGAAATCCTCAGTCCAAAATCCTCCCGTGGAAATGATGAGGTTCAGGCCTTTGTACCGAAGACTTCTGTTCCACCAGTCAGTTGAGAGCCACCACACTGCAAAGTTTAAACCTTCTCTCATATATCATAGCAAAACAATAATGATATTGTAACTGCTTACATAGCAAACATTTCCGTAAGTTGAAATGACTCGGTATCCCCTTGGGTTATCACTGGTGAATTAAAGTTTGCATGTGCAACTTTTCCACGTTTGTGTGAAAGGAAAACAGAGGGGATTAGTCTCAATACCTTTGAGCTAAGTAAATATTGACTAAGTTTGATTCTGCCATCATTTCACGGCCAATGCTAAGTACAAGGTGACTGCAGGACTGCTGAAAATATACAAATGACATTAACCTGATGGTTTTTAACCCCTTTTGAAATGTATCATTGAATCCTACTTCATGGCACACTTTGATTTTATATGTATCCCTTCCCAGGTGAAATCACCGTGTTTTATCACTTAAGACACTTTCATCTCTCATATGTGTTTCTTAAATATCACGCTCAGTTTTCCCATTTACGTATGCTTTTATGCAAAACTTTAACTGCTGCTTTTTGACTCTATCAGGCAGCCACCTATTTGCTACAAAATCCTTCCTATATAGGAATCTATACTACCCATAGATCACTCCAAAGAAGAATGTGGACATTCAAAAAGAGTCCTCCTCCTAGCAAAAAGAACTTCATTGTTGCTCTCTGTGATTCACGTTTTGTGAAGTGTAGCACCTACTGCTGACTAGCTTCAGGCTTTTGCAAATGAAAGATGTTGACAGTTCTTTCCTTCTTTTGGCTCCAGACCATTTTCCAAAGTCAGCTGAAGGCCTTAGGCATAATCCTTGGGGTAATTAATGGATGGAGCCTAAACAGCAGCACAAACAGATCTGGTTTCAGTCTTCGAATGCCTGAGACAGCTTCTTCCTCCTGGGGTGAAGCAGAACACAGAGCTAGAGAAGCTGTGCTTGCTCACGTAAGGACTGCACATCCCTACAGCTTATCCAGGTGCCGCTAGGAAACCTTGCAAAGGTGCTTGGCAAATGTGGCCGCAGCTTATGGCCAGCATCCTTTCAGAGGTTTATGACAACCTCTCTTGGAAGTATATTATATGGCTTTATGGAAGTCGTGTAACAAGTGATAACTTCGTGAGAAGTTTAGTAATTTAACAAGGAGTGTGCCCCCCCCCCCCCCCCAGCATAACCTTCACACAGGATAAGAAAACCCCAACAACAGGATAAGAAAAACACAACTAAGGTCACTAAATTGTCACATGGATTGTATGTAAAGACCCCAAAGTTCAGGATGACAGCAGGGACAACTGAAGGAGGAGTCTTCTAATAACCATCAGTCTTCTTTCCATGCTGAGATGTTCTCGGACATGAATCCCAAACATAACTATGTATATGCATCTTCTAAAAGTGACACAGCTTCAGGGGTGTCAGGCTCTAGAGGACACACAGGCTTGTTTGGACGTTGATATAATGGTGTGTGCTGTTTCTGTTCTCTCCATGTGTGTGAGGACATAAGCATACGCATCCACATGAGTCAATGTGTAAAATCACTCTTTCCTGAGATTTGCCCTTAACTAATTACAAAAGTGGTGCTACAAAACCATTTTCCACTCGGAGACTTCTTCCCTCAGAGGCATCAATTTCAAATGTGACGTCTTGATGCTATTTTCTCTGTTTTCTGGCACCCCACTAGGGAAGCAATTTACAAAACATACCCCCACACTTTTATCCACATGACAAACCCTTTAGTTCCACTGGAGGATAAAGTTTATGAGACATTAACATTTTGGAGACCTATGCCCATTGACATACAGTCACAGTCATTTTTTATTGACCTCCTAATGATTTCTTTTCCAGCTTAGTGCCATACAAAGAAACCTCTGTCATGATGCTGAGCTGTAATTCCCAAACCTGAACCATGTAACACTTGTCAGATCATCATGAAAACTTGCAGCCATACCAAACGGTGGTGATTCAGTACCAACTGACTGTTTTTACATCTTTTCTGGATTTGCCAGAATTGAACATTTCCCCTGCTTTACAACAACTGAGATTTATATGGAGATTAACAATGGTGTGTCTTGGCATTCGGATAGAGTGCAGATAGAGAGACAGTTAAAGCTAGGGTGTTTGGAAGGGGTGGCATGGTTGAGGCATTTTAAAAGAGTGAAGGAAAAATAAAAACCCAAGGGAAAATTTGAGGGGAGTTAATGGAAATGTATTTTTCTAAACTAGGTTTTGACCAGAATAATGACATTTATGCTTGTAATTAATTAATTAGGTACTTTTATGATCACTGGTGACGAAAAGCTTGTGTTCTTTGGACAAGCTTGTCTGAACAGTATGGCAATTTAAGCAGAAAATATAGCCTGTTGCCATGATAAAGAATTAATTAACTATTGACCCACAAAGATGTCTTGGTTTAATATCTTACAGCTACTTAAGTATGCTCTAGCATCTTTTATCCTGTTACTATTTATGGTCCCTGCTTACTGAGGAATCTAAAGGGTAGACCTAGAAAAAAAAATAAATAGAGAATAGTGATGTTTCAATAGATGTCATATTCACCCCAGAATTCACGCTAAATCAGCGTCTTGACAAGGTACATTAAAATCATTCTGGTATGTGGATCACATAAGACTCTTAGTTTCATTATTGCAACTTGGGTCATTACTTCTCATGCAGAGCGGCTAAAATCTTTATTATTTAAGAGATATTAATTAAAAATAATATATTTTCACAATGTTTTTTTACTGTTCAAAGTACTGACTGTACAGAATTGCAACCTTCCACATGGGGATGGTAAGGGAAAAGAAGCAGCTGTTTTCATCATGAGTTTTAAGGTGAATACCGAGCTCCAAGTCTGATTTATGCTACTCGTGATGAAGGAGTATGTGACCAAATGGCAAAATTACTGATTTGAAAATGAAATTCAGTGTCTCTGACTGCTTAATGTCCGTATGTATGAAAGGAGAAAGTGCAGTTCAAGAATTCATTTTATGTTCCTCTCGCAATCCTTGTGCTAAAAAGCCAGACCTAAAAAGCCACTGCAGGCATTAGATTTTCAGTATTAGTCTTGATATTTATCATACCTCTGAAACCATATTGATATAATTTTGAAGCTGCATCAGTCATGAACTTAATCTCTAGCTTGGATATTTTAAGTTCGATCCAGACCGTAATTTATGTTGCCATCACCATCAATTGCATCTCAGTTGAGTCCAGGATTCCAGAGTAAGTGTAGGGAATATTCAAGCACTCTATAGCAAAACACTTTATTATCATGCCATTCACCAAGACCCAGGAGATGTACAAAGCAGCTTGTGCAGTGTGCAGCAGCAATAATAGTGCAGTATTTCCCTCAGCATTGAAGCATGGGAGTTTGTGGCAGGTCACCTCACCCAGGGATGCTGGCTGGGAGGAGGGGATGCCCAACACCCCAGGGCTAGAACAGAGGCAAAGCTTAAGATTTCATCCCTTGAAACTCTCCTAGGAGCCATAAATTCGGGAGCCAAGCAAAGTGGAGAGAACTCAGCCTGATAATGGACTGTATTTTTTAAACAGACCTACCACTTAATATAGTCACAGAAAAGACAGTGTCCCTCTTCTTCCCCCCTTACCATTTGAACGATGTTCGTTGCAGAACTGGTGTCCATAGGAAGTAAACCTCATGGGTAAATTCTTTGCTAGATGAAAATCACTTCTGTTCACCATTCAGTTTAATGTAACCGGATTTTCTTGGTGGAAAAATCCTTTTCCATCTTTCTGTGGGAACTGGGGGCAGGGAGGAGGACACAGTTACCCAGCATAAGGAAAAAGTAAAAGACTAGAAGAAAGAATACATAATGTTTAAGCTTTTCTGTGCTAGACATCAGGGGGAGGGAGGCTGCACATGATGCATATAAGCAGATATTCATATTTATTCATTTACTTATGCAGATAATGTTAAAGTACTTCTGTCACCTAGTAACTTCTGTATGTAATTCTCACATTTTCACTGTCCATGTCATCGTGATCCCATGCTAATTTGGGCTTGGTCTCTGTATCGTGACTCACTTCATTACATCTCGCTGAAAACCAAGACTGACCCATGTTTGCATTCCCATGACTGAAACAGCTCTGGAATCTGCATGCAGGCTTCTCATTGTCTTTGCTTGCTTTTGTCTTCTCAAACTCCTGTGTTTCCTCTGTGCCTGTACAGCGTTGTACCAATATTACTCAAGAATTACAGACAAGTTTAGTGAATGTGTATGTAGAGAGCAATAGGAATTTGTGATCTTTGTCTTCTGTTGCAGTTTGAGCCGGTACAAGTTTGTCTGACACGTGAACTGTGCAAAATCTTCTCTGAGCATTTTTAAGCCCTGGTTTTGTCCACGGGAATGCGCGGCATTTTGTTACTTCACATGGGAAGATGTTTGTTGTAACAAGGCCAGAAAAGCAGAAACCAAAACCTGTGTGCAAAAATTTTAGTTCAAACAGCTAGCTAGCTAGGCCTCTGATCTCCTTCACTTACACCGTTTGGGAGTATGAAACATGTAATAAGAAAAGGTATAGTGACAGAATATAAACACTGAAAGCATAAAAGCATCTTTTCAGATACACAGTGATCTCTGCTATATTTTACTGAGATCGTTTTTGTTCATTCCAGCAAACTTCATCTGCTTACCTGAAGTGATTTAATAAATCTGAATGTCATTTCTCCCTAGCTGGACAAACACAGACATGTTTAGAAAGTGAGGTATGTAGCTTTAACTGCTTATTTCTTGTATGACTCTATTGAAAATGATCAAGTTAAGAATCACTTCCAATAGGTTCCTATTTTAAGTGAATGCATGGATCCCATCATATGGTGTTGGCCATAAGTAAAAACAAGAAGCTGATGCTATGTCTTGTGAAATCACATGTACACGGACTGTACACTTGTCAGAAGGAAGAAGGAAGTGAAGTTATTCCTCCAGAACTGTATCAGGAATCTTCTCATCCTGTTAAATGCCATACTTATTGCTGCAGTATGTGCCCCTAGACGATTAATCTTGCTTTTATTTTACATTCAGCAATCTATTTGAATGCTTTATTAGCTAACCACACAGTAAAATATCACTAATCTGCCAGGGAAGCATTGGACATTCTGATGAATATTCATGTAAAAAGACAAAGCTGTCTGAATACCTATGGTTAAGACATGGTAAGTAAGCATTTTATGGTTTTTTGATACAAATCAATCATATAATTTGGAATTAGGGGATATTATTCGGCTAAATGTGCATTACTCCAGCCACTTCAGCATTAAAACAAGGGAGTGATTCTGTAAGCTGCAGATCTTTTCCAGAGGCAAACTGAGCACTGCATGTTCCTGTATCGATCAGTTAATACCACGGGTGCTCAGGAGTTTGCAGAATCTGGATCCAAGGGAAGCATTTCATATTGTTTTCCCATTCACTACATTTTTCCTACAGCTTTGAGGATAAGAAAGGTTACCATGGGAATGTCATTTTTTTGGAGAGAAAGCTGTAAATGCATTGATGTAAAATGAAAATAAAAAGAGAAAGATGTAAAAAAACTTGAACAATTGTTTTACATACAAAGAAAGTACCAGGAAAGGTGCTGAGCTTTTTCTGGTTTAGGTGAGTAAGGGGTTTACACACTGATTTAGTCACATCAGTTTAGATTCTCGTTTACTGTAAACCGGTGTAGTTTTACTGGAATAAGTGTTACTAAACTGGAATAGCTAGAAACTGCCTTGTCCCCTGCCTTTTTTGTAGTGTACCCATTATGATAAGAGTATCAAAAGTCATAGACTTTGTAGGGTACGCTAATTCTTAAATATGGAGAAGCTAAATTCATACTAATAAATCACACCTGCAGTAGAAAACCGATCAGACTGAATCTGAGTTTTCTTTCAGCCTTGCTGAGAATTGAAGGATTCAGGATGGTTTTGTTTAAAGCAGCCTAATGGAAGCCCAGATCAAGCTCTCGATTCCTTCTTTTCTCGAAGTAGAGGAAAGAACAGGTATGCTACAACTGCTGCCTTTCCTTCAGAATACAAAAGTCAGAAGCCATATTCCGTCTTGCAGCTCAGAGTTTAGTTCCCTACCACAGTCTAGGAGGAGAGCAGACAAATTCTGGAGTGATCACCCTCAGCTTTAGCTGAAAATAACATTTGCAAACAAGAAATTCTAATTCAGAAAAGGCTGCATTATCAAGAGCAGGAAAGCTATTCCACATCTTCTCCATCCCACATCCAAGCTAAGTGTGGCAAGAGCTATGAGACTTAAGGTGTGATTTATAAATAGGAAAATCAAGCTTGTTCTTTAGTCACAATTATGGTTTAGCTGTGCAGCAGGCCTACGCCTGGGGGCACATGAAGTACTCTCAAATCTTTAATTCCTTGGTGGTTCAGGAATATCCCAAGCATCTCATCATGGAGGAGATAATGTACTGGCTTGAGTCAATGGACCAGCTTAAATCTAGGTGATTGACTGGCCCTTTCTAGTACACTAGACTGATTTGTTACAGGAACCCACCTAGTAGGAATTTTGGGCACTTCTAGAAATTGCCACAGCAAAACTCCTGCTAGTGTCTAGTCTAATTTCTATGGCTAAATGTACCTATTAACATCCTGGATGTGGTGTCCCAAAGTGTTCTTGGTGCAGAAGCAACTGGGTTGTAGATGAAACATTTGTAAGCAGACAGTAGAAACCATTCCTGCAGAAATGGCCATGCGGGATAGTGTTATGTCTGTAGCTAGGCTACTTAAGAGATGGGGTTTAAGTAGTTAAGGTGTATGAGTAGCTTTGCATGTGCTGTGCTGGTCATGTAGGTCCTCCATGGCCTGCTGGATTATAAGAACTGAGCAAAACAGTGGTTTGAGAAGTCTTCTGATCCAGCTGAAGGCGCTGCTGCAAGAACCCCTCTCTGGGCAGTGACTGATTTGACTCCCCATGCAAACCCAGCCCTATGCCAACATCCTGGTACATACTGTTTCCTATTAACAAGCACACTGTCCAGTGCTCTGTCTGTGCATTAGCCCAGGTCTGACTAAAGAAGAAAAGAGCTGGTTTCTCTCTTCTGGCTGGTGGCGACTAATGACTCTGAAATAAGCATGGCTTCCAGCTGCACAGAGAGCAAGATGAGTGATGTTAGGTCAGGGGTCCTCTATGGCTTCCCTGCTAGCTCAGCTGGTTCCATTCTCCCTTCCTTCTCACTGCTGCTTGCTGTTTCCAGAGGCAGTGGATTTTCAATAAACCCATAATGCAGGTCTTCCAACCCTCATGCCAGTGTGGCTTTGGAACCAACTGTAAGAAACCTTGTTTGATTATACAGGATCTGCTGGCTTGTAAATCTTGGACTTTGACCACTAAACAACTTCCCCAACTTAACGTTTTCTTCGCCACTTTGATCTTTGCAGGCTTGCGATCCCTTTACTTGAGGAGCTGTGTTGTACTGAGATGTATTTGTAACGCTGTCTGTTCTCAGTCTTCAGACTGAAACCACAGACATGGTATTTAATGCAGCACAAGGCATTGCCTTTGTATTTCGAGGGAAAAAAAGGCAAAAGAAGAGAAGCCCGAGCAGTGAATGCCAAAGTGGTCAGAGGCCATAGGCCCTGTTAAACCACTCATCTTTTGGCAGTGAACACTCACAGGCTGGAGCTCCAGTGCCTCTGGCTCATATTGCCTCTCTCAGGAGCCTTGCCACTGCAACTGCAGGCATTCCTAAAGAAACATGGTGTGTGATTTTTCACAGCTGAGGGCAGAGCTGCCCCCCCTGTAGATGGTGATTACAGGTTATGCATAACTGCATTTGTCAAGTACTTGAGACCCTTGTGAAGTGCCTTAAACTTCTATTTCAGGGTCGTACGTTCCTTTCAGAGCAATCTTTAAACCATAAAAATATCAAATAGCCAAAATCAATAATAGGAATTGTTCTTTCCAGAACCCGCAGGTTCACAGAGATTAACTCGGTTTGGCCTCTTTCTTCTGTGTGGATCATAATACCGTGGTATATTACAGTGCTGAAAAGGTGACTGAAACTGAGAAGATGAGTGTGGCAGCGACTACTCTGAATCCTAAGAAATACCAACCATCTAAACATCTCAATTGCTCCCTCTAGAAAGCCAGATATTTGTAACCCATGTTGGGGTCCCAGACTTCAGCATATTGGGTCACTACTGGGGAAAAGAGCCAAGGAAAAGCTAGGTTTGCTTTCTGCTCTGCTGGAAACTACAGGCATGCTAGCGGTGAAGACGTTGGAGTTTTGGCACTTATTTTAGGAGGAAGTAGAGCAATCATAACTATGTATCTAAGTCACAGGAGGGATTCAAAAGGCTTGCCAGAAAGACGTGAAGTCAAAGCTGTAGTGCTTCCTCTCCATCAGCTTTAGACACTGACACCATCTGTACTGGGGGCATAATAAAACAATTGCTGCAATCTTCCAGGAATTATAGAAATAAAAAGGACCAAGGAATAAAATAAAAACAGAGTTGAAAACAAACCAGCTGGGGGGAAAAAAAAAATCACAGAAGGCTTGATTTCCATTCATGTGCATATTCTGCTCTTTAACAGCATAAAAGGTCCTCAGAGTAAAGGGGGGTTCAGCAAGAACAGTGCATACATCGCAGCTCACATGTATTATTTCAGAGCTGGTCTTATGGTCTTCTCTGGCCAATTTAATAAATAGCAAATTGCAGAATGCTTGGCATAAAAAGCAGCACCATCTGTTCTCGAAGCATGGATCCTTGTCTCAGGGAAGGGAGCTGCTGTTGTTCCTTGTGAGAAGGTAGTTGCCTCACTGGAGGTGAGGCTGACCTGGAGTTCTCGGAGTATCAAGTACAATAACAGTTCCATCATCCTCCATGCTGTTCCTTGTCTGATAAGCCCCAGCAGTTATTTACAGTTCAAATCGCTCTGAGGTTGCTGGCTATTACAATAAGACAATGTGAGGCAATGCAGATTGCACAGTGCAACAGCAAGTTATTGCAAGTAAATAGAAATTCCTCGAGGCTACTGTCCTATGGCCCATTAAAGTGAGGCTGGACCAAAACTCCTATGGAGATAGGGGTCACGAGCTGAATTTAATGGTGATATAAATAAAGTAGTTGGCTCTCTTGGAGAAAATAAAACAACCCATCCTTTCCTGCCACTGCTCAAGTACTTATCCCTTTGTGGGTACTGGTCTAATCAGGTTATGTATAAGCAGTCTCTCCATTGAGAAGACTTGAACTAGTTGTCCAATTTCAATAATCTTCAGTCTTGCTTTAAAAAGCAGTTCAATTCCTACAAATGTAAAGAAAATAAGTGGTCACAAAGGTGAACAAGACTGTTTTTGTGTCCTTTAATGGTAAATGCTACCATTTAAGCTCCTACCCTAAGAACACGAGAACGCACACATCGGGGGGGGGGGGGGTGATAAATGTCTACCCGTGGCAGAAATTTCACCTTGAGCTCAGAATGAAAAAGCCAAAGACAGTCAACCATGAGACAACACTTCACAAAAAATAAAGCCTTATCAGTCTGGTGCTTGTGGAACCTCTTGTGTGATGGATTTCTCACTGGGGACCCTCTTCGACCACTGTAAAGTTCATCCGATTTACCCATCCCGTGGGTAAATAACCATGAATAAATGGAAAGATTGTGAGACAGCTGGCCATATGTAACTGCTGATAATAACAGAACAATAACTAGTTCTACAATTTATCAGTTCTTCAAGTGTTTGGGCTTTTTTGTTTTGTTTTTTTTTTTAACTAGAAACCTCAGTGCTGCCATCAGTATCTACACACCATAAGTGAGTGGGACTTGTTTTGCCACCTAGAGTATCAGAGGGGCTGCGCGTAGTGTGTTTTGAAGTGTTCAGAATGTACCAATTACTATGGTATCAATTGCACTGGAAGATTATCAGGAGCCTTCCATCCTGAAGTTCTGAGCAAATTAATTAAAAGATCTGAGCCCTCAGGAGCCCAAAAATTCTTTATTGCTTAATACCATAATCTTCTTGTTATGTATAAGGGGTCCAGTCATACAAAATAATCCAAAGCCTTTTGCAATGCATAATCCAGCAAAAAGACTGGGTTTTGTTCAAAGTTGGCTAAGCTGTCTGTAGCAAGTATGGAGAATAGCAGGGTTTTAAAGCAGTCAGCTGTTTGAAAGACCCTCTGATAGAAATCTGTGAAGGAGAGCAGTAGCTCACTGTCTAGGGAGGACTTTGGGAAGAGAAAGGATTTCACATTTGTGCATTTAATAAGAAGCATCTCTGGAATGAGGGCTTTATAGGCTGCATGTCAGGAACTGCAACACCGTGTCCAATTTGCACGTTCATTTACATACGTTTAAATACAAATAAAACCCCAAATGATCATAACAGCAGCAGCTGAGGATGAAGCACGGATAAGCCGAGGAAGGGCAGACAGCTGCCATTAATATTCATTTATCTGTATTGCCAAATCGCTTTTAAAACAAGGGTGGAAAGTCGAACAGAGGTCTTTAATTGGGCAAATAACTTCACTGCTTCCTTATGCTGCTGAAAGGAAATTCAAAGGATCTCCAGACAGTAATCTTTTAATTAATCCAGAGGAAATCCCTGGATGATGGGAAACAGTTATAAAGTGGACCTCAGGGACTGCCTCGTGTAAACTGAAGTACTAATCCGGGGATTCGAACGTGGATATCGTGTCTTGGCTAAACCGTTTGTTCAACTGGTGCTTCAATTCATCCTGCAGCTAGATACACTGAAGAATCTTCAGCAGGGCTTTTAATGCACTTATGTGGACAATGTCTTCATCAAAATCCTCTGTCAGATATTTACAGGACAATTATGTCTGCTCTTTGACTTCTTTGCTTCCTTTTTCTGGTGCACTTCACTTTCTCCTGGCCCTTTCGTGAAGAGCTGTTCAAATACTGATATGTAAAAGCAGGATGTTAATCTGGACCTTTAAAGGATCATAGAAGATGTGCCCAGATGCAGCAACACCAGTGTAATTTGTAGTATGATGCTGCCAGCTTTTCATTGATCAAATACATCACGCTCAATAAGGGAGTTCTGCAGCTGGCTTCATAACTCCCATGAGGTCCTTTACAGTGTTGCTAGGAACGTGTGAGTAAGGTATCAACTCATAGTTTGCCAAGGAATAACAGTGCATGCAATGCTCCTTGTCTCCTAAGGAGTAAATTCTCTTCTTCAGCTTGGGTCCCTCAGCAGACCTGCTGTTAACTTTAACTGGCTGAATGTTCTTTGGTGATTTTTCAGACAGGTTAATATCAGAAAGTGTTGAACTGGACGCCACTTTCAGGTAAACCTTAGAAAAACCTGTAAAAAAAGGCTTCATACATTTTTGTTTCAACTGAGAGCTTTTGACATTGATGTGAAAAAGTCATTGAGTCAACAAGGATTGATAATTTAATTTATCTCACAAATAAATGCATCCTATGTTTTTAACAAGAGGAAGTTTCAAGGTGACTTAACAAGGGGAGAGACAACCCAACTGTTCAGAAGGAACAGTGAACGATCAGAGCTTTGCTGCACACCACGTACTGATAAAATGGTGTGATACAGGCGTGGAATATCCATCTCAATCAGCCCAGCTAGTTCAACAGCAAGCAAAAAGCTGTTGTGTTGTAGCTTTCTCCAAAGCTTTGCCCTAAACTCTTACAGCACCCAGTAAGACTATGACAGCAGATTTTGTGGCCAGACTTTTCGTACTTGACTGACTATGGGTGGGCTCCTCAATCCGTATTTTGGCAGCCAGCTGGGAACTGACAGAGCACCAATAAGCCTCACTGAAGTCATCACCTTTGAAAACCAGGCCTCCTTCTTTTCTGTGCTGAAAATGGACTTAAAAGCATTCATTTAAGCACCTGAGATGATTGAAAACATTGGCTGAAGTTTTTACATTAACCGTAGATTAAACAGAACTGTCATCCAGCAACGAAATAAATGAACGTAATTCCCTGCCCTGACCAGTGTTGCTTTTTCTGACTTAAAAAAGACTTGATTCACGTCAGGGGGCACGTGCCCCCTGAGCACTTGATGTGTTTTCAGAGCCCAGGCTTGTTTTCCTCCTGCACCTTCACAGCTGCACTGAAGCTGTGATGCTAAGGGATCAGCCAGAGCTCATGCACTCAATGGCAAAGACAGGCCAGTAGAATACAGCAATTTCTTTTATATCCTCCTGCCTTGTCGTCAGTGTAGCAGCTTTTTCAGATCCTCAATTGTCTGCATTCCTCTGGAAGGTATTCCACAGGCAGAAATCACTTTCTGTCCTTCTTTACCTCAGTCCAAACAAACTCAGCCTAACTGTTGATTTTCTCTCTTCAACCAATATTAACTTTAACATACATTGCTGCTCCCTCAAATCGTTGTTCCACTTATCATCTCCTTTGTGTTATACCCAGAAACGTGAACTTCTAATCTACAGCTTGCTTTAATTCTACTACGCTCAACACATGTGATCCTAATTCAGTTCCCTTATTTTTGGAACTTTCTAGCTTTCCCATGCAGCTCATTTAGATGTCATTCATCATTTTCTGACTCATTTTCATTTCCCTCTTTCTATCCTCCTTTCCTTATTAAAAGGAAAACACAAGGCAAAAAAAAAAAAAAGGAAGAAAAAGCCCTACAATTTCAATCAAAAAAAGGCAGTCATTTATTTTGTAGTAGGTTTTCATGTGACGCGGTCAACAGAAAAATGTGTGCTCTAAGTGATGGAAGCATAATACAGCATTCATGCAAGTGGAGTGGCATGTTTGCCTTGCCAGTGCCTAATTTTAACCTTTCCTTCAGTCTGGGAGGACAAACAAAAAAGCTGTATGCGAAAATGAGAATAAAAAGTACCTTTTCCTTTAAAGTCTTGTGCTGGAATGAATGCTAAATGCCAGTTCCCGTCTCCTGAAAGCAAGCTTCTAGCAGGCAGAGCCGTTTCAGAGCGCTGTGCACTTTGTAGCAGCAGCAGCAGCAAAACCAGGGAAGTTCCCTGCAGCTCAAAACACAAACAACAAAACCTCTATCTCTATAGGTTTATGTTAAAGCGATGCTGTTGAGAACAGCCTGTGCCACCTTTAGCTTGCAGGGCAACATGCCTTTTCTACTCACTGCATAAATCAGTGCAAAGAATGGAGCGGTGACACCAGACTACAAACAAAAAGACCTGGCAAAGCATGGGAAGTGAGTGACTGAGATTTCCAGAAGCGCCCAAGGACTGTTTCAGCAGAGAAGCACACACTGAGCATAGTGACACTTGAAAGAACTGACTAAAGGTAAAGCTGGTACCCGTCTTCTGTGTTTTCTCTTGGACTGCAGGGAGCAAACACCATTCCCCTGGCAGAAATACTAATCCTAAGGGAAGCAATAAATTAAGCCTCCAGTGCAGTGACTGCTACAGGACTGCTCCAAGGTGAAGAACTGCTGGAAAGCAGTCTCTCCATGGACATTTCCCTTGCTGCTAATGAGTAATTGCCCCCATCCACCTGGCTGCCCAGCCTGCTATCACAGCCTGCTCTGATGCTCCGGCAGGAGATTGATCCTGTGGGAGCTGCTGAGCCTGCTTGGCACCACTGCTCCAGCAGCAGGGGAGATGGGGCCGTTTCCTCTTGGAAACATTGCCTGGGAAATGATCTCCGAAGTGAGTGGCACAATGGAACAGAACAGCGCTTCCCCTCTCACATTCATTTCTTCCAGACCTGCGGATTCATCAGCTTCATGTTGGAAAGCCCCTTGGTACTCCCTGGAGGTGGTACTGTGCTGATGTGCCTCCATGCCAAATACACTGAGAGAATTCCTACTGTGAGAAAAATAAGCTAAGAAGAGGACAAAGGAGCACACATATGTATTCCTAATGAAAGTATAAACCCCACAAGTCTATGGGCTGATACTTCTGAATCATACTGATTTGACAAATTCCTGCTGGCAGTAAGAATGAAAGAGAAGTCAGTGAAGTCGCATGCGCTTGAAAACCATTTTTATCCATGTCAGATGGCCTCAGGCTTCTTTTCTAAAGACAATTTCTTTTTTTAGCCCAAAATACATCCCAAAGGTTTGGTAGAGGGGATCAGCTTAACAGCTTCACAGCTTGTAACTGTGCTTAACAACTGTCCATGTGTTCAGCAGTTTTAGTCATGGACTGAATGAACATGGACTTCGTGGGTCACTTGGCCCATGAAGACATGTATCTCTTGGGACAGGACTGTTTCTAGTGCCCATTTAGGTGTTTTCACTCCTACTTGTTTTGTCCTGCTGAACTCGAACTGCTAACTCAATTTCTTAACACAACTTAACAGTCTTGACCCAAAGCTCAGCTATTTAGAACATTACCAAGCCATTGACCTGACTCATACAATACATTTATTTAACTTTACAGCTACTGAAGACTGCATTTTGAAAACTGCTGTAATTTCGTGACCAGTTTGAACCCCCATAAATAAGCCTCAGCTCTGATAGAAGCAATCCCACTTTGCTCGCAATATTGGTGGTATTTCTGGCACATCGAGTCTGCATTCGTAGCTCTGCTGTTCTGGGGTAAGGAGCCCAAGTCTGAAGCCTATTTGGGATATAGCCTTGGGTTCAATGATGCTGACACCTACTTCACAGAATTTCAGACACGAAAGCATACGTGGGGAAGGACAAAATGAAACCTCTCACATGTGGATTCAGTTCAGAATCCTCTTCAGTTGGCAACCGATACAGAACTTCACTTCTAACTCCAGACTTGGATCTCCATGCAGCTAAGGGGCATGGCACTATTCCTGTGTATCTTTATCTCCATTTATCCTTTTGAAGGATTTGTTTACGTTTGCCACTAATGTGTTTCACGTTCAAAATCCTTTGTGATGACATATATCATCACTGACACAGACAAACGCAATTCCCCATAGCTGGGTTCAAAGCTTAAGTATAAATCCCCTCTCCAGCGTCAGAAATGATACACACAGTCACACAAAGTGTGGAAGATCCTCTCGTGGATGGTCTTGTTAATTTTCATCTGGGCATCTCAAGGAAGCCATCAGCCATAGCACACAAGCACTTTGCAAGTCTAAGGAGGGAAAAGTGAGCAGTGCCTTCTTTCTGATGTCTTTGCAAAAACCTCACCAGTGGTTCCAGAGGAGACTACGCCAATCCGACTGGTTGAAGACACTGAATATTTTGCAGGTGCTTGGTCTTTGTTAGGTTGGATTTGAGACCTCTCTTGAGCTTGCTATAAAAGAACTAGCAAGCTCAACAACTTGCACCACAAGTGCTAAGCAGCTAAGCGTTATTTGCTCCGAAAACCAAGCTTTCTATAGGGAAGTGTTTGGTAATGTATACACTTTCTAGAACTCAAGGAACAGGATGTGCTTTTGGGAGCCAAATGCAAGTCACTGGAAATGACAAGTAGGCATTAATTCCTCCTGTTAGCATACTGAGCACATCTACTACCTTTTACAATATAAACAACAGAAAAATGAGAAATTGACACTAGACAAAACCTGACAACACATTACATTTATATGACATTTTTTGATGAAAATTTGTTGAATTAGAGATTTATAGCCCACGTACAGACTGTTTTACAAACTTCTGCTCCTCACTCCCCTGTGTCTGTGCCCTCAGAGCATCTCCCTCCACTGCTGGATTTCCAGGTGATCCAGAGCTACCACACTGCTTCCAGATATTGTTTTTGTGTCACCAGCCCAATGGGCACATCTTAAGTCAGCAGGATGTCACCAGTGAGGGTACATTCACTCCTCTCAGCTGTGAGCAGCTGATGTTAGCAGCTCTGAGACTATTCTGATGCACTAGTGTTGAGATCAGCATCTGGATGGGGAAGGTCACAAACCCACTTCAAACAGGCTGAGACTATCTTCCCTTTCCTGCTGTTGTCTTTAGCACTTTGTAACTAGTGTGGAAGATTCTCTGCTCAATTTTTCAACCTCTTGTCCCCATTAGAGTAAGTACAGCTCATTTTTACTGTTGGCAATATTACTATTCATCATGTTAGAGGATGCTGAATAGTAAATCAAGATATGTATATGTAGGCAATGTGCAACGACTTGGAATGCACAGTCCATAAACGTTTCTGGACTGGCCCTACCGATAATCCTACTTCAGGCAGCTGGAAACAGACCTTATCTGAAAAGCTGCCCTGAAAACAGGACCTTAGTGGTTGCTAACTGCTGAGTCGTTTAGTGGATGGTGTTACATCAAAGTGGATTGGGAGGAAGAAATCTAAGGTTTGCCGATAGGAGTGGAGATGAAAGACAGCAATAAAAATGGAATAGACCAAGAGAGAATGGATATCAACCTCTGAAATACTAAGCAACAGGCTAGCCAGGCACACTGTGTGAGAATTAGCAGGCTGGTTGGTCTTACAGCTGGGAGGTGTAGAAATCCTAAAGGGATTAAGATAAGATAAAGTAGCTAAGACCTTGTCATATTTGGTGTTTCTCTAACAGAAAACAAGTACCTGATGTTGCTTTGCAGCTAGTAAGGGTTATGAGCCCTACATGTACCCCTGCTAAAACATCATTGCAGAAAATGAAGTCTGCCCATGCGGCTGGGTTCCTGGTATTACCTTATTATTGGATAAAGGACACCTCCAAAAGCACACTTCTTCCTAATGCCAAATTAAGGTCTTAATTCAATACTGAGTTAAGGAAATGTGACACCTGCTGAAGCAAAAAGGCTATATAAGATGCATTCATAAAGATCTCCCGTCCAAGCTCGAATCATGCCCTAGGCTGCCAGACTTTGAGGTCATAGTCCATCTCACCATGGGGCACAGACAAAGCTATTGCAAAGCTTAATGCTGCTGCACACAGTGAATGAATCACACATTCTGGTTATTTGAGTGGGCTGAATAAGGTTTGTTACGTCAAGATATGGATCTCATTCTTCTGAACAAAGCACAACATCTAATGGAAAACTGACGTTTTCTTAATATAAATGAGTAAGCACAGTAATTTGCACTTATATAACTCCTTTCATCTCCTTCAGAGCTTTTTCACAGTGAAAGGTGATTTTTTTTCTTTACTTACATTTTAAAGGGAAAATTGAAGCACTTGTAAATGACTTGCCCAGAGTTGAGTCAGACCTCAGGTCAGTCTCCTGCTGTCATTGTCGTACATTGCTCCTCACTGCCAGTCCAATAGTTTATTGTTTATTATTCTTCTTGTTGCTTGCATATAGAGTTGCAGAATGATTTGTTACTTTGTTCTACAGGTTTTTTCCTGCAACCTTTGGAATGTGAACATGATTTCTGTACTATCCGGTGTAGCTAATGTAGAAATACTTCGGACCAGCTTCATGAGAACTAGAAGGAAAAGAACAAAGAGCATGGTAGCACATATTTGTCTCCTGGCACCAGCATTGGCATACGAAACTCTTGCTTTGTTCTCTCATGTAATTTTTCTCATGGCACTCCATTTTTAAATAGGGTTCACTGCACAAAGAGTTGTTGGTACACAATGGAGTGTGTAAGTAAGGGGGGGAGCGGCAACGGGCAATGACTACTGCCCTGGCCAGCTTTGCTACTGAAAACAAATCCATGAATATATCACTGAATTTGCTGTGTCCTGGACGTACTGAATATAAAAGAAATATGTATTTTAAACGCTGAACCTGAATATCTCAGTGGTTCAATAAACCACACAAAGTCTTTAGGTCACTAGTTCAAATCACAAGTAAAAGATCTGAGGTCCGTTTCTTAGCAGAAGAGTGTTAATAGCACTGATTTTCACTCACTCTTCTCAGTGCTCTTATTAGGAAGGCAACAGCAGAGGGAATGCATTACCCGCTCTGCCCTAGAGGCGGGTCAAGGCTGAGCGCATTGGCATGTCAGTGTGTAGGATGCTGTTGCTTGCTTTATCTCCATTGAATAACTAGGAAATTAATCCCTTGGGAAGTGAATGTGACACCCTCTGACACCACAAATTCACACAGGCAGATGGAGGGAAAGAATGCAAAGTGTCTATAGATTCGCACTGCGTAAATCAAAAGCCACTCAGAAGTAATCTGTATTGGATAAGCATAAAACTGATGCAACAGAGTCATGCCAGCTCCTAACTGATCAATAAGAATATTCAGTAAAGCCATTGCAAACGTCCAGCTTTTAAGTGACACATAAAGTTTTATGAAACCACATCATCATATAAAGAGTAGAGCGTGTAAAAACTGCAACAAAGACACCAACAACAGCTTAATGACAATTCTGACAGAACATATTTCATAAGAACCTGTTTACCACAATATCCTTCATGAACTTGTATTGGAAATAAAAGCTATTAAATTGCAGTCAACCCATGAAATTATTACTACAAACATTCATTACTTTATGAAGCAGCCTATTGACATTCCGTAGCCTGCATAAAGAATGATGAGCTCTTGTTACATTACTACACCGTAGCTTGGCTTTAGATCACAAATTCATCACTGTGTTCATAAGCTCTCGCCAGTGTTTCGTTGCTTGTGTGTAAAATGTGTACACATTTACCAGTCTTGCTAAAATCACAACCAGATAGAAACGATTATGTTAAAATGCCAGGGCTTGGCATTTGTTCATGTGCAAAAACAAAGCTGTAGTTGTGCTGAAGATGAATTACAGGACTGCATAAAACAAGACACACTCTTCTCACTGTGTTAACAAATAAGGTGAAACTTGGTGCACAAATAACTATACAATGCTGGTAAGTCAGTGTGTAGTCTTTGATTTTATCCATGCCTGTGAGCTCGGCTACCCCGAAGGGTTGAACTGCTGAAACCTTGTCTACAAACATTCATGTAGCTTCGCTGAGAGAACCCCTTGTGTAGACCCAGACCAGGTAGACAGGAGATGCTTACTTTGGCCAAATTTGTCTGGCAGCTCCTTTGTCCTTTAGGGCATCAGCAGAACTTTGTGAATGTAGACCCAGCCTGACCTAAAGTACTGCAGGATATGCAACAAGGTGTGAACCCAAATCGCTTGTGTTCACTTCATCTTATCTTTACCTTTTTTCTAGTCAATGGAGTTACCATTGTTTCCCTTGGCTATCTATTTCACAGCTGCACATGGATGAAGGAACAGGAATTTTTTTCCTGTTTTGGTTTTTGTCTTAGCTTAAATTTTACTTTCTATTATTTGAAGATATTTTTCCATGCTTCAACAGTTCTTTGGTATCCTTGGAGTTGCAACTTGTGCGTACCCATAGGGGCCTCAAGCCAGTGATGTGAAGTTTTCCAAAGTTCTCACAGTCACCAGTAAATAAAAGGGCTGCAAATGGGAAGACAGAAAAAGTCCCCAGAATCATAAAGGTTCACAGTGACCTCAAAAAGGTCTGAAGAAGGAAGCAAACAGTAATGGAGATTTTCCCCTGGGGAAAAAAAAACAACCCTCTTCTAACAGCTTGTGAGTAATACCAAAAGCTTTATCCCCTTTAGTTAAAAGTATCGTGCTCTGTCATAGACCTCATCACTGAGTGGTAGGAGATGGTCTGACCACTGTGCTAGGCATTTTCCTGTTCTACAAGTTGGTTGGTTATGCTTTTCATTAAATCTGAATTCCAAAGTGAAGTCTGCTCAGAAGAGTTTGTTTTGTTGGGTAATCTGCCACACTCTCGCTGCAAACAGATGGATCATCGGTGATGCACAGTAGTAAAACACTCGTCTCATCTTGAGTTTTGTGAGATACCATATGTGCTCACGCAGATAATAAAAGACACTGCATTGTTCCAAGAGGGCTGCAGACTTCTCTGATGTCAACTGATAAATCAGTCCTGATAAGATCAAACGGAGCTCCAGTACAAACAGAGATATTCAATTACATGGGATTTTCACTTGTCTATGCATTCTGACAGACCCACTTAATATGTCACTATGTTTCCAAAATGGAATTGGACATTTCTGACAACATAAATGGCATTAAAACTTTTTTTTTCAGATTTATGTTGCTTGCTTGGTCTATGTAAGCCTTGTGAATTTGGGAAGCTCTGTTTCTGCTAATTTGGGAAAGATATTTATATAACATTTGCTTTTCAGACTGTTGATGTGGGACATTAAAACATGGTTGTTAATCTGCCTGGGAGATTTCTACGTGGTGTGTGTTCAGACAAGGAACGTGATACGATCTGTGCATAGATGAAGACTTGCAGCCGGTTCAGGGTTGAATTGAATAATACTCCTCCTCATTGAGACTGATTCCAACAGAAACCTGAAAAGAGGGCTCTTCTGCTCCTGTCACTCACACTTGACCTCCAGTGAATTTCTATAGTGTGACAGGGGAAAGCAGACCAGCAGCGCTGACAGTGGTGGCTGCCCAAGTTACCCACACTGAAGCCTGTTATTCCCAGTGATCCTCAATTCCAGCTGCAGCCTGCGGCAGGATGCCAGGTTGGCCAAAGCTGTGATAGGAATCTCTCTCATCCTTCCTTCTAGCACCGTGGAAGAGCCAGGATGGCTTGTGGAAAACTGGATTTCATTTGAAAAACAGAGAAACCCCGAAGTTAGCAGGCGAGACGTTACAGAAAGAATAGAAAGAGACAGACAAGCTGTGCTCACTGCGATAGGGAGGAGTGGGTCTGCCCGCTCCGGCTCGCTCTTCATCCATCTACATTTGGGTAGCTTCCAGGGCACCCTGGTGAACCCCTCCTTCTCCATCGCCTCCTGCCCTGCATGCTGTGGCTGTCCTTGGGGAAGCTGCTTAACCTCTTAGCCCAAAGCCTGGGCCTCCTTTTGACTCTGCCCACCATCCCGGGTGCCACACAGCTCCTCCTTCCCAAGGGCTGCCTCATACACCTGAAGGAACATTACTCTGCACCAACACGTGTAGTTTTGGATCAGTTGAGTCAAATATAGTGTAAATGTAAAGGATGGCTGTGCATGCTTTGGCAAAGAAAGCTTTTTAGATGGGTGGAATGATTCATTGTAGAGTCAGGGGTTTCCCACAGACATAACACAGGGCATTTTGATACAAACATACATCTCTAAGTACGGATGCAGGTACTCTGTGAGTCCACACAGACCTATACATACAGGTTCAACCTTCTCCTCATAACCTGGGCAGCCAGGCACGAGTCCCTCCTAGTATCTCCAGGGGTTTGAGCTAATCCCTGATGAAAGGTACCATACAGCTGGGTGCAGTAATGCGATGTAGACTGGATGCATCTCACTACATGAGAAAGAAATCTTGCATGTGTTTTGTATGAAGTCAGGGCAAGGTCCTTTCTGTTAGCAAAATACGACATTGCTATGTCCCCACTTATTAATAAGGGGGCCAGAAAACTTTTCTTGCTTACAAATAATGTCCCACATACAAGGTCAATTTTTAGATACTAAGGTTTTACCCACTCTTCAAGCTTTTGGTTTAAATCACCCCTTTTCATCTCATTCTCCAATAAAGCTATATTTTTTGCTTGAATGAGCTATCCTCCTCCTGTTCTGAATTATTTTGTGATGGAATAGTCCTCTTTCAAGTCCTTAATTTTTGTATTTCTTTCTTTCAGTCCTGTCAGTGAATGCAGTGTGTGCCCTGGTTGAAAGAATCTGTTTCCCAACTATGAAGGGACATACTGCCTATTATACTTGTGTTTAGGTGACTTTCTGTAGGTGCACGTGTTTAAATCCAGCTAAATTTAAGGGAAGCCACATATGACAGGTAAAGTACTTTACTGATGAACATTTTATACACTAGCTTTTGAGAGGTAACTGTGTATGGCTCTTTCTTCCACAGCTGAAGGTCACTGGCACAGTACTGCTGGCTTGCTACATGAAACACAGAATCCCATGGTGGTTTTGATGTAGTTTTCTCATTTGTATCTGGAGATAAAGAAGCTGTTCTTCTCCTAGAAATCACTGAGCTATTTGTACAAATAGCCCATTAAGTTGTTGGTTTACACAAGTTTTAATGAAATTTGCATGCTCTTCATTAAAAGAAAGCACCTTTATAATGTATTTTAGTTAAACTCACCGTTTCAGTTTACAAGCAAGCAGGAAATTGAGGATATCAGAAGTGTGAGGTATTTTCTTGCGTATCATCAAGACCCTTGGAGTTTGGGGCCGAGGTGGCTAGCTTAACAGTGCTGGCAGTGGGGACAAGCACATGCTGGGGTGAGCAGCCTGCAAACCCCACTGGCACCCCGTGTCGGAATGCTCCCTGATGCGCTGCAGCACAGCGCCTTGCGTGTGGTACCCAGCCCACGAATGACTGACACGTCTGAGGTGGCTGATGGAGACAGCAGACGTGAAATCACTGCTTTGCCTAGAAAACCAGGTCAACTAAAACATAAACAAGTGGCAGGGAAGTCAGTGGTGATGTATTTGCAGAACTATTTTGAATTGCTGCATTAATCAGGAATGCAGCTCAGTTTTCTGACTTCACTTATTAGTTATACAGTGATGTAATATAAACTGGAGGTGAATGGGTTGGCTCTACAGTTTGCCTTCCAAGACATAAATATTTTGGGATTTTGTGGTGAAAACCTGTGCTCACAGTCCGAGTTTGTTTGGAAGAGATGTGTTAGCATGGGAAATATAGCCTTCAAACAGACAGTAATGTTCCTAGAATCAGAAACATATGTAGATTTTTGCCCTGAGTTAAGCATGTGCTTGGGGGTGTCTGTATGTATTTCAAAGACTGTCAAAAAGACATTGTAATTTATCTCTTTCTAATACATTTAAAACATTTTCCTATGCTCTGTAAATTTTCCTGGAAGAATAACAAAGCTTCTGGTGAGAAAGCTGCATCCTCAAACATAGAAGTTATCTAAATAAAAATACCCAAAAAAGCATTATACTCCACTGGAATCAGAAGGCAAAAGAGTATGTGCACAGTTAGCTATGAAAATACTGCCTAATTCTCATTAGAAACCAGCTGACATTAGAGTTACAAAGCGGATCTCAGGATGCACTCTGCCAAGCTGTGCCTGTACCATAAAAACCAGACCCAAGAAGAACACCTCTTTTTCATTGAGGTGCAAAAAGCTTGTTTGGCTATAGCAGGGCAGAAATACACTGATGGCTTCTTGTTCTCTTCTTTGAAAGTAATAAAAAGAACGTGTTTGTTTCCCCTTACCTCAGAGTTTCAAAGCGTCAGTGTTGAAATCAAAGCTGAGCTGTGGTGAAGAGATTTGGGATAGGGTTTTATTTCTGGCATCGTTCATTACGGTTCTTCCTCCAGAAAAACGAGTTGCATTCGGTTTGGCAATGTGATCACCAGAATCTTGTACATTTTATAAAGCTAGACCATGGCAGCAGGCCCCTGTAATGAAAGATGTCTATTTTAATCTTGTGGAAAATCATGGGCTTTCATTCTCACTTTCTCTTTATCATACAAGCCAAAGGTTCTTACTCATTTATCAACATTGTAGCACAAAGAATGAAGTGAAAATAACTCTATCAGGAAAAGAAGAAGTTGCTTCTATGTTAATTTTTATCACTGTGTGTAAGGAAATGCTAATAAACCCCATGCAATTGTTCTTTTGGAAGGTGAGGGATTAGGTGCGTCGTGCAAGCCCGATGTGTAGATTTATCTAGCGCTTCTCAGAACTCTGCTGAGATAACAGAAAGAACATTGCAGTTCCAGTCCTATCAGCCTCCTAAAGTCTTCAAGCAGTTCCTCATGAACGAGTTTACAGCTTGAGTTCATCTGATATCTCACACAGTGTGACATTGGCTGAGCAAATACTTAGCTAGCAATACAGCTTCATTTGGCTAAAGGGAAACCGATGCCCATTTTCACTGTAAAATGCAACTACATATTTCAACAACTGGAGTCTTATCCCACCACCCCATTAAAAGGCTGGAGATGTACCAAGCCAGACCTACGGTTAGCTGTATGTTTTCTGCAGAGTTGAGAGGATAAGACCAAAAAGTGGGTTTCCAAGAGAAATAGGAAGAAAAAGGAAGGCAAGCATATATTTTGGTGTCTGTTTTCTTCTGGCTTTGACAGGGAATTATCTAATGTAATTTAATTGCTAGTTGTTTTAAAAGTGCTGACACAATGTCTCAAACTTCAATACTTTATGGAGTAAAAAACAGAATTATAGAGTTGAAATTACACTTTGATTACACCTAGTTTGCACTGGAAACATGAAGAGGACTCCTAAGGTCTTACTGGTGCTGACTGACTCTTACTGTGGCTGACTGATAGGTATGCAGTTTTACCACATTCAGTTTTTCCTTACCCTCTTTATGGCAGAATTTTTGATCCCATAAAGTAAAAGTGGATGTTAATTTTCCTAGCAGCTGATCAAGATAAAATGTGTACTTAACCTGTTTAGCCTCTTGCTGTTGAGTCGGCAAGACAGATTGCTTAGAGGCCTGGCTTGGTCAGAGGTCAGCATCATAATGTCGATGCATAAGAAAATACAATCTTATACCACTATAAGCTGCAGGGCAGATTGCGTTTATCTATATGCATCCCCAGAGTATGGTCAGTAAGCAGCACAAATAACCTTGCATTAGTAAGCTTGTAACATGCCTAATAATCTCCCTGATATTAATTTTACCTTATCTATAAGTAGTCAAGCATCATTCCCATGAATGTGGCTGTTTGCATTTGAAAAAGAAATAACTTTGCACAGGACTATGATGGACTATGGAAAAAGAGAAAATGTATTTCCCTTTTGAGGTTTGTTATATAAGATGTATGTAAATATTTTTAAATACAGTTGAGCATTGACATGACTGTCTGAAATCCAAGGACACCTTCTGAAGGTTTCAAAAGGTTCCTTTTTGAATATCTACATTAATATAATACCATAAAACTATTTTGGGATGGTTTAGCAGTGACCTAAAAGAGAAGGTTTCATTATTCTCTACCAAAAGCTTCAGAACCTTCCAACTATGAAATTTAGCAAGATTTTAATATTTGTAATGTTTTTTATTCTAAGCTTACATCCAATCTGAGCAAAACCTCAGTTAAGCTCATATCTGCATTTATACCTTCTGGGAGAAAACCCCTAATGATCTCCTTAAACAGCATGGTCATTTATACACCTGCTGCTCCAGCTCTATGGTGATTTCACAGTGAAATGCAGGTGCCAGAGGCTGTTCCCAGAGCAGGTTTCCAGGATCCTTGGTGAGTTATAAGCCTGACATAAGACATCTACCAGTGCTGCATAAGATGTGCCTAACTTTCCTGCAATCAGATTTTGTTGGATTTTGCTATGCAGACCTCAGTTCCATTTAGGTAGGAAAGCCTGTGACAGGGAACAAAGTGACTCTTTCTTCCTCCCTGAACGGAGATGCTTTGGGGTGTTTTTTTTACCTAGTTGAGAACCATGGCTCGTTTGTTTGAAAGGCATTGAAACCAATTGGTTTCTTATCATGCTTCTCAAATGGGAGAGCAAGTAGTGATCAGGTAAAACGTCAAATAGATACAACTTTAAATCTTCTTCTGACTTTTCTGTTAATTATGAATAGCATGCATGTGGAAAATGGAGATCTACCTGCCAGTGGCCAAAGAGCTTTAGGAGACAGTACTCATCTTTGTGCAGAAAGGGTACCCTGAAGACACTGATGGAAATGAGCCATGAAACAAGAGAGTATCAAATATAAGGGAGATAGTATTGGCTCAGGTTGGGCTGTGGCTTAGGAGTACAATGTACCTGTTACCAGCTGGCCATGGTTAACAACTTCATGACCTGGCACTGCCTGTTCTAGGGCTATACAGCCTTCACTTCCTTATTAAGTTTTATTTGTACTAGGAAATCAGCTGTAAGGTAGTTTTATTAATACAGGCATGCAATTCTTTGTTAAAAGGCTTACTTCAGCAAAAAAAACTTATTACAAATTTAAAGTAGCTTCTAGAGAAGACAAAAGCATGGTAAAAGGATAATACATCCCAAGTATGAATACAATAAAATACTCTGTACAGATAAGGTTTTAATATATGTAGTAAAGAAAGAAACGTCACAGAGAGGTCTTCTGCCAGCATTAAAACTTAGTACTAGATAGCAGTTCATGTTCTTTTCATCTAAGGTTTTCTATGGCCAGAGAAGCTCACTGTGATTAAGGAGAAATGGGATGATGGATAAATTACATGGAAGTGATGGAAAATTTAATTTTGTCACTTACAACCCTGCTCAACCCCAGTTCAGATTCACATATAGTTCAGTGCCCAAAGCGGTGGCTTTGGTGTAGAAAGGCAGGCTTAAACTTGCTCATTTCAGGTCTGAATACAGGGAGACAAAAAAGCCCTCCAGTGCTTTCCAGTGTGCTAGAGCTACTCTAGAGCTCCTACCAGTACAACTCGGTGATGGGAGAAGGAGAGGGTTCATCATAAATGGAGACACGGTTGATTCAAGTATTTGAGCTATAGTATAAATAAGGCAATCTTTTAAAGACAGCACTGCTATTAAACAGTAATGAAGAACTGAAAAGCAGCTCTGCATAATCACCATTCAGCTAAATGATGATTTCACAGATGGGAGAACAGATGAAATTCAGCCAAACGATTTTAGGGGCAAATGAATAGCCAATAATGTACTTAGGAAGCATTAGCCTCTCTTCATTCTCAGAGACAGTGTCCTATTGTTCACAATTAATAAACCCTGAGGCACAAAGGGGACAGAGATAGTGGCTGCCTAAGATCCGTTCAAATCCATGCAGGAAAAGAAGCATAGAAAACTGTGCTTTACACCGCATCTTAATATAAAACAGAGCCTCAAATTATTTTCATATATTCAGATTAAAATGCAAGCCCTGCTGAATTATGACGAGTTACAACTCTCCTCCTGGATGTGATGAAAGTCACTTTTGCTATAAATTAAAGGATCATTGGTTAGGTACCAGTTCAGTTTTCCTTCGCTCACAGGATTTTCCAGGGCTGGCACAAAGAAGCATGCAAAGGAGTCACCGGCCCTTAAATGCCAGCTTGTCCTTGAGAGCTGAAACCTCAGATATAGTGCATTATTGTCTGTTAGTAGTAAAGCGAGTTAAAAATGAGGCATGCATTGCATGGCAAGCACCTGGGCCAGTAAAAAGCTGAACTGATGGCTTCAAAAAATGGGTGACTCTTTTCATTTTGAGAACTGCCATGTCAGCAACTTTGGGAAAGGAAAAATGTGGGACTGCAAATAGATAATACTGGAAGGAAAAGCAAATGCTAAAAATTCCTGTAGTTCATCTTCATAAATGAGCTCAGAGACAATTGTTACAACTTCTGTTCTCTTTTGCCATGTAATCATGGATCTGTTACGTTTGTCTTGGAGTACTATATAATTACGTGCTTTTTCTTTTGAGGGTATTTTACCCTCTAGCACTTATCAAAAGCTAGTTTCCACACTAAGGCATTCAGGTTAGTGGTCTGAAACCTGCAGAACAGGAAAAGGACAAGTAAACCTTGCAGTAGCTATACTGTAGAAAAAAATGCCTTTGTAAGTGACTACCATTCAAAATGGTTTACATTTCTGTGTTAAATTTGATGCTGCAGGTCTTAATCAATGTAACTTTAGAACTACTATGATATTCTAACACCTCTAGCCTTGAGAAGCAGGATTTCTTCCTCAGCAGCTCTCCACCAGTTGTCTGCTTTCTATCTACAGTAGTTCAGACCTGTAACATTACAGATAAAATGGAGAAGAAGGATAGGGAGTTGATGCTTATTTATTTGTTAAATACCAGAACTACAGGTCATCTAATTAAATCATCAGGCAGTGTGTTCAAAAAGCAGTCTGAAGGAAGATCCTTATGCCACAATACCACTGATGTATGTAAGTCATTTGCATAGGATACTGTAAACAAAGAAAATATATAGGAGTGCTCTCAGAAAGATAGCCAAAGTCATGAAGGATAACTGCTGGAGAAGGTTAAACCTTGAGATGATCAACTAACTGAGCACACAGGGACCATTGCTGATGTCAGTTTTCTGGTTAGGGACTGAATGTAGGAGGCCGTAACCAGAGGGAGTATTGTGCTACACATAGCCTTGTATTATGTTCCTTCTCTCGACGTCTTCTACTTGTCAGTGTTGTGTGGTATAGTGTGTGATGTGTTGTTCTTGGGTTTTTAATCCCATCTTAGGGCAGGCTGTTCCTACTCTTGGGAGTGTGTCCTCTTGCTGGTGACTTCGTGCAGTCGTATTCACGACACAGTATGTGATGTCTCTTTTCTGAGACATTGGTGCCATCCTCCTCTCCTTAGAGGCAAGGAGGAAGCCAAGATCTGCATTCATATTGCACTGTAAGTTTGAAATTCATGCACTGGAAAAATTGTGTCCCACTCTCCCAGATACCTAAGAAGTACACTTGGGGTACAGGCAAAGAGCCAGAAAACAGTGGTCTGCATATACTAGCCTTTAAGTAGCATGTGACATCCAGTCTCTTTCCCAACATGAAAAATCTCTACAGGCAAGCAAAGCAACGTAGAGGATGGGGATGGTGACAAGGCAGCGTAGGAAGATGACTTGAATTGTCAATATAGGAGGAAAGAAGCAGCAGAATGAGTGCGTCATTGCAGCCATTGAACCTGAATTGCCTCTAGCAAAGCTAAAATACAGAAATTCTCTCTGAGTTCCTAAGACCTGAAATGTGATCTAGAGTTACAGAAGGCTCATGCAAATGTTCTACCTTATTGTGCATCTATGGTGAGTGGGGAGCCTGTGGCTCTGAAAGCTTCGGTGTGCTTATTGGAGTGCTTTAGATGGATCATGAACTCCAGAAGTTTTCCAGAAGTGAATGACTAAAAGAATTTTGCTGGAAAAGGGAATAAGGTCTTCAGGAAAACCTGTACAATAATGACTTAAGAAAACTGAACACTATAGCTAGTTAGCTTTGTTTCACATACACAAGTTCCTGAATAAAATACACTTTCTTTATAACTTCATAATGCCAAATATAGTGGGTTATCATGTGGGTGCCAAAGATGGAGCAATACTGAATGTCAAGATACTTAATGCATGTAAATTTTCATCTCTGAAAAGAGGGAAAAGCAATGTTGGTTGGATGGAAAGGTACAGATATTTTTGGCTTATAGACAAAGAGGTGTAAGTAGAAGCAGTATGGGCATGCAGATGAAGCAAAAACCATATTCTTTTCAGATATATAACCAGTGAAATGGATGACATGTTAGGCATATTGTGGTCTAGTTAGCACAGCACTAGATTAAAGATTACCCAAATGTGCCAGTACATATTCAAACTTGATTAAAGAATTCTGGTGCTGTGCTGTAATGAATGATCAATATCCCAAGAGCAGACATTTCATAATAAAGATTTCTGTTCCTGTTTTGGTAATGTAAGCATACCTTATGTTTTCTTTGTTGACTTCTCCAGTAGAGCATGTCTGAACAAATGAAAACTTGAATTTATTGTGTTCATCATGATTTTTTAGCAGGTTTTTGCAACTTAATATTTCTTGGAAAGAATATTCTGATTACAAACATAATTTCAACACTAAACATCTGAAAAAAAGTAGTTTTGCCTCCCCCAAATGACATGAAAAATGAGATTTTTTCTGTGTTCTTGCATCTCTAGAAGTAATAGAAGAACCATACGGTTTGGCTTGTCTGTTACTTAAAAAGAGCAAAAAAAAATGACTGCTCCTGCCCAACGAAATGTCATGAAAATCGCATTGTAATGCTGTAAAAGAGGTTAAACTGAAAGATTAATACCCATCGCCCTCCCATCCTATAGAGCACTGAAACTTAAATGTGACTTTCCATGAAGGCAAATTCTGGGAAAGGTTAAACATAGAGCTTTGCGCAAGTAACTAACACAAAAGCGAAGCAAATTGACCATAATTTGAAGAGCAGAATAGAGCAGGACAGGGCAAATGTTTTAGGCTTCTGGTAACAAAGGAGGAATTTTTTTGTCACAGATGAATTGCCGAATTTTAACTCTTGAAAATGACATACCTGGAGCAATGCACATTTAAAAGCTGATAGCTCTGACAGCCCTAAAAGCTCTACAGAGGAAAAAAGATACGTTTCTAGCTTTTATGCCATTAGGCAAAACTAAACCCAGATTCTTCAGTAAAAACTTTGTTGCAAATGAATAATAACTTCTTTAACATGGCTCAGAGGGTGATAAGAAATCTATAAGGAAAAGTAATAAGTGTTGGCTACTGATGGGGGTAGGTAGCTGACTGTCTTTGGGAACGCTAATGTCTGGAAGCATGGGAATGGAAGAGAGGAGGGAATATAAATTGTGGCTTCTCCTATGTAAGTGCTAGTCCAGGCTTCTGGGAAGACATGGCTACACAGATCTGGAGGCAAAGGAGCTCAGAGAGCTGGCCATGCCATTTGTCTTCATGCTTTGAATGTCACGGAGGCACCTTTGTGCAGTGCCAGCATCCCAAGTTCAGCTGCAGTCTTCTTGGATAACAGCATGGCCTTGGCTAGAAACATGCTCAGAAAAAAGGGAAAAGTAAGGAGTCAGGCTGCCTGTGGAACAATTCCATGTTGTTCAGGCTTCCGGAATATGCCAATTATTGTCATTTAATGCTTGGCATGAAAGCTGTGGGCTGGGGCAAAAGAGAAAATAAGACAAGTTCCAAGATATGTTAAGATCTGCACTAAAAACTACAGCTTTATGTTCTATAAAGAGATATCACTATTTATTCCAATTGGAATACTAAATTCATTGTTCTATAAGACCATACATGATTGATGGGAGCTTGAGACAAAAAGAAGGCATGGTCAGGTGCCACAGCACCAAACAATGCATATTCTTCAGTTTATTCAAATGTAATCGATCCTATTGCAAAGTTTAGTGAGCAGGAAGACAGAATTGCACTGCCAGAAAGCAGGCATGGTCCTGGCTTAGTGACAGAAAAGTTAATCAATTGAAGAAACTGAAAAACTAGCTGAGCAGGTTTTCTAGGACACATTGTCAACAGAGCAAAGTGAGAATGAATAGAAGGGCTGTACTGGGAGTGGGAAGGACAAAAGGACTGGAAATGCAAACCTTCAGTGTTTTATCACACAGTGACTATGTGATATCCAACATGATATTTAACCCATTAACTATAATATCTGTGCACAAAGTAGGTAGATTAATATGGCATACCAGGCAGCAGGGAGGGACCTGGCAGAGTGCACCAGGGGTGTTGTCCTAGCATAGCAGCTGGGGTTATAAGAAGGGAGACCCAACTGCAAGGACAAGTGGTCATCAATGGCACAAGGAAGCTTGCTTTAAACCCTCGATCTTCTTGAATAATGAAGAAGTGTTTATATATCCTGCAGGGTCCTGAGCCTGCCACCATCCCAGATGAATGAGTTGAAGCCTACAGAGATGGTGGCAGTGTAGCCAGATGAAGGCCACTCAGTCAGTTCTGCTCTACAGTGTTTGGAAATTTAGTAAAAATACAGAAGATGCTACTTGTCCTGGGTTCAGCAGCAGCAGTCATTTTTTCTCCTTCTTAGTAGCTGGTGCAGTGCTGTGCTTTTGAATTCTGGCCTGGGAACAGCACTGATAACACCGATGGTTTTAGTTGCTGCTCAGTAATGTTTAGTCTGACTGAGGACTTTGTGAGTCTCATGCTCTGCCAGGGAGGAGGAAGCCAGAAGGAAGCAGAGACAGGACACCTGACCCAAACTGACCAAAGAGGTATTCCATACCACAGCACGTCATGGCCAGGATGTAGAACTGGGGCCAGTTACCCGGAAGGGTTAGATCACTGCTCGGGTCGGGCTGGGTATCGGTTGGTGGGTGGTGAGTGGTTGTATTCTCTCCCCTTGTTATTTCCCTTATCATTGTTATTATTGGTGGCAGCAGCAGTGGTTTGTGTTATACCTTAGTTACTGGAATGCTCTAATCTCAACCCATGCGAGGTACATTCTTTCGATTCTCCTCCCCATCCCTCTAGGAGCTGAGGGAGGAAGGGGAGGCTGCATGGCTGAGTTGCTGACTGGGCTTAAACCACACTACTACAAGGGGGAAACAGCTTATTTTGTTTCACATTTTCTGTTGGAAATATGTGATTCCACTTTCATACTTCATACAAAATGCTGAATATATAATCCTAATATATTTATGGAAGATTCACTTCTATTGAATGAGTCCAAATACAGACTTGATATGTTTCCTGTCAAGAAAAGGATTTGTTGCTCGAAGGTAGGCTACTTTCCATTAACTTTAGAGACCACAAAAGGATAAGTAGGGAAAGTTTGAAAAGGAGGTTACAAACCGCAGCATGAGCTTATGAAATGGTGCCTGAATTTGTGGAGCCCAAATAAGCTTTTATAGGAGTATTTTCTCTTCTCTGCTTTAAGAAAAACATCCAATTCTCATTCAAGGGGAATCACCTATTTGATTTATTTGTGACACTTCAATAGTTACCTTGTTCAGAATATTGTTTTGCTTAACAAGTCATCATGTGGGTGAGGTCTATTTGTATGAGGAATACGGAGAACTGATGCTATAATAAACAACAGTTGTACACAGAACTTTACCTCAGTTAGTGGAAACAGGCAAGGTGACTCATGCTGCAGGTTGGGATTAAGCAGGAAACTCCAATAAGGAAAAAATCTTGTTAATAGCCAACTATTTGATATTGGGTATGCAGCTGATATCTGTCTTTTAAGAGAAGGTAGGGTTTGAAACTATACACTGCCATATACACTTAACATAGTTTGATTAAGCATCACTGCCTTTGACAAGGTGTGAAGTGTAAGAGATTGACAGAATGAACAGTTCTTTAGAAAACAGAAGCTTCATGATTTAAACTAGTTTTGTAGCTTAAAATCAGGGTTTGTATTTCGGTGCTCAACTGAATGAGTATGAATATGAAGAAGGCAGCAAGTAGAAGAGTAACCTTCATATAGCCTTGGACTATGGAACGTACTATAGTGTCAGTCAATAGGCCATGCAGTGACACTACAAAGAAATATAAAGTCAAGGTTTGCTTCTGGGTACTTCAGTCCTTTAAAGACTGAACAAGTGATCCACATCAGAAGTTTTAAAATGACCTATCAAATCCCTATTAACTCTTTAATAGGACACAAAACAGTTTCTTGGCGTATTTGGAATCATTGCGTGTTCATTATTTCTCTTGGGAAACATGTAGCTCACTTAGAGGATTTGTTTTTTTAGAGCACCTTGATGTTGCTGAGTTGCACAAGGGTTTTTCTTCACAGGCATCAAAGCCCATTAATGAAACACTTTTTTTGTGAAGTCTTGTATGAAAGGAATATAATATACAAATTATTATTATTTTTGTAGAAAGCACTTCTACCATAAATTGAAGTGCTGTTATTGAGAGAAATTGCAGTTCTTTCTAAAGAAATAGTAAGTGTTAAACCACCAAAGCTTACCAAATAACCCATTGCCTTTCCAAGGTGGGTAAGAAATCAGGGGATGAAGCTGGACACTTGACAGGAACTGTTTTTCGAGCCATGGAGTGGACATAGGTTAGTGCTGGCACATTGCAGTTGTCGGGTGCAGGAAGGCAAAGCCATGAAATCAAAGCTGCAGGGCAAGAAAAGATAGAAATTAATAGAAGGAATATAAAATAGGTAGCCCTGACTGATGGGAAAAAAATCAAAAGTGTTAGGGAAGTCATCAGGAGTTAACTGATTAAGTTCTGCAAAGACCAGTCATGGGATCTTCAATAAATATGTATATAGGATTAATCTAGCAAGCTGAGGAGAAGCATGAAAGGTGATGAGATGCACTAAGACAAAGCTTGGAGGCATCTTTATTAGGAAACATTAGTGGAGAAAATTGGTATAGCAAAAATGAAATAAAATTCACTGTACAAAAGGCAAAGCCCTGTACTTGCGTGACAGGCGATATTGTAAGCTGATAGTCTCAGGCTATTATGGCATTAAAGGAGAAAAACCTGGCTGTAGCAAAGCATTATAGACAATCTTGGAATTTCCCATAGGTGTTCCTTGTAGAGAATGAAGCAATAATGGCACTGTATATTGCAGTTAGAAGACTTCTTCAACCTCATTTAGACAAACTTAAGCACTATTGCTTCAAAAGGTTGCTCATTTACACAAGGACAGGGATGACCAGCATAATACTGGGGAGTTTGAGTTCATATACTAATGAAACCTTGCAAAAATAATAGGATTAAAGGTCTCTAATGCACAGGTATATTTAAAAACATACCACAAAACAGAGTAGAGATGAGACGAGAGAATAGAAATGCTTTCTGTCACATGTATGTGACAGCATAAGCTGAATTTGATGCCTCCTGTTGTTCTTTTTGTTTGTTTGGGGTTTTTTATGGACATTATATTTACTGTGGTTTACAAGAAGCATGTAGAAAATAATGGGAACACGGACAACATACCTGTAATGACGGAACATCTAGTAACTTGGCTGCTGCTCTGATTAGGAAATGTACATTGGTATTGCTTTTTAATTGATTTCAAAAAAACAAAACCAAAAAAAACCCCAAGCAACCAGGATTAGAATTAAAATTGTGTTGGTTTTAATACTGGAAATTTAAAGGACTTTTGCCCTTTAGCAACGCTGTGTTTGTGCTCCCTTTTGAGGGCAGGGGGGCAGATCTAGCTAACTGAAGCCTTCGGCCACTTACAACAGTCAACTTTGGCTAGTTTAATTGCATGGGCTGATGATGCACTTTCAAAAGCCATAGGCATGAACATAGCATTCAATAGCATTGAAGCAGAATTCTGTACTTTTGTATTTTATTTCAATTAAGATGTGATTAGGGCCGAAATGCACAGAAGTTGAAACAAGGTCCCATTTTTCAGACAGCTGTTTGTTCTTTAGCATCCACGTTGTGTACTTGGAAAAATATGAGGTTTAAGTTGACTGATTGAAGTGTTCATTTGGTAAAGTACAATAGAAAATGAGATTACAAGCATCAGAAGGCATTTAGGCACCTTTAACCATTAAGTCAGAATTAACACAAGCCTACAAAATGAAGACAGGAGAACAGTGAACAGAACAAGAATAATTGGTATTTGTTGAGAGGGAATAATAACTAGAATTGAGTAGCCAGAGTAGATATGTACTGAGATGTGCCATAACAGCTAGGATGGAAGTATGAAATAACGAGCAAGAAAACAACTGCTTATAAGGAGGATTGTTTTTTGAGAGATGCTTGTAACTGACTATTTAAATGTTGAGTGTCCTGTTGAATTGCCACCTCTCTGCTGAGGATTGACAAACTGGGAATAAAGGAGAGTTTATTTAGGGAAAAGGTAAATAAGTTCCTGGAGGGAAAGTGATGATTAAGAAGGTTAAAATACTCCTTAAACAAATATATTATATTGTCATAGCTCTATGGTACAAGGTTCAATTGTTGTGATTAGCATGTTCTTGCAGACCCCTATGGTGGAAGGAGCTATGTAAATGCAGCAGCTTAATGAACAGGGAGAAGAAAGAGATAAATATCAGAGCAGGCACTGCTGGTGTGCTGGGAAACTAATTACATCTTGAGGGGGACTGTAATCCAGAATGGTAAAACTCTAAACTAGAGAATGCTGGATATTGATAAAAGATGCGCTTCATACTGGGGTATACAGGAAAGAAACCCAGACCATCAAGGTATGGGAGAGGGGTATAGCCATATCTACCTGAGACATGAAAACTGGGGATCCTGGTTGTCAGAAATGGAAGTATGCAATGTTTAAGAGACAGCTGATGAGGAAACAAAGGAAGTTACTTGAAATACAGCCTATTAAAAGTTAAAGACTTCATGGTTAGTTAAATTACTCTAAATTACTGAAAGATTAAGAACCATGTTTAAACTGAGTATTTGTCTTTTGCACAAATACATTAACTATAGCCAATTAAATTTGCTTAATCAAGCTTAACAATGCTACATGCTGTTTCTCATTAGAGAGTCACTATTGAAAAAAAATTGACTACTTGAAATGTAATGGTAAAGAGATTCTGTATGGATCTCCAAGGGTGCAGCCATCTGACTCTCTGGCTTAAGAGTAAGTTGATGTCACTGCATAGCATTTGTCCCAGGCAAAAGAAATTGTTGCTGTTATTTTCTTTCTGCAATTGAAAAAGTATCAGGAAAAAACATCCACTTTCTGTAAAACTATAAAGCAATAAAAGTATCTCTTTTAAAGAGAAAAGGTAATACTACAGCACTTCTGCCCGTGTGTGGTAAAATCAGGGCTGCAACTACAGTCTTCTGATGGTGGGTAATGCATAAGCCTCAGAACACAACTCAAGCTTGGAACATGAGGGCTGGACAAACACTGCAAAACTGAGTGGGGAAATCCAGAGAAGGACTAAACATACTGAAGATTCGTGAGCTGAAATGAGCATGGCTTAAGGTGGTACAGAAGTTATAGCTCTTTTTAAAAGTATAGGATTCATTCTTGTCTTTATTTCAAAGTGCCCCACTGCAAGCACTTACGGATTAAGACTGCAGAATGCTTGCTAATGGTCTCCCTGCTGTGTCTCTCCTTTTCAAGAGCATGCCAAGTTGAAGATCTGTACCCATTGCTGAAATACAAGTTGCCAGAAGGGCAGGTAGCCTGGATGTTAGGAAGAAGACAGCCATTTCTCCATAATTTGATGTAGGAAGGATACACAGGGGCTTTCATAGCCATGCATATAAGCAAACACAGATTTACAGGCAGTGACAATAGCATAAATTAGCTCACTAAAACTATAAATAAAAGCCAGTCCTGGCTAGGTTTCTTGTGGGTTTTTCTTTATTTAGTTGTTGGTTTTTAGTTTGGTTTGTTTTTTTTCCTTCAGCATCAGGTGCCTCTTGCAAGTCAAGAAAAAACAAAACAACAAAACCCAGACTCTAAACCCTGTCCATTGTCACCAACCCCAGCACAATCCAAGATGCTGAAGGTGTATCTTAGGTTGGACTCTACAGAGGCAATAAATATGGGGCCCAGAAGGCTAATAGCTAGAAAATCCTTCCTTGATGTCTCACTAGTGACAAGCTTCTGCTGTGCTGGCAGAAGTTACTAGAGCTGATAAGCTAACCCTAGCAAAAACATGCTTGAACTAGGAGGGCTTATTAGCATGGAGCTGAAAGGAGGTGTGTTGCCAGAAACAGCTTCTGACACTGTAAAGTGGAATCAGCAAACAAGTCATCGTGAATGTGGTGCAATTCATAGGAACACATTCCCCCTCAACACATCTGCTCCTCTGCTCCCACATTTTGGAGGAAAATTCTGCTAACAGTCCTCAGTAACCTTTCCTATCCTGATGGATCCTATCTTGATGCCTAAGAAGAAGGGAAGTGTTTTTAGCCATGCTCCCGGTTACCCAGTAAGCATGTTCAGTGTGAGCACCCGTAGACAGTCCTTTAGGTGGTACCTAAACGAGCTGCAAAAGTTAAACGTTAGCATTTTAACAGCATTTAAATAAGATTCCAAAAGCAATGTTTACTTTTTGACATTTTGCCCAAGTGATGAGTACGTGGTTGAGCTGGAGATAAGAATTATTCATGAACTTTTGTTTCAAAATGCTTCTCGTGCCTTTCTGGAGAGGCAAACAAACCTTTGAGAGCCTCTAATTTGTTTTGAGTTGCCAGTCCTTGAGGGTTTGCGTTTTGTAGTGTTGGAAACACAGAGAATACTTACTGCCTGTCAGTTTTACTTTAGCCTGGTTTATACATTTACACAAGCTTACAGTGAAAAACCTCCCATTTTATACCAGCAAAGAGAAAGGATTAGATTCTTGATTACATAGATTAGAAAATATTGTCCTTCTGTTACTGTGAGTAAAACCATCACCTGAGGCTCGCCCTTGGGTCTGGCGAGAAAATGAATCATTTTCTGACCTTTTCCCTGCGTGCTGGCCTGATGGACACTGGTATTTTGCCATGGCTGTTTTTCTGCTATATAAAATTTACACAAAACTTTTGACTATGCTTGAATTGCAGTGATGTTACCGAGCTTCTCGGGTAGCCTTCTGCAATAAACTCCAGATGACCATCCTACTGCCTGTGGATGTGAGGTCCCTTTCTCAAACCATTCAGGTCTTCAGACCTCAAACACCTTATAACCCTTTTGGATAATTATGCTGGTGCA
Source organism: Pezoporus wallicus (assembly GCF_028554395.1). Lineage (NCBI taxonomy): Eukaryota > Metazoa > Chordata > Aves > Psittaciformes > Psittacidae > Pezoporus > Pezoporus wallicus. The sequence continues at coordinate 593,375 of NW_026637726.1, forward strand.
GTTCTTCAGAAGTCTTGCTTGTAAAACCCCCCTAAGATATTTCTCTGGAGCCAGTGTAGCAAAAATGACCCTGTTGACAGCAGTTGGTTGTGAATCAGTGGTAAGCTCAAGTGAAACTTGGAAGTCTGCTAATGTGGCGAGAAGTCAAAAGAGCCAGGAGTTGTTTATTGGCAATTAAAAGCTTAAAAGCTTAAACTAGGCCTATAATCTGTACTTTTCATAGAAAGCACTGCAGGTCATACAAAATGAAGCACTTGTTTAACCAATTGGGGATAGCTAACAGAAGTAAAACTTGGAAAGCTATGAGTTTGCACTGCGGTCACGGATGCTTGGCCACTTGTATCTTTAGCCTAGGCAGCCTTTCATGATGGTTCATAGCCTTTCTGTGCTTTTATAAAACTCACTTTGGCAATTGAAACCTAAATCTGGATTTTGGACATGTCTGAAATAAGCTCCATCTGCTTTCACTTTATGCCCATGTCTTTGAATAAAGATAAATAGGTAATTTTTTGTTAAATAAAGAAGCCTTAAATCCATCTTGTTAAACAGACCCAGTCAACTAGGCTGGATTTGGAAAAGCCTGAATAGCCTTCATATAAGAAAGCCAAGGGCAAGATCGACTTCACTTGTTCTAGTAGGTCTAGAAACATCCTACAGTAAAATATGTTCATATAGAAGAAGAGCAGAGGAAACTAACACAGAATTCCCTGTTGATCCTGATCACCTTCAAAAGTCTGCAGGAATATGAACTCTCCTCCTATTGTGCTCAACAGATAAAATGAGAATGCTTATACTAGGCGTTTTGATAGCTTTCATTTAGAAACCTGTAACTGTTAAGTGTACCAATAAAAATGTTAAAGTACAGGAAGCAAGTAAATAAAGTACATGTAAAGAAGTGAAAATTCAGTCTGTAAATTGTAACATACACATAACTCCAGACCAAGACAATAGGCACAGACTTGAAACTAAGAGAATGTTGACAACAGCTCTGTTTGGGCTTTTACAGGACTATAAGCAGGCTTGACTTAACTTAAATTTTTAATGAAAATCTCTTTAAAATCGGTTGCTTTTTGTGCTTGCCAGTGTCTACTGCTAGTTGTAATTTCTGTTAACTTCAGCCTCTGCCTTCCTCCAGTCTTCTCCATCTGCAGGATTTTCCAGTGGGGTAAGGGAATAAGGAGGCAGACTGACTTTGAGAACAGCAACCAGTGCATCATCTCACAGCTCTTCATGCAAATGTTCCAATTGTTTTAGCAGTGGAGTTTTAAGAAATCCTATAAACAGAATAGTATCAAGTATCTAAGGAAAGAAATGAAATCTGCATGCAAAACCATTGCATGTGGGAAAGGCCATGTCCTGTATATACCTTTTAATGATGAATTGGTTTAAAAATGAGCTTTATTGCTCTCATTTTTTTGCTGTACTGGTGGTGAATCTAAAGGTCATTTGTTGTTGAAAGCATTTTTCTCTTTAACAATGCTGTAATAATCTGGCACACTCAGAATAAAAATAAAATAGGACTGTTTTCATCCATGCTAAAATAAGCAGTAAAGAGAACAAAGGGGCTAGTAATAGTTGTAGAATACAAGTGAATGAAGGGATACCTTGGATCAAAATAGTTTCTATTATTTTCACTATTAATATATGATTTCTTTAGGAAAAAAAGCTGGACTAACGAAAGGAAACATTAAAATTACAGGCAAGCACAACACAGAGCTATGTGAAATGCACTTTTGAACTTCTGATTTTTCTGATGCCTTTTGTCCGCTAATCCATGTGTCAGAACTGTGTCCAGGATTTCTGAGCAATCCTTGGATTTAGGCACACCTGACTGCCTTTTGGTCACTGTGACCACATGCTTTGCATGCATGACAAGCCTGTATCTCAACTGTTTGTTTTAGCCCTCCCTTTCCCTGCGTGCAGTGGTCGCTGGAGGAGTAGTCAGCTAATTTGGTGTTGGCTACCTTCCGCATTCCTGACAATCCTTGTGTAACAGGACACAGTGCATTGCAGCATACCTGCAGTGATTGATTTAGGCACCTCTATACACCCACTGCACTTGAATCATTTTGATAACATGTGCCTTGTTTTAATGGTAGTGAGCTGCTAATAATATCCATTGAGTTTAAGTAAGTAATGGACTGATAACCTCCATAATCAAAAGCATGACACCGAGCTATCCATCAAGGGTACCAAGGTACTTTTCTGTGGAGAAACTGAAGAGTAGTCACTCACAGAAGTCATTCACCTCTGGCATGCTAGCAGAAGATTCTCTTTTTAAGGCCACTTTTAACCTTCTAATTTTACTCCTATCATTCAAAAGATTGCAACAGGACCTTTAGTAATGCTTTTAACACCAACCAGTATTATAAAATGCTAGTAAATGATAGCCAAAGTCAGAAAGCAAGAAATAACAGCAAAAAGGGATGCTTGTTCTTCTCTAGAGCAGTTATGCTGCATATGCAGTTGTTTTACCGACGGTACCCGCAGTGCTTTAGTCCCAGAAGCCAGAAGTGAAGCCAGCTACGTGCTGCAGTGCAGTACAACTAAAAGCAGCCTTGCCATGGCTTGTTTGATACTGTCAGGAGCCTGCGTATAGTCAAGAGTCCCTTCCCATCTGCTACCTCTTGTGTGATGTACACGTCACCCGTATCAAAACCTTGAAGCCGCATAGCTTTATTTGTAATACGGATTCATTTATAGCTCATCCTGAACAGCATAAAAGCTCTTCTCCTTTCTTCTCCTGACACAATACAAGAGACTCTCATTAAAAATGGCACCAACAGTGAAAACTGTGAAAGATTTTAAAAGCAGGTAACGTGGCACTTACCCACTGCCTGGTGGGTTTTGTTTCCCCACACATGCAGCAGCTCAAGAGGCTGCCTTACCAGCTAGACACAGTGTCCCTGACTGGCCCATTACCTTACTAAAAGGAATCATTCATGTCCAGAACTCTTTTATATTATTTAATCCCTTAATTTTTTATTACTTTCTTTTGGTCCCTCCATATACAAATTCAGGGAAGAAATGGAGAGAGAGATGTAATAACTTGACACTGCTTCTTTTCAGCTGTCTGAGCAGAGCCTCCTTACTTCAGGAGTTTTTGTGCAGCTCTGCAGACCTGGAGCATATTTGCAGAACTGATTTCTAAGCAAGCCCTGCAACAAGACCCTTCACTCTGACTTACTTATATTTCATTGCATTGTTATTCTGAAGCAAAACACTAGAAGGTATTTCTGGGTATCACTTGGCAGTGTATTGCATTCATCCAGCTTCGTATACTTACCCTTCTTTAGTACACTGTGGCTGCATGTGCAGTGGCACATCCAATAGGTAGCCTGAGGCTCAGCAAACCTTAGAGTAATATTTCCATACTCAAACTTAAGTTTGAACTTAAGTTAAAACTTAAACAGGGGAAGTTTAGATTGGATATAAGGAAGAAATTCTTTCCTGTTAGGGTGCTGAGGCACTGGCATGGGTTGCCCAGGGAAGCTGTGAATGCTCCATCCCTGGCGGTGTTCAAGGCCAGGTTGGACAGAGCCTTGGGTGAGATGGTTTAGTGTGAGGTGTCCCTGCCCATGGCAGGGGGGTTGGAACTGGATGATCTTAAGGTCCTTTCCAAGCCTGACTATTCTATGGTTCTATGAATCTTTATTCTATAATTGACATATAATAGAATGGCATAAATAGACTGAGAAGTAAATATTCAGGATCTTTACTTTCTGTTGGAGTGGGAGAAACAATCCCAGATTCACTGGTGAGGTTCGGTTTTGGGTCTGACACTTGGCAGTTTTCACTCAAGGACCCAGCTAAACTATTAGTCCCTCAGTCCTGTGGAGAGATTTAATCAGAGTATTTTTATGAGCCTGTTGTTTAATTTTCCAACTAAAGGTATTTCTGCTGCTGGAGCCCCACTGATCAGGTATCTGATCTTCAGCATCATTTGAAAGAGCATCACATGGGCTTCTCTCTCCTGAGTTGTAAATGACAAAGAGAGAAATAGAGCTAATCAGTTACGTGAACCATGACTCAGCTCTGTTGCCCAAATTAGAAACGTGTTAGTTCCACTAAACAAACAACCAATTTGGCCAGGCTTCCTGAGCCTTCCCCATAGCTGAGGGCATGCGTAAGAGCAAAGGAGTGAGGAAAGAAAACGTACTTTGCTTTCTAAGGCTATATGCATAATTTCAGGCTGTATGTAGAGACACTTTAAGTATCAAACAGGCAGAAGATATTCCCATCCTTTCTTCCAAACTGGAAATAATCTGTCAATCAGAGCATTATTAGGAAAAGGCTGAAAGCTCCTCCCACACTCATTTATGAGGATTACTTTTCCATTAGAAAGGAAGTTTTAAATTGGAATGTCAGAGTACAGTAATATTACCCTGGAATTTTTCATTCCTTTTTTTTTTTTACATTCTGTATTAGTACATCCCCTGCAGTAGCACATCTATATCAAGGATTTGTGTGATCTCACTATGCCAACAGATTTAACAGACCTATTGCACTTTATTTCTAGGGGTTTCTTCCTTTTCCTCATGCAAAACAAAATTGTACTAAACCCCTCAATTTTTATTCAAATAGTTTCCAAATAAATCTATGCCCCTGTCAAAATCATGGAATTAACCTCATTTCTACATTAGATTTTGCTCCTGACTTCTGCAATTTGTTCTTTTTTTCTTAAAAGTAAAATTTAATGCACATTTTCCATCCCAGAACAATTTACAATAGCATAGTTCTAAGCAACGGTTGCTTGAAGTTTTGTGAGTGCAGAACTGGACATGTTTGACTAAGATGAGAGGGGAAGAAGTGCCTCACATCTCCAGTTTTATTTGCGTGTAAATCAGGAGCCTGATATACAACTTCAGCTGCTACTTTAACTTGCCTTTTTCATTAATACATAAATGCAGTCGCTTGAATTAAATGAAGAGTTCTTTCATTATGCTTTTCAGACACTTTTATAATTGGTTGCTTAGACACTGGAAACAAGAATACTCTGTCCCAGTTAGGAAAATTTAATAGATTCTGCTAAGTATTTCTTTGCCATCCCTTCATCTGTTAAGAAATCAAATTCTTTGCTACTCGTTCTCAAAAAGCAGTATCACTGCCTCTTCCACAGGCACAGTTAGTTACGTGTCTTAGCAATCCACAAAAGGAAATGGAGGCCACGACTTTTCCATTTCATTTTGAGTCTTTTGAGGCCATCGTGTAAGCTTTTTATCCCATTTGAATATAAGGAGTTGAGCCTTCACTCCTGCGTGTTTTGATTTGGAGGACAGGTGCCAAATGGAGGCACTGGAATTGATTTAAGAACGCAGCAGAAAAGACATCTTAAGAAGCTGAAAGGAAAATCCTGTTTCTGGTGCTCTGTCTCTCCTTTAATTGCAATCACCCATCAAGACCATAATCAATGCACATAAATTGTCCCAAGACTACAAGGGCTGCATTTTTGCATCTGCAGTTTGGGGATTACACAGGCTTTATGAAGAATTAGCACTTCTGGTTAACTCTCTTTCCTGAATTTTTCCATTAGGATTCCACCTCAAGGCCACCCAAAGCCTTCATTGTACTAAAACCCCTGGAACATTAGTCTGATAAAACCAGACAACCTGCGTGCCTATTCAGAAGCTTCTGTTGCTTTTCCAGCTCCTTCCCGAAGGAACTTTAAGTGAATTCACTGTGTCTGTTGGTTTCATTGTTATGTCAGCTCTGCCTTACTTTTCCATAAGCAAATGTTTGTCATCTTCTAACCCGGTCTTGAAAGCATAGTTACCTTGTTCCACTTGCTTTCCACTTTCCTTTACCTTTTGGCTCAATTTCAGAGTAAAAACTGTTTACCCAGCTTCGCTCAAGTGGATGTCCCTTCAGGCTGATTCAACTTGCCAAATCTTTAGTTTATTAATTTCTATTTTCCAACTTGAATTCTCAGTGCTATGCACATATAAAAACTTGTTTTATAGCCAAGATCTATCAGTAGATGTGTGATTCCTTTGCAGTTTGACGACAAAACCAGTTTGGGTTCGCTGCTGTACTACTCCCCCTTTGAAGAAACAGCTCTCATCTCTGGAGACCTAGGGTTTCACTGTATTATTCTTCTTTTATCTTTCATTCTGAATGTATTACCAGATTTTTATTGCATTCATTTTCATTGTTCTCCATAGTCATGCATTCTTTCAGGAAAATAGGAATTATAGGTATGTTGATTTAAATGTAAATAGGTAGCTCTTTCTAAATGTATCTTATCATCTTCATATTAAGGTAAGTGCCTTACCTCATTTAGGAGTGCTTAATAAGTGAGGACTGTAGAGTCCATTTGAATTTGCTATTTGTGCTTCCCCCCAAACTAGCTCAATTATACTAGCATATGAAGGCAGTGCCCGCTTACAAAAGCTAGTTGATGAAATACTGATATGCAGACTCCCAGAGAATAAGCAACAGGAAATTCCTCTCAGAGCACAGTATAGCAAAATTTTAGTGACAAATCTTCATATCAGCCCATTCCTGAATAAAAGCCTTCCTTTAGTTCAGTGATTCTTGTGTAACCACTTTAAAGACTACTTTAAAAGGCCATCCTGTACTTTTCCCTCTACAGTATTACCTTCATATTATAGCCTTTATGTTCCGTA